>NC_062570.1:105873298-106473298 GCF_022837055.1 Prionailurus viverrinus
CCAGGCTTAGAGCCGAGAGGGAGGCGGGAAGCCCAGCGGTCGTCTGGGGACACGGAGAGTTCAGGGTGAAACGCCAGGTCGTCAGGGAGGCATCCCAGAGGAGGGATGAGCTGCACCTGCGGCATCTCAGGGGGAAAGGGGGCCCCTCAGGCAGAGGGAGGGACAGGTGCCGAGACCCAGGGACTGGCCCACGCGGTGTGCAGCACAGGGAGGACATTGACCCAGGGCGACACAGCCAGGTTGGTATTTTAAAAACATTAACTTGGCCCTTGCGTGACTTCAGGAAGATCTTTTCTCTTTAACCTATAGGTGTATTTGAAGAACGAGAGGGAAAGAAGATCAGTAAACGCTAAATAGTCGTTGCTGAAAACTTGGCTGTATTTCGTTTCAACGCGTGATCCTGAGCTAATGGCTTGTCTGGACGGTGGGTAGAGTGAACCCCCCCGTCAGGGGCTCAGGAATCACGTGGAGGCCAGCAGCAATAGCGACAGAAGATGGGACAGGAGTGTCACGGTGCTTCTCGGGGAGTAGGGGCAAGTCACGGGGGCAGCCAAGCCTCATAGGTGTGATTCTCTGTCTCCCAGGCAGTGCTGGGCCTTCAGAAGAGCTTGAAAGTCACTCCGCCAGACAACCCCCTTCCAGAAAACCCGGATTGCATTTTCTAAAGTTCAGTCTTTAAATTTTATGTTTTACCTTATTTTATTTATTGAGAGCACGTGCGAGTGAGCCAGGGGCAGAGAGAGAGAATCCCACGAGGTGCAGAGGGAGTTTGGAGCCCAGAGCAGGGCTTGAGCTCACCCGATGCGGGGCTCGAACTCATGAACCGTGAGATTATGACCTGAGCCGAAGTTGGATGCTTAACTGACTGAGCCACCCAGGCGCCCCACTAAAGTTAATCCCATCCAGGTAAAGCAAGGCTCCTTCGAGGAATGGCTGATTCTAGGGCTGGGCGAGGGAAATACAGGATGAGCCAAAGCACCTTGTAGACCCCGAAAGGAAGGAAATGGTCCGAAGACAGAAGGGTGACACGATGAATGGAGGGCTGGATGTCTGAGGGACCTAGCGGCTCCCACTGCCCAGAGCAGGACAGCTTGAGCAAGGAAACAAGCCAGGTGTTGCCTTGTAACCCAGAGGATAAGGCAGATACGAGCAAGTCCACGCTGATACAAAGAAGTGATTCCAGAGCGAAACCTTTCTGGCAGATTCCAGGTGATCCAGGAATCTGTGCACAGATTCCCCTCCAGCAGGTGGAGCTGAATCACCCCCCTCCCGTGGAAGGGGGGCTGGTGACCGTTCCCAAAGAGGAAGTTCTCTTGGTGGAGACCCCTGGCGGACAAGACCTCGGCCAAGTGGTGAAGGTTAACCTCACCCGCGATGTGTGGATCCCGCGGATCCCTGATAGGACGTCAGAGGCCAGCCCTTGCTTCCGTGGTAATTCTCTCATGGGCAATACCACAGACCGCTGAAAGTGGGGACGGTGTTGCCGGAGACCTTGCCAGTAGCTCTCAAGCTGAGAGATGGTCACAGGCCAGAGGAGCCATGACAGCTGAATGCAACGTGGGACCCTAGCTTGGATCTTGAGGCTGGAAAGAAAGCTGGCAAACTCCGTATCAAATATGAAGTGGAGTTAACGGTAACGCACCAGCCTCAGCTACTTGGTTTGGACCAACATATGGGCCCTTAAATAAGGACGACTGGTCGTGGGATATAGTGGGACTCCCTGGACTGGCTCTTATCTTCTGTAGATCTAAAATTACTCCAAAATAAAAAGTTTATTGAAAAAAAATCCTGTCCAACTTACGAGGGATCTCGTGGGAGCTGGGCGAGAGGGGAAGGTGGGCCCCGAACTGAGGATGCCCACCCAGTGCCCTGGAGGCTCCCAGGCTGCCCACAGTGGGTGAGCCGGTCAGGGGGCGGGGGCTCATTGTCCTGCCTGCGTCGTCTGGTCCGTCACCCTCCACTGTCATTCCACCCCATGCCACGTGTGCCTTCGATGAGCCAGGTGCTGGAAGGGGACCCTTGTCCACCAGCCCAGATAATGAGGAAGACCGAGGTGGGGACTGAGAGCAGGGACACTGAACCCCGGGGGGAGGTTCTGGGGGCTGCTCTCTAAAGGCCCAGGAGACGGTGGCTTAGATTGGAGGGAGAGGAGGTCTGACTGTCCCAGAGAAAGAGGACCCCTCACCCTGCAGTCCCTTTGGTCCACTCCAGTCCTAGAGCCACCTCCCCTCTGCTGCAACCACCCCACCATCCGCTGCTGGCCTCTGTCTCTACCTCTGTCCGACCCCTACCCAGCCCCACCCGAGCCCCCACCTGTTTGTTGTTGGAGAAGGCGTACAGGGCCAGGGGCTTCTCCCGACGGTTGATGAAGTCGATGGCCTCGTCCAGGCTCCTCACGTTCACGATGGGCAGGATGGGTCCGAAGATCTCCTCCTGCATCACGGGTTCCGTCTCCTCCACGTCCACCAGCACCGTGGGGGCTGCGGGCACAGGGCGCGGCTCAGCCCTGGGGAGGGGGGCCTCGGGCAGCGCTCAGGGACCTTCTGGGGAAGACAGTGTCCCCACGGCCCCCAGGAAGGACCGTGAGGGGTTCTCCAGCCTGGCCGGGGCTGAGGCGGAGCGCCCGCGTCTCCCAGCGGTCTTCCCAGAGCCGGGGTCCAGGCTGGGCGCGGCCAGTGCAGCCGTGGGAGCCTCGCGGCCCAGACTCGCGGCCCAGGCAGGACCCGCCTCATGGACGGGCCTTCCCACGGGGGTCGTGGCAGGACGGCAGGCTCACCGATGTAGCGCTCGCTCTCGTCGCTCTGGCCGCCAATGGCCACGCGGCCACAGCCCAGCAGGCCTCGGAGCCGCTGGAAGTGCTTGTCGCTGATGATGCGGCCCAGGTTCGGGGAGCTCCGGGGGTCCTCGCCGTAGAAGCGGGTGATGGCGCTCTGCAGGGCGGGCAGCAGCCGCTCCTGCGTGTCAGGGCTGCACAGGACGTAGTCGGGGGCCGCGCAGGTCTGGCCGGTGTTGAAGTAGCGGAACCAGGCCAGGCGGTTCGCCACGGTCTGGGGGTCACAGTTGTCGTCCACGTAGCAGGGGTTCTTGCCCCCCAGCTCCAGCGTGACGGGCGTCAGGTGCTTGGCGGCGGCAGACATGACGATCCTGCCCACCCGAGAGCTCCCTGGTGGTGGAAAGAAACCAGAGTGGCCCTCGGTCACCTCAGCCAGGCGGGACGGCCTCAGCCTGGGGATCGGGACCCCTCGAGGAGGGCCCACTCCCCGGAGAGCTGCACCAGGACCCTGCTCACGTCCTCCGCCAGACCAGCCCGAACAACGCAGGGTCTCCGTGGAGTCTGTGCAGGGCTCTGCACGGGGCAGCCAGCCAGGCCCCTGCTCCCTCTCCCGAGCTGCCCGGTCAGAAACCCAGGCACCCCTTGCCCTGCTTCTGGTCCCAGGCTCACCCTGCCAGTGACTCTTGCTTCCACGCCGCCCTGCACCCCTCCCCACCTCCCCAGGCTCCTCCAGCACGGACTCTGACTGCTCTGGCCCGAGACCAGACTCCAGCTCCAGGGCCGGCACCTGGGTCTCCCTCTCCGACCAACATGGCCGTCCTGCCCCCCTCACCACCCACCCTTCCCTCCGCTCTTGACTCTTGGTTGAAGTGGCCACCTGCTTGTCCCCACCTCTCTCCTCTGGCTTGATCTGCAGGGCCTCACAGTCCCCTCCACCCACCTTCCGCGCCCCCCCCCCCATTCTTCCTTCAGGTCCTCCTGTCTTTCAAAACCATCTCTTTGTCTGGGAGGCCTTCCTGTGAGGTCCTCCCTGTCTGTTGAACCCCGACGAGCTTCCTGTCACAGGCCCTTCCAAGAGATGCTGTTCCTCTCTCTGTCCCCTGTGCCCTCGTTATGACGTGACAGAGTCTGAACAGGGCACGCTCTCTCAGAATGCAGTGAGCAAGTGAACAACACATTCCCCAGGCCATGTGCCGTGACAAAGGCTCCCATGAGTTCATGTGTCCTGGAGACAGACCTGTGACCATCGTCAGATAAGGAAAGGCCCGGAGAAGCCGGGAGGTTGTGGCAGAGTATGTCCGGGTCAGTCTGCCGGCCCCTGCACAAGCTGCCCAGGTTCCTGGCCGCAGTCACGGGGGCCCAAGGCCCAAAACCCGCCGAGCCGCGGCTGGGATGTCAGAAGGAGGACCGCCTCCTCCCGGCTGTCTTCTCGCCCTCACTAGGAATCTGTAGGACCAGCTGAGGACCCTGCCCCCGCTTCTATAGCCACCCTCCCTGACCGCCAGGGCAGGGGGCCTCTGGGCCCTGTCCCGGGCTTGTGGCAGGGTCTGGGGGGGCAGAGAGGCAGAGACAGCGCTCTCCCTGCTCTGACGTGGACAGAGGGTGCAAGGCAGGAGGCCAGTGAGCAAGATTCCCTCTCTTCCAGAACCTTGGCCCGGTAAGACTGCCACCTACCTGCCTCCTCGGCTCTTTCACTCAGAGAAACTCCCTCCTGGCCACTTGAAGCCAGGTGGTGCCTGGGCCTCGTGGACACATGCCAGGGAGATGACAAGTGACCTCTGAGAACAATTCGGAGGGCCTGGAAGGAAAATGCAGCCTTCCCCGATCCTGGCCCCAGGGGGTGACCCAGGCTGGGGGCCTCATTTCTTTGTCACCTTGGCCTCCAATCCCTCACCTGTCCAGCCCTCCACAAGGCCTCTGGGTTGGTGGGGTCACACGTACAAGGTCCTGAGGCCAGTGGGTGGTACAGAAGGTCGTGGGGGCACAATGAGAGCTCAGCAGGGACAGATGCTGTCCTCTGTGACATTGTGACCAGTGAAGGGGCCTGCGCCAGGGGGTAGGACCCAGCCCTCCGAGGGTCCCGGGGGATCAGCCTCACCCGTGAAGAAGATGTAGTCGAACTTGTGCTCCAGCAACTGCCCCGTCTCCTGGGGCCCGCCCAGCACCACGGCAAAGCAGCTCTGTAGGGCGGGATGGCAGAGGGATCCCTCTGGGACCCTAGCCCGGAGAACCCAGAGGCTGGCCTGCCTGCATGGGGCCGCCCCCCTTTGCCTGGCCTGACCCCCCCAGTTGCCAGGGCTCTAGGTGGACCAGGTGGGACGAAGGTGGGAGCAGGGAGCTGCCCGGGGACACTGGGCACCCGCCAGTCGCAGCCCCACAGGCGCGTGGTTAAGAGCCTGGCTGGGGTTTGGGGGAGCGGAGGCTGGGGCGTGGCAAGCAGGGGTGACCAGATGACAGATGGGGGTCCCCAGGGGACAGGCCCCTCAGAGCACAGCTGTGATCCCCACCCCTCTGCCTCACCCAGAGGGAAAGAGGCTGAGGGGGTGGTGACCCGGCCATGGCCACACAACCCAGGGGAGGCAGGATTGAGGGTGGAACTCGGGTCCTGCCCGAGGGGGGCTGCCCGGCCCTGCTCGGCCCAAGGGTAGCTGCTCAGTCCCCTCCCTGCCCGGCTCACCTGGTCCAGGTATCGGGGCAGCATCTCAGCCAGGACCTTCTCGGTGCTCCTGCTGAACTCCGATGGCTTCAGCACCACGCAGTTCCCTGCAGGCCAGGGCAGGGCAGGGGGAGCGCTGGGAGAGGGGTGGCCCCTCCCGTCCCGCCTCACTCTCCTTTCAGTTGAAGAACCTGGCTCAGAGAGGTGACCGACGGGCCCAAGGCCCCACAGCCCGGGCACGGCGGGCCAGGTGGGAAGCAGGTTTTCTTAGCCAATTATTGCCAGCTCCCTGCTCACTGGCTCTGTGGGCCACCGTGAGGCCCGAGGGCGGGGACAGCGGCAGCGGGAAGGTGGAAACTGCTCTCACCTGCGGCAAGGGCGCCCACCAGGGGCACGAGGGTCAGGTTCACAGGGTAGTTCCAGGGGGCGATGACAAGCACCAGGCCGAAGGGCTCCTTCCGGATGAAGGCCGAGTCCAGCTGCGTGGCCTGGGCCCCCCGCCAGCATGGTGGTGAGTGACGAGGCGTAGAGACCCCCCAGCCGCTCTGTGCCGCCCTCCACCTGGCTGCCTGCCCGCCCTGACCCCCAGGCTGGCTCACCAGATTCTTGGGCACTTTCTCATCCTTCATCCAGGCCCTCAGATTCCTGAGGGCCAAGTTGATCTCACTCTGGGTGATGCTGATCTCAGACACTTCCGACTCGAAGGCTGACTGCGGGGGAGAGGCCAGGGGACCAGCGTTGGCAGGTGGCCAGAGCCCTGTGGCGGGCACAGCCTCCTCCAAGCAAGCCCTCCTCTTATTTGCTCGTTCATTCATCCACTCAGTGGTCGGTGAATGCTTACAGTGCTCAGGGGCCCCTCCTGTGCCAGGAGCGCAGCCATGACCGAATGCACGGACAGCCTGATGACTCGGACAGAGCCGATGTTGTAGAGGAACAGCCATCATGCTAGGGAGAACACTGATGTGACAAGAGCAAGGGAAGGTGAAACACGGTAAGAGGGAGAGACTGCTGGAGCATAGGTGTGACGGGGGGGGCGCTGTGCACGAGCGTGCGTGTGTGAGTGCATAAGCATGTGTGCTTGTGTGCGCATGTA
Organism: Prionailurus viverrinus; assembly: GCF_022837055.1. Taxonomy (NCBI): domain Eukaryota; kingdom Metazoa; phylum Chordata; class Mammalia; order Carnivora; family Felidae; genus Prionailurus; species Prionailurus viverrinus. The sequence goes on from NC_062570.1 coordinate 105,879,821, forward strand.
TGTGTGTTTGCTTTGCTTTATACCAGATAGTCAGCGCTGGCCTCGGAGATGCGGGGACATTTGAGCAGCGAAGATAGGAAAGGGAGCCTAAGGATACCTGGAGGCAGAATCTTCCAGGCAAAGGGCACAGCATGTGCAAAGGCCCTGAGGCGGGTGCAGGCTGGCTATGTTCCTGCTAAACAAAGAGCAGAGTGGGTGAGGTGATGGGCCCAGGCAACGGGGGCGAGGACTGTCGAGCAGAGCAGGGACAAGATCTAATTCAACTGTCGGTGTGGCCGCGCTGTGGCCTGCTGTGTGGCTATCCGTCTGCAGGGGAACACCGGGGACAGATGTCCCTGGGTAATTGTGGATAGTTCCCACAGCCCAGGGGACAGGGCAGGAGTGAGAGAGAGGCAAAAATCAATAGGGGGATTATTATCCTGATTTCTGCCTGTGGGTATGTCTGTTCCACTCCTGCCGGGGAGAAGAGACCCGGCCGAGGGCTACAGGAGCTGGAGGCCCATGGCCTGGGATATAGAGTCAGGCTGTCCTGATGCCCGAGACTCGGCTGTTATAGTGCAAACTCTCCCCCCCTAGAATCGAGAGGGGCGAGCCTGAGGTGTGCCAGGACAGTCCAGAGAGTGAACTGAAGCCTGTCCAGGGTCACTCAACGAGCCAGGGGCAAGGCCAGGGCCAGAGCTGAGCCTTGAGGAAGAGGGAGCCGGGACCTTGGGGAAAAGAACCACATACACCAGCGCTACTAGGAGCTGAGCCTGGTTCAGGCATGCCTTCCGCTAAGCCTGTGTCCAAAGCTCACGTTCCTGCCCAGCAAGGTGGCCCTTGACCTGAGCGAGGTTTGGACCAGTTTATGAGCAGTCTGGACCCAGCTGAACTTTGGAAGAGGAGGCTGTTTTCATCCAGGGCTGTGTGCCCTGAGCCAAGAACGTGCCCTCTCTGAGCCTCCTGTGGGGATGACTGGGGGTGACTGTCCCTACCTGGAAGGACTGTTGGGGGTGAAATGAGAGAATTGGTTCAGGGAAGGCAGGGCAGATGCTGTCTGCCAGAAGGGCCAGGGACAGGATTGATTTTCTGTGCTCCTGGAGCCTTGAGGAGTTGGAATGAGAGGCAGTAGGTAAAATCTGAGCCCAAGGGAGAAAAGGGACCAGACAGACAGGTCAGGTCTCACAGAGGCGGCCAGGCCAGGCCAGCAGGTGGGCGGTGGCTGAGGCTCACTGGGGGTGGGAGATGTGAGCCCCTCCATCCTGGACCAGGCCCAGGGAGTGAGACACTTCCCACAGAAGGCAAAGCTGGGCCCCTCAGACAAGGGCACACCAAGGGGGGTGTGGTCTGGCACGCTGGTTTCACAGAGAGACGGATGATTCCAGAAATGGCCGACAAGGAAGCCTGGGCCTCACCTGGCTACAGTCCCAGGGCATCCTGGTTAATGGCAGGTTGGGGACACTGAGAAAGGGAACAGGCATCGCCAGGCCACACCCTCAACATGAGTCCTTGTGGCCACACTTTGCTGTCCCCAAAGGACGGGGTGCCCTGATCCATGACCCCGGGTGCCGTGAGGCACTATTCTCCATGTCTCTGCTCAAATGCCATCTTCTTGGGGGAACTGTCCCTGACCTCCTGACCTCCACATATAAGACAGCACCCTGATCCTGGTCCTCTCCCGCCCCCTTCGCCCCGGGAGGGTCTCTCCATCCAACAGGCTATACAATTATTTATTGTTCTGTGCCTCCCTCTAGAAGGCCAGCTCCCTGGGTACAGGGACTTTGTTTTTTACCCTGCTGTACCCCCAGAGCCTAGAACGGTGTACCTGGCACGTAGTAGGTCCTCAGTAAATAGTTGTGGAGTGGGTGAAGAAAACAGCGGATGGCCCTGCAGAACAGGCCCTCCAGGCACAGGGAAGGGGGTGGGGCTTGATGGGCTTTTACTTTCCCTTCCTGGGGGCCTAGAGGATGCCACTGTCCCCTCCCATTTATCCTGGCCTCCCCAGCCCTGCTCCCCCAGCCCCGCCCCCCTCCCATCCTTGCCCCCCATCCCGAGTCCCCCAGTCCTGCCCCCTCACCCCTGCCCCGCCCCCCCTCACCTTGTGCAGGTCCTGCGCCAGCGCCTCCTGCAGAAGCTGCTTGTGTTCCTGCAGGAAGCGGCCCAGGCCCCTGAGCTGCGCCGCCCGGAACTCGGCCGGCCGCGTCCGCCCTGCGCTGAACGCCTCCCGCAGCCGCCTCAGCGTGTCCGCGAAGGGGTCCATCCTGCAGGGAGGGGGCGGCGTGGGCCGGGGCTCCCCCACCCTCACGGCCAGTCCCCCCGCCCCCGGCCCTGGCCGCAGCCACGAGGGCTCAGGGACTCCCGCAGGGGCACACGTGTAGCCCCGGAGGGCCCGGGCTGCCCCCGCGCGCACACGCACACCACGCGGGGCACACTCACACGTACACGCGTACAGTCACGCCCCCCAACAGGCTCACAGTCCCCTCCCTTTGGCCAGGGGGCAGGAGAGCCCCGGATCTTGAGGTGCAGGACGGGGCGTGGGCTCGGGAACAGCCACCCCACTGCCGCTAAGGGTGGGCAGGCAGCCAGGGGACCCCGCTTTCTCCTGCCCCCAGGCCGCGCCCCCGTCCCACCCCGGTGCCCCTCGGGGAGATGGGGCAGCCCTCGTCCCTGCCAGGCCTGCACGGAGTAACCAGGAGGAGTTTGGTAAGTAGAGGGACGGTCCACCAACAGCCACCGTGGCCATCACTGTGGGACGGTCCAGACACAGAATACACTGTCCCCTCCGGCTCCTAGCCTGGGGAGGCTAGGCTGGCTGGTGGCGGCTCAGGGGGCTGAGTGACCTGGGCAGTGGCCACTTCTGTGCCCCGTCCCCGGTGCCAGGGATGGAAGAGCAGAGAACAGTGGGGCGCAAGGGCTGAGGGGCAGTGACGCTGCCCTGAGTGACAGCCACAGTCCCCCGGGCCCCCGCCTGTTTACTCGAAGCTCATCGGAGGAACACGGTGACGCACTCACTTCTTGCCCTGGTGCCAAGGACCCGTGGGGACCCTTTCCGCCTGCCCGCTCTGACTCGCTTCCCTTCAGGTCTCAGCTTGGCTAATGCCTCCTCTAGGCAGCCTGCCCTGATTATTCCTTCACACAAGGAGTGGGTTTCACCCTCTCTGCCCCCCGGCCCCTCTCTGCCTGCCTCCCTGAGTTTGGTCCCAGTGCCCCAATCTCCTCATCTGTTAGGGGGTCATGGGAGCACCCGCCAGCTGACACGGTGCTTCTCAAGGATGAGACCGTGCTGTCTAGTTCTGAGCCCAGGGCTGGCCATCCGTGCACCCAAGGCTGCCAGCTATGGTTAAGGGGCTACCCCACGGCCCTCGGTTTTCTGGAATGCTCCATAGTCCTGAGACCCGAGCCTGCTCCAGCCAATTGGATGGCCCAGCCCATAGGGCGTTCTGTGCTGAGAGCCTGGCTGGAGCCCTAGGCATGATGGGGGCCAGACTGACCCCACAGGCCTCCTGCTCTGATTGAGATTAACTGAGCAGTTGCCTGGGGCACAAGGCAGGCCCCATGGCCCCCAGAGAGGGTGACAGTGTAGCAGAAAGGGGACATTCTCAGAGCCCCTCTCGGTCTCGGCCTTGACCCCCAGACCCTGCCCTCCATCTTGGCCCGTGCCAAGACCCAGGAGCCGAGAGCCCTGCCTGCCATCCGGGCTTGTCCCCTGGCCTAGACTCATACTGGCCTTGTGATCCCGGGCAGCTAACTCATCTCTCTGCCTCAATTTCCTTGTCTGTAAAGTGGGGACGATAATGGCACTTGCCACCGTCCTGATGGCTAAATGGCATAAAGCCATGTAGAGCATTGGCCACTGGCCACGTGCTGCACGCTCAAGAAAGACCAGCAGTGGTTATGGTTACTAAGTACCTATCAAACATTTCTTTCTCGCCACCCTCTGCCACTCCCTTCTCTGTCTCGCTCACACCTTCGGACCCCCGCTGACGGATGTCGAGGGCAAAGCACAGCACCCCCCCCCCCCCCCGTGCCTTTTCACAACACGTGTGAAGAACCCACAGAAATGTAAGGCAGGTAACTATAATGGCACAGGTCTGGGCAAGTGAGGGGCAGGGAGCTCCGTGGGGGTGCAGCTCTGGATGGAACATTCCAGCAGCCTCTCTTGGCAACACTGAGGTCAACTCACCTGATAGCGTCCCCGGCAGGTTGGTCACTCTGGACTGAGGGACCGAGGGGTGCCTGTTGGGGGATGGGAAGCTGGGCACAACCCAGGCGTGCAAAGGAGCCCGGGCCACCTTCTGCCTGGGATATGCGGGACCCTGGGCCTGTGACCTCACAAACGACACCCAGATGAGGGTGGGTGGAGTCCTTGAGCCCATCCCCGTCCCCCGCCCCTCACCCCCGGGGTACATCTGACGCTGTGGAGGCTCCTAAGGATGCTGAATCACATTTCCTGTGCCTGTGTGACTCATCTGACCACCGTGACAGCCTGCTGAGGGCATTGTCCTCTCCCGCATCGAGAGGGATACCTGGGCCCAGAAACAGCAAGGAGGTGGCCCGAGACCGCTCAGCTTCTTTACATTGAAAACTGGAATCCGGAGGATTCCAGAGGAACACAGGGCTGCCACCATCCACCCTTCATCCCCTGCGTGGCCGGGTAGGGAGCAGGGTAGCCGGACCCCTGGGGAGAGGGGACACCTCGGGGGCTGGCCTGAACTACAGATGCAGGGCCCGGCAGGCGGGCTGTGTGGCTGGGCTCGGGAGGGGCCTTCGGGGGGGAGCAGGCGTGCTGTTTGCTCCCGTTCCCTGCCTCCTTGCTGTTCCTGCCGGCCCCCACCCTGCTTCCCCCTCTGGTCCCCTCGGGCTCGGTGCTGAGGGCCCCACTTTCAACTACCCACTCGGCCGCATCTGTTCCTGACCTCATGCTTCTGGGTGAGGGCGGCAGGGGGTGGGGTGGTGGGAGTGGCTACATCAGTGGATGATGACACCAATAAGTGGATGGCCTGGAGGCCGGGGGGAGGACAAGCCGCGACCCCTCAAGGCCGTGGGCCCGGGGGTCCCCTCACCATCAAGATAAGCAGGCCCTGACTGCAGCGTGCCAGCCTGGGTGCCCGGGGTGGTGCAGTGTGGGTGTTAGCATGGTGACCCTGATCCTCGGTGCAGACCCTACTCTCCTCCCACCCCAGCCTCTGCCCGCTCTGTCAATCTTTCTGCCTCAGTTTCCTCGGCGGTCCCAGAGGCCTCCTAAGGGCATCCTTTTGGTATAACGTGTCAGGGCCCGATGACCCGGGGTCGGGATCCTGGCAGTCCTGTCTGTTGGCTAGGAGTCCTCGGGCGGGTGGCTCGGCTTTTCTGTGGCTCACCTTCCCCATCTGTGAAGTGGGGATGGTTCCTGTAGCTGCCCCGTGGTTGGGAGAATTCGGGCGTGCAGTGTTCTGTGCAGGGCCAAGCCCTGTGAGTGCTCGGGGACTATGGCTCTGCAGGATCGTTATTCAGACGGACTGTGAAGGACACCTGTGCCTGCTTCAGGGCGGAGACCCCGGGGGAGGAGCCCGAGGAGACCTTGGCCCAGTGTGGGCACCAGGGAGGCAAGAGCCACGTAGGGGCAGGGATATGGAACTGGCCACGGAGACAGAGATAAACGTGGTGGTCTGAGGGCCTGGGGGACCCCGATCAGGCTGCCGGAGGCAGACGTCACGGGGCTGGCCTTGGTGACCCCATAGGTCCTAATAGCCCAGATCTCCCCTTGTAGCCTGAGCTGGATTTTCGTAGGCTCTCCAGAAGCTCTGGCAGAGTCCCCTCCCTATAATGGGGACCAAAGGAACTGGGGACCAACCCTTGGCCTGTGGGCTGAGCCAACCCCAGCCCCACCCTACAGAGAGGTCGGGCTACCCGTTCCCCAGCAATGTCCCTCTGAGAATCAGTCCCTCCTCGAGGCCGGGTGGGTCTGGCTGGTCCCACCTTTCTGGACTCTGGCAGAGCCCGTTCCCAAGGATGAGACGTCCCAGAACCACTGGGTACCCCTGCCCCAGCACCGGGCACGCACAGCAGTGCCCAGGAAATACGTGTTGCCAGGTGGATGCTTGACGCCCCCACCCCTTCCCCAATTCACTCCCCCCCCTCCACCTCCCAAGGATGGGATTCCCTCCCGGGGCAGCCAGGAGAGGAGCTGGGGCCCTCGGACCCATAAAAGATGCGCAGTAACACCAGCGAGAGGAAGACGGTGGTCCAGCTCCCACAAAAGGAGGGTGCCTGCTGACCACCAGCCTCAGGAAGCCCAGAGCCTCTCCTCGGCCCCTCCCTTTCCCGCTCTCATTCTTAGATCGGGGCAGAGGGAAGTTCCTCCCTCCTTCCCCTTTCTCCCCAGGCAGTCAGGAAGACAAAGCCAGCCTGTGTCATGTGGCCGTGAGTGGCCAGGCCTGCCCAGGCAGCCGGCAACCTGGAGTCCCCGAGCGAGCCCACCAGCCGGAGCCCTGGCCCTGACTGCCGGCTGCTCCAACCCCACCTCCCTGGGAAATCGTACCTGAGGCCCTGCCAAGCTGCCCTTCCTCCTGGCCGTCCCTGCTCTGCCTTGCTGCCCTGTCGTTTATGAATCACGAGCCCTTATGAAATGTCCGAGGCTGGGCCAGCCCCTGGGGCGGGGCCGCCCTGGCCTTCTGCCTGACCTTGGCTCTGGGCCAGCTGGAAGCTGCAGCCTGAGATTTCACCACCTCCTCTCTCAGGGGCCTCTGGATCCTCTCCTGGACCACAGAGAAGGAGTCAGGCAGGGCCCAAAGAAGGCCAGCACGAGGCCAGGGTCACACCGCAATTCTTTAGGGAGCTCTGATCGGAGGGGTCCAGCCCAAGGTCTGGTGAGCAGGGACCCAGGCCCAGGAGGAGGAGGAGGAGGAGGAGGAGGAGGAGGAGAGCCCAGGGCAGTAACCTGGGAATTATGGTGTGGGGTGGGGGTCCAGTAGTCCGGAATCACAGGGAAAGCCCTGCCCCCACACCACCCCCCAGCCCCTGCGAGCGTCAGATTTTCCTCGTGCAAAACGAAGACATCAGCGTCAAAGGTGGCTGGAGTCCAGAAAGACGATCGCAGGGCTCACGCCTGCCGACCCCTCCGTTCCCTAGCTCTCCCCATCTTGTCATGTCTGTCAACACCACCTCATCCAGCACCGCCTCACGGAATAATATGTCACCCTGCAACCTGACATTTTATGGCGAGAAAACACGGCCCTCGAGAGGGGACAGGACTTGACCACCCAGGGCAAGAATGTCAGGGCCGGGACCCACACTGGAAGCTTGTGGCTCTGGAGCAGAGGGGCCGTGTCGTCCCCAGATGTCCCCTATCACCTCCTTAAGGAAGAGTGCCACCCTCTGCCCTCGAGGACAGCTGTCATGACGTGTCCCCATGGCGGTTCCTGTGAGCTTGCTCCTCTGGTGCCTGAGCTGTGCCGAGGGGGATGGTTCCCGAGCAGCTCCTGGTGTCAGACAGCCAGGCGATTAGGTTACAGGTGCGGGGGCAGGACCATCCTTTGTGCCACAGCCCCGGGCCCGGGCCCTGGGCCCACCGCTGCCTCTCTGCCTCGGTGCCTTGGGTCTGCCCGGGATCCTGGCCTGGGGCCCCTGGGCCGACCCGGCACCTGGGAGTCTCCTCACCTCCCTGCCCTCCCCGCTGTCCCTGCCTACCTGGGGGGCAGGAGAGGTCTCCTGGCCCACACCTGCTCTGGTCCCTGGAGGCTTCAGCCAGCTGGGACGGGGTTGACGGGCCGCGGGGCCCCCGTCCTCGGCGGCGTGGGATGGAGCCCCCGGCCGCTGCCTGTCACGTGGCTCAGCATGTGACAGCCCTGCCCTGCTGTCTGGAGCGGAGCCAGGCAAAGGCAGAGGCAGAGCCGGCACCAGGCGGGGCTGGGCTGGGGCTGAGCCTCACAGCCCCGAGTCAGGAACCGGGCCCAGAGAGGGGCAGCTGCTGGCCTAAGGCTACACAGCAAATCAGGGACCCGCCTGGGGAAGTACTGGTGGGTGAGATGGGTGTTGCAGGATCCTGAAGGGACCCTCCCTGGCCAGGGATCGCTTTGCAGGGGCTACCCGTGGACTTGTCATGAATTCAGGAACAGCGTGGGACATCTCCAAAGAGGCCTGACCCCCTTGCACAGGCGTCCCAACCTGGCCTGGGAGCCTGAGTGGGCACTGCCTGTCGGGGAGGAACAGGTACCAGCCCTCTCCCCTCTCTGGGTTGGATGCCTCTACTGGTCCTCGAGGTTCCAGGTCCTCAGGGGTCTGGAGGTCATGTCTCTGTTGTGGAAACCTCGAGATAAATGGGGAGAGGTCTGCGTGGGGGTCCACCGAGGGGCTCGCTTAGGGCCAGCTCTGGTGCGTGACAGACTCTGCCAAGGACCCGGGTGGGGTGGACGTTGGGGGAGCATGGAGGTTGGGAGAGGGGACACAGAGGCCCTCAGTCGCTCTGGCCTTTGACAGCTCCTCTGGGTTTTAGTTTGGAGGCTTGGATGAAATGACCTTCATCATCGTCACCTTCGGCCCCCTTCTCCAGGGTAGAGAGCTGGGGAAGGGTGGGCTGGCCATGGGGGGGGGGGGGTGATGGCATCGGGCAGACTCATTAATTCACTCATTCATTCCCCTCCTCCCTCCCTCAGACACCCGGTGAGCCTGGTGCACGGGGCCTCAGGCCTGCTCAAGAGCACAGCCCTGCCTGGCCTGCTAACAGACTCTGGCCGGACTCCTTGGCCCACCTGTAAGCGGCTTGAGCCGGTCATGGCCCCTCTGGGCCTTTGCTTCCACCACCCCCCCCCCCGCCCCCCTTGTGAAACGGGGCTGACTCTTCCTGCCTCGTGGGCTGCCAAGAAGATGAAACAGAAGCCCATTTGGAAACACCCGGTATACAGTAGGTGCTCAATAGGCACGAATGCCTTTCTGCCCCTTTCCCACCCTCCTGAGGCCGTGGCCACCCCTGCTCTTGTCCCTGAGGCCCTTCCTTCCTTGTCTCTGCCTTAGAGGCGAGACCACCCTGGCTCCTCTCTCCGCGCCCCCCCCTGCCCCCCCAGCTTCCCCTCAGAAACCAGGAGGACCCATTCCAGGGGCAGAGTCACTGGTGCTAACTTGTCACCAAGGGCCAGCACGCACTCAGCAAACCCAGACTAAGCACCTATGGTATGCTAGGCCCCGAGCCAGGCGCTCAACGCAAATTCTCACGTAAGTCTCAGACATTATGGTCCTAGCTTTGCAGGACAGACAACAGGCTCAGAGAGGTGCAGTGGCCAGGACAGGCCCACACAGCAAGAGTGACAGATGGGGACTCCAGTCCAGCCAGGCCTGTCTCCCTGGCCCACAGCGTTTCCAGGGTGCCCCGAGTCCTTGCTTAGGAGCCGAGGGGAGTCACCCCAGTTCCCGGGAGCCTCATCTCTACGCCGAAAGCAACAGCCACCGTTTCCTGGACATTTGCTCTGCCAGGCACCGGGCAGTGTCCTTGGCACATCTCAGCTTGGGGACACGTCCCAACAGCCCGTGGTGATTGCCATCCCCAATTTTTAGTTTCTTTTTTTTTTTTTCAACGTTTATTTATTTTTGGGACAGAGAGAGACAGAGCATGAATGGGGGAGGGGCAGAGAGAGAGGGAGACACAGAATCGGAAGCAGGCTCCAGGCTCTGAGCCATCAGCCCAGAACCTGACGCGGGGCTCGAACTCGCGGACCGCGAGATCGTGACCTGGCTGAAGTCGGACGCTTAACCGACTGTGCCACCCAGGCGCCCTTCCAATTTTTAGTTTCAAAAATGATAGAGTCAACTCAATGCCAGGGCCAGGGAAGCGCATCGGGTGAGTGAGTAGCGGGCCCAACGTGGCCCTCTTTGGGACACGATGCAGAGAACATGCTTTTGTTGCCCGAAGGTATCCCAGGAGAGGTTTCAGGGTGTCCGAATTGAGAGCAGTATTTCTCTCTGCTGTTTGCTTTTCCCTAATTATTGTATCATAATGAGAACAAACAATAAAACCTATTATAGAGAAAATAATTTGAAAACTGGGGGGGGGGGGAATGGCTGCTCATTCCTGGTGACACCTCTACGGGGGAGGGAGAGGGGTCGGTTCTCTGTCCCCTAGGCCATCCTGACTGTGTTTATCTGGCCCCACCCCCATGCCCGTCTAGAAGGCAGTCCCAGGCTTGAGGGTCTGAGCGAGGAAACAGTGTCATCAGCCCCGGGGGTCAGGGTCACCCAGGGAAAGCTGGCCCACTCTCTGGGCGCTGGGACCCTGTCAGGGCCAAGCCACTGCCCACGTGCCTCCCTGGGGAGAAGCACCCTGGCCTCTCTCCTTCTCCCCACCCCGATTTCCCGCCAGAACCTCCCATTGGCTGAGTCTACTCAGGGAGCCCCTTGGTCAAGTAGTTGAGAGCTCTGGTCTCCAGGAGCAGCTTGCCAGTCCCACCCAAACCCAAGCCTGGACTGAGCCAGAGACGATTTTTCCTGCTGGTTCTGCATTAATAGACTTTAGGAGCCCTGGGGCCCAAAGTGCCTGCTTCTCACATTCCTCTGGTGTCACCATGTGGGAATGCTAACAAGACCATTATGTTTTTTGTCGTTTAGATGTAAACATATTTCCTTTTTTGCTTCTAATAAGGTTAGAATAGTATCATCAATCATGGGGTGCCATAATGTCAGGTTTTGAACCAAGCTACCAGGACCCCCCGCCCCAAATATTCTGAAATGAATCCATTTTAATAAAGTAGTTGTTTGTTTTTTTTATTTTTTTAAACATTAACAATTTTTTTAATGTTTATTTTTTGAGAGAGAGAGAGAGATAGAGACAGACAGGCATGAGTGGGGGAGGGGCAGAGAGAGAGGGAGACACAGAATCGGAAGCCGGCTCCAGGCTGTGAGCTGTCAGCAGAGTCTGACGCGGGGCTTGAACTCGTGAACCGTCAGATTGTGACCTGAGCCAAAGTCGGATGCTTAACCGGCCGAGCCACCCAGGCAACCCTAAAGCAGTTTAAAATTAGGGGCACCAGGGTGGCTCAGTGGGTTCAGCATCTGACTCTTGATTTCCGCTCAGGTCGTGAACAGCTCAGGTCATGTTCGTGAGACGGAGCCCTACGTCGGGCTCCTGTGCTGACAGGGCGGAGCCTGCTTGGGATTCTCTGTCTCCCTCTCTCTCTGCCCCTCCCCTGCTCTCTTGCTTTCTCTCTCTCAAAATAAATAAGTGAACATTAAAAAATAATTTAATTACATTAAAAGTCACCAAGAGGCCACAGAAGGAGTTCCATGTGTAACGAGGGACCCTAAACTGTACAGAAACCTCTTTTGGAGGCAGGGACCGTGACCCCAGAGAAAGCGCGCACTCTCTTAAGTCAGCATCTAAGACGCAGCGGTAATGCGTGCGGGCAAGAACGCTGTGGGTGTCTGCTCGGCTTTTTCCTTAAAGGGTAGACCGCCGACTCCCTGGAACAACGTTTCTGCTCCCCGGCTACCTTCTCTTTGGTTTCTGGTTGTTTCTTAAAACACACTCTGCTGGATTTCCTCTTGGGGACCTTCTGGCGGGAGATAAAACACCGGGGTGGGGGGAGGGTGGCGGGTTCTGAGTCTCCCTGAGACCTTGGGCGTTTAGCAAGCCTGGACCCTTCTCCCCTCGAGCAGACAAACCCACCCTGGAGACCTTTCCCCTTGGACGACACCCACGCACTCAGGGTGTGGAAATCCCTGGTCGCCTTGAAACGTACCAACAGTCTGTGAGTTCCTCCCCCGCCTGGCCCAGGGCTGTGTGGCCCGTCCTCACCCCACTCCCGGCCCGCGACAGATGGTGGGCTCTTGGGCCACAGCTTCGAAAGGCTGCATCTCAGAGCTTCCTGGTCCCTTCAGGGGTCACTCATCATCCCTCTCTCCATTCATAAGATTTTGTGGGCCTGCCCTCTTCCAACTAAAAATCTCCCGTCCTGTCTCTCTCCACAAGAGCCATCTGGCGGGGGCACCCCCTCTCTCAGGCCCCTAGAGGTGTGGTCCGGCGTCCCGGAGGCTTCTGTTCCTCCTATCCCCGTCCATCCTGCTTTTAGTGAGCAGAAGCCCTTTTCTGCTTATTCTCGTTTTGCAGGTGTGGGAGTATGGGGGTCTGCGCAAGGTGAGGGGCTGGGGTTTCCCACACTAATGCCAGAGAAGACCGGGCACTCGGCTTGGGGGGATGCCCTGGGGACCCCGCTTTGGGGAGACAGGACCCTTCCCCAACCTTCTCCTTCCTGGTTTGTCCTGAGTTCTGGTGGAGACATGGCTGCAGCACAGTGCACTTGGCTGAGTTCTTTCTTTCTTTGGCGGCCTCAAGGGAAGAAGGGCTTTATAGACCACAGATGCTAGTCTCTCCCCTGGCGCCATACGGCTTTGGAAGGGGTAAGGGCTCATTCTTGGCATCACTCTCCTGCAGAGCCTCGAAACCCCCTACCTCCCACCCCTGCTCCCCCGAGCTCACACTCTGAGGCCACACTGCGCACCTCCGGCAGCCATCTTTCCTGCTCGCCCACTGAATTCTACAGGACTGCATCCTCCTGGGGGTGTTGAAATCCCCCCTACGAGCCCCAGGACCTCCCGGGCCTCCTCATCCCTTCCCACCCTGGGCCACCGCCACACCCAGACTTGGTCATCGCCCAAGGTAATGAACCCCAGCATCCGTTCTCTGACCACGGCCTCCTAGCCTCCTAGCCTCCCAGCATGCACTGCAGTCCTGCTGTGTCCTGTCTCTTCTGCCTCTAGACCTTGAGCCCGCCCTCCCTCCTGCCGCTTTTGTAACTCCTACTCTGGGCGGCTCCACCTGTCTGCTCCCCGCGCACCTGCACCAGGATGCAGCCTGAAACCTCTGCAGATTCAAGCCCTCGGCACCCCCAGCTTCCCGCCTGCCCAGCAACCGTGCTGGGGTGGATATTTGTCACTTATCCATCCATTCACATTTATTGAGCACCTACTAAGGGCTGGTGCGATCCTCCGCGTGAGGGGTACATGGTGAGGATTTGCCCGGGAAGGAGGGGACGTGGGGAAGAGACCATTAAACCACAGAAAACCAGAAGAGAAATAGTCAACGGCGGGGGCTGTACCTGTCATGGGGTGGCTTCCTATTCTGAGAGCGGAGGGTAGGAAGGACACCTCCTGGGAGGGGAAGGAGGAAGAGGGCTGCAACCAGGAGGGACAGCAGGGGCAAAATGGGGGAGGGAGGGAAACTGGATACTTTTGAAAATAGAGACATAACTGACATAGACCTTTGTGTAAGATTAAGGTGTACAACGTATTGATTTGACACATTGTTGCTGCAATATGATTGCCAGTGTAGTGCTAAAGAAAACCTCCATCACATCACATAATCATTTCTTCTCGCGGCGCGAATCATTGAGATCTAGTCTCAGCAGATTTATTGTTTATCGTGCAATTCTGTTGTCTGTGATCTCTGCTCTGTGTGTTACGTCTTTAGGATTTATTTATTCCAGCTGCCGGGAGGTACGTATCCCTGAACAAGGCCACTCCCATACCCCCACCCCCACCCCCAGCAGCCACCATTCCACTCTGAGTTTTTTTAATGTTTATTTATTTGAGAGAGAGAGAGAGACAGAGTCAAGCGGAGGAAGGCAGAGAGAGGGAGACACAGAATCCAAAGCAGGCTTCAGGCTCTGAGCTGTCAGCACAGAGCCCGACGTGAGGCTCGAACTCAGGAACCGTGAGATCATGACCCGAGCCAAAGTCAGACGCCCAACCGACTGAGCCACCCGGGCGCCCCTCCACTGTGTTTTTTTGAGTCAGTGTTGTGGTTCTTTTTAGTTCTATTTTTAATGTTTGTTTATTTTAGAGAGAGAGAGACAGCATGACCAGAGGAGGGACAGAGAGAGAAAGAGAGAGAGAGAGAGAGGGAGACACAGAATCAGAAGCAGGCTCCAGGCTCTGAGCTGTCAGGACAAAGCCCGAGGCGGGGTTTGAACTCTTGAACCGCGAGGTCATGACCTGAGCCAAAGTCGGACGCTTCACCGACGGAGCCACCCAGGCACCCCCTTGTTGCGCTTTTAGATTCCACATATAAGGTGTGTCCTTCTCTTTCTGACTTGTTTCCCTTAGCATAATGTCCTCGAGGTCCATCTACGCTGTTGCAAACGGCAGAATTTTCTCTTTTTTCCTCCCAGCTGAAAAGTATGTCATTGTATCTATATGCATCACATCCTCTTTACCGTCAATTCATCCACTGATGGACACTTAGGTTGCTTTTGTATCTTGGCTATTATAAGACTGCATTAACATGAGAGTGTAGACATATTTTTGATAACCTGTTTTCTTTTCCTTTGGACGTACATCCAGAAGTGGGATTGCTAGATCATGTGGTGGTTCTACTGTGAGTTTTCTGAGGAGCCTCCAGACTCTTCTCCAAGATGGCGGGACCAGTTTGCCACCCCACCAGCAGGGCACAAGGGTTCCATTTTCTCTCCATCCTCACCAACATTTGCTATCTCTTAACTGTTTACTTTTGCTGTGCAGAAGCTTTTAAGTTTGATGTCGTCCCACCTGTTGATTTTTATTTCTTGTACTGTTTGTGCTTTTGGTGTGATATGCAAAAAATCTTTCCAAGACCCATGTCAAGAAGCTTTTGCCCTGTTTTCTTTTAGGAGTTTTATGGTTTGAAGCCTTCCATCCATTTCAAATTAAATTCTTTGAGGGTGTCAGATGGGGATCCAGCTTCATTTTTCTGCGTGAGGTTACCTATCCAGTTTTCGCAACACCGTCTGTTGAAGAGACTGACCTGGGAACTGTAGATTTTTAAAAGCTTCCCAAGTGGTTGCAACCAAGGTGATAGCCAGCGCTGTGGAGCCTCAGCTCCTGCAACGCAAGAACTTCGGGGGCTCCGCTGCAGGGCAGACCCCACGGGGAGGGTGCAGGAGGCTCCGGGGCGCAGCCAGCAGCCTCCCACCAGCCCTGCCAGAGCTTCTGCCTGCAGCCGCCACACCGCAACTGGAGGGCGGTGCATGGGAGGAGGGCACCGGCTGTCAAGTCCGGTGGTGGGATCCCTCCGTGGGGCTGCTGTGGGGGGCCCTTTGCTGACCTGCAAACACACCCCATGGGGCGTGGAGGTGGAGCTGAGGGTGACAGTGGTAGCCCTGAGTAGAGCCTATTATGGCCTGGCACTTTTCTAAGGCTTTGCATTAATTTAAAAAAAAAAATTTTTTTAATGATTTTATTTTTGAGAAGAGAGAGAGCATGAACAGCGGAGGGGCAGAGAGAGAGAGAGGGAGACATAGAATCCGAAGCAGGCTCCAGGCGCTGAGCTGTCAGCACAGAGCCCGACCTGGGGCTCGAACCCACAAACCGTGAGATCATGACCTGAGCCCCCCAGGCCCCCCCAAGGCTCTGCATTAATTTAGCAATCCGGTGATTGCCCTGGGAAGCCGTGCTGAGTGAGAAAACGGAGACCCAGAGAAGTGGAGTTGATTCCCAAAGCTACCAAGCCAGGAAGTGGCTGAGCGAAGAGTCGAACTTGCCCCTCCCGTCTCGAGGCCAGGTCCCGGCGGCCCGGGGATGCCGGCCCCGCCCTCGCCCCGCCCCCGCCCCGCCCCCGCGTTCGCGGACACCTTAGGCCCCGCCCCTCGCGAGCCGGCGACCCGCGGGGCGGGGCGGGGCGGGGCGGGGGCGGGTCCCGCCGCCTGGAGGAAGTGTCCGGCCCGCCGCTCGTGCACCCCAGGCGGCCGCCGCCAGCGCTCCCTCGGGGTCGGGCCATGGAGGCGGTGCCGCCGCTCTACCGCGTGGCGGGGGCCGCGGGGCCGCAGGGCGACGAGGACCGGCTCGGGGTCCCCGACGGGCCGGGGGCTCCGGTGAGCGGGGACGGGTCTGTGAGGGGGGGGGGTGCGAGGACCGGGAGCGCGGGGGGGGGGGGTCTCCCCGGCGTGGGGGAGGGGGGGAGGCGCCGCCCCCGGGTCGGGCCGTGGCAGCGGGTACCGGGAGTGGGGCGGTGCGATGCGACCCCCGGGGCCCCCAGCCCGGGTGCGACGTGCACGCCGTGCGTGCCCCGCAGCTGGACGAGCTGGTGGGCGCGTACCCCAACTACAACGAGGAGGAGGAGGAGCGCCGCTACTACCGCCGCAAGCGCCTCGGCGTGGTCAAGAACGTGCTGGCGGCCAGCGCGGGCGGCATGCTCACCTACGCCGTCTACCTGGGTAGGCGGCCCGCAGCGCCAGAACCCGCGGCTTCCCCGCGGCCTCCCTTCCCAGCCCCGGTCAGGGAAAGAGAAACCTTAGGGGCCGGTCGGCTTCCCTTCCTCTTTCACTTCCTCCTCTGCCGCGCTCGCGGCTGCTGCAGCTGTGGCCTCACCACATGGAGGTGGGGTCAGGTGCAGTGTTCTGGATTCCCAGGCAGCACCTTCGGGAGCGCGTGGCCAGGGTCTGGGCGCCCTGGGCGGGTCTGCCGCCTTCCAGATCTGGAGCGCTGGACGTGTGTATGGGGGAAGGGTGGGGGTGGGGGGGTGAGGGGAGGGTCTGGATTCAAGTGGCCGACGCTGCCACGGGCTGTCAGGACGCTTGGCCCAGCCTGGGCATCCCTCTCGGTCCTCATGGGCTTTGGAATCGTGACTGGCGCTGCCTCCAAGCTCGCGCGCAGGCCTCTGTTCCGTTGCCGCGGGAGTTAGGCTGCCCCCTCTGTGCCCGCCCCCTGCCCCCCGCCCCCCCCCCCCCCCAGGCCTCCTGCAGATGCAGCTGATCCTGCACTATGATGAGACCTACCGCGAGGTGAAGTATGGCAACATGGGGCTGCCCGACATCGACAGCAAGATGCTGATGGGCATCAACGTGACGCCCATCGCCGCTTTGCTCTACACACCTGTGCTTATCAGGTGCGTTGCTGCTGTCCCCAACAAGGCTGGACTGTCACTCAGATACTGAAGGGTGCAAGGGCTCTTGGCCCATGGGGTCTCCCCCTGCCCGGTGTTCTTGGTGGTGGGGAGCTGGGGAGGGCCCTTGCCTGCCTGGAGGGGTGAGAGAGAGGGGAGGACCCGGGTTTAGGGAAGGGAGCAGGAACTTGACCCCAGGGCACACTTCCCACAACCGAAATCCAGTCCTGCTCCTTCCCTCACCTTGCCTGTGCCCCACATGGCATTGTCTTGGTGCCCTCCTCCGTGGTTTGGAGCTGTAGGGACCTTTCCAAGACCAGGGCTGTGGAATCTCTGGAGAGGATCTGATCAGCCCTAACGCCCAGGCAACCAAGCCCGGCCTGATCAGCCCCATGGCCAGTATTGAGGGAAGACATGGCCCGGCAGGTGCCCCAGAGGGTCTACGCTGGACCTGAGCCTTGGAAGCATCTGGTCCAGCCTTCTGGCCAGTGCAAAACCCCCCTCCACATGCACCCTCCCCACCAGGAGGTGGGTCTCTGCTCAGATGAGACCCAGAGACTAGCAGACCAATTAGATGGGTTTTAGTTCCTCTATCTTAAAACAAACAAACAAACAAACAAAAACAAAAAACCCCAAACCCCCCAAACCCCAAACTCCTTTAACATCATCGCACAAAGACCATTAGGATCCTAACTGAAATCAGAAAAAAGAAAACCCTCCCAAGCCCTCCAGTAAATCAGCTAACTTTGTTGTCCCAGCAGCATGCAGGGATAAACGTTTACGTCCTTGTCACCAGAGCATGTGCCGAATTCACGTTTGCTTGCTTTCTTTTCACTGCACGTATCTTGGCCTTCTCCTCAGTCTTCACATTGAGGACTCTGTGATGGTAGAATCTTCTGCAGAGATGGGGGCACCCAACCGAGGCTCAGAGTTGGACATTCAGCCCCCCTCCTTTTTTTTTTTTTTTTTTTTGCATATTCACTTTATGCTTGTAGCTCTTCCCTTCTTTTTTTTTTTTTAATTTTTTTTTTTATTTTCAACGTTTACTTATTTTTGGGACAGAGAGAGACAGAGCATGAACGGGGGAGGGTCAGAGAGAGAGGGAGACACAGAATCGGAAGCAGGCTCCAGGCTCTGAGCCATAGGCCCAGAGCCCGACGCGGGGCTCGAACTCACGGACCGCGAGATCGTGACCTGGCTGAAGTCGGACGCTTAACCGACTGCGCCACCCAGGCGCCCCGCTCTTCCCTTCTTAAAATTAAAAAAAAAAAATTCTACAATCAATTTCTAGCGGTACCTTTAGCAGATCAGAGCCATATGAAAGACTATGGCTCTGAAAACATACCACTGTTGATAAGAAGAGCTAATTCTTTATTTCCCATGTGCTGGGCACTTTCTGAGCGTTCCCTCATTCCCTAGGATCCCAGGGAGATCTAAGAGACGAGGAGAAAACAAGACATTCAGCGGCTTGCCCAGGTCCCACCGGTAGCACCTGGCAGTCGGAAAGTTTGACTCCCTCACCCTAATCTTGCCCCTTGCCCAAACTATCAGGCTGATTTCCTAGAGGGCTGTGCCAATTTGCATGGCCTCGGGCTGTGCGCATCATTTTGTAAACCACAGCCTCACCAGCAATGAGTGCTGATATTTTTACTTTTTGCTCATTTACTCCATCAAAATGTGACTTGCCCCCCCCCCCCCCCAATAGATCAGAGTGGGCTATCTATTGTTTCTATGTCAAAATAAGGATAATAAAAAACTGGGGCCCTGTAACAGAGAAAGTAATTGTGATTGGAAAATCAGAGTCATTTGGCTTTGAGCTTCCTGGAAGCCAAAGCAAGGAAAGGAACTAAAGAGCACAAATAACTCAAAAACACCCTAAGGCTCCTGGCAGTGGCTTTTAGTCTGACTAGCCTCCGTGCCCTGAGCGGGCCCTTATCTGGTCAGTGGTCAACCACCTTTAAGCCCAGTGTGGCATTTTCTCAGAGTCAGCAAGCCTGTTGTCCTAGAAGCCAGCGAGGACGGAGCTTCCCAAATGACCACAGTGGACGGCAAGAGCGACGGGCAGGGAGGAAGGGATGTTGGTCCTGCCAGGACCTCTCTCTGGTCCTAAGTTTCCTCGACCCAGTTTGACTTGCGTCCCTGGGCCCTGAAGCCACAGCACGTGAGCTTGGATGGAGAAGGGGGATTCGCGAGCCAGCCCAGGACACAAATGAGGGCTGGATGTGCACACAGGCCACTGACCGGTGACACCGCCCCTTCTCCCCCCATCCTTGCATGGCCACGAGAAGCTTGTGGTTTGGGCTCCGTGCTCCCCCTTAAGCTGTGGAAACTGATTGTGGGGACCTGGGACTGAGACCACCAGCAAGTCCCTGTCTCTGCTACCCTGTCTTAGAGCCCCTGACTCCAAGGCCAGGGATTACTCCCCGTCTCGCACCGCCTGGTTGGTGAGCCGGCACCCGGGTCTGTGGCCCCTCTGGTCTCAGGCCCCAGTGGTCTGGGCAGGCTCGCGGTGCCAGCATCCCTCCTACTGCCCGCAGGTTTTTTGGCACCAAGTGGATGATGTTCCTGGCTGTGGGCATCTATGCCCTCTTTGTCTCCACCAACTACTGGGAACGCTACTACACACTCGTGCCCTCAGCTGTGGCCTTGGGCATGGCCATCGTGCCTCTTTGGGCCTCCATGGGCAACTACATCACCAGGTGAGCCTGGGGGGCCGCAGGGCGGGAGGCTGGAGACCTGGCTGTGTCTCTGCCGCACTGCCAACCTCAGCTGGCGGAGCTCTCTCTGCCTTTCGGGTCTCAGTTTCCCCGTCCGTGAGACGCAGCCCCTAGCCCTGGGTGCAGGAAGCAGAGACATCTGGTAGAGGTTGGACTGGGGGAAGCTTTCTCTCCTTTGTGGTCCAGGATGGCTCAGAAATACTACGAGTACTCCCATTATAAGGAGCAGGATGATCAGGGCCCCCAGAAGCGCCCGCCGCGGGGCTCCCACGCGCCGTACCTCCTGGTCTTCCAAGTGATCTTCTATAGCTTCTTCCATGTGAGTCAGCTCCACGTTGGCGCCATGGGGGGAGGGTGTTGCAAGCCTAGAACCCACACGTTGGAGCCCATCCCACAGTCCTTTCGACCCTCCAGTCCCACTGCCCTTTCTTGAGCCACCCTCTGCTTACTGACCTCTGGTGACCGACCTCCTCGTCTCCTTGTTGAGGAGAAAGTCCTCCTGCGCTGGGCACTCCCTCCTGCCACCAGGCTACCCCCAGAGCGGGCGGAGGGCTCCTCTTCGGCCAAGGCTGTGCCCAGACCCCTTTCAGATCATGCCTGTGCCCCGTGCCTGCTTCTGAGCCCAGCCCAAGCTGCCCTCCTGCCCACAGCTGAGCTTCGCCTGTGCCCAGCTGCCCATGATCTACTTCCTGAACCACTACCTGTATGACCTGAACCACACACTCTACAACGTGCAGAGCTGCGGTTAGTCTGCATGGGGTGCGACCCCCAGGCCTGTTCACCTCCCCCATTGAGTCATCCAGCAGACACTGGGCTCTTGAGAGTGCCCAGAGAGGATGCCCTTGCCCATGGGTCCAGGGCTGAGAGCCTGGTGGCCCACACCTCTTACGGGCAAGGCAAAGGACCCTGTAGGAGTATGCAGTTAGGACATCTGACCCAGCCTGGTGGGGACAGGGTGCATCAGGGAAGGCTGCCTGGAGGAGATGCCATCTGGGCTGAGCCACACATATCCTCAGACCTCAATCACTGCAGGGTGAATGTATGCAGTTGGGGGATGGACTGGTCCCCACCTCCAGCCTCCAGGCACTAGGGAAGGGGGGCTAGGTGTTCCTCTCCTTGTGGCCCCTCCAGCCCCAGCGGCCCTCTCCTCCAAGCTGCTCCCCAAATGAACCTTGCCTTTGCAAGCACTGTCCTCACCCACCACCTCTGACTCTCCCCTGCACCCTCCTTCCTTGCTCCATTTCTTTGTGGTTGAGTTGACAGTGTGCTCTACTCCCTGCGTCCCACTGTTCAGGTACTAACAGCCAGGGCATCCTCAGTGGCTTCAACAAGACAGTTCTGAAGACCTTACCACGGAGCCGAAACCTCATTGTGGTGGAGAGCGTGCTCATGGCAGTGGCCTTCCTGGCCATGCTGCTGGTGCGGCCTTGGATGGGGTGGCGGCGGAGTCAATAAAGTCTGGGGACTGAGGCGGGAAGAAACGGGTGCCATCTGGGCGCGTTGCTGGCAGGCAGCCTGGGCAATGTCCTGGTCTGAGGTGGGAGCCGGGTCTGAATCCTGGGGAGGAAGCCTGAACCTAGGAGCCAGGCTAGAGGTTTGGGAATGAACCTGGAGTTAGAGTCCCAGAGAACAAGGAAAGGGGGACCAAGCCTGCTCTGGGGTGGAGCTGGAGACGGGGTCCTAGAGGACTGGGCTGGAGACAGAACCCGAGAGGTAGACCTAAGGTGCAGGGGGGCGTGGCTTGGGCGTGGCTTCTTCCTGGAGGCGGGGCTGGGAAACAAAGCCTAGGTCTATGGGTGAAGCTGGGGGCAGGACCCGAGGCTGAGAGGCTGGGCTGAGGTCTGTAGGTCTGTGGGTGTGTCTAGGGGCGGGGCCCTGGGCTGGGAGGCGGGGCCGAGGTCTACCGGGGAGCCTGCGGGCAGGGCCAAAGGCTGAGGGGTGGAGCTTAGGTCTGCGGGTGTGTCTAGGGGCGGGGCCCGGGGGCTGGGAGGCGGGATTAAAGTCTGTGGTGAGTCTAGGGGCGGGGCCCGGGGGCTGGGAGGCGGGATTAAAGTCTGTGGTGAGTCTAGGGGCAGGGCCCAGGGTTGAGAAGCAGGGTTGAAATCTATGGGTGTGTTTAGGGCGGAGCCCGGAGGTGAGGCCGAGGTCTGTGGATGTGCCTGGGGGCGGGGCCTGGGGCTAGGAGGCGGGGCTGAGGTCTGTGGGTGTGTCTAGGGGCCGGGCCTGAGCCACGGCAGCCCGCCCCCCTCAGCCCGCGGGTCCGCAGGTTCTGGGCCTGTGCGGCGCCGCCTACCGGCCCACTGAGGAGATCGACCTGCGCAGCGTGGGCTGGGGTAACATCTTCCAGCTGCCCTTCAAGCACGTGCGCGACTTCCGCCTGCGGCACCTCGTGCCCTTCTTCATCTACAGCGGCTTCGAGGTCCTCTTTGCCTGCACTGGTCTCACCCTGGTAAGTACCCCCTGCATAGCGTTGTCAGATAATATACAGAACTTCAGGTTAAATTTGTATTTCGGCTAAAGGTTTTGAATACATGTATAAGTATGCACAGGTGCGGCCCAGACACCCCCCTTCCTTTCTTCCCTCCCTTCCGCCATTCCCCCACTGCGTTAGGCCACTGGGCCTCAATTTCCTTTATCTGTGAAGCGATTCTAATAACCATGCTCGCTCCCAGAGCTGTTACATAGTTGAGATAGAATAACGCCCATAAACTGTATAGTTCCATGCGGGGTACAGCCTTGGTATCTGAGGACATTGTTCAAGCCTTCTCCCCTGTCTGTGCCTTCAGAAGCTCCCCATGAACTTCCCAGGAGTTAGCCGTGACTTGGTCCAGAGGGGACAGGGTGTGGCCTGAAGACCTCAGGTAGGGAGGGCCAGAGCCTGGGCCAGCTGACCTCTGACACTCACTCCTGTCCCCCCAGGGCTATGGTGTGTGCTCCGTGGGGCTGGAACACCTGGCCCACCTCCTCGTGGCTTATAGCCTGGGCGCCTCCGCTGCCTCGCTCCTAGGCCTGCTGGGACTGTGGCTGCCGCGCCCGGTGCCCCTGGTGGCTGGGGCTGGAGTGCACCTGCTGCTCACTCTCAGCCTCTTCTTCTGGGCCCCCACACCTCGGGTCCTGCGACACATTTGGATCCTCTACGTAGCGGCTGTCCTCTGGGGTGTGGGCAGTGCCCTCAATAAGACCGGACTCAGCAGTGAGTATAGCCATGGGCACTGGGATGGCTGGGCAGGGGACCCTGTAACTACCCTGTGACTACCTCGGGGTGGTTGGGGAGGAACACAGAGATCCCAGGGACAGACATGGGGTCCCATGGATACACTAGGGGTCTGTTATGGTGGAGGTGGGTGAGCATCCCTGTGGACACTCCCAGGAGTGGGAGGAAGTTCCATGGGCTGCAGGGACAGATGAGGAGGGCTGTGGACGCACCAGGGGCAGGTATGGGAGTTGCACGCCATGGACATCCTGTCGACACCCCTCGGTGGGCTTGGGGCCCTGTGGCCACTGGGGGTGGGGGCGGTTAGCGTGAGATCTTGTGGCTACACGGAGTAGGTACAGGGCTCTGCGGGCACCTCTGAGCGACAGTGTGGAAAACCACACTTGGGATACTTTGCTTTCCAACCAGAGGACAGGGCCCACCCTGACACTGGGAGCAGATTGCCAGTCCGTGCTCTAGGGAGCCTGGGAAGCAGCAAGTGGCCCTGTACACGCTCCAGGGTGCAGGCGCACACATGACCTTTTTATGGAGAAGAGCTGGGGGCAGGCATGAAGCCCCAACGCCGGTCTGCAGAGTAGCAGGGTCCGGGCCCTGAGTCTGGGCTGCTGGGGTGGGGGCCCCGGGGAGTGGAACTCTGTTGGCAGAAAAGTGGGGGTGGGTGGGTCAGAGTTCAGCTGTGTGATGCTCGCTGCCCCCAGGTAGGCATATGCCCGTGACACGCAGTCGGTACACACAGGTGCGGTTATTTGGATCTTCCACATCAGCATCCGCTGTGATGGGCCAGTGCTGTTAACAGTTTTGAACATCACCCTGGGGGCGTGGTGTGGTGGAGGTCACGCCTGCTGTGGGCAGGGTGGGGGCTGGCTCAGGTGACCCCTGCACCCGCCATCAGACAGTCAGGTATCCGCATCTGTCATAGGGCATGGAGCCCCGCATTCTGGGCCACACTCTCTTGGCTTTTGCTCTGAGGCCGCCAGATCTGGGCAGCATCAGGTCTGGATTAGGACCTGGTCCTGGAATCACCTTCTACCTGCCCAGTTCTGCTTCCTGCCTCCTCCTTGTGAACCCTGGGGGGGCGGGGGGGTGCTCCCTGTCCCTCCACAGTAGCCCTGGGAGGAGCGGTCACGCTGCAAGGCCTTAGGGCAGGGAAGTTAATGTCCTGAGTGGCAGGTGAGGGTACGATTTGCTAGGTGCTCTGTGGGCGCTCTCACATTAAAACCTCAGAACACGACATATAATATGCATCGTCTCATTTACAGTTGGGGAAAACTGGCCATGGGGAGTTAACTTACGCTGAGACTACCCCATAGAGCCAACACTTGAATCCTCATCTCTGTACTAAGTCTCTCCACTTCACAGTCCTGAGTCTCCTGACTCCCTGTCCGGTGGTCTTTCTTCCCAGTCCAGGGAGGGTTCCTTGAAAAATAAGTCCAAACCTCCCCTTTTCAGGTTTGATTTGCAGAAAGCTTGTTGCTGCGAGCAGTTTGCCCTCCCTGAGCCCAGGGTGAGGAGAAACAGCCTCCTCCAAAGGCCTGGCGTTAGGCACCTGGGGTCCGAGAGAGGACAGGATATGACGGCATATAGAGTTTTCCGCTTTTGAGACCACGCATGTGCTCCAGAGTGAGGCCCACACTGTACCCCCTGCAAAGTTCACCTGTTCCTGCCTCTGCTCAGCTCCCCAGGCAGCGTAATAACGGGGGCTTCCACCAGGGGGCAGGCCAGGACCGGCTCACAAGGGCTCTCCAGGAGCTCCAAGGCCAAGGGCTGAGACCAACCCAGTGCTGGCGCTGAGGGGGTCACAAGTGGGAGATCAGCCATTCTGGTCCCCGTTGACCCCTCTCCCCTTCCTGCCCTGTCCTGCCCACCTGCAGCACTCTTGGGAATCCTCTACGAGGACAAAGAAAGGCAAGACTTCGTCTTCACCATCTACCACTGGTGGCAGGCGGTGGCCATCTTCACAGTGTACCTGGGCTCAAGCCTGCCCATGAAGGTGAGCCTGAGCGTGGCAGGAGGAGGGTCCCTGGGGGCGTTAGGCACGCCTCATGCCAGCACCCAGGCAGATACTTTCTGAGTGCCCACCCTAGCCTCACAGCCCCCAAAAGGCACTACTCCCCAAGGGCCGGGTCAAGCCCACTCCAAACCCAGGACCCGCTCACTGCCTCACCTCCCATGGGCCTCAGTTTACCTGTCTCTGAAGGGGTTCACAGTTTCTCTTTCCTTGGGTGTTCATCCCAGACACCTGCGGGTAGTTTGATGCTCTGTTCACAGGATGTGAGCTCTGAGCTGGGCGGGGAGGGTCTTCCCTTCCTTGGCCTGCGGGGAGCCGGGTTCCTCGTGCTCTGCTCCCACCTACTGGTGGGTCAGTTTAGCAGGTCGAGACCCAACATTTGAAAAAATGAAACAGAAGACCTGAGAGCAGGATGTGCTGCTTATAGGTGTGTATGGACTGTTATGATGGGGAACTACGTTTGGCTGTGGGCTACAGCCAGAAACGTCCGAGAGGCATTACTTACAAGGGTGCCTGCGCTAAGGGACACAGGAGTCTAAGCCCCAGGGCGGGGCAGAGCTGGGCTCTGAGCCTCGCCCGCGGCAGGGTGCTCAGGAAGCTAAGGTGGCTTGGGCAGCTGTGCAGTGCGATGCGGGACGCGAGCGCGCCTGTCCCGCGAGGGGCTAAGCGGGGAAGGCGCGGGGGCGGTGACCCGCGGGTCCCCAGCATCCCTCTTTGTGCGCACAGGCTAAGCTGGCCGTGCTGCTGCTGACGCTGGTGGCGGCCGCGGGCTCGTACCTGTGGATGGAGCAGAAGCTGCGGCGGGGTGTGGTCCCGCGCCAGCCCCGCATCCCGCGGCCCCAGCACAAGGTGCGCGGCTACCGGTACCTGGAGGAGGACAACTCGGACGAGAGCGACGCGGAGGGCGAGCGCGGCGGCGGAGGCGGCAGCGGCGGCGGCCCGGGGGACGGCGTGGAGGAGGAGGCGCCGCCCGCGGGTCCCCGGCCTGGCCCGGAGCCGGCCGGCCTCTGCCGCCGGCCCTGCCCCTACGAACAGGCCCTGGGAGGCGACGGGCCCGAGGAGCAGTGAGGGGCCCAGCCTGCTCGCCGGCCTCGGTTTACCGCGTCTCAGGTCGGGGCCCCTGTGACTGCGCCTCCTTCAGGAAGGACCTTGGCCCCCAACCCTGTGTTCGGGAACGGCCGCCCGGAGCCCCCGGGCCACCTGCAGCGGGGGCCCGTCCCGCAGCCCCTCTTGGACGAGACGGAGCTTTGAGACCCCTGGGTTGGAGAGACAGACGGCACAGCCGACCCCCCCACCTCCGGGGCCGCCCTCCACGACCCCTCCCCGGGCCCCAGAAGGGGCGGGGTCCTCCTGCCGCCACCGCCCCCAGTCCCGCCCCAGCTCCGCTCTCGGCTGCGGGGCTCCGCCCAGTGCACCGCGCGCTTTGCACATCATACCCCCGTGGTCCGTGAAGAGACACGACTTTTTATAGAAAATGAGAAATAAAGAGGTTTTGTAATTGTCCTGACCGGGAAGTCTCGAGCTGCGGGGGTAAGGAGGGCGCCCGGGACGGGTGATCAAGATCAACGAGCCCTTGACCCCCGCCGAGGGGGAGGGCCCCCTAATCCCCGCCCATCCGCCCGGCCTCCCTCCTGGAAGCCCCGCCCCTCCCCACACCCACCTGTTTTTCCAGGTCCCCCCGCGTCCACCCGGGAGAGAGAAGCGCCCGGCGTGGCCTGCGGGGACCGCGGCAGAGAGTGTGACGGGGCTGCCGGCCCCTCGTGGGTCTAGAGGGCGCGACAGACTCCGAAGGTCCAACTCCCACCGCCCCTCCTGCAGTCTCCATAAGCATCTCCAGCCCTCCCGCCCGTCCTCATCCTTTTTCTGTCTGTTGGGGTGTTTCTGCCTGCAGCTCCCGCAAGGGACTCCTTTGGGAGCCAGGTCCACTTCTGAGCCGTGTCAAGGTCGCCCCTGCTGGTCTGGGCAGGGAGAATGGTTGTCTGAGCCCGGTGAACTTGGCCCCTGCCCTGCTGTAGCCTCAGCGGCCGGGCCCATGAGAGCCACAGACCCCCTACAGCCTGAGGGCGCCCCTTTCTCCACGACCCCCATGGGAGGAACTGAGACCCCCCACTGGAAAGGGCTTTGAACGCCTGGGTGAGGACAGCTAAGGGGGCCACATGAGGGTCATAAAGCCCTGGTTGCACCCCAACAGATCCTCTGCTGCGGCCACACCATTCCTCACCCCCCCACATCCCCTCTACCCCCTGAAGGCTAAGGCCAGACCGTGTCCACACCCACTTCAGCCTCAGTTCTCTTAGACACCCACGCCCACCACCATAAACCACGCCTCCACTCTCTTCTCTCTGGCCTCGCTCGAGTTTGCATCTAGCAACCTCTAGGGGGCCTTGGAGCCAGGCTCTGTGACCCCAGGCAAGGGCCTGACCCGTCTGAGCCGCAGGTTCCTTCTTGGTAAAGTCAGCGTCGGTAAACAAGGAGACGTGTTTGAAACCCCTCAGCACAGTGGCTCCGTAGGAAACTCACAAGGATGCAGAGACTACCTTACATTTTCTAAATTTGGGAGGGAAGCAGCAATCCTGCGTACCTTTCCACCCCAAGCGAACTAATAGATCCAGGTGGCTCCCAGCTTCAACATCAGATCACGGCACATTCCCTTCACGTTGTATCTCTGAGACGTTGGCTTTCCTGTGGTTTTGGGGATAAGAAGGGAAAGTCACCACCATGGACCAGGAAGTGAGGCTGGGGGGCGTCCAGTCTGATTTCAAGGTGTGAGAAGCTGGCCAGTGCACACAGCCGATTAGTAAGTAGTGGTAGTTTTTTTTTTTTTTTAATGTTTATTTTTGAGAGAGAGAGGCAGAGTGCGAGTGGGGGAGGGGCAGAGAGAGGGGGAGACTCCAGGCTCTGAGCTGTCAGCACAGAGCCTGATGTGGGGCTCCAACTCACCAACGCAAGGCAAGATCATGACCTGAGCTGAAGTCAGATGCTTAACCAGCTGAGCCACCCAGGTGCCCCAAGTAGTGGTAGTTATTGAAGAATGAAATAAAAGTACTGTTTTCTCTTCCTGTTTATGCATATTCTATTTCCTAAATGACCACTAAGTTATTAGGACATAAATTTGTATTATTTGGACCTAAAATAAAATTGGTAAATAGATATGAGATGTTAGATATTTCTTTTGGCCTGGGAGCGCTGTGGAAAATGACCGAGGCACCAAGGGTGCCAGGAACCGAGAACGTTTAGCACGGCGCTGGCACAGAGAAAGCTCTCAACGAACTTCAGTGAGTCCCTCACTGGACCCTGTGGCACCGCTTGCCCCCAGGACCGGCTGCCTCCTCTCCGGGCCTCGTACTAGGGAAGGTGGGTAAATCTATGATCTGTGACTCATGACAAAGGAGTCCCCCCCTCCCCCCGTCTTCTGCAAACCAACATAAGCCCGATACCAGGTGGTCTTCGGCAGATTCCGGGGTCCTGCAGGCATGCAGGGCAGGGAAGGCGACAGCTATAGTAAGGGCCATAGGTCCCCACCCGCCACCCCCACCTCTGCCCCAGCCTCCCTACCCGGTGGCCTGCACACTCAGGCAGGTGAAGGGCCGGAAGCTCAGACTTTCACTGACAAGCAGACCCGGAAAGGGTCACGTTGTGTGACCTGTAGTCCAGGTGAGGGCCATCCCTCTGCCCTTCGAGACCCCCATCAGCATCTGTGTGGAAAGGAAGGTTCTCTGGCAGCAGATGCGACAACATCCTCCCGGCAGGATTGCAGCTAAACTCCCGTCAGAGCTGGGCAATCAGACACTAGCCTCTGAATGCAGGGCTGGGTGCTATTCAGAGTGTGGACCCCTGGGTGTGCCGGGCAAGGGTGAGAGGGGGCGGGAATAGGTCTATAATTTGTCACCGTCCAAAGTCATTTCTTTCTTTCTCTCCCTCCTTCTTTTTTCTTTCTTTCTTTCTTTCTTTCTTTCTTCTTTCTTTCTTTCTTTCTTTCTTCAGTTTATTTATTTTGAGAGAGACAGAGATGTTGCGAGCAGGGGAGGGGCAGAGAAAGAGGGAGAGAGAGAGAGAGAGAGAGAATCCCAAGCAGGCTCTGCATTGTCAATGCAGAGCCTGATGCTGGGCTTGAACTCATGAACCGTGAGATCATGACCTGAGCTGAAATCAAGAGTCAGATGCTTAAGTGACTGAGCCACCCAGGTGCCCCCAAAGTCATTTTTTTTTTTTTTTTTTTTTTTTTTAGGATTTCAGGAATAGAATTTAGGGATTCATCACTTACATACAACACCCAGTGCTCATGCCGACAAGTGCCCTCCTTAATGCCCATCCCCCATGTAGCCCATCCCCCCCGCCCAACACCCCTCGAGCAACCCTCCATTTGTTCTCTGTATTTGAGAGTCTCTTATGATTTGTCTCCTCTCTGTTTCTATCTTATGTTTGCTTCCCTTCCCTTATGTTCATCTGTTTTGTTTCTTAAATTCCACATGAGTGAAATCATATATTTGCCTTTCTCTGACTTATTTTGCCTGGCATAACACACTCTAGTTCCATCCATATAGTTGCAAATGGCAGTATCTCATCCTTTTAATTCACCAAGTCGTATTCCATTGTGTGTATATATATATATACCACATCTTCTTTATCCATTCGTCAGTCGATGGACGTTTGGGTCTTTCCATACTTCCTTCATTGTTGATAGCGCCGCTATAAACATTGGGGTACATGTGCCCCTTCGAATCAGCATTTTTGTATCCTTGGGATAAATACCGAGTAGTGCAATTGCTGGGTCGTAGGGTAGATCTATTTTTAATTTTCCTAAAGCCATTTCTCACATCTATCTCAATATTAGACAAGGACTCTAATTGGAACAGATTGGAAGGTGGCCCGGGAATATGGAGCAGCCGTATGGGGGGAGGGGAGTGGTTTCTGATCACGTTTCTCGTGCCTAGTGAGTTCCCCATTAAGAGACTTCACACACCCCCTCGCTGCTCCTGGCACTTGGAGGAGACCCCCACACACATGGCAGGCTGCCCCTGTGACAAGCAAGACACAGAGCACTCAGGA
Organism: Prionailurus viverrinus; assembly: GCF_022837055.1. Lineage (NCBI taxonomy): Eukaryota > Metazoa > Chordata > Mammalia > Carnivora > Felidae > Prionailurus > Prionailurus viverrinus. Next base: position 105,909,607 of record NC_062570.1, read on the forward strand.
CAGGCAGTGGAATTGCTCGTGGCCGCAGACCCTTGTGGGCTGGGCTAAGTGAGTCATGACCTGTGCCTGCCCAGCCCCTTGGCATCTCCAGGTGTGGTCGTGAGGTACCATCATCCCTCGTCTCCATCCCTTCTGGATAAAGTGACTGGTGTGGTTTCTGGGCCCCTGAGTGGAAGGAAGATCAGCAGGGCCATCACTGTCACCCCCCCCATCCCACCTCCTCATACCCCCCCCCCCCAACCAACAGCAGTTTGATTTTGTCAATCTGTACCAGGAAGGTTTTTAAATTAAATGACTCAGAGAATCTACAGTCTGAGATCCGATTTATCTTTAATTTCTCGGTAGCAGGTTAGATAGCCTGAAATTCTCCTTCTTGGAAACACCTAAAGGTGCTGGCTAGAAAATAACCTGCTTTTTAAATACATAGCTGAGCTGTCAGGAAAGTGAGCAAAGTTCTCCAGGGCCCACGCTGAGGGCCGCGACCCTCACCAGGTAGGGGCTGGTGTTAAGGCCACGCGGAAAGCTGGACCGTGGAAAAGCGACACTTTTAGGGAAAGGGATGGAAGAAATCCCACCCACAGACACAGGAAGACACAAGGAACTTTGGGCTCTGGGTGGGAAAAAAGTTTGCCTTGAGAGTTCCATGTTTTCGGGCACGCTTTCTGAAAGTTTGGAGTGCCTACCAAGGATTCACCCCATCCGTGTGGCCCAGGAGCCCCAACATTGAGAAATTAACATTAAAAAGTAGCTGTGGCTTGGAAGCATCCCTGGGGCTCCGGGCAAATACACTTGGAAAACCTCTCTGATGGCTCCCTGAGGCCCGGACACCCAAGATTTCTCACGTAAAGCCCCTCTGAGGCTGAGCTCACAGTCCAAAATTATAGAGCACGCGAGGGAACAAATCACAGTGAATGGAAGCTAAAAAACACCAAAAGGAGGGACGCCTGCGTGGCTCAGTGGGTTGAGCATCTGACTCTTGATTTCAGCTCAGGTCACGATCTCACGGTTTATGGGACTGTGTGCTGAGACTGCTTGGGATTCTCTCTCTCTCTCTCTCTCTGCCCCTCCCCTGCTCTCTCTCTGTCTCTCAAAAATAAGTAAATAAACAATTTTTTAAATGTTTATTTATTTTTGAGAGACAGAGACAGAGTGCAAGTGAGGGAGGGGCAGAGAGAGAGGGAGACACAGAATCTGAAGGAGGCTCCAGGCTCCGAGCTGTCAGCACAGAGCCCGACGCGGGGCTCGAACTCACCAACCGTGAGATCACGACCTGAACCGAAGTCGGACGCTCAACCGACTGAGCCACCCAGGTGCCCCAGTAAATAAACTTTTTTTAAAAAGGCACCAAAAGGAGCGGGATTAGACACTCTTCCCTCCAAGCACCTCCCCCAACTACGAGAAAGAGGTGTGCACGACAGGTGCTTCTAGAAGCCTCCCAGCGATCTCTGTCCCTTGACCCTTCACACCTGTGACATCTCCTCCCCTTGGCTGTGGGATGGACCTAGCGATTTTCTTCTAACAGAACACGGCAGCGATGGGTGGAGTGCTAAGCTGGCCTCCAGGACTCCCAGGCCCTCCCCGTGAATGTGGGTGGGGTCTCGTGCTGGGAGAGCCCCCGGGATCAAGCTCCCCATCAGTTGCCTGTCGGGTAATCAGAAGGGAGATTACCTGAGTGGGCTTGAGCTGAGACCTTTAAAAGAAGAACTCTGGGCAGAGAGGCTCTCTTGCTGGCCTGGAGGAAGACTGGCCGGGAGCCGAGAGAAAATGGGGACCTCAGGGCTGCAACCGGGGGGAACCGAACAGAGCCAACACCTTGATCGCAGCCTCCGATAGCAGAGGCACATAGGTACCCGTGGACACAGCATAAAATGTGTTAATCACATAATAAGCGGTAAAAGGGTTCCCCAAAGAGAAGGCTCGGTGGGTCTGGAATAAAACAAGAGTGAGTAGCAAGGGTGGTTTTGGATCTTGGCTGTGGTCAAGGGTGGAGCTCAGCTGGGGTGGGGGGTGGGGGGCGGCCCCGGGCAGACCGGGCCTTTGGCGATGTGAAGGGGACCCGCAAAGCTGCGGCGTGAATGAAACCGGGAGACATTCTGCTCAGTGAAAGAAGCTGGGCACCAAAAAGCCACAGCGTGTAGGATCCCGTCTGTGTGAAATGTCCAGAAGAGCCAAGTCCCTGGAGACAGCAAGCAGATTGGTGGGTGCCGGGGCCCGGGAGGTGGGGAGAAGGAAGTGATTGCTGATGGCTCTGGGGTTTCTTTCTGGAGCGATGGAAACGTTCTAAAAGTGGACAGTGAGGATGCGTACACAGCCCTGTGAATATACGAAAAGCCACTGAATTATATACACGAGGATCGTCCATTACAAGGATGAATTTCAGGACGTGAGAATTATATCTCAGTCAAGCTGGCATTGAAAGGAAAGGAATAGGGGCACCTGGGTGGCTCAGTCGGTCAAGTGTCCGACTCTTGATTCTGACTCAGGTCATGATCTCACAGTCGTGAGATCGAGCCCTCAGTCGGGGCCTACTTAAGAGTCTCTCTCTCCCTCTCTTTCTGCCTCTCTCTGGCTCATGCATTCTCTCTCTCTCTCTCTCTCTCAAAAAAAAAACAAACATATATATATATATATATATATAATTAAAATAAATAATAAATAAAAGGAAAGGAATCTCACGTACAATTTAACAATGATTGAAAATTTGGGGATAATTGTAGGTCTATGCAGTGAGGGAAAATTATCTTCAATTAAAGTTTCTGGAAGGTTAGCAGGGTAGGCATTCATTAGAGAAGGCAGGGCCAGTTTGGCCCATGGTAAGCTCAACACTTGATTAGGGCCGTGGGCTGTAATTTTAGGTAGGCGTATACGTAAGAGTTGACCCTTGAACCACATGGGCCTACCTATCTGTGGAGTTTTTACGGTACGGTGAAAATTGTAAATGCATTTTCTCCTCTTTATGATTTTCTTAACCCTTTCTTTTGTCTAGCTTACTTTATTGTAAGAACACAGTCCACCTAACGCACAAAATATGTGTTAATAGTCTGTTTACGTTATCCATGAAGCTTCCGTCAACAGTCGCCTTTTAGCAGCTAAGTTTTGAGGGACTCAAAAGCTATACTCAAATTTGCAACAGGGTAGGGGGTCGGTGTCCCTAACACCCATGTTGCTCAAGGGCCAACTGTCATACTGTTTGGAGGGATTCTGGGTACAAGAGAAAAAAGAGGGGGGAGGTTGGGGCTCAAGGTCTGTTTTTGGAGGGATTTGAGGAGTGCTGTGATGTTTTCAAGGGCTATGGGTGGGGTAGAGCACCTATGGGGTAGGTGACACTGGAGTCACCCCCAGAATTCAGTCTGTCCGTTGGCAGGGACATGGTGGTCAGAGGGCAGCACCATTGGGAATGAATCTGACATCTAGGCATGAGTTAGCAGGAGGCAAGAGTAATCTCGTTGGAATCCGGAATATAATAATTTGAGCCAAACCTATTACCTTTAGGCATAGAGCCGTATGGGTCAGGGAAGCACAAAGATAGATGAATGTCATGGGATAATGAGTCAGTCACCCCACTCCGCGGCGGTGGTATCCCTGCTGTGGATTAAGGAGCCCAAGGGTGCCCACATTCTGTTGGTACTGCTTCCAGTATTTTAGAACAACTCCATTTGCTAATAACACGAACATATAGAGGCATGAAGGTCAGAGGCCATCTGTGGGTGCAATCTGTCATTTTGGAGGCCTTTTGCTGGAAAGCGTGACTCCCTTTTAATTTTGAAAGAGGGTTGGGGCACCTGGGTGTCTCAGTCAGTTGAGCGTCCGACTTTGGCTCAGGTCATGATGTCGCGGTCCGTGGGTTCGAGCCCCGCGTGGGGCTCTGTGCTGACAGCTTGGAGCCCGGAGCCTACTTCTCATTCTGTGTCTCCCTCTCTCTCTGCCCCTCCACTACTCACACTCTGTCTCTCTCTCTCTCAAAAATAAATACACATTAATTTTGACAGATGATCAATTGAAGAATTCCAACAGATTGTGTATTGTTGGAATGGATTTATTATCTTAGATTCTAGGAGGCTGTGGCCCCTACAGAATATTGAATAACTCAAACGATCTTGGATGGCAATGGGGCCAAAAGATGGTCCATGAGTATTTCAAACCTGAGTGGAATCCCCCAAAGGATGACAGTGTCCTTGACCCAAGTCCAGCTCAAAGAACAGCCCGAGAGCTGAGCAGATGCATTTTTATGCAATGGCCTGAGGGCCTGGAAGGCCTGACCTGGAAAAAGCATTGTTTGGGGACCTTGGTTAATATTTGCGGGTCCAGGAGGACTTGAGAGCACCTCCTGCTGGAACACCCTTTATGATATGCCAATTTTAACTCTTAACTGTCCCGTGAGAGGTTTTCATTGGGATCATAATTGTGCATTTTGTATTTTTGGTAAATCTTGAAGCTTGGGTAGGCGGATGTCCTCAGGATATCAAAGGTAGGTGTCGAGCCCTCTTGAAATTTATAATTAGAGGGTCATGTTCAAAGGATTCCCCTTGGGCCTCAATCTGGTCTTTTTCCCTTAAAGGGTGAGAGTAAGGCTGCGGATGTGGAAAATTTCCCAAGTGTTTTGTTCAAGAGATGAGTCTTTTGGGGGTGCCGGTTGGCTCAGTGGTTAGAGCACGTGACTCTTGACCTCGGGGTCATCAGTTGGAGCCCCACATTGGGTGTAGAGATTACCTAAACAAACAAATAAATAAATAAACTTTAAAAAAATGTTCATTTATTTTCGAGAGAGAGAGGGGGCAGGGAGGGGCAGAAAGAGAGGGAGACGCAGAATCCAAAAAAGGCTCCAGGCTCTGAGCTGTCAGCACAGAGCCCGATGCGACTCTTGAACTCACGAACCACGAGATCATTACTTGAGCCAAAGTTGGACGCTTAACTGACTGAGCCACCCAGATGCCCCAAAGGTGGGCTAAAATTTTTTAAAACAAACTGTTTTAATGTTTATTTATTTATTATTGAGAGGCAGAGACAGAGTGTGAGCATGGGAGGGGCACAGAGAGAGGGAGACACAGAATCCAAAGCAGGCTCCGGGCTCTGAGCTGTCAGCACAGAGCCCGACGCGGGACTCAAACTCACAAACTGTGAGATCACGACCTGAGCCGAAGTCGGATGCCCAACCGACTGAGCCACCCAGGCACCCCGCTAAACTTTTTGAAAAAGAGAGAGGGGAGGTGCCTGGGTGGCTCAGTGAGTTAAGCGGTTAAGTGTCCGAGTCTTGATTTTGGCTCCATGATTTCATGGTTCACAAGATCGAGCCCTATGCTGGGATGCTGTCTTTCCCTCTCTCTCTCTGCCCCCCTCCTCCTCTCTCTCTCTCGAAATAAATCAATAAACTTTTTTAAAAAGAGAGCGATGAGGCTTTTGTATTTTGAAAGAAAGTAAGACCTTCTGATACTTGTTGAGGTTGGAAAGCTTGGGACAGGTTGAGTCGTTTCGTGACGCATATTGGGCGTTTCGAGGTTACCCGAGGAGTTCTGTTTTTTTGGTGGCCCATCCATTAGCACAGGCTGGGGAGTCAGAGTCAGGAAAAGTGCATTGACGTCCCTGGTCGGCCAGGGTGCACTCCGCAGCCAACAACAGCCCACGCTTCAGCCAACCGAGGTGCCCGTGGGCCCCACGTTTGATCGGGGAGGGCCCGATGTCTCCAGTGGGCTCCCTCACCAGAGCTTCAAAGCGCACGAAGCCCCTTTCTTGTTTGCTTGCTTCTTCCCGGGGGCTCCCAAAGTGGCTACCGACCCTGGGAGAGGGGTGGCCTCCCCTGGCATCAGTCTCTGGCAAGGGACCAAGGATTGCACGGGGAATACGCCGGATGACCCAGATAAGGCTTTATCCTACACATGTCATCTGTACTGTAGCAAGGAGGCTTGCGGCTAAGTTGAGCCCATGTTGAACCTCCACGGCCCAGACGTAATGGACACCTGTCTGGAGGGTAATGAGCTCATTTCCCATAGGGCCCAGTGTGTGGCCAGCGGTTGGTTTAATGGGGTGTGGGAGCTGCTGGTGGCAGCTTTTCACACGAGAAACCCATGGGCAGCCGTCCTGAGCCGCTCATGCCTCTCAGGGGCACGAGCAAGGTCTGGTCGAGAAAGGAGTGCTCGGAGGGCATCGAGGAAGTGCTTGTGGCGTAGCCGGTGGTGCAGCAGGTCAAGCTGGCCCACAAGGTCAAGGTCAAGGCCCGGCTGATTTGACTGGTGAGGACACAATGAGCCACTTTTGGGTTTAAGGTCGACTACTCGCACAGACAGTGAGACGGGGACTAAGCCCAAACTGCCGGCTCCCTGTGGTCCCTGTCACATGTACCAAAAAGGAGGCCTTGAAACCAAAGGGGCCAGGGGACCGTAAGGCGAGTGGTGGGGTGCCCCGCGGCTGACAGCCCGTGCCAGGCTGCAGCCGAGCGTCTTACGTCCCGCAGCTCTCTCCTGAGGAGGCCGGTCAGAGGCCTCCGAATAGTATTTTTGTCTTCGCCTGTAGTAATGTTATCTTAGCTTTTTGTAACTCAGGATAGTTTAGGGGCCCTTCTGTTGATACACTTTTTTTTATCCTGCAGGAAGTCCCCAAGTGGATCAGAATACAGCAGTGCAGTGAGGGCAGCCACACAACAGAAGCACCTTGACCTTGGGGAGCGCTGGTGAAGCAAGGCCCGCGGAAGCACCAGGCTCCAGACGTCGCCGCATCGCGCTCACGCCCGGCGATCACCCCGGGGACCGACCACCCTTTCCAGGCAGCTCTTGGGAAAGGTGGGGGTCGGTGCCTGGCTGCGACCTGTGACCTTTCCCATGCTTCTGTCTGACGGACGGCTCAGCACTGCCAGGGCGCAGTCCGGGGTCAGGATCCTCAGGATCTGTTTCTTTGCGTGCTTTCTCAACCCTGTCTGGGGCCTGGCCCTTGGGCCCTTTCCCGCATCGTTACGTCTGGCTTCAACCAGCTAGAGGTAAGGCAGAGGCTGGGTAAGATCCGACGGAACCAACGGAAGGGGCAGCGCCTGGAGCACAGACGTGCCAGCAATTTCCTGAGCCTGCCCAAGCCCACCACCCGTGGGTTCCCGTGGAGCGAGCCCGGTGAGTACGCTGATAGAAGAAAGACCCACCGTCTGTGATCATCGCCCGGCCGCCCCGTTCCCAGCACGAAGCGGGATGCCCGTGTGCAGGCTTGGGTTTCCACGACTTGAAACTTGGCTTGAAATTTCTACCAAGGGAGAAGGGGGCTGCACGGGGGCTTTCTTACCAGGCTGGCCAGATGTAGGGCCAAAGGGAGAAGGGGGCTTGAAAGCTATCAGTGGCCAAAACGATACAAATTGGAGTCTTTGTCCCAGTGCGGTAGGCATTCTGTTGTGGGAAGGGGAAGGGAGACCCCGAGGGGCCACTGGTTCACAGCAATTCCCAAATCCAGGCTGACAAAATCCGCCCTTGAGAGACCCTGAGCCAGAGGGCCCAGCGAAGCTGTAGTGGGATTCCCGACCCAGGGAAACTGTGATCGTAAGTGATGGTTTTTTAAGGCACTGAGTTTGGGGGTAATTTGTTAATGCAGCAGCAGATAATTCATACAGATTTTGATACCTGGAAAGAGAGTGCTACCATAATAAATAGCTAAAAGCAAGACGGTGGTTTTTGAACTGGCCAGCGGGTGCAGCCTGGGAAGATTTGGGGATCATGTCAGAGAAAGTCTAAATTGCCTTGAACAGACTGTTGGTCAAAATCTGGACTTTGAGAACAGTGTCAGTGGGGGCTCCAAAGGAAGTGAAGAATGTGTTATTGGATGTGGAAAAAGGGTGATTCTTGGGGCGCCTGGGGGGCTCAGTCGGTTGAGCGTCCGACTGCGGCTCAGGTCATGATCTCATGGTTTGTGGGTTCGAGACCCGCGTCGGGCTCTGTACTGACAGCTCGGAGCCTGGAGCCTACTTCGGATGCCATGTCTCCCTGTCTCTCTGCCCCTCCCCGGCTTGGGCTCTGTCTCTGTCTCTCTCTCTCTCAAAAATAAACAACCGTTAAAAAGAAAAAAAAGAAAAAGAAGAAGGTGATTCTTGTGATGTGGTGGCAGAAAGCTCAATGACAGGGGTATATCCGTCGCTATGTGAAAAGTGGACAACGTGCCTGAAGAATTTCAGGCAAAGTGCTGAAGGCACTGTCTGCTTTCTTCCTGGCGCTTTTAGTAAAATGCAAGAGGAGAGACACATGGAGGGGAGGAGTGTCGTACAAAACAGTCTTTCCAAGGCACAGGGGACAAAAGGAAAAACAGACAAACTAGGCTTGATGAAAAATTTTAAATTCTGTGCATCAAAAGACACTATCCGTAGAGTAGAGGAAAACATTTGCAAAACGTGCGTCTGATGATATGCAGACGACAATATACGGAATATACAGAGGACACCTGAGACCCGACAACAGCAAGGTCGACAACCTGGTTCAAAGTGGACACAGGGCTTGACTGGACATGTCCTCAGAGATGACAGCCAGATGGCCGATACATACATGAAAAGATGAAATGAAATTACCATATGATCCAGCCCTACGTCTGAGTATATTCTCAAAAGAGTGGAAAGCAGGGGCTCGAAGACTTACTATGTTTGTCGCAGCATGACTCACAATAGCCACAATGTGGAAACAACTCAAGGGGCCGTTGACCCATGAATGGATAAGCAAAACGTGGTCTACCCGCGCAACGGAACTGTGAAAACCACTCAGCTGCAAGCGTGCGCGCCCTCGCGTTAACGAGGAAGGATGATTCAGAGGACCAAGACCCAGAAAGCGGAGCCAAGAGCCATGGAGAATTCTTCCTAGACCGAGGAACCTGATGGAAGAATTTCCAACATTTTGCTGGCTGGATTTCAGAGTGGCTTTCGATCAGTTCCGGGCTACTGTGCCTCTCATTTTCTTGCTCTGTGAACAGGAATGTCGACGGCGGTTGTCCCACACGGACGTCTCAGTGCACCTCAGGCTACAGTTAGGGCAATAGTTGAGTTCTAGTCATCTCACTGCTTACAATGCAGATAACCTACTTCCAAGCTCCCTCCCATGGCTGTTGGGTTGAATCCCTCCCATGGCTGTTGGGTTGAATCCCTCCCATGGCTGTTGGGTTGAATCCCTCCCATGGCTGTTGGGTTGAATCCCTCCCATGGCTGTTGGGTTGAATCCCTCCCATGGCTGTTGGGTTGAATCCCTCCCATGGCTGTTGGGTTGAATCCCTCCCATGGCTGTTGGGTTGAATCCCTCCCATGGCTGTTGGGTTGAATCCCTCCCATGGCTGTTGGGTTGAATCCCTCCCATGGCTGTTGGCAGGCTTTGGTTCCTTGTGGGCTGTTGGGTTGAAGGTCTCAGCTTCTTACTGGCTGTGGTCCCAGAGGCTACCTTCAGTTCCTGCCATGTGGGCCTTTCCATAGAACAGCTCACAACATGGCAGCTGGCTTCATTAGAGTAAATGAACGAGAAGAACCGAAAAGAGCATGAACAAATGGGGTCACGGTCTTTTACTTTTGTGGAGGTGGAATTCAAATAACATACAACGAACCATTTTAAAGATAGGATTCAGTGGTATTTTCTGCATTGTGATTGCGACAACCACCTCTGTCTAGATTCAAAGATTTCGTCACTCCAGAGCAACACCCTGTACCCATTAAGCAATCACTCCTGAAGCACTGAAAGATCCCCAACAAGGCCATGGCCACATGTAGCTTATTCACCGCTCCAACTATGCCCAGTGTGTGCCAAAGGACAAGGCCATTAAGAAGTTCACCATTCGGGGCGCCTGGGTGGCTCCGTCGGTTAAGTGTCGGACTCTTGGTTTCGGCTCAGGTCATGATCTCACGGTTTGGTGAGTTCGAGCCCCACATCGGGCTTAAGATTCTCTCTCTCTCTCTCTCTCCGTCCCTCCCCCACTCGCACTGTCTCTGTCTCTCTCAAATGAAATAAAAAAATTAAAAAGAATATTAAAAAAAAAAAGAAGTTCATCATTCGACACTTAGCAGAAGCTGCAGTCATCAGGGACACTTCCGAAGCACGTGTCTTTGATGTTTATGTGCTTCCCAAGCTGTGCGTGAATTGTGCCATTCAGGGCAAGGTTGTCAGGAATCATTCGTGTAAAGCCCAGAAGGACTAAACGCTCACCCCAATTTAGACCTGTGGGTGCTGCCCCATGACCTCTGCCAAAGCCCACGTAAATCCTTAAGGATTGGGGGGGGGGGGGGAGATGCAAATTATACTAAAAAATATTGTTTTCTAATCCATGGACATGGGCTGTCTTTCCAGTTATTTATATCTTAATTTCGTTCAGCAATGTTTTGCAGTTCAGTGTAAAAGTCTTTCCCCGTCCTTGGTTAAATTTATTCCTAAGTATTTTATTCTTTTGGATGCCATTGTAAATGGAATTGTTTTCTTAATTTCCTTTTCAGATGGTTCATCGCTGGTCCATAGAAACACAACTGATTTTTCAGTGTTGATTTTGTACTCTGCAACTCTGCTGACTTTGTTTATTAGCACTGGTAAAGTGTGTGTGTGTGTGTGTGTGTATGTGTGTATGTGTGTTTGAGATTTTTATAAACAGAATTATATGAAAATAAAATTCTGCAAATAAAAAATGTATTACTTCTTACTTTCTGATTTGAATGCCGTTTTATTATTTTTTTTTCTTGCCAGACTTTCAGGAAAATATGGAACAGCAGCAGTGAAAGCAGCCGCCCTTGTCTTGGCCTGATCTTAAGGGGAAAACTCTCAGTCTTTCACCCCTGAGTATGAAGTTAGCTGTGGGTTTTTCATACGTGCATTTTATCATGTTAAGAAAGATCCCTTCAATTCCTAGTTTGCCAAGTGGTTTTGATTATGAAAGGGTGTTGAATTTGTCATTTTTTTATATCTATGGATATGAATGTGCTTTTTTCCCTTTTATTAATGTGGCATATTCATTAATTGTTTTTCTCACGTTGAATCACCTTTGCCTTTCTGGGATACATCCTACTAGGTCACAATGCTTTCAATGTCCTGTGACTCATAATCCTTTATAGTCCAGTCTTATAAATGATATCTCATCACCTTTGCTCTAGTCTATTCTTTAGAAACAAGTCTCCATACTCAACGGGAGAGGATTACACAATGGCATAAATATCTGGAGGCAGAGCCCAGGGAAGCCATCTTAGAAGCTATCAGTTACCCTCAGATTTATTATACAATATCTCAGATCTTTCACACATATATATGACAAGAACAACAACAAAGAATGGACCAACTGGGTTTATAGACAGAGTTTTACCAACTACTCACGGACTAGGTAATCACAAACTTATTTTCATTGTCCAGTGAACAAAGAATGGGGGGGGGTGCTGTTTAATTTACTTGATAAAGCAAGTCCATCCTTGACTCTAAAAACAGAAAAAGATAGCAAGGTCAATCACATGTGTGACCTGAGATGCAAAAGATAAGTCAACGTAATCTTTCAATATATAAAAACCAAATTTTTTTCTAATACAACTCATCATATTCATTTATTAAAGGAGAAAAGGCACATGCTCATTTCAACAGACGAAGAGAAAATATTTGATGAAATTCAATATCCACCCATGATTTAAAATAAACAAAATAAACAAGTTTTCTGAGCAAGGGAATATAGAAAACCTTCCAAAGAAAGGTAAAGAAATCTTCCAAAAATGTACAGCAAACATTATACTCAAAGATGAATCATGATTCACAGGCCATTAAGGACAAGAACTAGACAATAATTCCCTCAGTCATTTGCTTCTATTCAACATCGTACTGGAGGTCCGATGCACACAGTAAAACTAGAAAACCCTATGAAGTATAAGAATTGAAAAGGAAGAAACAAATCTGTCCATCTCTACAGTTTTTGTTTGTTTTTAGTTTTTGAAGTTGATTCATTTATTTTGAGAGAGAGAGAGAGAGAGAGAGAGCACATGGGGAGGAGCAGAGAGAGAGGGAGAGAGAGAGAGAATCCCAAATTGGCTCCACGCCATCAGCACAGAGCCCAATGTGGGGCTCGAACTCCTGAAACCGTGAGCTTGTGACCTGAGCTGAAACCAAGAGTTGACATCCAACCAACTGAGCCACCCAGGTGTCCCAATTTCTACAGGTTTTATCTTCATTTACATGAAAACCTCAATATTATTAGAACCGGCAATGAAAATAAGATTAATACAAAGAAGTAAATTGCATTCCCATACTCCTACACGATTTTAGTAAAGGGCGAAAGATTTATACGATCTGAAGAGAAACCAGAGTTTCTACACAATTTTAGAGAGTATAATTTTTAGGGGCGCCTGGGCGGCACAGCTGGTTAAGCAACCAACTGTTGATATTTCGATTCAGGTCATGATCTCACGGTACGAGCTTCAGATAGTCTCTCTCCTCTCTCTCTGCCCCTCCCCTGCTCCCTCGCTCTCCCTCTCAAAATAAAATGAACGTTTAAAAAATTTAGAAAAAATAAAATAATTTTTAGAGTAGCAATAAAAAGAAGCTCCCTAGGTGTTCATTTGACTAAAGATGTGCTAGTGGAGGGGCGCCTGGGTGGCTCAGTTGGTTAAACGTCCAACTCTTGATTTAGGCTCAGGTCATGATCTCAAGGTCATTAGATGGAGTCCTGAGTAGGCTACCGTGCTGCGTGTGGAGTCTGCTTGGGATTCTGTCTCTTCCCCTCTCTCTGCCCCTCCCCCACTCATTCTCTCTCTCTCTCTCTCTCTCTCTCTCTCTCTCTCTCAAATATAAATAAACATTTTTAGAAAATGCTAAAGAAAAAGATGTGCTAGTGAAAAAAAGGACAATATTATATTGAAAGACAGTAACAAAGAGCTAAAAACACTGGAGAGATATACCATATTAATGGATGGGAAGATTCACAAAATAATTTAAATTCATCAAAAATGATCTATAAATGTAAATACTTTCAGTCAAGACCCCCCACAGAAATTTTCATGGAATTTGATGAGCTGATTCTAATATGTTTATGGAAAACAAACAGGCCAAGATAATTTGAAAGAAAAATGAGGTAGGGAAATTTGTCCTACTAGATTTCAAGACTTTTTATTAAAGTATAGCATTTAAGACAGTACAATATTGGTATAGGGATAGAGAAATAAATAAATCAATGAAATAGAGTACAGAACCCAGAAACAGATTGACTACAAATAATATGTCATCCAGCCAGTTGCTAGAACAGCTAGTTATATTTACGGGAAAAAATTAAATTACATATCTACCTCACACAAATCACAAAAGTAAATAAATTCTAGCAGAACTTAATGCGGAAAGCTGACTTTGGGAAGAAAACACCCCCACCCCCCAAGCCCCCAACTTTTAAAATGACCTTCGAGTAGAGAAACATTTCTTACACAAGGGATAAAAAGCACAAATCCTAAAGTAGGAATAAACTGGACTACATTGTCAAACCCTCCAGCCAGAGATTAGTGAGACCACATTGTCAATGTCCTCCAGTCAGAGATCAGTGAGAACACATTTATCTTTGAACACGTTGGATTTATTGCTTTGGGGACCATGGAGAACTGTAAAGTGCCTCAACAGAGGGTGCTAGAGAAGACCTCCAGGATTTGTGTTTATGTCAAGTCATTTGGAGGAGGTTGGAGGAAGCTGGGCTTGGCTCTGGATCGAGTGCTGTTAGAGCAGGGATCTTTCTACGATCGGGTATCGGAACCAATTCTATCTGTGTGGAGTGTAGATGAAGGTGAGGGCTGAACTGCTATGGGTCCACAGCAGCAGTCACACACATCAGCCACGATACGGGAGTGTGCAGCTGTTATTGTGGTTTGGACAATGTTCACGCCTCTTGGTGTTCAGTCGTGTTTATGGAGTAGTCTTGTTTCGTCTTAAACCATCAAGGCTGCAGCATGTCTTTGATTCTGCTGTTCTGAGGACTCGTTCATGTTCAACAGAAGGACAAGTCCTGGCTGGTAGGGCCAACCCAGCTCCTAGATGTCAGGGCTTGGTCTTCTCTTCCTCAACACCAAATTAAAATCTAATCTACAAAGGGTGCCCTAAACAAGCTGCCAGCTCAGAGAAGATAGGCTCGAGACATACACTTGGCTTGCACCCAGCTTGTGGGGAGCTGAGAAGTCATCATTCCCCCTTAACCACAAGACTAAACAAACCGAGGCGTCAACAACTCTTCTTGGATCCACCACAGAAGTGAAACCACAGTGCAAAGTGCCGCCCCCAGAATTGGGGAGACAGACAGGGGGATACAGAGAAATACAACTTACGAGAGCAGAAACACCCCCTGTGGAAAGAAACTTCTGTGGGAACTGGAGCCAGCCTGGGAAAACCTGCACTGTAATCAGCTGGAGGCTCAGTGTGGACAACTCTGAAAGTGAGAAACTCCAGGGGGATCCAGTCATGGGGGACCCTTCCTCCTTTTAGGAGTTTTACCTCCAGGAGTTCCACCAGGTCCTTAGAGCGAGCATAGGAGAAAAATCTGCTCTGGCGGGGGGAGGGGAAAGGGAACAATTCCCAAACACTCCAGAGCTTTCTGATCGTCCCAAGGCCCGCCCTCAGGAGAAACCATTTTACCTGAGGAAGGGCACAGGCTCACCAAGACTGAGATCCACCCACAGGACGGTGGCCCGGCTCCCCCTCCCGGCACGGTACCCGGACGCTTCCAAAGGCCTGTTTACCCCAGTCACTTTTACCCAGTGCATCATGTCCGCCTTCCAAAAAAAGATTACAGGAGGAGTTAAGATGGCGAAGCAGCATGGAGACCCTCAGTTTGTCTCGTCCCTGAGATGCAGCTAGATCGGCACCAAACCATTTTTCACACCTAGGAAACTTACCCGAAGGTTAACACCACGATCTGCGTAACCTGAGCCACAGAGCTCAGCAGGCACGTGGTGCGGAGAGGGGACCTGGGCTCAATACCACCAGCATTCTATGAACAGTCGAGCACGGAGTCTGCAGTCCCGGAGTCCAGCGCCTGCTGGTTCTCTGGTGAGGAAGCTGGGCAAGGTCCCAGCGGACCCTGGAGAGCAGCCATGTTTGCTGGTATTGGGACAGAGGTGGCCAGAGTGCGGTGAAACCTGGCACTGGCTGAGCGTCGGGATTTGCCTTGATCTCTGAAGCTCTGACGCTGTCCAACCGCACATTTTCCGGGGGATGCTGGCCCTGGGCCGTTGTCCAGCAAGACCCTCCCCCCCAAGAAAGTCAGTGTGGGTTCAGGCCACAGGGGTCTCTGAAGCACACAACCTCATCTGAGATAAAACTCTGGAGGGTGGTGCCACCCGGCAGGCGGACAGCTTGGACACAGACAGGGTAGAGGGGTGGAGTGGGCAAAGGCCTGCGACAAAGGAGGGGTGCTTGATCGCTGGTAGGTGAGAGCCCGGAGTTCCTGTGCCTGAGACTAGGGAGCTGGGTGAAGCCATTTCCACCTCTC
Source organism: Prionailurus viverrinus (assembly GCF_022837055.1). Taxonomy (NCBI): domain Eukaryota; kingdom Metazoa; phylum Chordata; class Mammalia; order Carnivora; family Felidae; genus Prionailurus; species Prionailurus viverrinus. The sequence goes on from NC_062570.1 coordinate 105,925,018, forward strand.
CCACCACGTGCCACACCCTTCCACCCCAGTAAGCTAAACAGCGCCACCTAGTGGAGAATGGAGCCATTACACCAAGACCCACCCAAAGGTGTCGTCCAAGCGCATCTCGGAGATCAGCACTAACCCCTCCACCTGCTTAGGGTGCGGGCTATAGAGGGCTTCATAGTTTCGGTTCGAGGGGAAACTGGATGTAACTTTGTTCGGGTTTCATTCTGTGTGCTGGTTCATTTACTAGTTCTTTTTTTTTTTTGCTTTTTTTTTTTTAATTTGTTTCCTTTCTTTTCTTTTTCTTGGATACAAAAAGAGAAATTTTTATTTTCTTTCTTTAAATTAAAAAAATTTATATTATTTTTGACTTTTTTTTAATTAAAAAGTTTTTATTCTTTGTCATGTTCTTTATTGCATTTTTTCCCATTTTATTATAGAAAATTTTTTTTAATCTTTAAATTTTTCTTACTTCTTTTCTTCTTTCCCTTTTGTCTCTATTCTATCAAGCTTCTTTTAACAAGCAGACCAGCATACACCTAGGATCTAGCTTCCTTTAATTTTTTGTCTTGTTTTTAATTAAAAAAATTTTAAATGTTTATTCATTTTGGAGAGACAGGGAGTGAATGGGGGAGGGGCAGAGAGAGAGGGACACACAGAATCCGAAGCAGGCTGGAGGCTCCAAGCTGTCAGCACAGAGCCTGCAACAGGGCTCCAACCTGTTAACTGGGAGGGAGATCATGACCTGAGCTGAAGTCAGAGACTCAACTGACTGAGCTACCCAGGCGTCCCTTGTTTTTAATTTTTTAATTTTAATTTTCTTATTTCATTATTTTTTTTCCTTCCATCTTCTTCCAAGATGACAAAATGAAGGAATTCAACCCCCCAAAAAGAACAGGAAGAAATGACAGCCAGGGGATTAATCAACACAGATATAAGCAAGATTTCTGAACTAGAATTTGGAACCGCGATAATAAAAATGCTATCTGGGGTTTAAAAAAGCATAGAATCCCTTTCTGGGGAGATAAAAAACATAAAATCTAATCAGGACAAAATTTAAAAATGCTATAACTGAGATGCAATCTTGAATAGATGCTACAACAGCAAGGATGGACAAAGCAGAGCAGCAAACCAGCAATATAGAAGACAAAATTATGGAAAATAACAAAGCAGGAAAAAAGAGGGAAACAAAGGCAAAAGAGCACGATACAAGACTTAGAGAACTCAGTGACTTATTAAAAAGGAATAACATCTGAATCACAGGAGTTCCAGAAGATGAAGAGAGAGAAAAAAGGGCAGAAGCTTTATGTGAACAAATTATAGGAGAAAACTTTCCTAATCTGGGGAAGGACACAGACATCAAAATCCAAGAAGCACAGAGAACACCCATGAAATTCAATAAAAACCGACCATCACCAAAGCATATCATAGTCAAATTCACAAAATACAGAGACAAGGAAAGAATTATGAAAGAAGCGAGGGGGAAAAAAGTCCTTACCCTATAAAGGAAGACAGATCAGGTTTGCAGCAGACCTATCCACAGAACCTTGGCAGGCCACAAAGGAGTGGCAGGCTATCTTCAACGTGCTGAAGTGGAAAAATAGGCAGCCAAGAATTCTTTATCCAGCAAGACTGTCACTCAAAATAGAAGGAGAGATAAAGACTTTACTAAACAAAAACTAAAGGAGTTCATGACCACTAAACCAGCCCTGCAAGAAATTTTAAGGGGGACACTTTGACTGGAGACAAGATGAAACAAAACAAAAAAGACAAAAAACAACAAAGACTAGAAAGGATCAGGCAGTATCACCAGCAACACCAACTCTACAGGCAATACAATGGCAGTAAATTCATATCTTTCTGTACTCACGCTAAATGTCAATGTACTAAATGCTCCAATCAAAAGACTAGGGTATCAGAATGGATAAGAAAACAAGAGCCATCTATATGCTGCTGACAAGATACCCATTTTAGACCTAAAGACACCTGCAGATTGAAAGGGGATGAAGAACCATCTATCATGCTAACGGTCATCAAAAGAAAGCTGGAGTAGCCATACTTATATCAGACAAACTAGATTTTAAAATAAAAACTGTAACAAGAGGTGAAGAAGGCCATTATATCATAAGTAAGGGGTCTATCCACCAAGAAGATCTAACAATTATAAATATTTATGTTCCCAATGTGGAGGAACCCAAATATAAAAATCAATCACACACATAAAGACATTCATTGATAGTAATACCATAATAGTAGGGGACTTCAACACCTCACTTCTGGACAGATCATCTAAGCAGAAAATCAACAAGGAAACAATGGCTGGACTGGACAAACACTGGACTGGAAGGACTTAACAGATATATTCAAAACATTCATCCTAAAGCAGCACAATAGGTATTCTTCTCAAGTTCACATGGAACATTCTTCAGAATAGATCACATACTGGGATACAAATTAGCCCTCCCCAAGTACAAAAAGATCGAGATCACACCTTGTACATTTTCAGACCACAACACTATGAAACTCGAAATCAACCATGAGAAAAATTTGGAAAGACCATGAATACTTGGAGATTAAAGAACATCCTACTAAAGAATGAAATGGGTTAACCAAGAAATTAAAGAAGAAGTTAAAAAGTACATGGAAGCCAATGAAAATGAAGACACGATGGCCCCAAACTTCCGGGACGCGGCAAAGGCAGTCATAAGAGAGAAGTATATAGCAATCCAGGCCTTCCTAAAGAAGGAAGAAAGGTCTCAAATACACAACGTAACCTTACACCTAAAAGAGCTGAAAAGAGAACAGCAAATAAAGGCCCAAACCAGCAGAAGAAGGGAAATAATAAAGGTTTCGAAATCAACATCGAAATAATAATAATAAAAAAGTAGAACAGACCAATGAAACCAGGAGCTGGTTCTTTGAAAGAATGAACAAAGTTGATAAACCCCTAGCCAGATTGATCAAAAAGAAAAAAAGAAAGGACCCAAATAAATATAATCACAGATGAAAGAGGAGAGATCACAACCAACACAGCAGAAATAAAAACAATAATAAGAGAATATTATGAGCAATTATATGCCAATAAACTGGGCAATCTGGAAGAAATGGACAAATTCCTAGAAACATATACACTACCAAAACTGAAACAGGAAGAAATAGAAAATTTGAACAGACCCATAGCCAGTAAAGAAATTGAACCAGTAATCAAAAATCTCCTGACAAACAAGAGTCTAGTGATGGATGGCTTTCCAAAGGAATTCTACCAAACATTTAAAGAAGAGTTAATGCCTATTCTTTTGAAGCTGTTCCAAAGAAATAGAAATGGAAGAAAAACTTCTAAACTCATTCTATGAGGCCAGCATTACCTTGATTCCAAAACCAGACAAAGACCCCACTAAAAAGGAGAACTACAGACCAACTTCCCTGATGAACATGGATGCAAAAATTCTCAACAAGATATTAGCAAACTGGATCCAATGATACGTTAAGAGAATTATTCACCATGATCAAGTGAGATTTATTCCTGGGATGCAGGGCTGGTTCAGTATCTGCAAATCAATCAATGTGATACATCACATTAATAAAAGAAAGGATAAGAACAACATGATCCTCTCAATAGATTCAGAGAAAGCATTTGACAAAACATAGCATCCTTTCTTGATAAAAACCCTCAGGGGGCACCTGGGTGGCTCAGTCGGTTAAGTGTCCAACTTCAGCTCAGGTCATGATCTCTCGGTTTGTGAGTTCGAGCCCCACGTTGGCTCTGCGCTGACAGCTCAGAGCTTGAAGCCTGTTTTGGATTCTATGTGTGTGTGTGTGTGTGTGTGTGTGTGTGTGTGTGTGTGTCTGCTCCTCCCCTGCTCATGCTCTGTCTCTCTTTTCTTCAAAAATAAATAAACATTAAAAAAAACCCTCAAGAAAGTAGGGATAGAAGGATCATAGCTCAAGATCATAAAAGCTATCTATGAAAGACCCACCGCTGATATCCTCAATGGGGAAAAACTGAGAGCTTTCCCCCTGAGATCAGGAACAAGACAGGGATGTCCGCTCTCATCACTGCTATTCAACATAGTGTTGGAAGTCCTAGCCTCAGCAATCAGACAACACAAAGAAATAAAAGGCACCCAAATCAGCCAGGAGGAAGTCAAACTTTCACTATTTGCAGATGATGTGATACTCTATGTGGAAAACCCAGAAGACTCCACCAAAAAAAGGCTGGAACTGATCCTTGAGTTCAGCAAAGTCACAAGATATAAAATCAATGTACAGAAATGGGTTGCATTTCTATACACTGAGAACGAAACAGCAGAAGGAGAAATCAAAGAACTGATCCCATTTACAGTTGCACCCAAACCCATAAAATACCTAGGAATAAACCTAACCAACGAAGCGAAAAATCTATACACTGAAAACTATAGAAAGCTTAGGAAGAAATTGAAGAAGACACAAAAACATGGAAAAACATTCCACGCTCATGGATTAGAAGAACAAATATTGTGAAAATGTCGATCCTACCCAAAGCAATCTACATATTCAATGCAATCCCTATAAAAATAACACGAGCCTTCTTCACAGAGCTAGAATAAACAATCTTAAAATTTATATGGAACCAGAAAAGATCCAGAATAGACAAAGCAACCGTAAAAAAGAAAACCAAAGCTGGAGGCATCACAATTCCAGACTTCAAGATGTATTATAAAGCTGTAATCAAGACAGTATGGTACTGGCACAAAAACAGACACTCAGATCCATGGAACAGAACAGAGAACCCAGAAATGGACCCACAAACGTATGGCCAACTAATCTTTGACAAAGCAGGAAGGAATATCCAATGGAATAAAGGCGGTCTCTTCAGCAAGTGGTGCTGGGAAAACTGGACAGCGACATGCAGAAAAATGAACCCGGACCACTTTCTTACACCAGACACAAAAATAAACTCAAAATGGATGAAAGGCCTAAACGTAAGACAGGAAGCCATCAAAATCCTCGAGGAGAAAGCAGGCAAAAACCTCTTTGATCTTGGCTGCAGCAACTTCTTACTCCACACGTCTCCGCAGGCAAGGGAAACAAAAGCAAAAATGAACTATGGGGACCTCATCAAAACAAAAACCTCTGCACAGCGAAGGAAACAATCAGCAAAACTAAATGTCAACTGATGGAATGGGAGAAGATATGTGCTGACGACATATCAGATAAAGAGTTGGTAACCAAAATCTATAGAGAACTTATCAAACTCAACACCCAAAAACAAATAATCCAGTAAAGAAATGGGATGAAGAGACACTCTTCCAAAGAAGACATCCAGATGGCTAATAGACACGTGAAAAAATGCTCAACATCACCCATCATCAGGGAAAGACAAATCAAAACCACAATGAGATACCACCTCACACCTGTCAGAATGGCTAACATTAACAACTCAGGCAACAACAGATGTTGGCGAGGATTCGGAGAGAGAGGGTCTCTTTTGCATTGTTGGCGGGAATGCAAACTGATGCAGCCACTCTGGAAAACAGTATGGAGGTTCCTCAAAAAATTAAAAATAGAACTACCCTATGACCCAGCAATTGCACCACTAGGAATTTATCCAAAGGATGCAAAACTACTTATTCGAAGGGGCACCTGCCCCCAATGTCTATAGCAGCACCATCAACAATAGCCAAAGTACGGCAAGAACCCCAATGTCCATCGATGGATGAATGGCTAAAGAAGATGTGGGATATACACACAATGGAATATAACTTGGCAATCAGAAAGAATGAAATCTTGCCATTTGCAACAACATGGATGGAACTGGAGTGTGTTATGCTAAGCGAAATAAATCAGTCAGAGAAAGGCAAATATATGATTTCACTCATATGTGGAATCTAAGATACAAAACAGATGAACATAAGGGAAGGGAAGCAAACATAAGATAGAAACAGAGAGGAGACAAATCATAAGAGACTCTTAAATACAGAGAACAAACTGAGGGTTGCTCAAGGCGTATTGGGTGGGGGATGGGCTAAATGGGCAAGGGTCAGTAAGGAGGACACTTGATGGGATGAGCACGGGGTGTTATATGTAGGGGATGAATCACTGGATTCTATTCCCGAAATCATTATTACACTACATGTTAACTAACTTGGATTTCCATTTTGAAAAATTGAATATAAAAAAAGATTTCAAACCATACTAAAAGACAAAAAACAGTCTGAAGAGACTGAACAAGCATCAGAACCAGAGTCAGATACAAGGAATCTGTGAATCTGTTGGAATCATCAGCCCAGGAATTAAAAAAGACCTATGACTAACGTGCCAAGCACATTAATGGCAAAGGCAGACAACATGAGGTAACGGAGAGACAACGGAAGCAGAGCGATGGACATTTGGAGGAAGAATCGAAATGAAACGCTAGAGATCAAAAACACCGGAACAGAAACGAAGGATGCCTCTGATGGGCTCACTAGTAGCCTGGACACGGCTGAGGAAAGAATTTCTGAGCTTGAAGATATGACACTAGAAACTTCCATAATGGAAGAGCAAAGAGAAAAACAGATTGAGAGAGAGAGAAAAAAAGTACAGGCTGTCCCAGAACTGTGTGACAATAACAAAAGGCGTAGCATACATGTAATAGGAAAACCCTAACCAGAAGAGAAATGGAACAGAGGCAATATTTGAAGCAGTGATGACTGAGAGTTTCCCCCAAATTAACACCAGACACCAAACCACAGATCCAGGAGTCCCAGAGAACACCAAGCAAGATAAATGCAAAATAATAATAATAATATATATATAATATTATATTATATATATTATATATATTATATAATATTATAATAATATAATATTATAATATAATAATAATAATAATAATAATAATAAACAGTTACATCTAGGCACATTACATTTAAACTTAAGAAAATCGAAGATAAAACAAACATCTTGGAAGAAATCAGAGAGGGGAAACCTTATCTATATCTGACCTACAAACAAGGACAAACATAAGAATCATATCTGACCTCTCAGAAACCACGTAAGCAAGAAGAAAGCAGAGTGAAATTGTGTTGAGTGCGTGGCCGGGGGGGGGGGGGGGTGGGGTGGGGACAAAGGGATGGATGGGAACCGTGTGTATTTCTGGCTCAGTTTTGCTGTGAACCGTTCTAGAAAATGACGTTCGTTAATTAAAAAAAAACTAGGTACACGGCGAACGATTATTACCGGGAATATTCAGAATCCTACAAGCCAGTAAGACCAAAGAAAAGTAACACAACAGAAAACCATGCCCATTGTGTCAGTTTCCTAGAACCGGTATAACCAATCACACAAACTCGGAAGCTTAGAAGCCAGATATTCATTCTCTCACAGCTCTGGAGGTCAGAAATCTGAAATCCAGCTGTGCCAGGACCACGCTCCCTGCACCGTCTCTAGGGGGAGGGTCCTTCCTTACCTCTTCCAACTTTGGGGCTCCAGGCGCTCCTTGGCTCATGGCTGCGTCACCCCAATCTCTGCCTCATCGTCGTATGGCCTCCTCCTCTTCTATTTCAAATCTCTTTCTTCCTCTTACGGGGATGTGTCATGGGATTTAGGGCTCCCTTGGACAATCCGGGATGGTCTTCTCTTGAGACCCTTAATTCCATCGGTAAAGACCCTTTTTCCACATAAGGCTACATTCACAGACTCCCAAGGTTAGGGCACGGACATACGTGATTTGGGGGTGGGGAGGGCACCATTCAACCCCACTGCGCTCATTGGCCAAAAGCAAAATGCCAACTGTTGGAGAGGATGGGGGGCAAGGGGAACTTGGGTACAGTGTTAGGGGAATTTCCATCAGTCAGTCTCTTTGGAGGCAACATCTAGGTCATGTGTGGCAATACCTGGGCTAGTCGAAGATGCACATACCATCTACAAGTCTTACTCCCACATACACACCCAGAGAAACTTTACAAAGAGATACACCCAGTGTTACTCACAGCAATGTCTGGAATCGCCAAAAAGGGGGCACTCTCTAAACGTCCACCATATTGATTTTGAAAGGTTGCAATTCGGGCCACAGGAGGCTGTCAGATCTCAATGGAAGGAAGGTCAGGGCCAAACCTCAGAGGCCTCAACCAGAGCTGCTGTTCTGTCCTCAGGGTCGTCACACCCGACCTCCTCGCTCCCCCACTGCGGCCGATGTCACGTCACGGGGAAGCACAGAAAAGTCCAGAGGAAATCCGTCCCTCATTCTCCACCCCCGACTCTGCCAGCCCTCACCCCACAACCACGTGCCCTGTCCCTTCTTCCTTCCCCACCTGGACCGTCCCTATATGCGCCCCTGGATCTCCCCACTCTCAACCCATCCCACCCTTCAGCCATCACCCATTCTTGGCTTCCCCGTGGCCGCAGAACTCCTTGAAAGAATCATCTAGGGTGGTGGCTGTCAGCTGGGGGTGATGGCATCCCTCAGTGGACGCACCGACTCCAAGGTGCTCCTTTCATGTCCCCTGCCTTCCCTCTGCTCGGTCTCACTGATGCACAGCCACGTTGATCCTCCTCTTGTCCTCAGATGTTTATGCTTGCGTCCGTCTGCCTGGAACGGACACTCTTCCCTCCCAGCTGCAGGTGTCTGAGTGCCCGGCTCATCTCACTGAGGGGTCAGCTCAGATACAGCCTCGTCCGAGAGGTGCCCCTGGCCGGCACAGCCTCTGTCTGCCCAACACTGTTCCGTCTAGCGTCCCTCTCCAACTTTGAGACTACTGCCCTGTGCAGGGCTAGTTCAAAGCCAGGTCCCATGTGAGGCTCTCTCCTTAAATGCTCAGCAAATGTTTGTTGATGATTTCAATACGTTTTCCTGGGAGTCATGATCCATCATTTTCCAGGATGATAAAGCAAGTGGCTTTTGCTTCCTACGGGAGGCTGACGATGGCTCCCAAAGACGTGTCCACCTCCTCTGTGAGTGAGACGTTACTTTCAAAAAAGTGGCTTTGAGGGTGCCTGGGCGGCTCAGTGAGTTGAGCATCCAACTCTTGATTTCAGCTCAGGTCATGAGCTCACAGTTTGTGGGATTGAGCCTTACGTTGGGCTCTGTGCCCAACACATTCTCATTCTCTCTCTCTTTCTGCCCCTCCTCACTCCCAAAATAAGTAAATAAACTTAAAACGATATCTTTGCAGGGGCGCCTGGGTGGCTCAGTCTGTTAAGCGTCTGACTTCGGCTCAGGCCATGATCTCACGGTCCGTGAGTTCGAGCCCTGTGTCGGGCTCTGTGCTGACGCCTCGGAGCCTGGAGCCTGCTTCGGGTTCTGTGTCTCCCTCTCTCTCTGACCCTCCCCTATTCATGCTCTGTCTCTCTCTGTCTCAAAAATAAATAAACATTTTTTAAAAATTTAAAAAAAAAACTTTGCATGTGTGATTAAGATAAGGATCTTGAGAGGAGGAAACCATCCTGGAATGTCTGATGGACCCCGAACTCAATCACAAGTGTCCCAGTAAGAGAGAGGCAGGGAGAGATTCAACACTGAGAAGACCCCACGAAGGTAGGAGGTACGTGGCCACAAGCCCAGGGATGCGGGAAGCCACAGAAGCCGGGGGAGGCAGGAAAGGACTGTTTCTAGAACCCCGGGGGGAAGCATGGCCCTGATTTGGGCCTTCTGGCCTCCAGGACGGTGAGACAATAAAGTTCTGCTGCCCGCAGCCACCGTGTTTGTGGTCATTTGTTAGAGCAGCCGCAGGAAACTGACAACATGGGGCGGCAAAGGTGTCTTACGAAGGTTTTATCTTACGTTTTGCCAACCGCTGCTGGGGTGGAGCATTTTGTTATTCGCTTATGGGCTGTTCAGCCTTCATGGTTCAGGTTTGCTTGCTTTTGTTTTCTTTTACTTTAACAGCTTCATTAAGATACAATTCACCCACCCGAAGGCATGAGCCAATGGTTTGGGGTCAGTGGGCGTCCTCAGCTGCCACGCTCCCCCTCCGCTCTACAGTGAGCCTCGCCAGCCCACAGGTCCCCTTCCTGGGCTCATAACAGCACTGACATCCGAGGCTCGGGCCCAGACTCCGGTCTGGGGTTTGCGGCAGGCTGTGGCTCCTGCTTGGCTGACTCCAATCAGAGCCAGGGGATGATCTCAGGGTACACGGGGGGTTCTCACACGCTCTGCCTGGAACCGCTCTCCGCAGCCCTCCGCCGTGGGGGGTCTTGGTCTAATCTTCCCGGGTGATCCTCTCAAGGACCATGACAAGCACTCTTGCGACCTGGAGAGGCTCAGAGAGGTTAAGTAATTTACCCAGGGTCCCACAGTGAATAAGAGAGTAAGTGAACAAAAGAACGAGGTAACCACCCGCAGCTCTACAGGTGTCCCCCTCACCCCCAGTCCAGGCTCCCTCGGCTCACAGCCCCTTCCTCTGCCCTGAGGATGCCAGTCAGACACATTAAGAGAGGGGAAATAAAGGGGCTCAATGGCATGAGGTTGGGGGGGGTGTGCAGGGACCTGGGTGGGCCATAAAACCCTGCTGGCTGAGGGCTTCCTGGAGGAGGCAGCATTTCCCACCAGGGTCCCACTGATCTTTTCATCCTGAAGCCCCCTGGGGGATTTGTCTCCTTCTCACGCAACTCCCTGCCAGCACACTCAGAGTGGCCCGGAGTTCCCAGACCTGTTCTCTAAACAAATGCAGCCAACTCCCAGCCCAGCCTGGGGAGGGGTGTAGGTCTATGAATTAAGAGGCAGCTTCTGCTAGGTCTCCCCCACAGCCGCTCCACTGCGGGGCTTGGGCACAGGAGTCCGGTAGAAGCCGACAGGCTGCTGGGGCTCCTGGGAGGATTGGCAGACGGCAGAAGCAGGGGTGAGACCGGGCCGAGGAGCAGAATCAGCACACCTGGAGGCAGAATGTCAGGCAAAGAGGGCAAAGGTACAGCGAAGGATCCAGAGTCGGAGCCCATGCTGGGGTACGTGGGGCCCTGCGGTCGGGAGCCAGCTGCGCGAGGGAGTGAAATGTGGGGCCACAGGGCCAGGGGTCGGGAGCGGGCTCAGCTCAGGCAGGTGTCACTGCCCTGCTCCAGCTGTGCCTTCTGACTGGATCTCACTTTCCACCCCCCCCCCTCCACCCCCCCTCCACCCCCCACCCCCACAGGCAGGTTCCTGGGAGCACCCTTGGAGGAACCGTCCCTCCAGACCTGTGCTGGTCTGGCCCCGGGGGGTGGAGGTGGGGGGACAGATCCCATCCTTCCCGGAGGAGCTCCCAGGCTGGGGGAGGAGGCAGCGTGTGGACAGACCGGGACCAGCCAGGTGTCACCGGGGCTGGGATGGGGATGGCTGGGGAGTCGGGAGACGAAAAGGGGGGAGCTCCTTGGGAGGCGAGGCCAGAGCTGTCTTTGGTACAGGGTTGTAAAAGCGACGCTTACTGACATTTCTTTCCGCTTCTGGAAGTATCGCAAGCTGACTACGGAACATCTGCGAGAGGCGGAGAGATGCTAGGAAGTCAATAAAAAAGCCCAGGGTGCACCTTGGTGCAGGGTCTCAGTGCCGGTGGGGTGAGGGGCTAGGGCCACACAGACTGGGACTGAAGCCGCCACACAGCAGCCTCGAGGAGGGCAAATCGGGTCGCCTCTCGGAGCCCCGGTTTCCTCATCCTTCCAACGGCGCAGTAACGAAACCCGTGAGGCTCAAAAGAGACGTCGCACACCAAGCACTCAGCTCCGGGGCACCGGCTGTGCTCCCCAGGTAGCCTGTGTTCTGTGACGTGCCCACTGGCCGCGGGATACACTGCAGGGCCCTGCCCAGCTGTGTCTTGTTTCTCAAACCCCGGGCACACGCGCGTCCCTCTGCCCAGAACGCGTGCCCCCCGAGAGCCTCCGCCCCTGCCCCTTCCCCGCTGCAGCTGGCTCCCGCTGGTGGGGCCTGTCGCCGGCCTCTTGGAGCCTGCGGCACACCCTTTCACGCTTGGGAATTGCTTTTGGTGTCACCGTTCTGTGTTTGATTTTTTTAATGTTCATTTTTGAGAGAGAGAGAGAGAGAGAGAGACGGAGAGCGCGAGCAAGGGAGGGGCAGAGAGAGAAGGGGAGACCCAGAACCCGAAGCAGGCTCCAGGCTCCGAGCTGTCAGCACAGAGCCCGATGCGGGTGTTCGAACTCACAAACCGTGAGATCAAGATCTGGGCCACCGACTGGGGCCACCCAGGCGCCCCTGTTCTTCTGTGTTTAGACTGCGAGGTCCCGAAGGGCCGACCGAGTCTTCTGCAGTCACCCACATGGCCCGGGCCCGGCCAAAGCCTCCCTGACAAGCAGCCCGGAGTTTCTTGTCAGCAACCCCTGAGGCCTTGCTCCCCTGCAGCAGGGAAGGCAGACGGGGAGGCACCTTGGATGAGAAGCAGGAACCAGCTGGTCAGCTCCAGCCCCACCCCTGGCCTTGCTGCTGACCTCACCCCCCACCCAGCTGTCTGTTTCCTCACTTACTGGGCAACAGTGGGGATGGGGCTGGGGATCTGGCCACCCTTAAGCTGAGTCTGAGATTGTCCCCAGGCACCCCAGGTGGGCACAATGGGGACACAGACAATGACGGCTGAGAAAGGCAGGGAGCTCCTGCCCTGCCAGCCTCACCTGGAAAAGGTACGATGGGCTGGGGCCAGGATCTTGGGGTGGACATCAGGACACCCAGGTGCCATAACTCGTCCCAGACTCCTCCGCTCTGGGCCTCGATTCAGGGCTGAGGCTTTTGACCCTAGAGAGGTACTAGGGAGCCATGGACAAAGTTAGAGCAGGGCTGATAGGACCAGGAGCTGTTTGAACCCCAGGCAGGGAAAGCTGGGTGAGGGAGGGTGATGCTGGCATTCCAGGCAGAGCTCTGGGACTGAGGGTGGGCAGTGCCGTGGTCCACTCAGGCCTCGCTCCTCCGGGAAGTGCTCAGAAGGAAATGGGGCTCTGCTGTCTGGGGCAGCGGTCTAGGTGGGACGCAGTCCCCTCCCCCCACCGGGCCTGGCTGTGGGAGGGCATGACCGGGGCCCCCTTCCAGCCCGTGACAAGAACAAGTCTTTACTGAGCAACTACTGTGGACTGTATCCTCTGGACCCTGGGGTCCAGAGCCCCTGTCCCCACGGAAGGGAGTGCACAGTGCCGGGAGTGACGGCCTCACCGCCAGGGGGAGGGAGGCATCTGCAGACCGCCTGGGAGTGTGTGCAGCATCTGTCCCGTCGCCCCGAATTCCCCCGCTGGGACAACCCCCTGAGCTGGGCACTAGCTGCTTTCCTTGTGTTATGGCTTCCGAGAATAGTAACCGCGGCTGCCGACGTGCGCTGAGGGCTGCACGGCCAGGCCTGTGCTGTGTGCTCCACAGAGGCGGGCTGTTCCCACTTCCCAGATGAGGAGACTGAGGCTCGGAGAGAAGGAGTGACCGGCCTGAGGCCCTGGGAGTGGTGGAGGCACGGATGGGGCTGCCGGCCTGCAGGTGCCCAGGGGAGAGGCTGAGCCCCATCTCCTCCACGGCCAGCGCGCTGAGGTCCTGGGCTCCGGCCTGCGAGATGCGGCTGAGGACAGAGGACAGCCCAAGACCACACGGACAGACAGACACACACACACAGACGTACACACAGACACACACAGGCACACAGAGAGACAGAAATATGCACACGGACAGACAGACACAGAAAGACAGGGAGGCACACAGGTAGCCTCTGGGTTGGGGTGCTCAGAACCCCCTTTTGCTCTAGGTCTAAGGAATGCACCCCCTCTGCTGGGCCCCTGCTCCCTGGCCCCCCCGCAACCCCCCCCCCTCAGCCCTGCGGGGGTTCCCTTGGGCCGTCTGGCTACGGCCCAGAGGGATTCGAGGCCCCAGGCTCTCTCAGCTCTCAACCTGGCCCTCCGCCTCTGCCTTTCCGCGCATGCTCGCCCACCAGAATGTTCCTCTGCTCCTTGCGCTGAGACCCTCCTTCCAGGACCACCTCCCCAGAGCAGACACGGGGCCCTCCTTCCGCTGCGGGCACCTGTGGATGGCACGCCCGGCCTCGCTTTCCCCGTGAGCCCCTGCAAGCATTCCGTTAAGAACCCTCAGAGTCCCTGCTTCAGGCCCAGAGGGGGCCCTCCGTGTCACCCGTTGGATCCCTGCTTCTCAGCTTTGCTTGCGGCCTGGTGCCAGGGCTGGAGGGGACCCAGGCGCGAGTGTGGGTGGGGCACACACATTGGGTGCGTGTGCGGGGGCAGCCCGGGCCCTCCGGGGCTACACGTGTGCCCCTGCGAGAGTGTCCTGAGCCCTCGTGGCTGCGGCCAGGGCCGGGGGCGGGGGGACTGGCCGTGAGGGTGGGGGAGCCCCGGCCCACGCCGCCCCCTCCCTGCAGGATGGACCCCTTCGCGGACACGCTGAGGCGGCTGCGGGAGGCGTTCAGCGCAGGGCGGACGCGGCCGGCCGAGTTCCGGGCGGCGCAGCTCAGGGGCCTGGGCCGCTTCCTGCAGGAACACAAGCAGCTTCTGCAGGAGGCGCTGGCGCAGGACCTGCGCAAGGTGGGGGCGCGGGGGCGGGGCCGGCGGGGCAAGGCTGGCTGTGCCCCCCACTCGTTCCTGTTTGTTGCACAGACCCTTCCCGGGCGTGCAGTGTGGGGTAGGCGCTCTACGACATTAACTCACCCAAACCTGTGGGCGTGGTCCCCATGGTACCCATGGGGAAACTGAGGTGCATGGGGGTGAAGACACCTGCCCAAACTCCCACACCCTGGAAACGGCAGGGCGGGAGCTGGAGCCCGGGCCACCTGTCCTGGGGTCCACGCTGCTCGCCGCTCACCGTGCCGTTCCTCGGGAACTATCTCCACATCCCGGGGTGAGGATTCGTGGGGACCCCACGCCCTAGATCCCCTCCCCGCCCTGCCCCAGGCCCGATCCCTGAGTTCCATCTCCACGGCAGGCAGCTTTCGAGGCAGACATAACCGAGCTCATCATGTGCCAGAACGAGGTCGACCTCGCGCTCAAGAACCTGCCCACCTGGATGAAGGACGAGCCTGCGGCCAAGAACCTGGTGAGCCAGCTGGCCCGGTGGGGGGCAGTGCCCGGCGGCAGTTCCAGCACAGGCCTCTCCCCCACCCTCGTCCCACGGCGAGCCACTGATGCTCTCGAGTCTTCATGAGGACTCCTTTGCACAGGCACCTCGGGGACACTGGGGGTGGCTTTGGGGTGCTCCCCGCCCCCTGCAGCGCCTCACTATGCCCCCCCACCCCTGCAATCCAGCTCACGCAGATGGGCTCTGCCTTCATCCGGAAGGAGCCCTTCGGCCTGGCACTCATCATCGGCCCCTGGAACTATCCCGTGAACCTGACCCTGGTGCCCCTGGTGGGTGCCCTCGCCGCAGGTGAGGAGAGCGTCCTGAGGCCCCCTCCCCACCCAGCCCAATAGCCCTTCCCTAAGAGGGCCCCCGGCCTCTGGCCTGTTCCTTGCATCTCTGCCCTGGGTGGCTGTCGGGGCCCTGGCCTCTCCCCACGTCTTCCACCTCTGTCCCTGCAGGGAACTGTGTGGTGCTGAAGCCGTCAGAAATAAGCAAGAGCACAGAGAAGGTCCTGGCTGAGGTCCTGCCCCAGTACCTGGACCAGGTGGGGATGGCCCCCCCACATCAGCACCCGGTGGCCCACCCCCCGCCTCTGTCAGCTGGGAGGGGTCCAGCCGTCCCCAGGGCTGCAGTATCTCCTGAGCCGCCTGTCCCGCCCTACAGAGCTGCTTTGCCGTGGTGCTGGGCGGGCCCCAGGAGACGGGGCGGCTGCTGGAGCACAAGTTCGACTACATCTTCTTCACGGGTGAGGGTGGCCTCAACCAGTGTCCCGGGGGGAAGGCTGCGGAGGGAGGAGGTGGTGGCCAGGAGGGGGAGCATCCCAGATGGCGATCAGCCCCTGGGCCTTGGAAGGTGGAATCTGGGGGGAGCAAGGCCTGGGGCACCTGCCAGCCGACAAGGTACAAATGGGCCAGGAGAGGGGGGGCCTGGACCCTCGTCAACTCCCGTGTCCCCAGGGAGCCCTCGGGTGGGCAGGATCGTCATGTCTACCGCCGCCAAGCACCTGACGCCCGTCACGCTGGAGCTGGGGGGCAAGAACCCCTGCTACGTGGACGACGACTGTGACCCCCAGACCGTGGCCAACCGCGTGACCTGGTTCCGCTACTTCAACACCGGCCAGACCTGTGTGGCCCCCGACTACGTCCTGTGCAGCCCTGACACGCAGGAGCGGCTGCTGCCCGCCCTGCAGAGCGCCATCACCCGCTTCTACGGCGAGGACCCCCGGAGCTCCCCGAACCTGGGCCGCATCATCAACCAGAAGCACTTCCAGCGGCTCCGAGGCCTGCTGGGCTGTGGCCGCGTGGCCATTGGCGGCCAGAGCGACGAGAGCGAGCGCTACATCGGTGAGCCTGCCGTCCTGCCACGACCCCCGTGGGAAGGCCCGTCCATGAGGCGGGTCCTGCCTGGGCCGCGAGTCTGGGCCGCGAGTCTGGGCCGCGAGGCTCCCACCTGGGCCGTGAGTCTGGGCTGCGAGTCTGGGCCGAGAGGCTCCCACCTGGGCCGCGAGTCTGGGCTGCGAGCCTCCCACGGCTGCACTGGCCGCGCCCAGCCTGGACCCCGGCTCTGGGAAGACCGTTGGGAGGCACGGGCGCTCCGCCTCAGCCCCGGCCAGGCTGGAGAACCCCTCACGGTCCTTTCTGGGGGCCGTGGGGACACTGTCTTCCCCAGAAGGTCCCTGAGCCCTGCCCGAGGCCCCCCTCCCCAGGGCTGAGCCGCGCCCTGTGCCCGCAGCCCCCACGGTGCTGGTGGACGTGGAGGAGACGGAACCCGTGATGCAGGAGGAGATCTTCGGACCCATCCTGCCCATCGTGAACGTGAGGAGCCTGGACGAGGCCATCGACTTCATCAACCGTCGGGAGAAGCCCCTGGCCCTGTACGCCTTCTCCAACAACAAACAGGTGGGGGCTCGGGTGGGGCTGGGACAAGAAAGGGGTTTAAAAAAGGTGCAGACTGGTGACCTCCCCCCATCACAGCCCACCCTGGGAGGGTTAGGGCAGCACCACTTGGCCAACGGTTCCCTGCACAAAGCTCCTGGCAGGGACGGCTTGGGCAGGGCCGAAAACCTGCCAGATGCGTGGCTGGCCAGCCGTCTGCCCCGGCCGGGTTAGCCTCCAGCTAGACGATGGGGTGCCTTTTTCTATCTGGCCTGCTCAGAGACCCCCTTCTTCCTAAAGTGCATGAAGGCTCTGTGTGGGCAAGCACAGGCCCTGAAGGGGGAACAGGGCAGAGCTCCGGGGGACCTGACAGGCAGAGGGACATGCCTGCCAGTGCATGGCTGGTGCTTCCTACCCTTCCTGTCGCCCCTCACGGTCACGGGCTCCCTCCATGTGGAAGGGGCTCAGAGGCTCAGAGGGGAGATGTCTCAGCAGAGGACGGGAACAAAGGGGGCTCCTCTGCTCCCAGTGGAACGGTTGAGGGCCCAAGCCCTCTTCCCGGATCACAAGCCCACCACCGGCCGCCCCCCTCCTCCCCCCAGGTAGTGAACCAGATACTGGATCGGACCAGCAGCGGGAGTTTCGGAGGCAATGAGGGCTTCATCTACCTGACTCTGACGTCCCTGCCGCTGGGGGGAGTCGGTGAGCCCTGCCCTCCTCTACCCTCCAGCCCCCACTCCCAGGGAAGCCCGGGTTGGTACTCCGATCCCCGGAAGGCCCAGTGTCGCCTTCACTCTCTTGCTCCTGGCCCCGGGTCTCTCAAGGCCTCAGTTTCCCTATCCGCACAATGGCTTTTTGAGTGGCTCAGCTTCCCCTGAGCTCCTTGCCAGCTCTGGGCTCCCACTTGGGCAGGAGACTGCTGCTGAGGCTGGGAGGGCTGCCGGCCTCAGCCCCTCCCCTCCACGCCACGCAGGGAACAGCGGGATGGGACGATACCACGGCAAGTTCTCTTTCGACACCTTCTCCCACCACCGCGCCTGTCTGCTCTCCCACCCCGGCCTGGAGAAGCTCAAGGAAATCCGCTACCCTCCCTACACTAACAGCAAAGAGCAGCTGGTCAGCTGGGCCTTGGGGTCCCAAAGCTGCACCCTTCTGTGAACACCCTGTGCCCCTCCAGTGCCCTACCCCCACGATCCCTGTGTCCTGCCGCTGCCCAGGTGTTCAGTGTGGGGCTCGGAAGGAGGGGATCCTGTCCAGGAGTGCAAAGATCGTCTTTTTGGGCCTTTGTCTCAACAGACCCCTGGCTGGGCAGGACCTCTGGGCCTTTGGTCCACTGTTTTCAGGGCCAAAGTCCTTGCCTGTGGTCTCCTGATTCAGCTTGGGCTATGCCTGGTGATGGAATTCTTGTGGTTAGAAAGGACTCCCTTGTATCAGATCTATAATTAGGCCCCCCAAATGCAGGGCGGTTTCTAACAGCGCCACTCACACCTGGTTTGGGGAGCTGGCATAATCTGATCTTGAGCCCGGACCTGGCCAGTTGCCGAAGTCACCCGAAAGGGTGTCCCTGGCAAGGACTCTGATGCTGTGGGTAGGTGGAATCGACAGGAAAGCGTACAAGAGTGATTAGTCACATCTCCTCTGGGCACAGGAGGGGGTGTGCACATTCTGGACATGTCTATCATCCGGCCGCAGACTCGCAGGAGGAGATCGTGGTCGGCAGAGTCTAAACCTAGCCACTCCATCCGACATATGGGGAAACTGAGGTCTAGAGACAGCAGGGGGCCGAACCGAGTTTATACAGGAAAGCAGGGCAGAGCTGACTGATGGCGGGTTTCTGGAGAAATTTGGAGGGGGGAGGGGGGCATCAGTAAACAGAATATATCTAGTGCATCGTGACCTGCCTCTTACTCTTCCCCCAATCCTCATCCTGAGAGCTCACTTCCACCCCCCCCACTCTTCATGGGGCTCCTCACCCCTCAGAGCCATGGGCAGACTGGGGGTGTGGCCTCCGGTTGAGAGAAAAGGAGGAGGATGGCCGTCTTGCACACCACGATCTCTGAAATGTGGCCCCCGGTGACCATCTAGTCAATGAGGGCATCTATCCATGGTGTTCACATCCTCTAGTCCCCTGATGACGGCAGCCTGGTCTGCACGGTGACGGGGGACAGCCTGGCTTAGGCCACACGCCGTGTCCACACATATTTAGAAGCCTCGCCCAGAGGAAGGGACTGATACAATCAAGCTGCTGGTCCCTCCGCGGCCGGGAGCTCCGGTGGGTGGCCCCAGCTTCTTTCGCAATTGTCTCGGGTATTGTTTAGAACACACAGGACGTGCGATTACGTCACTGACCGAGTCACTGTACTCGGAGGGCAGTCCGGCCTCCTTGGCAACATGCCATCCTGCTGGGGCACTGGGGTGGCCCCGCTCTCTACGCACCCGATCTAGTCAGTATCTCGGGCTTGGGCTCCAGCGAGGGCATCAGCTTCCCAACTGCCCGGGGTTGTGCCATGTGAAGGGAGATGAAAACCGGGGAGGGAGGAGTATCTCGGGCTCTTGCAGGTGAATCCAAAGGTCTTTCCACATCCGCTGCCCCCACAGAGGCGTGGGCACGAGCTTCCACCCCTCAGCTTCCCCTGCTCAGAGCTGCCAGGTTAATCCCTTTAAAACAGCCCAGCTGTCGTTGCCAAGGGTTAAAGGCCACGGCTCGCTCACGAGCAATCACTGGCCAGATGACTTAGAGCTCAGCCCGCTGGTTGCTGCACTGGCCGCCGTGCGAGAGGCCGTACCCGGACTATGCCAGGTGAGTATTAGAAGTCATCCCAAACCCCCAGGGGCGCCTGGGTGGCGCAGTCGGTTAAGCGTCCGACTTCAGCCAGGTCACGATCTCGCGGTCCGGGAGTTCGAGCCCCGCGTCGGGCTCTGGGCTGATGGCTCAGAGCCTGGAGCCTGTTTCCGATTCTGTGTCTCCCTCTCTCTCTGCCCCTCCCCCGTTCATGCTCTGTCCCAAAAATAAATAAACATTGAAAAAAAAAAATTAAAAAAAAAAAAAAAAAAGAAGTCATCCCAAACCCCCAAATCCCTACAAAGGCTCACACTTCTCTCACCTTCTTAAGGGTTGCACCTTATCAATCACGGCTTTGGGGACAGCACGAGTCTTACCAGACAATCCCCCCAAACTCCCAACGGCGCCTGGGCTTTGGGTTTTCTGTAGATAAATCCTTTTCCTTTGCAGGTGCGTCAGGGAAGTCCCTGCAGCAGAGGCAGACCTTTGCTTGTTACCATTGTATCAGCAATGCCTTGGGTCCGGGTCACTGATGTGGGGAAGGAGAACGGGGACAGGTCCCCAGCCACCACCCCACGACAGAGGGAGGGCGGGGCTGCGCAGGTAGCTTTGCGGGAGCCTTTGACACGTTCATCGCCGTCCCTCCCACACGAAGGCAAATCGATCTTAGCTGTCAGAAACCCGTATTGTCGGTCTTTTCTTCGAATCTCCTGGCGATGAGGCGCTTTCGTAGGCATGCATTTTTGCCAAACCACTAGGGTAAAACAGTAACTCTCTGTAAATGGCAATAGACTTGACAACGGTCAGGGTTAGAGATCTGATGACAGTTTGTTATAGCACACAGGGCAAGGGAGCCTCTCCGGCAGTCTGTATTTTATTTGTTTTTATTTTTTTTAAGTTTATTTATTTATTCTGAGAGGGAAGGAGGGAGAGAGAGGGAGAGAGAGAGAGAGAGAGAGATCGAGCCAGAGGGAGAGGGGCAGAGAATCCCAAGCTGTCAGCTCAGAGCCTGACGTGGGCTCGAACCCACGAGCCGTGAAATCATGACCTGAGCCGGTCACTCAACTGACCGAGCCACCCAGGCGCCCCCGCCAGTCTGTATTTTAAAAGTCCCTCGCCTCCTTTTTGCCTTCAGTCTCTGTGGGCAACGTTTGGGTTATCTCCCGGGATGTTTTACATTTACAGACCAGACTTAACAACCTCCAGGGACAAAGAAAGAACGCAAGTTGTCTCTTAGGACTTTTGGGGTAACTGCTATTTAAAAATTTTCCGTAAAGGGGCACCTGAGGGGCTCAGTCGGTAAAGCGGCCGACTTCAGCTCAGGTCACGATCTCGCGGTCTGTGAGTTCGAGCCCCGCGTCGGGCTCTGGGCTGACGGCTCAGAGACTGGAGCCTGCTTCGGATTCTGTGTCTCCCTCTCTCTCTGACCCTCCCCTGTTCATGCTTTGTCTCTCTCTGTCTCAAAAATAAATAAATGTTTGAAAAATAAAATAAAATAAATCAAAAAATAAAAATAAAAAATAAAAATTTTCCGTAAGTTAGGGGTCAAGAAAGCAGGGCGCGTTTTGTCTGTTTCCTCATCATTTGCTGCAGCATCACCCTCTCCAACTTCATCGGTTTCTCGGAGGTTCCGCCTCTTAGTGTCCCGGTCCGGCTGTGTCACAGTGCTGGGGTCTTAACCTTAACCAGCTTGCACCCTCCCTGGGTTGCAGACGGCAGGCCGAGGCCTCTAGTTCATCACCCCGGTCTCCCTCCCAGCTCGTCTGCCAGCCTGAGGCCAACAGAGCAATGGACACCACGCGTCTTTCTCTAACCTCGGCAATTCTAACTTGCTTCCCTTTTTTTTTTTCTTTAGTTTACTTATTTGAGTGTGAGACAGTATGAGCAGAGGAGGGGCGGGGAGCAAGAGAGAAAGAGATCGAGAATCCAAAGCAGGCTCCACGCTTCGCGCAGAGCCCCACGCGGGGCTCGATCCCACGCCCCGGCGATCAAGACCTGAGCCGAAGTCAAGAGTCTGACGCTTAACCGACTGAGCCACCCAGGCGCCCAGGCCATTCTAACTTTCTAACTGGAGCTGCAGCCTCGGGGCCCGCGGAACTGCTCGCGGCAGAGGTCGGCGGCCCACCGGGGCCCCCGTGGCTTCCCTCCTCTTCCGCAGGGCACCACGTGCCGCTCTGCCTAGGAGCACGGACGACGGCTGGCGTCTTCGGGCGTCCCCTGTGTTCACACGGCAGTCCGCAGTCATCTGACACAGGCCGCCGCTCCTCGCACGGAGGCTGATGGCCAAGTTGGAATATCCGCACCCCCCCCCCCACCCCGAAGATGCCTCCTTCCCAAGGTCCATTTCTTTGGTCTCCTGGCTGGCTCACCAGGGGTTGGTCTGAACCCCTCTCGGGAGCTTCCCAGGTGTTAACCTAAAACCGGCCCCCATCTGCGGAGGGCGGGGACTGATCAAGGAAGAGGCAGGTCATTCTAGGTTGGTAGGTGGCAGTGTTAATAAGCCAAAGGGACTTACACACGGGGCCCGTCTTGGGCAGCAGCAAGACGAGTGGGTCCCCTCGCTGCCCGCCACACCGGTACCGGGTCCCTCAGCGTGTCTGGGCCTCCGCTCCCTTATCTTGCAGAACGGGGCTCCCACTTCTGTCTTAGAATCGCTGTCGGGGTTAAAAGGGACCACGCGTGTGCGAGGCGCAGGGGCCCCCAGACTCCTACAGAAGCTGTGCCCTCCCAGAGCTTCCCGGGGCTCTGTCACAACCGTGAGGAGCCTCTCTTTGTCCTGCTGCCCTGAGGCTTGGGTGTGGCCCCGGTGTAGGAGTGCACACGACACGGATCCAGCTGTGGCCCTCCGTCTCGCTCGCGTTCGCTCGACGACCCCTCATGGGGTCGCGCGTTCGGGTCCCCTTGGAGACCAGTATGCGTGCCTGAGAGATACCCACCAAGGCCCGGATCCCCGGGGAGACTTGCCCCGGCCTCCCGGGAACCTGTCAGAGATAACACAGCCTTCCCCCTCCTGACGCACAGGCGACTGAGCCACAAGATCTAATTAAAGGCTAGCTGTCGGGGCGCCCGGTGGCTCAGTGGGGGTCGGGCTCTTGATTTCAGCTCAGGTCGTGACCTCGCGGTTCGCAGGCTGAGGCCCCGAGGTGCAGAGCCTGCTTGGGATTCTCTCCTTCTCTCTCTCTCTCTGCCCCTCCCCTGCTTCTGCTCTCTCTCTCTCTCTCAAAATAAATAAACATGAAAAAAAAAGAAAAGGTCAGCTGTCAGGTGCACGCAAGCCCTTTGATGGCACTGGTCACCTCGCTGTGTAAGTAAGATCTGCAGACGAAAGTTCCCGACTTCACGGAGAATAACCACCCAGTTAGGTCATCGTCAGCTCCACCCGCCGTCAGTGGGTCGCCCTGAGCAGAGCTGCGTAAAGCTTATGGAGTGACCTCCTTCGCTTCCCGGTCTGAAAGGGCCTTCTCAGCCCGGGGGATACTTTACTGTCCCTCCCCCACCTTCCAAACCGGGGTGTGGGAGGCCCAAACTCAGGGCCCTGGAGTCTCGCCCAGCGTAGGTGACTCACTGCCTGGTTCTGCCTCCCTCCTCGGTGACCTCCGGACTGTCCTTAGCTCTTCCCTGACAGCTCGACCTGGAGGCCTCCAGGGCCGGGTGTGGGGGAACTTCCCCCTCATCCTAGCCCCCTTGACCCTTGAGAGCAGCAAAGAAGGGTGGGCTCAGACCGGACCCCCCCCCCCCCCGGGTTCCGACTCCAGCTCTGCCCCTAATGCCCTGTGTTCCCTTGGCATTTTGTCTGAGCCTCGGTTTCCACATCCGTAAAATGGGTCTGAGGGTCATTTCCCAAAACAGAGCAAACTGATCCCTTTGCGTCACGCCTGTCCCTGAAAATGACCGAAAATACTGGACAAAACATTCCGAAACTTTGTTTAAAGCATCAAAAAGCTGGAAAAGTGGGACCGCACAGATCATAGCCCTTTAGGGTAAAGGTGACCTGGCAGAGACGCTGGCCCTCTGGGGTTACAAGCACAGAAGCATGTGGCTGAGGGGGTAAAGGCGGGGGGGGGGGGTGTTCCTCATCTGGGCATCTGCCAAAGCACAGACCTCTTGGGGGTGGGGGAGGTTGTCTTCATCTCAGGCCTTAGAGAGTCCTCGCAAGTAATTTTCCAAGTGTGCGTGCAGCTTCCCTTCCTGGCCCTGGGAGGGAGGGCTGGCCCCACTCCCAGAGGAGGGACAGAGGGCACGGACAGGAGCCTGGCCACGGGACCTGGGCTCTATGTGGCCGCAGCAAGTAGGAGTGTGGGGTGGGGACCCCTGGGGGGACCTGGG
Organism: Prionailurus viverrinus; assembly: GCF_022837055.1. Classification (NCBI taxonomy): domain Eukaryota; kingdom Metazoa; phylum Chordata; class Mammalia; order Carnivora; family Felidae; genus Prionailurus; species Prionailurus viverrinus. Next base: position 105,948,962 of record NC_062570.1, read on the forward strand.
CCAGCTCTCCGCAGGCTCGGCACAAACACTGCCCTGGGGATCTCTGGGCCCATAAACATCCGCTGGCCCAGCAGGTGCACACCCAGCCCCGGAGGCCACGGAAACCCAGACCACCTCTGCACGAAATCACCCCCTCCCTGAGGCCTCTGCACCGGCCCAGAGGGGCCGGCAGGAGCTGCCCGGAACCCAGACACCCCCCAGCTAATCAGGTGACCCTCCCCATGCTGCGCCCTGGTTCCCCCACCTACAAAATGGGAGCGTAGTCCTCTTGCTAAAGGGGGCCTGCCTTGGGGTCCATCTCCCCCACGGGAACAGGCCCCTCTTCCCAACATAGGCACCGGGCGGGAGAAGCCCTGAGCTGCACCCCCAGAGGCACAAACGGGGCGGAGCTGAGCTGCGTCCCACCACAACTTTTGACACACAACCTCCTTGCCCAGCTGGGATCCCTCGGGCCTCAGGGAGCTCACCACTCTGCCACTCCAGCTCTGACCACTGGGCCCCGTGTCCGTGCCAGGGTGACCTAAGCAGGTCCGCCACCAGGTTCTCCACCCCACATGTGGATGTGCTTGCTGCCTGTGCCCCGAGGGCCCCTGCGCCACGCGGCAGTGACTGGGGGCACCCAGTGCCATGACACGTCTGGTGTCTACCTGGCCCAGCACTGGCTGCGGGCCCTGGGGGAGCTGCAGAGACCCAGCTTCTCCGCCACGCCTGGGCTGGCCAACCGGGACCCCAACCGCACCTTCACCAGCGACTTCCTCACACAAGTGTCCTCCAGGCTGGCCCAGCCCCTCGGCCTGGCACTGAGTCCCCGCCTCAGACGGCCGCGGTAGACTTCAAGCTGATCAGGGCTTCCTCTGAGTTCCCCACACCCACGGTTTGCCTCCAACCAGCCCCATAGGCTGCATTTACCTGTCCGGAACCCCAACAGCTCTTCCTCCTCCAGCAGATGCTCACTGGGCCCCATCTCCGAGCCGGGCTTTGGTCAGCTCAGGTGAAAAAATGGGGAATAAGACTGAGGTGTTGTCCTTAGCCCACTGGGGGACACAGAGGAAACCCGCAGCAACCACAACCCAAGAGGCTAAATGTAGGGGAGGGGGCAACATGAAGCATCTAACATGGCCAAGGGCAGCCATGGAGGACTTCCTGGAGGAGGTTATATCTCAGCCAAGCCCCAGAGGGTGAATAGAGGTTAACTGGGAAAAGACAGGAGAGGAGATTCCGGGAAAGGGTCCGGCAGGTGCAAAGGCCTGGAGGTGCGGCTGCAGTGAAAAGTGATGAAGCAGGTGGCAGGCCGGGCTGAGGGTTTGGATTTTATGGGGCCAGTGGGGAGCCGGTGGGGGTCCTAAGCAGGGCAGGGACGGCCACAGTGGCACAGAGAAGAGGCCTTGAGCTGCTCTGTCTCTCCTGCAGGGTCTCGGAGGCTTCACCCCTCCTTGCAGCATGAGGCCGTCATCCCATTAAACCTCTGATCACTGACTGAGACTCTTAGGGGGCTGACACCCCATTCCTGCTCCTGCAGTGCCAGGGCCAACCTGGATGACCCCTGCAAGGTGACAAGGGCCCGAGAACTGAACCTGCTGCCGGGGCCCCACGCCTCAGGCCGGGCCTTCGGCTTTGTCCTTGACCTGCACAGCAGCACGGCCAACACGGGCACCTGCCTCATCGCAGAAGCTGCCCACAGAGGGTCTTGCCATGCACCTGTGCCACCACCAGGTGGCCCTGGCCCCTCGGGGGCAGTGGGGAAGGGGACAGCTGGGAGGGTGCCAGTGCCTCCCCTGGCCCTCTCCTTGGGCTCCAGTCAGGGCCTGCCACCTGCAAGTCCTCCAGGCCCTCTGGTTCCTTCCTTCCCCCCTTCCTGCCAGAGGGTGGAGGGAGGCTGGGCTGGGGTGGGTAGTGCCCCGTGCTCCCTCCATGCTCTCCCCACGCCTCAGTTTCCCCTTCTTGGGGGTCTGACCCACCCCTCCTGTCCCTCCACCCCCACCCCACTGCAGAGCCCCAAGGTGCCCTGCCCAGCCCTGTCCCAGCTGCCGGGGTGGGGGAGTTATAGCCTGGACCCCTTGGCCAAGAACGGAATGGGTAGGCTGCCACCTCAGGAGAAATGGGTGAGGGGGCGGGGCTTGGAAGGGCGGGGCCGCGTGATAGGCAGGGTCAAGGACCTGGGGTTAGAGCACTCCTCTCTGGGGCACCCGCCTGACCCCTCTCCTCCTGGTCCCCAGTCCTGGAGCTGGGCCCCCAGCCTCAGGGTGAGCTGCGAGCAGGATGAGGACCCTGGTGGCCAAAGTCCTGGACTTCATCGACTCTTCACCCAGGGTGAGATCTGCAAGGACTTGCTGGGAAACTGAGACCCAGAGAGGCGAGGGCCCGACCCGGGGACCCTGGAGCCAGGCTCACGGGTGGGCTGGGGACCAGCCTTGGGTGGCCCCCACGGCCCACTGTGTTCTGGGCCTGGAGGAAGGGACAGGCTCACACACCCAGCCTTTGGCCCAGGCACAGCCTCTCCTGCTTTAAGCACATGGAACGGGCAGGGTGGACCGGCCACGCACGGAGGCTGGGGACCGGGCATCCTCAGCTGCAGGTGCGTGTGTGTTGTTGTGGGGAGATTCCTGGGTCACAGCTTTGGCGGCAGAGGCAACTGAGGCCCAGAGGCAGGGACCACGGGTGCCTCCCACAGGGTCATCAGGACCTCAGAATCAGGATCAGAACACGAGGCTGCCCCCTCCCCCCACCAATGCCCTGCCCCTACAGCCTCCCTGGAACCCCACGGACAGGCCTGGCATTCGGGGCCACAGTGATCTGCCCGGCGCCTGCAGAGGCCAGGAGGGGCTCCTCGCAGCCTGGCCACTGAAGGCAGAGGGAGGTGATACGGAGCGGGCACCACCCAATCCACCTGCTTGCGGGTGCAAACATGGAGCCTGTCTTTATTTTCCAAGTACTTCCCCGAGCGTCCCTCTGCACGTTAGCAGGGAATCCGGCATTCCTTCTGCAGGCCTTCCCTTCCTGAATGTCACAGGAGTCTGGCCTCCCCGCTTCTGCGCCTGGCCTGGCGGGGAGGAGATTGGGAAGATTGCGCCGCCCACCGGCTACCGCTCTGCCCACTGCCACGTGGGGTCGCTGTCACACTAGGTGCACGCCCTCCGTGGCCTTCGAGTCCTGCCGTGTCCAGGCCACAGGCCTCCTCACGCTGGGTGCCCAGCCCTAGCCTCCTTAGTAACCGTTCTCCAAGTGTCCCAACTGGCCTTCGGGGGGCGGGACGGGCTTCAGAGGGGGCCACATGCTCTGTTGGCACCAGCCCTCCCCCTGCCACGGCAAAGATCTGTCCCCCAGCCCAGTAAGCAGCCACAGCCCCCTCCTTCAGTGGTGAGTCCCAGCGGGACAGCATCGGAGTGACCCAGCAGACAGACCTGGTAGGCACTGGGGGCGCAGCAGAGGCTGGGCACAAAAAAGAAAGAAATATCGGAAAGAATTTGACATTTCAAAAATTGTTTAAAGAACCAGAGTAACAGGGCACCTGGGTGGCTCAGTCAGTTGAATGTCTGACTTCAGTTCAGGTCATGATCTCACGGTTTGTGAGTTCGAGCCCCGCGTCCGGCTCTGTGCTGACAGCTCCGAGCCTGGAGCCTGCTTCAGATTCTGTCTCTCCCTCTCTCCCTGCCTCTCCTCTGCTCATGCTCTCTCTCTCTCGCTCGCTCAAAAATAAATAAACATTAAAACATTTTTTTTAAAAGAACCAAAGTAACAATTGTAGGAAAAATCAGCCATTGGTTGGGGTTTTTTGCTGTTGTTAGAGCTTCGTGTTTGATTTTGAGGTGTTCTCTTACTTATAACAACACCATAATGGAGGGGCAACATCTTTTCGGCGTTTAGGGCCGGGGGCCCATCCATCGTCCTTACAGATGCAGAGCCATGACAGTTATTCCGAGTGATTTCTCCCACAATTTAAAAATTTATTTGATAGGCCATTATATTATGTTTACTCTGTGTCAGACGCTGTTAAGCACTCTTAGCCGTTTACCTTAAACCTCAGGAGGATAGGAGAAGACACCATAATTCCTATTTTACAGAGGAGGAAGCTGAAGAACAGAAAGGTTAAGTGACTTGCTCAAGGTCACCCAGCTAGCAAGGGTTTGAACCTCTACTGTCTGTGCCCTTAACCACGAGGCTACACTTCCACAATGACAACTGTCTTTCTAAGGCAACTTGTGTCTCCATTCTGAACACAGAGCCAGGGGCATCTCGGCAGACACCCTGTCACATTGGTTGAGAAAGTGAAGCAGTGACTGGATGAGGCCATCGGTGAAGGGCATCTCTTGGGCACTGCCTGCTCGGGTTGCCCCCACAGGGCCCAGGGCAGAGGTCGGCCCCAGCAACCTTGGCCGGAGGCTCTCTTCCCAGGACTGAGGCTTCCAGACCCTACAGCCCGGTAGAGCCATCTTCCAGATGTCCGGTGGTGAGGATGTGCTCTGTGGGGGGGGGGGGGGGGGTCTGCCGTGTACCCCATGGTCATCAACAAGGCCACCTACTATGAAAAGGGCATTGCCTCCATTCAGGCAGAGAAGCTCACGTTCTCCATGCCTGCCCTGCCACGCTGGCCTTCAACCCCACCCCAGCCCCTGACCCAGGCCAGACCCGCACAGCCTCAGCCCTCCCATCTGAACAATGGGTCCCGAGCCACAGTCTTGCTCCCAGGGCACCCCTTTGCCTTCTGCTGTATACCATGTTTCTGGCCATACCCCCATGCCTCCGTACCTCAGTTTCCCATCTATAAAATGGAAGATGTCCAGGGGTTGATGGTTCATGTCCTCTGTCCTGCATGGTCCCTCTCTGTGACCTCAGGGTCTGGCCCAGGGTGGTCTTGGACATGCTGTGTGTCCTGGGGCCAGTGATGGCTGTCTCTGTACAGCCTATCGGTGCCCAGGGGGAAGATCCCACTTGGAGTCAACAAAGGGCCTTCCAGAAGAGGCCACGACCCAGGGGGGGGGGCCTCCCAACCTGCCTGCGCTCCTGGGGCTGGAGAATCAGTCTGAGAGAGCAGAAGCCCATGCACATGCCTACCCAGGCACTGTGTGTGTGTGTGTGTGTGTGTGTGTGTGTGTGACTGCACACACATGTGTTTCCAAGAACTTCAATACCTTGGGTGTCCTTCTGAAGAGGTCTTTATGTGGCTGGGCACACAGCCCAGATGTGCATTTCCAATATATAATGAGCCCGGTGCCCATGGGGACTCAGGGGGAGTCAGGGCTGGGGAAGGGGTGCAGTTCGACAAGGCTGTCCCCACCCAGGACAGCTGCCCGGGGACAGGGACGCAGGGAAGGTACCTTGGCCTGGGGTAGGGGGAGTCCTACCAGGGGGGCTGGAGGTCCTCAGCACCCCAAGAGGGAGCGGGCGCGGGGTCTGCTGCTGGGTCCCCTCGGTCCTGACCCAGGCCCTCTCTGCGGGGCATCCACACAGGCCAGACTGGACACAGCCCTCAGCTTCTGCACCCACCTGAGCCTGACAGGCCGCGGCTCCTGGCTGACAGCGGGGCCGGGGGGCCCAGAGCGCCATCCTCGGGAGGCGTCTCCCCCCGGCCCCTCTGCACCCTCGCCTGGCCCATCCATCTCCCCGCGGCCACAGCTGCCACGCGGCCTCCTGCTATTGAACAGCGAGATGAGAAGGTGTGAAGGATATGGGGGCGCCAGGGACGGGCTGGCAGGCAAGATGGATGAGGGGGCAGGGGGGCCAGCAGGCGCCTCCGGCGGGAAGGGCAGGCCGGCCGGGGAGGAGGCTGTGCAGAGAGGCGCGCCTGTGTGCGAGGCGTGTGTGAGAGAGAGCGCGCGTGCACCCATGCACACGGCAGCTTGTGCACGTGTGCACACGAGTGGGTGTGGGGCATGGGGCCCGGGGTTCATCTGTGTGCAAGTGGGCTGGCCTGTCAGTGTCCTCACCTACATGCGTGGAGGGGGCGTTTCCCATCACACAGAGCAGAGCTGCGTGCAGGTGCACGCGCACGTGTGCACACACACACACACACACACACACACACCAGTGGCCAACAGGACCCTGGACTGGCCCACTCCTGGGAGTCCAGGCTGAGGGGGAGCCAGGAGGATTGGTGGGAATCTCCCAAGACCATCATCTCTCCCCTCTCCCTCCTCCCCACCCCCTCGCCCCACTGTGGATCCTGGGACAGCGTGGCGTGGCCGGTCACACACCTCACTGGGTGGCCCCTGATAGCCGCTGGGGACCCTCCCAAGCATGGAGAAACCACCCCCCCCCCTCATCCTGCCCCACAGCAAACCCCAGAGCTGGGCATGGGCCTACCTCTCCCAGCTTGGCAGGCAGGGATCTGGGTTACAGGAGACCAAAGCAGGAGGCACCCCTAAGCGGAGGGAGGAGAGGTCTGCCCCCGGGCATCGAGGAGCTGGGTGTCATTCTTGGAGAGAAGCAGTCCTTCCGACCCGCGGTCCCTCCGTGCCCAGTGCCAGGCATGGGCCTCCGCCTCCCCCACGTCCCCAGTGCCACGCTCTGGAGGAGGTGTGTTGGGGTGGGGGGGTCTAGTCTGCCTTGGGGACCCCAGTCAAGTGGGCCCAGCCCAGCCTGAGGTGCTGTCCCCTAGTGCCGGCCTGGCGGCCGGCCTGGAACACTCCCTCCCAGACTGAGCTCTCCTGGGGTCTAGCCCGATGACCCTCCCTGGGCAATCGGGCGGCAACGAGATGGCCAAGCAGCACTCTCATCTGACAGCAACCAGCTTTGTGCCTTCCTGTGCCTTCCTGACCGGTGATCCAGGTGTCCCTGAATGCTGGGCCTGGATGGGCGTGGGCAGCCTGGAGAAGGCGCCTGGTCGGGCTGGAGAGAACAGGCTGACCTGTGTGCAGAGCAGACACACGCCCCAGAGACCTGTGACCTGGGCCGGCCTCCCACCCCGTGGGGACTACTTAGGCACCGTCAATCAGGATGGGAACAGTTTACTGCCGTCCATCCCAGAGAGAAGAGATTATGCGCGCAGTTGGGGAAACTGAGGCACGGGGGCTGTCGGGAATCCACCAGGATCGCACAGCTCCTCGGGCGCCAGCCATCAGCCAGACCCGGCTTTCTGCCATCCGGTCCAGGAGCTCTGCCTCTTCCAGCACTTGCTGAGGCTGCCCCCTTGTGATTCCCAGTTTCCCAGGCGATGCCACACCAGCAGCAGCCCCAGGTCAGGGGTCGAGGTCCTGGTGAGAGGGCATCACCTCTGCCATCAGCCCTCACGCTCCTGCGGCTACTGCGGCCTCCCCGGCCTCCGCCAGGCCTTTTCAGTGCCCAGCCCTCCAGTCACCGGGCCTGGGCCCCTGCGGACCGCCCAGCCGGGTCCTCCAAAAGGGCCCCCACTCTGCGCCTGGGTCCATTGATCAGGAGTGGCTGAGGGGCTCCTAGCTGGGAAAGGGAGGGAGCCGGGAGGGGGGACCGGGGAGGGGGGGAGGAGGCTTTGCAACGTCAGAGCCTTCCCACCTGCCCTCCTCCCACACAGCACCACTCCTGGAGCTGGACAAGCCCGGCCAGCAGCCTGGTGCAGTCTGAGGGTGGTTTGGAGACGGGGCCCTGCATACCACAGGGCCAGAGTAGCCTGCCTGCAGAGACCAGGTGCCTGACTCCGGTGGAGAAGCAAGACGTGAGTGATCGCTTGGAGGGAAGGACGGTCCCACAGAGCTGAGCTGTGCCGCTGAATGGGCCGGGAGACCAGGAGCGTCTGACCACCAACCCAGCAGGCAGGGACTCCTCAGGTGACAGCTGCAGCCGGCCCGCACTGAGCAGGACTTCTCCAGGAGCCAACGTCCAGGCCGTCCCCATGGCAGGTACGGTGTAGGCAGCCGAGGTGGCCCCGTGACTGGGCTCAGGCTCCAGGGTGAATGGGGCGGGGCAGGGACTGGGTGGGGGGACCAAGGAAACCCTTCTGGATCCAGGTTTTGGGCAAGAGGGTGGGGCAGGGGCACCCCACGCTAAGGCCTCAGATCCCACCAGGGCAAGGTTGATGGGCTCACAGCCGCCCATGTACAAATATGGGGGTGCTGATGGGCCGGGGTACAGAGCCATTTCTGGGAAGGGAGAGCCTTCTCAGGCATGAGTGACCTTGGACCTGTCCCTTCCACTCTCTGGGCCTCACCCATTGAGTATCAAGGTCTAACTTCCCCTCCAGCCCTGGCTCCATGCTTGTGGGAAATTGTCAACTCCTGACCCCAAGGGATGCCAGCTTTTAGAGGAACCAGACAGAGAAGGGGCCCCTCCTGAGTTTCTGAGAGCACTCAAGGGTGGCATTTTGACCAAGATGGGCAGGGGGTGAGCTCATAGAAGACTTGGGAGCCAGTGACCAGCCCGTGAAGGCCCCAGACCCAGGGAAGCCATGAGCCTCTCCCCTGGGGACCCATGGACCCTTGGGGTTGTCATCAGTTACCCAGACGATAGACCTGCCCCAGCAGGGCAGCTGAGCAACGGACAGTTGCCCATGTGGTGACCTGGTCCAGGTGGTGGGGACATCAGCCCGTCTACACTTCATGCCCCTCTGGGAGATGCAGACCTGATGCGGTCCATCCCTCTCGGAAAGACCCCCACCCACTCCCGGGGCTGTTCATACGTGGCCCTCAGGGCTGAGAAATATGGGACCACAGGCCCTGAGCCCCACACTCCAATGAAGCACCTACTATGTGCCAGCTCTGGCCAGGCGCTGCCTACCTGTTAGCTCATTACACGTAGACCACCCCGGGAACGTCCCTCCACCCATCCCTCTATCCGTCCGTCCATCCATCCATCCATCCATCACCAATATCCACCTCTGCCCAGGGGATCTCAGTTCCACCAGGCTCTTGGCCACTTAGGGGGCTGCTAGAAACTAATAGTCCATTTTTCAAGATGTTTTTTTTCTGGTTTTAATGTTTAACTTGTAAAACATACATAACATAAAAATTACCATTTGGGCCATTAAAAAAAATTTTTTTTTGTCTATTTTTGAGAGAGAGAGACAGACAGCACATGCAAGGGAGGGGCAGAGAGAGAAGGAGACACAGAATCTGAAGCAATCTCTAGGCTCCGAGCCCAACGCGGGGCTCGAACCCACGAACCGCGAGATCATGACCCGAGCCAAAGACGGATGCCTAACCAACTGAGCCACCCAGGGCCCCCACCCCCCCCATTCGAGCCATTTTTAAGGGTACAATTCGGTGACGTTAGGTACATTCACAAGGCAGCCGTCGCCACCATCCGTCTCCAGAACTTTTGCATCTGGCAAAACTGAACCTCTGTCTCCATTAGACGCTCACCCCCTGTCCCCCTCCCTCCATCCCTGGCACCCACCGTTCTTCTTTCTGTCTCTGAAGCTGACTGTCGTGGGGACCTCTCACAAACGGAAGCACACGGGATTTGTCCTTTTGTGTCTGCCTGGCTTATTTCACTTAGCGTGACGTCCTCAAGGTCCACCCAAGTCACAGCACGCTGCAGAAGCCCCTTCCTGTTTGAAGCTGAAGGCGGTTCCATTGTCTGGCTAGACCACGCCTTGCTTATCCATTCCTCCATCAGTAGACGCTTGGGTTGCTGTCGCCTTCGGGCTGTCGAGAATCGTGCTGCTGTGAACACTCACGCACATGTCCCTGTTCAGGTTCCTGCTCTCGGTTCCTTTGGTGCATTTCTCCAGTTCTAGGTAACTCCCCAGAAGTGGCCTGGCTGGATCCTACACTCATTGTGTTTTTCACAGCAGAGGCTCCGTCTTGTACCCCATCAGCGATGCAGAGGGTTCCAATTTCCACACGCCCCCACCAACACTTGCAATTCCTTTCCTTTCCTTTGTTTCTCTTTTCTTTTTCGTAATAGCCATCCTCATGGGCGTAAGGTAGTGTCTTATTTTAGGTAGAATTTGCTTATTTTTATTTTTTATTAAAAAAAATTTTTTTATATTTCTTTATTTTTGAGACAGAGAGAGAGAGAGAGAGAGAGACAGAGCGTGAGTGGGGGAGGGGCAGAGAGAGAAGGAGACGTAGAATCCAAAGCCGCCTCCAGGCTCCGAGCTGTCAGCACAGAGCCCGATGCGGGGCTCGAACCCATAACCGTGAGATCACGACCCGAGCCGAAGTCGGATGTTCAACCGACTAAGCCATCCAGGCCCCCCAGGATTTGTGGGTTTTTTTTTTAAGGAGGGTAGAGGGTGGCAACATTCCAAGAAATGGAATGTTTATGGGGCGCAAGGTCAGACATGGGTGGGAGTCCTTGGTGGTGATTCGAGGATGTCCTCTCAGCTCGACTCTCCCGGAGCAGGACCAGGCACCAGGGTCTCCGCGGAGTGAAGACGCCCATTCCCGAACCCCCACGACCTCACATGTCCTACCATCGTAACAGGTGTCGTTTTTGAAGGGTGTGCCGGGCACCGTGTGTGTCCTCGCAAATCCTCACATCAGCCCTGCGAAGCACGTATCAAGAACCCCTTGGGGCAGATATAGAAACCGAGGCTCCGAGAGACGGAACAATTTTGTTGCTCAAGCCCACAAGGCCACGTGACTTGATGGCTCGAAGATCCCCTGAGGAGCCAGGCAGTTCCTGTCTCTGGCCTCCAGGAGACTTAAGTCGGCATTTGCCTCATGAAGTGATGCCCCGTCAGGGATACTATGGGAACACAGGCCTGGCAGTCAGGGAGGGCTCCCTGGAGGAAGAGGCACCTAGGTGCAGCCGGAAGGATGAGAGCCGGCTTGGTGGCACGGGGGTGAGGCTCACGCTCTCCTCCTCTCTCCCCAGCCTTCCTCTCTGCCGGCCTCGGGGTACTCGCAACCTCGGAGCCCTACACCCTGACCAGCTCCAGCTGGGAGCCCCGGCTGGACTCCCCATTCCGGTCAGACCCTCCCACCGGGGCCCAAGTCGTGGCCGAGCCCGGCAAGCAGGGCCCCAAGAACCCGCGTGTGTCCAGCGTGACGGTTCAGCTGGAGATGAAGGCTCTGTGGGAGGAATTCAACCAGCTGGGCACGGAGATGATTGTCACCAAGGCAGGCCGGTGCGAGCAGCGGGCGTGTGCGTGGGGGGGACAGGGGGCCACGGTGGGGCCGCCCTTGGGCTGCTGAGCGCCGCCCTCCTGCAGGAGGATGTTTCCCACCTTCCAGGTGAAGATTCTGGGCATGGACACGCTGGCTGACTATGCACTGCTCATGGACTTCGTGCCTCTGGACGACAAAAGATACAGGTCTGGGGGCCGGCCAGGGGAGGCAGCTGGGACCGCGGGGGGGCGGGGCCAGGAAATCGACCCCTACCTGCACCCTGGGGTGAGCCACCCTGGGGTGAGCGGGGAGGCGGGGAGGCCTGGGGTGAGCTCACCCTGGGGTGAGCGGGGAGGCCTACCCTGGGGCAACAGCGGAAGCCTGAGGCGGGCAGTGGGCTAGCCTGGGCAGGGAGAGCGGGCTAGCCCACTGCGGCCACCGGGCGCTCGAGGCCAGACAGCGTCCTCGGGGTCTCTGGTTCCTCGCGTGTGAGCTGGGGGTAGAGCAAGGGCCGCGATGGAGACGGCGAGAGCCCCTTGGCCCCGCCGGTCTTCAGGGCAGGGGCAGCAGATGCGGTGCCGTGGGGGCGGACGGGGCGCCCTTCCCACTCGCTCTGTCCCCAGGTACGCCTTTCACAGCTCAGCCTGGCTGGTGGCGGGCAGAGCAGACCCGGCCACGCCCGGCCGGGTGCACTTCCACCCGGACTCGCCGGCCAAAGGGGCACAGTGGATGCGCCAGATTGTGTCCTTTGACAAGCTCAAGCTGACCAACAATCTGCTGGACGACAATGGCCACGTGAGGCCCCGGCCACAGCGGGGAGGGGGCAGGGCAGGGCTGGGGACACTGGGGCCTGATTATAACGAAGCCTGGAGCCAGGGCCAGCTGTGACTTTGGCGCCCAGCGTCCCCACCTGCTACTGGCGGCTAACGCTGGGGGCCAAGTTCACCCGGCCAGGGGTTGGGCAGCAGAGGGGACTGCCCGAGCAGGGGGCGGGAAGTGAGAATGTTCCAGCAAACACTATCCTCCTCGTAGACAGTGTGTATGGAACGCCGTGGCAGGGGAAGGAACAAGTGCAAAGGCCCTGGGGCTGCAGAATGTTAGGCCCGTTGGGAGAAGTGCAAGGAGGCTCCCCACGTGGCGGAAGTGGGGTGTGTAGGGGAGATGGGAGGAGAGAGACCCTAGAGGCTGCCAGGGCTGATCTGCGGGGCCAGTCGGCTGCGGAGAGGGTTCCGGCTTTTACTCTGTGCGGTGGCCACAGGAGGGTTTTGAGCAGGGGGTGGCACGCCGCAGCTCGCTGGGGCTGCGGTGTGGAGAATAGACAGCACAGCTGGACGGGAGCAGGGACGCTGGCCAGGAGGCAGTGGGGTGGGAGAGGTGATCAGATTCTGGATATTTCTGAAGGTGGAGCTGACGGCGGGATGTGGGTGTGAGAGAAGGCAAAGTGGCAAAATGCTCAGACGCCACAGGGCCTTTGATGCAGAACCGTGGGCCCTCGGGACCAGACTCTGCGCCCCGTTACAAGAAAGACAGCCGTTCTGCCCCGGAGAGAAAGGCTTAGCCCAAGGGAAGGTTTGCTGCTGCTCCGCACACCCCCGAACACCGCCTTCTGCATCCCCCTCCCCCAGATCATTCTCAACTCCATGCACCGCTACCAGCCCCGATTCCATGTGGTCTTTGTGGACCCACGCAAGGACAGCGAGCGCTACGCCCAGGAGAACTTCAAGTCCTTCGTCTTCACGGAGACCCAGTTCACGGCCGTGACAGCCTATCAGAACCACCGGGTGGGTTGGGACCACAGCTCACGAGGCAGCTGCCAGCCCATTTCACAGGGATGGAGACTGAGGCCCAAAGCTCTGAGCTCAGAGCCTTGCCCTTCTCTCCTTCCCTAGGACTCAGCAGACTTCTGCCCTCGGTCATTCCCCTGCCTTCACGCCCACTGACTCTGTGGCTCCTGGGCTGAGGGCCCGGGTCCCAGGGCCTCCTGATTGGGGGGTTCAGGGAAGACAGGGTGGCTGAACCTGGGACCCCACAGCCTCGCCCTGGCTCAGGGTTGGCCCATAACTGCACTTTCTCCTCTGCAGATCACCCAGCTGAAAATCGCCAGCAACCCTTTTGCCAAGGGCTTTAGGGAGAGTGACTCAGACTCCTGGTACTGTGTGAGCCCAGCTGCCCCAACCCAGCCCCTCACCCCATCTGCACTGTCTCCTAAGGCCTCGGGTCCTGCCCTTCTCTCTGCTTCCTGCCCACTGACTGGTCCTGGGGTCCCACGGCCTGACTGATCATGATCCTTGACCTGGGCTCTCCCCTGTGACCCTCTGCCTCCATTCCTGTTCGTCCCGTCTCCAGGACTGTCCCTCCGCGAGCCCTGCTCAGCATCCCGACCCGGAGTCACAGCGGCCTCGGCCCCTGCCTGCTGAAGGGCTCCACAGAGGAGGGAACAGGTCAGCCTCCAGGCTTACAGACACAGTGGGACCAGAGCCTGCATGATGGGCAGGAAGTGAGGAGACAGGGCCACACGGCCTCCAGGAGGGGGCTTCAGCACGTCCAGCAAGCCCACTGGGCACCTGTGTGGACAAAGAGGAGGAGGCAGAGAATTCTGAGGCAGTTTGGGGCCAAGGGCACAGAGAACAGGACGGGGACAAGGTGCTAAGAGCAGGGGTGGGAGGTGTCAGACGGGCTTCCTGGATGAAGTGGCTCCTGAGCTGGGCCTTGAAGAACTGGGAAGGGTTTGGACGGCAAGAGATGGCAGGGAAGAGCGAACGAAGAGAGAACAAGAGCGAAGGCTGAGAGGGGGCAGCTTGGGATGGGAGCAGGGGAGGAGGAGGGGAGGCTGAGGCTGTGAGGGAAGGTCCGGGGCCCACGCAGACCATGTCCTCCCTCAGACTCCCACAAAGCTCCAGTCTCCAACTCCAGGACCTCCGCCCGGCTGCAACATCAGCTGCTGGCCCCCCCTGAGGCTCTGCTGGCCCCAGCCACCTACCAGCCCCTCGCCTACCAGGGCCTGTACCCTGGAGCCTCAAGCCCCCTCAGAATCCCAAGGGCCCGACCAACACCATACCCCCTCCCCAATGTCCAGAACGACAGAGATCAGGAGAGCCTGCCCCTCCCAGCTAGGCTGGGGCTCCTGTCCCCTACGGCCATGTGCTTGGGGACTGTCCAGGACCCTCAGTGATGATGAGGGCCCTGTGCACAGACTCCTCTTACCCTGTACACTACCCCTGCTGCCTCACCTCTGCGGAGGCCCTCTTCCCTCAAGGATAGCAGGGCAGGTGGAAGCCCAGAGAGGGAGGCTACCTGCCCAGAGTCACAGCAAGGCAGAGAAGATGCCAGGCTTGGAACCAGCCCCCCCCCCACCCCCCGTACATGTCCCCTTCTGCCTTGGGGGTGACTCCTCTCAACCCTGCTTTACCTCTCCTTTTCCCCCAACATTAAACCATTTGGCATGAGTAGTCAGAGCACTTCTGTCCTCGGGGGTCGGGGTGGAAGGACTCAGGAACACCCAGACCCCAGAGACGGCTGCAGACATTCCAAAGCTCTGCCCGGTGCCGGTGGTATCGCTGGGAGCACAGTGACGGTAAAGATGCCAACACCAGCCAAGGGGCAGCGCTGTGAGTGAGGCTGCAGGCTCTGCTCCCGGCCTTAACGCGCCCAGCCGAGGACTGAAACTGCAGCTCAAAGAGGCGCCTGCTCAAAGTCAATGCAAAGCATTGGCGACACCGGCCATTCCACTATAGGTGCTGTGCACAACTGGGGTGGTCTGGTCCGCGAGAAGCCAGGGTCTGGAGGGATGCAGAACCGTGATGGGCAGTGACCACACGGGCCAGGCCAAGTGGGGGGGGGGGGGGGCTTGAGAATCCAATCAAGACTCGACGCAGGACAGCTTCCACAGAAGAGTGACATTTAAACCTACACCTAAAGGAGTAGAAATTGAGAGCGAGAGCGAAGGGGAGGAGGGAAGGCAAGCTCCCAGCGGTGGGAAAAGCAGGGCAAAGGCCTGGGCTGGAGTGGGTCCCTTGGAGCGGGAGGGCACGGCGCGCGCCACCCAGAAGAACCAGGAGAGGGGCCCAGAGCGGGGCCGGGCTAGGCACTCCTCCCGCAGCCCCTGATGTCCCCGGCCTCCGGGAGGCGCGCTCCGTGAACCCCCTAAATGCCGACTCCGAACATCCTGGAGCACTGCGCGTGAGGTGCGTAGGAAAGGGACGGGCACACGCGGGCGTGGAGGGACGCGGGGTCCGGCGAAGCCTCGAAGCCTGACGCCCGGAATCTCGAACCCAGCTGTCACAGAGCTGGGTCCGGAAGCCGCCGAGACTCGAGTACCGCGAGCTACTGACTCCAGACTCTCTGACACCCTCCCTCGAAGCCACCAAGGCCAGCTCCACCCTCGGCCCAGGCCCGCCCCTTCTGCCGGAAGCCCGAGAGAGGGGGACCCGCCCCTTCCGGACCCGCCCCACCAACTCGCGTCGAGGCCTCTCCCTCGGGCCCCGCCCACGGCCCTCTGGCCCAGAGCCCCGCCCCCTCCCGCCGAGGCCCCGCCTCTTGTGCGGGTCTCGCCCCCAAGGGCACAGCCGACGCCGCTTCGGAGCCCCGCGGGGCGGGGCGGGGCGGGGCGACTCCTCCCGCGGCCCCGCCCAGCTTCCCCGGAGACCCCGAGCGCGAGTGCTGCCTGCCCCGCCCCTTCCTTCGCCCGGCGTGGCGCCCTCGGCGTCCCGGGTGCGCCCGGCCCGACATGCCGCCCCACTGCCTGTCAGCGGAGGACGAGCAGCGCTGCCGGCGGCTGCTGGCAGGGGCCACTGCCCGACTCCGCGCGCGGCCCGCGGCGGCCGCCGTGCTCGTGCCGCTGTGCTCGGTGCGCGGGATCCCAGCGCTGCTCTACACGCTGCGGTCCAGCCGCCTGGCCGGGAGGCACAAGGGCGACGTCAGGTACACGGCCGGGAGCTCCTCGCTCTTCTGGGAGGAGGCCGCCGAGTCCCGGAGACCGCAGGGACCTGAGCGAGGCGCTTCGCCTGTCCGAGTCTGGGTTTCCGCCTCTATGGAATGGGTCTGGGGAGAGCCGCGCCCCGAGTCTGGCGCCGTGGGTGCCAGCCCGGACGCCACGCCGGACCCCTCGAAGCGCGTCCCGCACCAGCTCAGGACGGGGACACTTCTCGGAGCTGTGCCCGTGTTTCTAAAAAGGCAGGACCCCGCCCCCTGCCGGCGACTCTGGGGAGATTCGGGTCCTGGAGCCGACGAAGCTCGCGGGTGGGGTGAACTGCCTGGCTTCCCGCCCTGGCCCCGCCCCTGTCCCGTCGGGAATGAGGGACACGCTAGGGTCATAGCGCCGCTGGGGCCACCATAAGCAAAATTGGCGTGTGTGAGCCCCAGGGCCTCTCCCTTACCCCTATCGTTTAGGGAGGTAAACCGAACCTGGAGAGGTCATGTGGCTTGCGGGAGGCCTCACGACAAACTAGGGGCAGAGACAAAAGATGCTTGGGTGGGTGATCGGCTCTCCGCACAGCCGTCACCCTCACCCGCCATGGCCCCAACAGACCAAGGACCGGGCCACCTGTGCTTGTTCAGTTTCCCAGGTGGCAAGTGGGACCCCACTGACCAGGACGTGGTACACACAGCCCTGAGGGAGACCCGTGAGGAGCTGGGCCTTACTGTGCCTGAAGAGCATGTGTGGGGCATCCTGCAGCCTGTGTATGACCAGGTAAGGCTGCCAGGCCCTGAGGCCACCGCCAGGGGCAAGGAGAGTGGTCCTGGCCTCCGGTGGAGCTCCAGACACCTGCCTGGCGGTCATGTTCCATCCCCGCACAACCTTTCAGAGAGGGGTATCTTAGCCCCCTTTTCGTGGGAGATACTGAGGCTCAGGTCCCGGGCCGGAGGTGGCCCCAGGATAAGCCAGCTCTGCCCAGCTTGGTGGAGGAGGGTGGGGGAAGGCTTCACAGGGTAGGCAGGGATTGAATGACAAGTGGGAGATTTCAGGGTAGTAAAGGTCAGGGAAGGTTATTCTAAGCAGAGGGAACAGTCTGCAAAGGCCCAGAGGACTGAATGGCTGTAGTGAGTTTGAGGGGCCTGTAGCGAGTCGGCATGGCTGGAGTGAGCTCAAGGGCAGGGGCCAGGTGGACCCGACCTCCAATACGGAAGGCCTCTGGATGGTGAGGTGGAGTCTTCCTCTGGGGCTCCCCTCCCCCGCCCCAGAGCCCCGCCAAGGCCGCGCCTCCCCTGACTGCCTGCCATCTTCCTGCCCCAGCAAAAGACCACCGTGGTGCCAGTGCTTGCCGGTGTGGGCCCCCTGGATCCCCAGAGCCTCAGGCCCAACCCTGAGGAGGTGAGTGGGGAGAGACGGTGGGGGCCAGGTTGTTCCACGCAGGGGAGGCTGCGGCAGCAGGTCCCGTGTCTACCCTCTCGCTGCCTCCCGCCCACAGGTGGACAAGGTGTTTGCCCTGCCCCTGGCCCACCTGCTGCAGGAGCAGAACCAAGGCTATACCCACTTCTGCCAGCGTGGCCACTTCCACTACACTCTGCCCGTCTTCCTGCACGGGCCACACCGTGTCTGGGGTCTCACGGCCATCATCACAGAGTTCACCCTGCAGCTGCTGGCGCCCGGTGCCTACCAGCCCCGCCTGGCCCTCCCTAAGAGGTCCACGGGCTGAAGGCCTGGCCGTAAGCAGCACCCTTCCTTCACCCTGCTAGGCCAGCTCCATTCCGGGACTGAATAAAGAGCCTTGACCCATTCCGTGGCCACTGCATCTCGTGCACTGACCTTGAGCAGACCCTGTGGGACAGCTGGCTCCTGGCTGGGGTGCCTCTGTCCAATCACAGTGTTACCCACTGGACAGTGGGCACTTAACACTTGGCCCTTACCACAGCCCTGGGGTGGGGCAGTGCTGGCCCTGGCTGGTGAGACTGGGGCTCAGAGAGAAGAGACACCTTGCCCCAGGTCACCCCGAACTAGGATTTGAACCAAGCCCTCCCTGACTCCAGCGCCCAGACCCAGCCACTCCCCTGCAGTTCCTGTTCTCTGCTCTGTGTCTAGCTGACCCCATGCCAGCCCGCAGGAATCCAAAGAGGAGCCCTGTGTTACTATAAAGTTCCAACACGCCGAGCTCCTGCCATGCACCGGGCACTGTGCTGGGGCCATATCTTCGGACCAGCCAGATGCTGCCCTGCCCTCTGGGGGTGACTCAGTCCAGGGAAGACCTCAGAGCAGGCCACAGAGATAATCATGTGATTGTACATTAATTAATCATAGGTAATAGTGGAATTAATTATACATCAGTTATGTAGAGCAGAGAGAGAGAGGATAAAGCAGTCTGACCTTGTCACGGTGGACTAGGCAGTAATATTAGCCGGGACAAGTGACAGGAAACTCCCCTCACCAGCTGACTTCACCAAAAGAGGCTAGCTTCAGGCATGGCTGGATCCAGGGGCTCAGGGGCTCTCCCTCTTACTGTACTTTCTACTGTGCTGGCCTCACCTTTAGAGAATCTCTACTCTGCCGGGATGAGAAGTGAGGAGAGGGCAACGGCTCTCGGACGGCACAGCATTAGCCTCCCATCAACAGAAAACAGAGCTTCTGTCTCTGGCCATCCAACCCAGAATTGTACTTCGTTGGGCCTCCCCGAGCCTGTCACATGGCCTGCTGTCTTTGGAATTCCCTAGGCGGCAGGGTCTGGGGGCACAGTCCCAGGGAGGAGGATGAGCCTCCCAGACTGACTATGGAAAGGGCAGTCCCCGCAGGACTGCTGGGAAGAGAGAGAAGGGAAGGTCGAGCAGGTAAAAAAGCAGCCAGGTTCCCCTACAGAGTGACCTTGAAACCAAAGGTGAGCAAGAACAGGCCGCATCAAAGGGCACAGGGGGGAAGTGGGGGCAGAAGGAGCAGCACATGCACAAAGTTTGGGGTCCTGGAGGAAACAAGATGAACAAGGCGGAGAGTCGGGGAGGGGCCCCGCCACTCAGGGGCCACCATGGTGTGCCAAGGGGACGTGCTTCAGTGGTGACTTAGGATTTTGTTCCTAAGGGGGACAAGGGGGGGGGGGGAGGGGAGAAAGGTGTGAAGTGATGTGATTCCTGTCTTAAAAAGCTTGAACTTGAGCTGCAGAGAACCAGACTGCGGGTGCCCCCCTCCTCCTCCCCTCCTCCTCCTCCCCCTCCCCTCCTCCTCTTCCCCTCCTCGGTCCCCTCCCCACTCCACCCCTCCCAAAGTGTCCCCCACACTGCTACCCACTCCTACACACCTCCCCCTGCATCCCTCCCTCCCTCCTCACCTATCCCTTCACAAGCCCCTCCCATTGCCCCTCCCACTTCACACCCCCTGTGTCGCCTCTGGC
The DNA here is from genome assembly GCF_022837055.1 of Prionailurus viverrinus. Lineage (NCBI taxonomy): Eukaryota > Metazoa > Chordata > Mammalia > Carnivora > Felidae > Prionailurus > Prionailurus viverrinus. Next base: position 105,968,238 of record NC_062570.1, read on the forward strand.
CCTCCAGACTCCTCAGATGAGAGCAGGGCGCATGATGGTGGTAAAAATAACTCATGGTGTGAAGGGGGAATGAGGAAGGAGGGAGGCTGAGCCCCAAGGGACCCCTGGGGTTGAGGGCAGAGAAGTGCCAGCCTCCTGAGCCCAGGAGATGGGTTCTGACCCCGCCCCTTCCCCCTCCCTCACTGCTTCTGGGAGGCTCTTTGCTCACAGTCTTGCTTGAGGGTCATCTCAGTCTGGCTTATACTCAGCGAACCAAACCAAGTGGAAGAGCTCACGGAGCGGTGAGTAGCCCAGCCGGCCCGACTGCCAGCCCACAGGCGTCCTCCTTCGGGCCAGAGCCCCCCACTTCTCCCCCACCCCACCTACTTGGACCCTGTATTCTGTCCTTCTGTCCTCAGGTCCTGGCTGCCACCCAAGATTCCCCCCCATGCCCTCAGGGATGCCTCTTCACCCTGGCTCCTTGGCCCGCTGCGTTCCCCCTGTCTCCAGTTCGTGGGGGCTTCTCTGAGTCCCCGCCCCCACGTCCAAGCCCCCATGGCAGGCGCAGCAGCAGGGAGCCGGGGGCGGCCACAGCGGGTGAACATGCAGGAGCACATGGCCATCGACGTGAGCCCCGGCCCCATCCGGCCCATCCACCTCATTTCCAACTATTTCCCACACTTCTACCCCTTCGCTAAGCACACTCGAAGCGCCCCAGACCCACACCCTGCAGTGATCCCTGCCATTCGCCCTGCACCCCGGCAGCGGGCCGATCCAGAGCCAGAGGGAGATTCAGATGACAGCAGTGAGTGGGGACAGGGGACGAGGGGAACGCTCCTGGCCCAGCCCAGCCAGGGTAGGGTTTGGGGCCTCCCAGGCATCGGACCAGGGAGGGGCAGGGCGGGAGGCATAGTGCCATTTCGGGGGTGGGGAGGGGGTCAAGGCAGGAGCTGACCCTGCCCACCACCTCCTGTTAGCTGCCCTGGGCGCCCTCGAGTTCACGCTTCTTTTTGATGCGGACAACAGCGCCCTGCACTGCACGGCTCACCGGGCCAAGGTGAGGATGAGGGCAAGGGTCTGCGGGCGGAGGGCCTGGGCCACAGACCTGCCCCACATTCGTGGTCTCTTCTTAGGGTCTCAAGCCACCAGCCTCAGGCTCTGTGGACACCTATGTCAAAGCCAATCTGCTGCCAGGAGCCAGCAAGGTGAGGGTGAGACCCAGACCCCTACCGATGCTCTTTGGCCGCACCCCAGCCTGGAACACCCACCTGGCCCTGCAGTGCCCCGCCCCCCAAAGCCTGGACAGCAGGCATGGAGCTCCCCATTGTAGTGATGTGCAACTGGGGGCCCACCAGGCAGGTGAGCCAGGGTGGGGCCCTGGGGCCCAAGGAGGTCCTGATCCCCCCTCCCTGGCCCCTAGGCCAGCCAGCTGCGGACTCGCACAGTTCGGGGCACAAGGGGGCCTGTCTGGGAGGAGACGCTCACCTATCACGGCTTCACCCGCCAGGATGCTGGGCGAAAGACACTGCGGTGAGGACAGGGCCGGGCCTGGGCTGCGAGGGGGCAGGGCCGAGGTGGAGGGGGCGGGGCTTGCTCGGCCAGGTTTGACCAGGGCGGCCCGCAGGCTGTGTGTGTGTGAGGACCCGCGGCTGCGGCGACGGCGGGGGGCGCCTCCCCTGGGGGAGCTGCGGGTGCCCCTGAGGAAGCTGGTGCCCAACCGAGCCAGGAGCTTCGATGTGTGTCTGGAGAAGCGGAAGCTGGTGAGTGGGGCTGACACAGATTGGGGTGGGGATCAGCATCCTTGTGGTGGGGAAGCTGGAAAGGGGACAAAGAGGGAGACCCTGGGCGGTGTCTGGCCAAGGTGACCAAGCTCTCTGCTCTTTCAGACCAAGAGGCCCAAGAGTCTGGACACCGCCCGTGGCATGTCCCTGTATGAGGAGGTGGGTAGGACGGTGGGACCAAGCAGGGATGGGAGGTCCTAGGCCCCGCAGCCCTAGGGAAGAGCCAGGCCCCAGTGGCTGGGCAGGGGTGCGACTCCCCCCCCGCCCCCCACCCCTCTCCACCAAGGCAGCCCAGAGCAGCTATTGGGCACTGGGACAATCAAGGCCCTCAAGGGGCAGAGATAAAGCCAGGCTTGAAGCAGAGGCTGAAACTGATAGGATCCACCCATAGCCCAAGTTGGGAGGGCAGGTCAAGGTCCAGGAGAGACCTTGGGGCATTGTGGACGCCACTCCTGGGGCTTGTAGCCCTAGATAAGCTCTTGTCAGCAGGCAGAGGTGCTTGCCGGGGGCCCCATGCCAACGACCAAAGACCTCCGGCTCCGCTCCCCGGGATGGAAGGGCCTCATGCTACTGCCCTGTCCCCTGGTGGAGCCACAAGTTGCCGCGCCTGCCACTTAGCCAAGGCCAGGCTGGCAAGTCCTACCCAGGTGGGGCAGGCACCCTGAGACGGGCACTTCCTGTCCCAGACCCCACACGCGGCCGCACCGCTGCGCATGGCAGGCGCTTACCGAACCCTCCCTTACTGAGGAGCCGGTGAGAAAGGTGGCTGGGCTTTCTGTAAACGGAATCCTCCGTGAGGTATGGGAGAAGCGCGTTCTTCCTGAACATCCTCCGAAGCCCTTTGCAAGCACCAGGGGCTGAGGGTGGCAAAGGACATTCAGAATCTGGTCCCCTGGGTGGTGGGGGGTGAAGAGGGTGGTTTTTGTAGCTTTAGTGACCTTTAGTATGTCATCAGGTATGTCATCTGTATGTCATCTCGGAGCTGCTTCTGTGACACAGGGGGAGGGTGGTGATGGGCGCTTAGTGATGGGCGCCACTCGGGAAGCTCCTCGCATGTTTGTGGCCTTCAGACACCAGCACCCTTCCCCTCCCGTGACGAAGACGCACTGTGCTCACCAGTCACGTGGCCTGAGCAAGCCCCTCCCCTTCTCAGGCCCTGGAGGCTACAGCTGACCGGAAAGTTCCCTTCCAGGGCACCGGGCCAGTGACTGTTTTGGGAAACTCATGACATGAAGTTGTTGGTCCTCGATTGCTTTGCAGCCAGCTCGAGTTGTCACATCCGGGCTAACACCGGTGGGTGGGTGGGCTTTGGGCTGCAGTTGGCTGACCACAGCCTACCCCGCAGGAGGAGACGGAGGCAGCAGGGGACGAACGCGGGCGCGTCCTGCTGTCACTGTGCTACAGCTCCCGGCAGGGCGGCTTGCTGGTGGGTGTCCTGCGCTGTGCCCACCTTGCCCCCATGGATGCCAATGGCTATTCGGACCCCTTCGTCCGCCTGTGAGTGAAGGGGGGACAGGTAGGTGGGCCGTGGGGGCTCCCCGGAGCCCCTCTCCAGGGCCATCCCTAACCTGACCCCATCCTTCCCAACCAGTTTCCTGCATCCAAACGTGGGGAAGAGACGTAAATACAAGACCAGTGTTCGGAAAAAGACCCTGAACCCCGAGTTCAATGAGGTAGGCCGGGGTCCGGTGGAGGCGGTCCCGGCTGCCCCGGGGCGGGGAAGGTCAGCGTTCTGCCTCAGTCAGAAAGCGCAGGTCCCACCTGACCTCACCTGCCTGAGCCTGTTTCTGAACCTGTAAAGGACCTGAGGCGCCCCCCTTCCTGCACTTCTGCCCCCTCCCCTGCAGGAATTCTTTTATGCAGGCCCAAGGGAGGAGCTGGCCCAGAAGACACTGCTAGTGTCTGTATGGGACTATGACCTGGGCACAGCTGACGACTTCATTGGTGAGTGAGAATGCAGGGGAGCGGGCTGGCGGGGGCGGGGGCGGGGGGCGGGGGGCAGCGGGTTCCGACGTGGCTCCTGATTTCTGCTCCCCAACCCAGGCGGGGTGCAGCTGAGTAGCCACGCCAGCGGGGAACGCCAGCGGCACTGGTGCGAGTGCCTGGGCCGCAGTGACTGGCGACTGGAGCTGTGGCACCCGCTGGACGGTGCGCCCCCCCAGCTCAGCGACTAGAAGGGGTACCCGGCCCGGCCCCGCTCACCACCCTCCCCCAAACTGACCCACAGAGCCGGGAGGACCTGGAGCTGCCTCACCCACCGTGCCCAGCCCCACGTCAAACTGTTTGCTCCCTTACCCCCGCGTCCAAGTTCACCCCTCTGCCAACCGTGAAGAATAAACTTCCAAACCAGGCCAGACAGAGCCTGTTCCCTTCGCTGCCCGTCGCCTCACCGGGCAGACTGGGCCCCGTTCTTGCTCCCACCCTCCAGATGCCCACAGAGGGCCAGGCCCAGGGCTGGACCCCAGGCCGCCGCTTCCCCCTCATCACGCTGGGAAGGCCCCGCCCCCGCCCCCGCCATCGGCACTGAGGGATGGGCGCTCAGGATGGTCTAGGGCAGACTGACCCACCGGAAGCCAAGCTGTGGCTTCATGACATGACCTTGAGCTGACCTATCCCCCCTCCCCACAAGAGACCCACGTGGCGTATGGGAAAAGCCCCGGGCTCTGGGACATAGACCTCCCCGAGTGACGGGCCGCAGTGGCAGAGCGACGAGAAAGACCACAGAAAAGACGCAGCAGGAGACCGGACAGCACTCGCTTTATTGTCCAGCCATCTGGACAGACAGACGTCAGCCCGGGGCAGCGGGATCAGGAGGCAGCTTGCCTGGCCTGGTGCTGCCGGGCGAACCTCTGCATCCGCTCCTCGAGCTCTGGCCGGAAGTGGCGGATCAGGCCCTGGGGGAGGGGAGGGGGCACCGTGTGAAGCGGAGCTGAAAATCCCAACGCCCTAGGCTCTCAGCACCCCCACCTGAGTGCCCCACGGCAGGGCAGGGAGTACCTGCACGGGCCAGGCGGCTCCATCACCCAGGGCGCAGATGGTATGGCCCTCTATCTGCTTGCTGATCTCCCAGAGGGAGTCGATCTCGGCCGGCCGGGCATCCCCCTTCACGAAGCGGGCCATCACCTTGTTCATCCAGTCCACACCTGCAGCCGTGGCAGCAAGAGAGGGCCCGATGACGCCAGCCAGGGTGCACCCCTGTGGCCCTCGAGGGGTGCAGGCCACAGAGAGGGTGGGGCCGGGAGAGGCCAGAGCCGGCCGGGAAGCAGCAGCTGCACACTGAGTGTCTGGAGCCCAACCAACCTCCGTCCTCTGCCTGACCCAGGCCTAGGGTGAGCCTCAGAGGAAGCCCCCGCCCTGCCCAGGGTGCGTACCCTCGCGGCATGGGGTGCACTGGCCACAGCTCTCGTGCTTGTAGAACTCAATAAGGCGGGCGATAGCTTTCACAATATCCGTCTGGGGTGACAAGAGACAGTGAGGAGTCACCCGGGGCCAGAGCCTCAGCCCGCCCAGAGCAGCGCCCCGTCCCCCCACCCCAATTCTGGCAAACCCCCTCCCCAATTCCAGCAGCATTCTGGCCACCTCCTCCACTGTCCCTGGGCATCCGGCAGTGCCCAGACCCCTCTCTAGGCATTCTCTCCAGGGGAATTCTCTCCCACCTGACTGTATCTCAGGTCACATGAACTGGGATCCAAGAGCTGGGATCCAGGGAGGAGTACGGACCGGGTGGACACGAGGCAGGGACTGGGTGGGGAGCGTGGGCAGCCCTTACCGAGCGGTCCATGACAATCACAGCAGCCGTGCCCAGGCCCGTCTGCGCCTGCACCAGCGCGTCAAAGTCCATCAGCACCGTCTCACACACGGACTTGGGGATCAGTGGTGTGGATGAGCCGCCGGGGATCACAGCAAGGAGGTTGTCCCAGCCACCTGTGACACCCCCTGGGGCCCCGGTCCATCCCCAAAAGGATGGATGGTCAGGGCTGGGACCGCCACACCTGAGTAGTCCTGAGCCCAGGCCCTCTGTCGGCCCCCGCCCAGCGCGGCCTCCCACCCTGGCTCTCTTCACGGACATCCTGCCCCACTCCGGCCCCGGTTGGCCCCTTGGCTCACCCGCATGCTTTTCAATCAGTTCCTTCAGTGGTACAGACATCTCTTCCTCCACAGTACAAGGGTGGTTGACGTGGCCAGAGATATTGAACAGTTTGGTGCCCGAGTTGCGCTCACGACCAAAGCTGGCAAACCACGCACCCCCACGACGGCAGATGGTGGGGGACACAGCCACCGTCTCCACGTTGGCCACGGTTGTGGGGCAGCCGAACACTCCTGTAAAGGAATGGGATGAGACCAGTGGCTGCCAGAGGGTGGGGACAGGGTAGATCAGGTTTCCCAGCAGTGGGGTCTGTCCCAGGGTCGTGCTCTGTGGCACAGCCCCCCTTCACCCTTTGGTCATTCCCATCCCCCTCTGGACCCCAAACTCTAGCAGGCACTGCACTGCCTTTTCACCCCTCTACTCTTAGTCCCTGGGGGGCTAGAGAGGACCTGGGGACTAGGACAGGGAGAGGGACTACAGATGGCACCTCTACGTTGTCACCCACCCTACTCTGTGTCTGGCCCCCAGTCCGGAAGGAACTCAGAAATCCCCTAAGAATGACCAATGGGGACCTGAAGCCAGATGAGATTCCACAGGATGCAGCACAAGGCCCAGGACCGGGCCGGGTCTCACCCACATCAGCAGGGAAGGGCGGCTTCAGGCGGGGCTTGCCCTGTTTGCCCTCGATGGACTCAATGAGTGCCGTCTCCTCCCCACAGATGTAGGCCCCGGCCCCACGCACAACAAACACATCAAAATCGTAGCCGGAGCCACAGGCGTTCTTGCCAATCAGACCAGCCTCATAGGCCTCTCGGATGGCCACCTGTGGGACAGAAACGTGAGGGTACCATCCCCCCAGCCTGGGAACACTGTGTGCTGGGGAGGGGTACAGGCCCACTGAGCCCATGTTCACCAAAACCCAGGGATAAAGCTCCCTTTGGACATAACCAGAGGATGCTCTGGGAGAGGGGTGGGATTTTTACAACGTTTATGCTACTTTTGTAATAACAACACTTAACAAATTCTTCACCTATATGCATTTTTAGAAGAAAGACTAAGGAAATAATGAAAATTTTCATAAGCACTTTCCTACAGGTGGTGGATCTGTGGGAGGTTTTCCTGCGTGTTGTGTACGTGTGCAGTTTCCTATCTTCACAATGAGCAAGTCCTACTTCTGCAGGAAAGGAAGAGACCCTAGGGGTTTGTTTTTAAATACGTAGTAATAACACTTATACACAAAGCTACGATGTGCCAGGCGCCGTCCCAGGTGCTGTTTCCGTTTCCCTCGTCGCTGCCGTACAGGAACCTCACAGAAAGGTGTGAGGCTCTGGCCCTGGACCAGTCACTACAGGCATCACTGAGCTGAGAACCGCTGAAATGACCCCTTGGCCCTTCTGCAGGAAAAGGGCCTGTAAGCCCACCCCTGCCCCAGGAATCAGAGAGCCCGGAAAGCCTCCCGAGTTGAGGCTTCAGAACGTGTCCAAAGAGCCCAGAGGAGGCTCTGGGGGCCACGTCCCATTAACAATGCATGCAGCCGGGGTGACTACTCTTCCGGGCCGAGCCCAGACAGATCAGGGGCTACAATCTAAGAACCGTGCCAGGAAGCAAGCACGTGAGCGCACCCTCTCCCCTACTGAGGCTCCTCCCCTTTCCCACCTGCAGATTGGAGGCCTCGTTGTAGAATTCCCCTCGGATGTAGATGTAGGCAGCACGGGCGCCCATGGCCCGGCCCCCAACTAGGCAGCCTTCCACCAGCTTGTGGGGATCGTGGCGAATGATCTCCCGGTCCTTGCAGGTGCCCGGCTCCCCTTCATCTGCGTTCACGACTAGATACTTGGGCCTGTAGGTTCCAGCAGATCCGTAAGGCCACAGGGCCACCAGGGCCGGGCCTTCAGCTACATGCCACCCCACTCCGCCCAAGGAAGCCTCAAAGATGTCTCCTCCGAGAGCCAATCCCTCCCTGTTCTCCCAACACATTCCTAGCGGCTCTGCTGGCCCACAGTCAATGACATCGAGCTCACTGCCTGTTACGCCTTTGGGTGGCTAAGACCACAGGAAAGGTCTTTGTTCTGCTCAGTCCAAACGTCTCCCTGTGCTTTCCTAAGAGCCCAAATCCTGCTCTTGGTCACAAAGAACCTTCCTGAACCTCTGCCATATCTCTGGGGCCGAAAGGAGGTGAAATAGCTGACATCTATCATTTGCTTTCTATGTGCTGACCAATGTGAGGGGCAAAAGCTTTGTGAACACTCTCTTTAATCCCTGCACACTGTAACGTCCACTTACAAAAAAGAAAACTGAGGTTCAAAGAAACCAGGAGACTGCCCAAGGCTACATAATTAGAAGGCAGAATTGACCAACGAGTCTGCTTAAGTCAAAATCTTGTGTCGATTCTGATACCCCTCAAGTCTCCCCCGAGGAAGCCCGGAGAGAACAGAGTCCCACCTACTTAAGCTCTGGTGATGTTTCCTTCACTCTTAGTTTCCAAGGAAACAGCCCCAAGGCCCGGGTAAGCCACAGCCACCCCCAAGGTTTCTCCTGCAACCCCATCTCTACCTCCCTACACACACCTGCCATCTGAGGGCTTATTCATGAAGCTCCATTTGAGGCCAGTGGGGAAGCCAGCACCGCCACGGCCCCGCAAGCCGGATGTCTTGACCTCACCCAGGATCCAGTCAGGCCCCTTCAGCAAGATCTCCTTTGTCTTGTACCAGTCACCTCGGCTCTGAGCACCTTTCAGCCTGGACAGAGTGGGGAAGACATTGAAGGCGAGGCTCTGCTCCAGGACCACCGAGCTAAGGGCAGCATCTCACCTCCAGTCATGGCGGCCATACAGGTTGGTGAAGATCCGGTCTTCATCTTTCAGCGAGCCAAATGAGGTTTTCTTGGGTGCTGTCTGAGGACACAAAGGGTCAGGAGGCCCGACCCAGTTCTGCGGTCACAAAGGGCCAGGCCAGATGTTACAGATTCTCAGGTCCCCGTGATTAGATGGGGCTGGGCTGAAGACAGGGTAAGGGCCTACGCCTCAGAACCCTTCGTGGCGACACAGCTACCACCATCACTTCAGTGAGCACTTCCTGCTTAGCAGGCATCAGGCAGAGCACTTTCCAACCCAAACCCCATTTCGGCCTCATAACCCCGAGACAAGAATGATTTCCTCCATTTGACAAGGGAGGAAACGGAGGCCAAGAACAAACAGCACTTACGGAAGGGCACACAACCAAAAGCTGCTGGGATCTGAACTCAGATGTGCGGGTGGTCAAAGCCCACACCTGAACCACAGCGCCATATGAACTCCCTGAGCCCGGCGTGAAGCGTCCATTCATTTGCCCGGCTGTCCTGCTGGCCCAAAATTTGGTCAAACCGAGGCCTTGTACAACTAACTCTGCTGGGAACAAAATGTGTTTACTGATGCAAAAGAAGTGTTTCGCCGGGGGCTGGGATACACAGCTGATGGGAGACCCACTTGGGATAAAAGTGATGAAAGGCGGGGTCTGGGATTCCACAGGACCCAGGTGGTCAGCACCTCAGCTGAGAGCTAAGGGTACCAGGCTTCCAGACTCCCAACCCCCTAAAAGCCACTACAAGGAGCAGAGCGCTAGATGGGGCGTCAGGAGACGCACCTCCGCTCCAAAGCTTTTCTGCATCTGTAAAATGGGGCAGAGGCACCTTCAAGCTCTACAAAGCTCGGGCACGGAAACAACGAGACAGGGATGCTTCGCCACCTGCAAAATTTCCCGCTATGTCGCCCGGCTGTTAACTGAGACAAGCCAAGGAACCGGAGGGCTGGGGGAGTCAGCCTCCCACTGGGGCCGGTTCCCTTCTATATCCAGGCCGGAGCGGCAACCTTCCTGTCGGGCTGGGGAAATGAGGAGGGTTCTCTAGAAGGCACTACAGACCCAAGGGACGGCCGGCGCAGAGGCGCTGCACAGAGAGAGACCCGGCCCGCCAGACACCCTTGGCCCGAGCCAGGCCGGGCCTCACCGTGTCGCCGCTGAAACGCACAGACACCCGCGCAGGGAGCGACCCGCTGAGCAGCCGCCGTGCCGCCAGCATCGCGGGAGACGGCTCAGTCACCTCCCACTGTCACCTTCACGGTTCCGAGCCTGAAGAACCGGCGCGACCGAGGCGCTGGGCGGCGCACAGGAAAAACGTCACGCGCCCTGGCCCGGGCTGCGCGCCCAAGGTCCCCTGCGCCGCTCTCGCCCCGCCCACGGCCGCCCTCCCTCGCAGGAGGGCGGAGAGGCTGCTGGGAGATGTAGTCCCGTGGGCCTCGGAGCCCACCTTTCCACCGGTGCAGGTGGCGCTTACTCTCGCGCTCCGATTGTTCGCATTCGCCTCCGGACTCGAGACTTTCAAACCCTAAGTAACCAAACGTCGCGTGTCACCGTTTGCTGGGTTCTGGTGTTTCCCACTTTCTACAGGTTCTGCATTTAGTGTGCACTTGTGTGTCTGGGTGTATGGCGGGAGGAGGAGAAATCAGGCAGGTTGCAGCCCGACGACCCCTAATGACCGCGTTGGAATTATTCTGCCCTAGTCCAAGCCTGATGATCTCTCCCCGACCCCACTCTGGGCACCCCTGGGCTCAGGGAAGTATTGCTTACTAGCGGCAGAGAGCAGGGACAGCTCCCGAGCCAGGCAGCGGATTGTTGGTGGAGGTCTTAGGTTGGGGTGAGACCGACAGAGTGGAAATGGTGAAGATGGGCCGGTGAGTGGCACGTCCTCTTGCCGGCGCTGCTAAGCTCGCGCAGCCATTCCTTCCTCAGCCCGTCAGTAGAGCCCGGGCCTTGGCACTCCTGCTCAAAATCTTGGGGTGGCCCCTAAGTGCCTTCACAGTCACGCCCTGGCCTAGCATTTAAGGACTCCGCCCCTCCCTCCGCAGGGTCATCAGGCCCAGACCCCATCACGCACGCACCCCCTGCCCAGGACCCCTTCTTCTTGGGACCTTAGGGCCGTTTATATGGCTGTGCTCCTCCGCCCTGAGGAGGTCACGTGTCCTTTGCCTTCCCGTCGAAGTCGCGGAAGCCTGATTACCTCTTGTCTGTATCAGTTCTCTGGGACCCTTTGGCTCTGAGACCTTGCCCTCCTCCTGTGACAAGCATGTCCTTTTTGCTCTGTCCAGCTCCTCTATTCTCTTTTCCTGTTATCATCCCTTCTGGTCTCTCCTGTTGTTTAGAAACTCATTTGCCCTTATTTTCAAAGATACTCCCCACAGCAGCCTTGGAGAGAGTTAACGTTACACGTGAAAAAAATTGAGGCCCATGCAGGTTTTCCCTCTCGTCCATGGGCGTGAGGGTGCCGAGTGGTAGGGCTGGAATCAAATCAAAGCCTTTCTTCCTTTCCAGAGTGCCCCCTCCCCGCCTCCAGCAAACGCACAGAACAACCACACGCGTGTGACCTTGACCTTCATTGAAGATGGCAGTGGTATTCCCAAGAAAGGTGCTAAAGCATCAGCACCTTGTCTGAGGTCTCACAGATGGCTAGGGCAGTACCAGGCCCAGGGCCCAGCGGTCCCGGCTCCCAGCCGGGGGACCCCCACTCCTGGGCAGGGAAAGAGATTGCCCAGACAGAGCTGGGGATTACACAGCTAATCCCAGCCTCCGCGACCTGAGTCCATGGATCCCTCCCTATGGGGCAGGAGAAGGGGGGCAGGATGGAGCCAGAGGGTGGATTCCTTCCTCATCCCTAACTGGGTCAAGGGAACACAAGGCCACGGGGAGAAGGCCGCCTGGGGATGCCGTGGACGGGAGATGGTGGGGCATGGGATGATGAGAAACTGAGAGTGAGGAGCAGGGTCTCCTGTTCATCCAGCACCAGGCTCTGTGCCAAGCACTTGCCATGTGTTATCTCCTTAATCCTCCCACAACCCAGAGCATAGGAATGATGAACCCCTGTTTTCAAAAGAGGACAGAATGTATTAGCCACGCAGAGTGGCCTGCCCCGGGCAGCACAGCTGCTAGAACTCAGCCTGAGGGTTCCTGACCTGAGATCCCCCACTCAGTCCCCACCCATCCAGAGCACCTACTTGGCCAGGCTCCCCTCAGTGTCACCTCCCAGAGAGCCCTCCTCTGAGGCATCCCAGGCCCCGGCCGTCCCCTCTCCCTCCGCACCTGTCCCGTCCTATGCCACTTTCTCGCATCTGCCTCCCCAACCAGCCTCCAAACCAGAAGCCATTGCTGTGTCGGGCTAACTTTGCCTTCCAAATGCTCCTTGTTCCTTTGCCCTCCTGCCCATCCCATGGCGATGACCGGGGTTCGCTTTTAGCCGGAATTTTGCAAAGCTTCCTTGAGGTCTCCCGGCCTCCCATCTCGACCCCTCCGATTCCTTCTCTGCACCACGGGATGAGTGGGATTGAACCTCAGATCCGTGTTGTCTCTCCTTTGCCTGAGACCACCGAGGGGTGGTTCCCCAGTGTCCTCAGGACACAGCCCAAGCCTCCTGGCCTGCCATTCAAGATCAGGTGCTGACTTCTCCGGCTCCAGCTCAGATGGCTCTCCCCACACAGAGGATCTCTCTGATTTCCACCAGAGGATCCGTCTTCCTTCCATTCTCCTCCTGAGGAGCCCTTTGAATGTCACCTCCCAACATCTCTAGTAACCTTGCCACAGGTCCTTTGTGACAACGGCGCGATCAGATCTCTCTTCTCCACCCCACAGCGCAGAGCTTCTCAAGGGAGGTGCTTACTCCATATTGTAATCCAGTTTTGTAATTGGAAAATGAAAAAAAAAAATCAACGTCTTTCCTGTTAGGAATTTAAGATGGAAAAGCAAAAAGAAAGGAGTAATGTTTTCACCACCCTGACTTAAAACCCACTATCGTTTTTCCTTATTTGTACCCACTCTGTTTTCTAGGTGATTTGAAAACACTTCACAAGCATTTGATCCTTAAAAATGTAGACCTTAACAGGAAAAAAAAAAAAAAAAAAAAGCCACAAAAGTCCTTCCGCCCCAGAGCTAAATGCTTGAGTCCAATAATACCTTCCAATCCTTTAAAGAAAAAAAATGCCTTGGGGCGCCTGGGTGGCTCAGTCAGTTAAGCAATTGACTTCGGCTCAGGTCATGATCTCACGGTTCATGGGTTCAAGCCCCGCATCGGGCTCTGTGCTGACAGCTCGGAGCCTGGAGCCTGCTTCCGATTCTGTGTCTCTCTCTCTCTCGGCCCCTCCCCCACTTGTGCTCTGTCTCTCTCTCTCTCTCTCAAAAATAAATAAAATGTAAAAAAAAAAAAAATTTAAAAAAAAAAGAAAAAGAAAAAGAAAAGAAAAAAAATGCCTTTACTTGTACATGCATTTACCTACAGGAACAATACGAGTGTTTCGTGCTTTCGTACATGTAGTCACGCATCTTGCTAGATCACAGGTTTTCACCTTGCTTTTTTGCATTCAAGACGCTATGTTTTTGAGATTAATCCATATGGATACAAATAGGTGTAGAAACAGGATTACCTACGGGTAACACCAGAGCTTCAAGGTTAAGGACCTGGATTCAAAATCCTGCTTTCGCCACTTACTACCTGTGTGATTTTATGACCCGTGCCTCAGTTTCCCCTAATGGGAAATTAGGAGAAGCTGTGCCCTCAAGGAGCATCTGTTGGAATGGGGAACAGCAAATGAGCAGTGCCTGACACACAGCAAATGCCCGAGGAACGTTTAACTAAATGCCCTGGATTATAGATTCATTTGGACAAGATCCCCATCCTTACAATACCGAGTCTCCCCACCCAGGAGTGTGAGGTCCCTCCTCATTTTCTCAGATCTTGTAGGTTCCTTGCTAAACGTGTGGCACTTTTTCTTTAAAAAACGGTGCACATTTTTTAACATAGGAATTCTATGTGATGTACTTTTACGTTTTGTGACCTCTGTTTTAATAACATTTTCTCCTTGGTGTGAATAGAGCACCATCCATTTGCCTGATTAGTGCTGATCTGGAGCCCTTAATGGACTCTCCTGTTATATAAAAGTTTGTCCGGGGGCGCCTGGGTGGCTCAGTCGGTTAAGTGTCCGACTCGATTTCGGCTCAGGTCGCGATCTCACGGTCGGTGAGTTCAAGCCCCATATCGGGTTCCGTGCTGACAATGCGGAGCCTGCTTGGGTTTCTCTCTCTCTCCCTCTCTCTGCCCCTCCCTGGCTTGTGCTCTCTCCGCCCTCACTCTTGCTCTTAAAATAAATAAATAAATAAATAAATAAGCTTTAAAAAAAAAAACAAAACAGTCTCAGGTAAAGCTGGAGGCTCAAAACCTTCACAAGAGTATCTGCCTAGGCTTTTCTCTGATATTTGTATTGCCTTCTTCTACTTAGAACGTCTTCTTCTCCAAACAATGGAAGCGGTCTTTCTGCTGCAGGCAGAGGAATGACCTTTAACCTCCAAGTAGCTTGCTAACACACACTAAGGGTATGGAATGTCCAGGCAATAAAATTTGAGTTGCCCTCCCAGATCTGGGCGTGGCTTGGTCTGTGGCCCAGGGGCACCTTGGAAATGGGCTGCCCTCACATCAGGCAGGAAGGGAAAACATCCAGAAGACTCTGGCCTATTTATCTTGAGACAGCGCCTAGGTGTGACGATTGTCATGGCACCCTGTAAGTAGGTTTGCCAAGGCCTTTGGTGGAGTCCTTGAGCACATTAAGGAAACTCCCTTGCAAGGCCCAGTTTTATCATGCATGAATGGGGTGCTCGGTTTCATTGAATACTACTACATCTCAGATGTTATATTGTTTTTCTTCCTTCTGCATTACATCAATCCTTTTTCTAATCTGTTAAACTATGTTTGACCTAAAGGTGTGGTGGAGTGAGGCAGCTAGAACAGATTGTAGCCACTTGGGATTAAATCTTGGGCTCTCCTGCCTACCAGCTGTGTGGCCTTGGGCAAGTTCCTTGACATCTCTGTACCTCATAGTATCATTGTAATGGTTACATGTTTTAATCTCCGTAAAACCTTACACAGTGCTGTGTGTCTGCTGTTCTCCTGCTTTTATTATTCCAGGGACAAACCTTTTGGTCGTGCGTTCTGTTCTTTCACTGTAATGCTGGCTCGGGTTTTACATCAGTGCTCATAAAGGAGGGTGGCCTATAGTTACATTTCCTCCAGGAAATCTTGTCCAGTTCTCTTAAAAGTGGATCACTTTCGGGGCACCTGGGTGGCTCAGTTAGTTAAGTGTCCGACTTTGGCTCAGGTCATGATCTTGCAGTTCGTGGGTTCAAGTCCCCTGTCAGGCTCTGTGCTGACAGCTCAGAGCCTGGAGCCTGCTTCAGATTCTGTGTCTCCCTCTTTCTCTGCCCCTCCTCTGCTAGCTCTCTCTTTCTCTCTCTCTCAAAAGTAAACATTTTTTAAAAACATCTAATTAAATTTCATTTTGTTTTATTTTAACCCACTTAGCCTCTGCCTTTTAAAAAGTTTGACCCATTTACGTTTATTGGTGTTACAATATTATATTGTGTTTTCTACTTAGCATTCTTTCTCTTTATTTCTTTTTCCCTCTCTTTTTTGGTTTTCTGCTGAATTAACTGTGTTTTCTTTGTGCCATTTCCTTCTCCACTCTTGTTTTGGAAGTTACGCATTTTGTTTCTATTTTTAGCAGTTCCCCTTGCATTTTTAACAGTCATACATAAATTTCTTTTTCAGGAAATGCTAATTAAGAGTCTATCCTCCTGCTGAGTATGAAGCTAAAACAAAAACAGAGTATACTGCCTCCCTCTGTGCATGCCTCCCTCCCAAATTCTGTCCTTCTGTTTTCTGGGTTGGCCCCATTTGTGACCTGGCGTTACGGGTCCCCTGCTTTGTGCTGCCAGTGGAGACCTGGCCTCAGTCATGGGGACCTCTAAGCTTTGTTCTCCAGGGCTGAGTACAGACTGAGGACCTGGCCCCAAGCCCTGTGCGTTCAGCCTGCTGTATTCCTGGCTGAGATACAAGCCTTCAGCCCCCGCCCCCCACCCCCCACCCGCTAGACTACAGGCTTCTTCTTGTTCATTTGTTGTTTTTGTTGCTTTTCCTTCAGAGGTTTACTTCAAGCCTACACAGAATTCCCTTTTCGTATCTGTGCGGCATTCAACTATTAACATTTTTTTTCTCCTCTGATTTTAATGCGTTTGAGAAGGACACAATGGATTTCTGGTTGTAGTCTGCTACCTTGAACTGGCTACCTTCCTATTTTTTTCCCATTCACTTAAACTTTAGAAAGTAAAGTCAATCGGTCATGGCCGGGGGGGGGTGCACACAGGACCAGGTCAGTGCATTTGAGGCAAGCAGCACAATTGACGATGCGTCTAACACGGGTCTCCCTCCCTGCGCCCCGGCGTAGGATGCCTCGCATACCCTGTAGACTCTAGTCCTGACGTGAGCGAGAACCACTCCCTGTCAGCCTGCCAGTGTGTCAGGGCCCCTCTTTGGCTTCTGCTGGTTCTGAAGCACTGGACACTGCGGTCTCCCCTGTGGGGGACCCGTCAGCTCTCAGTTGGGCCCAGGTCCCAAGCACCAATACAAGCCCACCCCTCCCCGCCCCTCCCTCGCAGTACACCCACGGTCAGATGCCCAGCACATAAGGTCTAGGAGTCTGGAACATCTCCATGTTGGTCGTTTGCCCACTCCACATCATCCCTTGGAGTCCTGCCTACAGCCCCTCTGTCCCCTCGCACAAAAGCTCTTGTCTCTGCTCTGCCCAGTGTAGCTCTTGATGGCTATTTGGGGTGACAGACACCAGGAAGAGTTCACACACCGCTCAACCGATCCCAAGCTTTTAGAAACATGAGACTCGTCTTCCCCATCCCTCAAGGGTTCGGTTTTTAGAAATGCTCTATCTTGTTCATCAGCAAAAAGAGAAAAAAAAAAAAACCCGCCGGACATTTATTTATTTTTTTTTTAATTTTTTTTTTCAACGTTTATTTATTTTTGGGACAGAGAGAGACAGAGCATGAACGGGGGAGGGGCAGAGAGAGAGGGAGACACAGAATCGGAAGCAGGCTCCAGGCTCCGAGCCATCAGCCCAGAGCCTGACTCGGGGCTCGAACTCACGGACCGCGAGATGGTGACCTGGCTGAAGTCGGACGCTTAACCGACTGCGCCACCCAGGCGCCCCGGGACACTTATTATTGGAAACAGGTTGAGCTGTTCATCTTCTGTTACACGTTTTTCCTCCCGATACACAAAACTCACGGCCACAAAGGACCTGTGGCGGGGGAGCCCTGTTGCTGCAACAGGTCGTGACACCATAGCCAGTATTTATGGGTTTTCTTCCTTCTTCGTGAATCCCACACGTTTGCCTCCAGCGAGCACCCCTGCTGCTCAGGGGGCTTTACCAGGGGGGGGGGGGGCTTGATATCATGAAGATATCATGCCTCTCCAAATTAATCTATAAAAACATTTGAATTCCGATCAAAATCCCGTCAAAGTTTTTCGTGGAACTGGGAAAACGGATGCTAAAATCTATATAGAAGAACGCAGGGTTGGGAACGGCCAGGCCAGGTTAGGAGAACAAGGCTGGGGGAAGCTTCCCTACCAGACAGCAAGACTAATTATAAAGCTAGCAGAATCGAGAAGAGCCACCCAGTGTTTCTGAAATATGGTGCTTTATCACAGTTTGCTAGAAATTTTGCAATTTTGGTTTTGATTTCTTCTTTCACATGAGACATCTGAAGAGAGATTTATAGGGGTGCCTGGGTGTCTCGGTTGGCGAAGCATCCAACTTCGGCTCAGGTCATGATCTCACAGTTTGTGAGTTTGAGCCCCGCGTCAGACTCTGTGCTGACAGCTCAGAGCCTGGAGCCTGCTTCAGATTCTTTGTCTCCTCCTGTCTCTGTCCCTCCCATGCTGATGCTCTATCTCCCTCTCTGTCTCTCAATAATAAATAAACATTTAAAAAAATTTTTTTTAAATGTCATCGCAAGCCCAAGGTCATGGAGTCTCTTACTTTTTTTTTTTTTCTGTTAATATTTTATTTTTCTCATCACATGTAGACAAACCCTACTTCAGGGTTTCTCATTCTTGACACTGAACATTTGGGACTGGATAATTCTTTGGTGTGGGCACCTGTCCTGTGTGCATCATAGGACATTTGACAGCATCCCTAAGTGCCAGGAGCACCCCACAAGTTGTGACAACAAAAATGTCTCCAGACATTGTCAAATGTAACCTGGATGCAAAATCACACACACACACACACACACACACACACACACACACACATTGAGAACCACTGATCTATTTGGATGTTATTGTATATGGTGTGAGGTAAGGATCCATTACTTTTCCTCAATACGATGTATTAGTTTTATTAATATTAAATAATTCTTCTTTTCAAACTTGTTTATGATGCCACTGCTATTACATGTCCACATCCTATACGTGCGTGCATCTGTGATTGTATATGGTAGACCCTGACTAGATTATTTCCTTTTCCTGGGCACAGAACCCCCTTGCATCTGAATGGGACAGAAGGAAAGAGTGTCACTTCCAGGTCTGGACAGCAGGGAGCAGGTGTGTCTTCATCATGTTCTCTCTCTCTCTCTCTCTCTCTCATCCCCTTCCAAGGACACCTTGTCAGAGTATGAATCTGGGGGTTGAATGGGCCTACCCAGTTCTCACTCAGGGTCTCGTGACCACAGTCAGATGGCACTTGTTGTTGGGGCCACTCTGAGGGCTTCTTCCCTCACCTCGTGGGGCTGAAGGAGGAGCCGGAGTCTGAAACAGCTGTGGCTCACTGTCTGGCTGGGGTGTCTCTCTCTCCCTCCTTCACTCACCCCCCTCTGCCCTCTCAGGTCTCTCCACGTGGGGCTCTCCCTGTGGCAGCCTCAGGGTAGCTGGGTTTTTTACACAACGACGGAAGTCAGTTGTCCCCGAGGGAAACTGCAAAGCTGCATGACCTTTCCTGACTCAACCTCAGAAGCCCCACAATGTCTCTTCCACTGTCTTCATCCAGGCAGCCACAAGGAGGGCATAGAGACGCCAGAGCATAAAGTACTTGTGAACACGTGTCAAAATCACAAGCTATCTGATGCGGTTCCAGATTCCTTATCCCCTGGGTGTGGTGTTTGTTTCTCCCTCTGGAAGGTTGCCGGCAGGGTCTTCATTTCCTTCCCGACGGCTCTGGAATTTTATGATCTGCTTTGTGGTTCTTTTGTCAACATGCTCATTGCCTTTCAGCTTGAAAGCCCATCTCCCGTCCTGGGAAAACTTACTGCGTTATTTTTATTTTACTACTTTTTTTCCTACCCTCTTCCTTCTCCCTCTCTCTGGACCTCCTGGAATAATACTGTTATTCTTATCTTTCCATGCCTTTATCTTTTTTTTTTTTTTTTTTATTTTCATGCGTATTTTTCAACTCTATCTTGAGATTTTTCATTTCTGCAATCTCATTTTTAATTTCCAAGAGCTCCTGAGTGGTCTTTATAATAACCTCCCTTTTGGGGCGCCCGGGTGGCTCAGTCGGTGAAGCATCCGACTTCGGCTCAGGTCACGAGCTCGCGGTCCGGGGGTTCGAGCCCCGCGTCGGGCTCTGTGCTGTCAGCTCGGAGCCCGGAGCCTGCTTCGGGTTCTGTGTCTCCCTCTCGCTCTGCCCCTCCCCCGTTCGTGCTCTGTCTCTCTCTGTCTCAAAAATAAATAAACATTACAATAGCCTCCCTTTCTTACCTCCTGGATGTAACATCTTTGGTTATGTCCCTGAAGATAATGATTAAAGCTGATTTGAATTTTTCTGACACCACCTGCACGGTCCCTATCTTTTCTGAGTTTTTTTTCTTTCCCCGTTTATTGCTGTCTCTCTTTTACGTGAGAGAGTTCTCTCAACTGTCTGGCAATTATCTGTTGTCCTTTGATATTTGTCGTGTCAGGGGTGAGCGGGAAAGCTGAGGGTTTATCAAACACAGACCCTGTCACCAGGGCCCCTAAATGTCAGTTTCCGCTTCTCCCAGAGGATTCCTCCAGTCTTCCACTGGGCTGTGGGCCTCTGCCCACGCTCCAGAAGCTGGGCTGGAGGGCTGTGCTGGGGGTCTCAAGGTTCGAGTATGAGGACCCTCCCCTGGCCTGCAGGCTACGCAGCCCCACCCACTGAATAGGGCCAAGTGAAGACCTACTGCTTTTGCTAGTTGCCACAGATGCCTGAAAACCCACTTAACGGGCACTGGGTCTGCTGGGGAAGGGTGATGCAGCGACAGCCCCTGATGGAGGTCACCAGCCCCAGCTGTGTGGCTTTTTCTGCAGCCAGATCCTCCGGACAGGCATTGCCACGGACCCACTCTTAAACCTCTTCGCCAACGCCCCCCGTGCCAGGCCCCCAGTCTGGGCCTCTTCCAAATTCCTGGGATCTCCCGGGGCCTCAGGGCCATCTCAGCGGGTCCTGCAGGAACCACGTGCCTGGGGACAGTGCCGTTTGGTACACCACCTCTGTCTTGGTGTTCCGATGGGCGACCCAGACCGGTCCTCGTGGTCAAGTGGCCGGGCTCCCCCAGGGCTCAGAACGGCCAGGAGCGGCTCCTCAAAAGGAGGATGTGTAGGCTCCTGTTTTCTCCCGGCAAGATGCTTCTCCGCTTGGCTTTAAGTGCCTGAGGAAGAGGCTTCCAGCTGGCTGGGGTCCCCCGTCTCCAGAAAGACGAGAGGCTGGGAACGCAGCAGACAGTGGCCAGACCACAGGGGAAAACAGAACTCTGACCCCGCGGCCCGCCGCAGCCCGCCCAGAAAACCAAGCTCTCGTCTGCAATAACCAGCCAGGAAGCCGGCGGCCGTGGGGCACGCCTGCGGGAAGTCAGACTGCTAGCTCTACGGGACAACGCAGGAAGCCAGGCAGCCAGCCTGGTGACAATTGCCCGGAATGTCCAGGACTTCATTCACAAGTGATAGCTTCCCCAGTTTTTATGTTTTCCTACTGAAGACCAACCAGAAAAAGCCACCTCTGCTCTCCCCCCACCAGTTCTACCGAGCCCGCTCACCGCTTCCCCAGGCCAGCAGCCTCCATTCAGGGCACACCCGAAGCCTCCCTTTATCCCCTCGCACGAAGCCCTCCCTCTCCCCTGCCTGCTGAGCCTCTGCCAAACACAAGTGAGCAGCCAGCCCCCTCGCCAGCAAGTCTGAGCGAAGAGCACCGCTCACTCCCATTCGCTGCTCGAGAAGGCAGCCAGGCCCGTGGCTCCCAGAAGAGGAACGTAAGGTGCTGATGTGGAGGAAAGAGGAAGGCAGACCGGTCTCCGTCGGTCCACGGGGCAGGGCTCTTCGGGATGCAGAGGACAAGATGTTCGAGGACAACGTGCTGCCTGAGGAAGGGCGGAAGGAGCGGGCCCGGCCTGGCTCTGAAATCCCCCTGGGCTCTCCCCCGACCGGTGGCCAAATCACCCGGCCGGGCCCAGGCGCTGCCCCGCAGGAGCGCCATCAGTGTGCCCACGGTCCTCGGACAGGGCCCACCTATCTGTGCCACCTTCCGGCCTGCTGCCGAATGTCCGTGCCAAGGAGAGGGCTGGGCCCTTCAGCTTCCAGAGGCTTCCCTTAGCTCAGGGTCTTCCTCCACCACCAAATGAGATGCTAGCTGACCGTCACTGACCGCTCTCAGGGTCCGGTCTGGGGGAGCCAGAGGGGCCTGGTCTCAGCGTGGGGCGGGCGGGGGGGGGGGTAGTCCCATGGCCCTCTCTCTGAACCCCTCCCGGAACCCCTGCAGAGGCAGGATGACGCTGGGAGTTGACCCGATTCCCTTAGCCTGAGAACAAAGGAGGGGTCAGATTATGCTGTAGCAACAGCTCTAAAATGCCAGCAGCGTAAAACCGCAGGGTCGTTGCTCAATCACATCACGTGTTCGCCACACTTTAGCGGGGGCTCTGCTCCACGTCGTCCTTACACGGGGCCCAGGCTGCCATCACCTGTCCTGGAGGCTGGGGAGGACAGCGCTGGGATCTCGCAGGGGCAGCGGCCGCCCCGGGACTGATTTGCCCACGCTGCGCCCAGCCCACCGCCAACTGGAATGTGTCAGAGGCCCCGCCCCCTGGCAAGGGTCGTTTTCGAATGTCACTCTCTGCCCGGGGAGTGTGGATGGTGAGACAAGGCGGTGGGAGAGCCAGCGGATCGCGCTGGGTTGCTCCTGTGTCCGAGACGCAGCGGGGAGCCGGGAGGGCCACCCCCCGGAACAGCAGTGACTGCCCCTCCTCCCACTGACCCAGCCTGGGCCCCACACAGCTACTCAGCTCCTACCCTCAGCCCCCTTCCCCAGGGGCCCCTCGGCTCCTGGGCTCCTGGGCTCCACCGCCCCGGGTGGAAGCCCTGTGGCAGGCGGCCCTGCTGAAACCAGAAAGCATTTTATATTAAGTGAGCCTCTTCTCTCTCTCTAGACTGTGGGCATCTCCGGCGCAGAAACCATAGTTCATTTCTCTTACTGCTTTTTTAAATTTTTTCGGTTTCTTTATTCCTGTTCCTGGAGCTCAGCAGACTGGGTTGAAGGCCCTAAGAAGATACACCCATGTGTTTTAGGACTCAAGCGTCCCAGCTGGCTGCCCCATCCCTCCCTCAAACCTGACTGTTGAGGATGTGAGAGCCCCTCCCCAGGAAACTGAATGCTCACAGCAATGCTTCTCGCTTGGAAATTTTATCGGTCCCCAGGAAAGGGAGGCAGGCAGCCCCCACCTCCCGCCGAGGATCCTGCAAACTCTCACTGCTTCCCGTTGCCGTTGATGGGACGGTTCACGTGCTCAGGGGAGGCCAGGAAGGCCTTGAGCTTGGGCCGGGCGCTGAGGCGCGCCACATAGGCCGAGAGCAGGGGGAGGGAGTCCAGGCAGCCGGGGGCCAGGACCTGGTGAATCAGCAGCAAGTCCAGCAGGTTGTAGTCCGCGAAGGAGATCTGCAGGGCAGGGGGCAAGGGACTCAGCAGGCGGGAGCGTGGGAGCCAAGGAGTCTGAGCCTTTCCCTAAGTCCGCCCCATTCTGCTGAGCCACGGGTTCCTGAGTTCCCTCTGCACCTGTTCCCCCTCCGCCAGAAGGGGATGGTGCAGAGGAGCAGGACAGAGCCAGACGCTCACCTGGTCGCCCATGATGAAGGCCTGGCCCCCCTGGTTCTGGGACAGCAGCGTCTCGAAAGGCTTCAGGTGCCCCGGCAGTGCCTTCACATATTCCTTCTTGCCTGCCTCCTGCCAGAAAGACACCACCGCGTGTTACCCTCCTGACCCCCACGCTGCCGCCCACCCCAGCCTCTGCCCCAGCCCTGAGACGCCCCCTTCTTTTTGCCCTATTTCGTGAATCACCTCCCGCCCAGGCCGGAGCCCCAGTGCCCCCCTGCTCGCTTCCCATCCCCAGGGCCGCACCACATCCTGTCCAGCTCAGCCGTGGATTCTTCTTTACCCCACCCCCACCTCTCCGCCTCTGCCATGGTCTTCCACCAATCTACTCCAGAAGTCTTGGAAGATCCTTCTAGATCTCACACCCATACCCGGCCCTGCTTAAGATGCCTCGATGGCTCCCCACTGCCATCAGGGGACTATCCAGCCAGCCAGTTCGAGGCCCCGAGGATCTGGGCCTCTTGCCCCTCCAGTGCCAACTCCTGCCACACTCCCTCTCCCTCCCCCACGGCCACACACATGCCCTGCAAAATTGGCCCCAGGTCCTCAGATGTGCTCCAAGTCAGGATATTTTCTGCACCTCAAAGGGCAAGCACCTGCTTCCAGAAGCTGGCTACAGGTCCTTCCCCTCCCCCACCACTAAGAAGCCCAGCCCTCCCAGGCCGGAGGGAGGCAAGCCTTTCTTTGTACTCCACCGTGCCCAGCCCTGGCGCCCGGGCTCACATAGTTGGTGTAGATAAGGGTGATGTATTTGCTGCGAAGGTCCTCCACCCCGTCATTCACCACGTCCACCAGGGCTGCCTCGCGCTGGTCCTTCCCATATAGCCCTGGGGAGAAAGTCAGCCAAAGCATGACTGGGTGTCTGACATGGCACTGGCAGGCCATGTGGCTGCCTGTGGGCACAGCCGTGGAGAAGGAAGGCCGGAAGGCCCGTCCTGACGCACGGTAGGCACTCAGAACTCAGCAGGAGGCAGACCCAGGCTTGACTGGGGGCAAGTTAGATAACCTCCTCGTGCCTCTGTTTCCACCATCCCACAGGGCTCACCAGGCAGCTTGATTTAAACGGAGGAGGTTCAGAGGGGGGTAACAAGGAGATGTGTGGAAACACTGGCTGATGCTTGCCCCCCCCCCACCGCCCTGCCACCTGCAGCCTCAAGACTCACCAAGGGTGCGCCCCAGGTGTCGCAGGATGGCGTTGGACTGGTAGAGAGTGAGGTCTCCGTCCTGGAACTTGGGGAGCTGCCCGTACAGCTGGGGGGGGGGGGCGGCACAGCTCTGTCAGAGATGCGGAGCTTGGCTGCCCCCCCTCCCCAGCTGCCCAGCCCCCGGGCCCCCTCTGGGCACGGCAGCCACTCACACAGGAGGCCTTGAGCGGGCCCTGCAGCCAGGTCTCCTTGGTCACCACCTCTTCCTTCCAGCTCTGGCCCTGGTCGGCCAGCAGCATGCGCATGGCCTCGCAGCGCCCTGGGGGAGGGGAGGACAGGGTAGGGGGGATGCGGGGAGACCCCAGCCTCAGAGCACCCTGGGGAGGGGCCGTGGAGGCAGGGACTCGGATGACGACCCCGCTGGACACTAGGGAGGGGACGGGCCAAGGTGGAGAGAGCAGATATTGGGGCCTAGGGAGCGCAGGGGAGCAGGGAAGGAGGCCCCAGCTAGTACCCACATGATGGAGGGGCGGGGTGGGGGTCTTGGGGTGCTCCCCAGGTGGGCGAGGGGCGTGGGCTGCAGCCCCAACCTCTGCCTCCCCCGGCTGCCAGTCACAGGGCGCCTACCTCGGACCGGGAAGTAGACAATGGTGTAGGGCGGCACTGGAGCGGATGGAGAGAAGTCTGTTAGGGTCTGGGAGGAGGCGATTACGGACGGGAGAGAGCGCCAATCCGTCCTCCCTGGGGTCCCCTTGCCGGCTCTGGGCGCTCCGGGGACCGTGGGAGCAGGTCTCTGCGCTGGAGGCGCCGAGCCCCCCGCCCCCGCCCCGGAGAGCCAACCGCGCGCCGCTGGCGTCGTGGGTCCCCTGGATCCCCATCCCGGCGCGGGGGTGGCAAGGGGGGCGGGGGTGCAGGGCCTTCCAGGAACTCTGGTCCGAAGCTGGGGGGGGGGGGAGGGTCCGGCCTCCAGCCGGGAGCGCCCCGAGGCCTCTGGAAGCGCCCCCTCCCTCCCCCGGAGGCCCAAGCGGAGGGACTCACTGGTTGCAGCGCGGACAGCGGCGGCTCAGGCGGCGGTGGCGGCGGCGGAGCTCAGGCCCGGCCCGGCCTCCAGCCTTATAAGGGTTGTCCCGCCCAACCCCGTCCCGCTCCACCCCAATGCTGACTCACGGCGCCCCGGAAGCCCCGCTCCCGGTCCCGAGCCCCGCGGGTGCCCCCAGCCCACCGTCACACCGGCCGGAGGCCCTGCCAGCCCGCCCGCCGCCCCCTACAGGTGGCCCGAAGTCTGTGCTCAACAGCGCTCCGGCGCTGATGACTCCCCGGCCAGCGCCAGCGCACCAGCGGCCGGATTCTTCCAGAGCCCTTCGCGTTTGCCCACCGCAGCTGCTTTCCCCGCTTGGTTCACAGACCTCCGAGGCACAAAGCCTTTGTCGACCAGAAAAACAAAACAGGCGGTTATTTTACCAGCAAAATGGGTTTATTCGGGAACAGCAGAGAAGTGTTATTCGGGACAAGCAAGCTATGGGAAAACCATAGGCAAGTCCAGGGAACAAAGGACAGGAACTCTACTTTTTAGAGAAACAGGAGGGAGCGGAGAGGGGCTGCTTTCAAAGAAACTCTATTGGAAGAAAGGAGGGGGTGATGGATTTTCATTGGCTGGGCTGTTGGAGGAGCGGAGGAGAAAATGGTTATTTTCCTCCTGCTGGGAGAGTAAAAAAAAAAAAAAAGAGTCTTCCTGTGGGGTCTGCAACTGAGGAGGAGTGTTCTGGCAGAGAGGTTCCCCCCCCCCTTATTTTACATGAGGTTTTCTTTATTCAGTCTCACAAACGGGGGAAGGAACCCTTTTGATCAAAATCTCCTTCCTCTCCCCACTCCAAAAGCATCCATGATCAAGAGTCCCATTTTCCAAATTCAGTGGGTTTTTTGTCCCTTCCTGCCAGGAAGGACCCTTCCCGGGTGGCATGTCCCACATTGGAGGGCAAGTACACAGATGGGAAACCCCTGACGCCACATCTGTAACCAGGAGGGCAGAAGGGAGGACTCTCAGGCATTTCCTCTGTGGAGTCTGTATCTTTTCAAAGTCGTTCAGCTTGGAGATCACCTCAAAGCATTGAATGGCATCACCTTATTGGGTACATCATTTCTACAATGATCTGACATGCAACGGCTACAAAACTTAAAAGTAATGCTATGAAACATAAAACGTAATTAAAGGCAACATGACGATTCTAAATTGTGTGATGGTTCTGAGTTGTGCCCCTAGGCCTGAAGGTGATGACGGAGCTTGGGGCAATCTGAGGATTAAACACAGGCTGGCACACACACACACACACACACACACACACACACACCCCGGCGGAATATATGTGATATTCCTCGGACACTCCTGGCTACCCAAGAACAAAGGAGAGGGGTTTAAGTGCTGGCCATGGCAATGTGGGAAACTAAGGCAAATGAAAAATTAAATTCCCTTAGTGCCTACAGCCCATTGACAAGTCCTTGAAACCTCCCTCTAGGACCTCAGTGGCCTCAGTGATGACACTTTGCTGGGACAAGAGAAAACCCTAGCCTAACACTATCCTAACGTCCAGGATCCTGTCTTTTTTTTTTTTAAATCTCAGCTGCCCCAATATATATGCTGACGATCATACTCCAAGCTTATGCCCCCCCCCCACCCCCCACATAGCTAAAGGGTCTCATGACTGAGGTCTTATTAAATGGTAAGAAATGGTGTTTCCCTAGCAACAGCTAGCCCCTCAAGGCCCTGGAAACCTTGCTTCCAAAATTCCTTAGAGACTTATTCTATTCCTGACCCCCTCCCAACCTGAGGGGATATAATCAGTTACCCAGCAGGACCCCAGCGCAGCTCTCCCTGTCCCTGGGTCCTAACCCCGTGCTTTAATAAAATCACCTTTTTGCACCAAAGACATCTTCAAGGACTCTCTGTTGGCCGTCAACTCTGGACCACCCTACCATCACCCCAATACAGGGGAGACGGGACGGGAGGGCCAAAGGTAGCCAATAAAGAAAAAAGGACCACGGAGAATCAGGTGCAATTTGCTGTAGCCCGAATTTTGTGCGATTGGGTTTCTACGTCCCCTGAGGCACGTATCTACATGCAGCCAGGAGATGGTGTTTGCTATCACACAGCTGCTTCCTTGTTCGGCAAGGAGATAGAGAATCAAGGGCTATGCAATCGTCTTAGACAACGAATTAAGTGCTCGTTAACCGGCTGCTCCTGTATTTGCTGTGGAATTGGCCTGCTCTCTTGACTTTAGGGAGAGATTTCCAATCACGTTCGCATTCGCACCCACTCCAACCCTGGGGAGAAAAGTTGCCTGGGGAGGCAAACTCGGAATCCTGTCCGTCTCCTGGGAGCTCCTGTGCAAGGCAGCCGTGGAGAAGAAATGGCACAGATCAATGAGGGGTTTCTGATTTGTTACGAAGAGAAAAGAGAATCGTAAACACGGCAAGAGCACGTTGCCCTTTTGGCCTCCAGTTGTCAAGACAAGGCGTTGCCCCAGCCCGGGCATCATTGTGAGAAACCCCACATTTAGAGGAGTAGCTGGGGGGTGTGCATAAGGCTCCCTCACAAGCACCGTCTATGGACCCCTTGACCTGTATACAGAATTAGCACTCTTCAGCCAAGACTTCGATGCTGCATTATTACATATTAAAAGAGTACCTAGATGTATGGGTTTGTCAGTATGCTGACAAATGGCCCTATTTATATTGGCTGCCCCACAATAGATACAGTTGGAGATAGATAGATAGATGATAGATAGATGGCAGACAGATATTATTTATATTTATATATGTTTGAGAGATCTTGCTTTCCCATCCCAGGGGAGGGTTAAATTGAAGCAAGGAATGGGGTTTGGTGGGTTCAGTACTCTAACCTTATAAAAGGGACCTCAGGAACAATCTAGGCACACAGTGGAACTTGGGATTCTGGTGAATTCACTTAAAGAGTGAACTAAGGGATCGCTGTTGTCATAAACAGATGGAGGTTTCTGGTGACAAATCCGGCGATCAGAGAGCTTTCCCCTTTTTGCAGTAGATTGGGAAATCAGATGGGAGTGTTATCTGTCTGGAGAAAACATAGTAAGACACAACAGTGAGACAGGGGCACACAGGCCTGGCCCACTCGTCTTGGGAAAGCTGTCTCCTCTGGATGTCCTCTGCTTCAATTACTGGAAATCTTTACGTTCAGGTCACCAATCCACGTGCAGGTCCGACTGGGCCCTGGTGCTTTCTTTATTTATTAAGTTTATTTATCTGATTTGAAAAAGAGAGCACAAGTGGGAGAGGGGCAGAGAGAGAATCCCAAGTAGGCTCCACACTGTCAGCACTGAGCACGATGTGGGGCTCGAACTCACGAACCACGAGATCATGACCCAAGCCAAAGTCAGCCGCTTAACCGACTGAGGCACCCAGGCACCCTGGTGCTTTCTTTAGATGTAACACGTGAATCAAGAGTCAATTCCCTGATGTTTGGAGACACTAGGGTTAGCTAACGGTACCTGGTAGGAGTCCTCCCAATGAAGTTGAAGAGAATCGTTGTGGACGTGTCTTTTCCGATAGGGGAAACAGTCTCAGTGTTGCAAGGTGTGAGGGTTAATATCCTCATCTCCCTGGAGTGTGCTGTAAAAAGGTTGCTCTACCTGGGGCGCCTGGGTGGCTCA
The DNA here is from genome assembly GCF_022837055.1 of Prionailurus viverrinus. NCBI lineage: Eukaryota > Metazoa > Chordata > Mammalia > Carnivora > Felidae > Prionailurus > Prionailurus viverrinus. Next base: position 105,996,923 of record NC_062570.1, read on the forward strand.
GTTGGTCCTGGGTGGCGCCTGGGTGGCTCAGTTGGTCCGACTTCGGCTTGGGTCATGATCTCATGGTCTGTGGGTTCGAGCCCCACATCGGGCTCTGTGCCGATGGCTCTGACCCTGGAGCCTGCTTCGGATTCTGTGTGTCTCTCTCTCTGTCCTTCCCCCACTCACGCTCTGTCTCCCTCAAATAAATAGATGTTAAAAAAAAATAAACAAATAAAAAAGGTTGTTCTACCAAAGCATGATTGCTTTCAATAGAAGCAATTGGGCCTTTAGAATATTGACATATATCTCCTTTTATTAGCTGTGGATCAAAGGAGGCAGGGGCAAAGCACATTGGGCACCTTGTGACTACCTCAAAGGATGAAAGTCTATGAGTTCCAAAGGGGGCAGATCCAAGATTTAGAAGGACCAAGGGCAATGTTCTGGGCTAAGATAGTTGAGGGGTCTCTATAAATTTTGCCAGTGAGGTTTTAAAAAAATTTTTGTTAATGTTTACTTATTTTTGAGAGAGAGAAAGAGAGCATAAGTAGGGGAGGGGCAGAGAGAGAGGGAGACACAGAATCGGAAGCAGGCTCCAGGCTCTGAGCTGTCAGCACAGAGCCCGATGTGGGGCTCGAATCCATGAACCTCGAGATCATGACCTGAGCTGAAGTCGGGCGCGTAACCAACTGAGCCACCCAGGCGCCCTCCGGTTGAGTCTTGATGATGCGTTAGTGTGTTGATTAGCCCTGAGGACTAAAGTTGATATTGCATGGTCAAAGTGTTGTAGAACTGCCTGAACAGCACAACCCTCTCAGGGCACCTGACCGGTGAAATAAGTTCCCTGACCATTGTGAAGCATGGGAGGGGTTCCCCAAGCAGGAAAAACCTTTTTAATAGGATTTTGGCAACAAAAGAGGCCTTAGCCTATCTACAAGGAAAACTTCAGTCCAGTGAGAAAACATGCAAACCATAACTGAAACGTATTTATATCCATGAGATGGGGCATTCTAAATAAAGTCCATCTGCCAAGCCTGGAAAGGTCCATTGGGCAATTTTAAACGCCCAGAGTTGGTATGGATGGCCATCCCAGGATTGTGTTTTGGAAGACGTGAGGTATGACAAGTGAGGCGAGCATTTTTTTTTTTTTTTTTTGGTGACCTTATTAATACTTCCTTACCAGTGTTGGTTCAAACAGGCTATCATTTTATCAGTAGACCAACGATTTGAAGTAGGCACTATGGTCAATAATGGGAATTTTAGAGTCTGGCAGGACTAGATTGTATTTGGCCCAGGCTATAGTCGTCTCTTCTTAACCAACAATGATTAGATTTTCAATATTGTTTTCCCCTCTCTGGGGCCAATTCTTAGGCATCTCTTGTCAAATTTTTCTAGATTATCGTTTGGAAGAACATCCCTTTGGACCATGACAGAGGTTTGGCTCTTGGTTTCCTTGAGCATTTTTTGGTAGAAATATCAGCAAGATGGTTTCCTTTGGCCCCCAGGAAGTTGAGTCTGACATGCACAGGAACCTTACTAAACAGCCAGACTAGACACAAGCATGTGGCATCTAATCATAAATGGGGCTTAGTTTGGGGTTTGGGGGAGGTCAGGATGCCATGAACCCTCTCTCTAGATCTCAGTGTAGCCCCTGTTCCAAGATCAGGTGCCCTAAATATTGAACCTGGTTTTGAGCAAACGGCAATTTTCTTAGAGAATTTAATGTCCCTTTTGGCTTAAAGTTTTAGCAAGTGGACGCTGTCTTCCTTTGAAGAGGTTTGAGGAGAGCAGAGAAGTAAATTATGTACGTATGGTAACAAAGTAGGGTGTACAGAAAACCTTTTTTTTTTTTTTTTTTTAATCAGAGAGAGAGAGAGAACAGAAAACTTTCTATCATCCAAATCAGCCTTTAAGTTGCGTGGAGGGGCGCCTGGGTGGCTCAGTCGGTTAAGCGTCCGACTTCGGCTCGGGTCACGATCTCACGGTCCGTGAGTTCGAGCCCCGCGTCGGGCTCTGGGCTGATGGCTCAGAGCCTGGAGCCTGCTTCGGATTCTGTGTCTCCCTCGCTCTCTGCCCCTCCCCCGTTCATGCTCTGTCTCTCTCTGTCTCAAAAAAAAAAAAAAAAAAAAAGTTGCGTGGAAAGTACGGACCTTCTGCGAAACCCTGGGGCATTACTGTCCGGGTGTATTGTTCTCCTTCCCAAGTGAAGGCAAAAAGATCCTCGTTGGCCTTATCCACAGGGCTTCTGAAACACGTGCTACGTAAATTGATCACAGTGAACAAATTGCTTTCAGTGGGGATGGAGGCCTCTAAAGTATGGGGATTGGAAACAGCAGGGTGCTGAGAGACAACATTATTGTTGATGGCTCGCAGGTCTTGGACAAACTTCCGTCCTTGACCACTGGGGCTTCAGGTAAAACAGGGGTATGACAGGGACCAGTGCAGGGGATAGTGAGGCCCTGAGCCTTATAATATTTTATTATGGGCCTGATGCCTTGAAGGGATTTTTCTTTTTATAGGATTGATTCATTCTGGGGGAAGGTTTGAAGGATCTATTTGAATCTTAATGGGAGATACACGGTGGATTCTGTCAATATGAATCGAAGACTTGACTGGTGGTAGAGGGTGGTGACTGATTAGTGTCCTTGGAGTTAGTTCCAGTGCCATCAGCAATGGGGCAAATAAAATATGTTGAAGGGTCAGGGCACCTGAGTGGCTCAATCAGTTAAGCGTCTGACTCTTGATTTCAGCTTAGATCATGAGATCGAGCCCCAGGTTGGGCTCTGAGCTAGCAGCATGGAGCCTGCTTGGGATTCTCTCTGTGTCTCTCTGTCTCTCAAAATAAATAAATACACATTTTAAAAAATGATGTTGAAGGGTCATTTGATTCACCTGTTTGGCTACTTTGATTGCTACTGTCAAATTCTAGAATTGTTTCTCCTTTTTAGAGAAGGAAACTCCAGCCTGATACTTTTTTTCCCAAGAAACCTCAGCCCAATGAGTGAATCAGGGTGGAGGAACTAAGGACAAAGGGGCAGATACCTCTTAGAGGATCTAAACAGAAGGGAATAGGTTTAGAGACAGAAATCTGTTGAGGTTTGTTAGAAACCCCCACTATATAAATCATTAAAAAAATTTAAGTTAGGGGCGCCTGGGTGGCTCAGTCGGTTGAGCGTCCGACTTCAGCTCAGGTCACGATCTCACGGTTTGTGAGTTCGAGCCCCGCGTCGGGCTCTGGGCTGACGGCTCAGAGCCTGGAGCCTGCTTCCGATTCTGTGTCTCCCTCTCTCTCTGCCCCTCCCCCATTCATGCTCTGTCTCTGTCTCAAAAATAAATAAACATTAAAAAAAATTTTTTTTTAATTTAAGTTAGTTTATTTATTTATTTATTTATTTAGATTAACTGGATTCGGAGGGGACATCGTTTCCCATTCCATCTGGTCCTTTGAAAGAGAAGAGAATGATCCTGATTCAGCCTATTAACAAACAGAATTGAAAGCTACCCGAGTGGATTCGACCTCCAAAGGAAGACCAGAATTCTCCTTAAAAACAATCTGCAGTTGGGGGCGCCTGGGTGGCTCAGTCAGTAAAGCGTCTGACTTCGGCTCAGTTCAGGATCTCACGGTTCGTGGGTTCGAGCCCCGCATCAGGCTCTGTGCTGACAGCTCAGAGCCCGGAGCCTGCTTCGGATTCAGCTTCTCCCTGTCTCCCTGCCCCTCTCCTGCTTGCACTCCCTCATTCTCTCAAAAATAAACATTAAAAAAAAATTGAAGACAACAAGCTGCAGTTGATTGTAATAGTTGTGAACAGGTTTATCACATTTTTGCGTGCAAGTCTGAATTTTGTTCCAAACAACGGGCTTAGGAAAAGCTACTGTAATTGCTTGGTGGAAATTTCCAGTGAGTGTTCAGACATCTTGCCAAAAGTTAGGCGTCTGATTCTCTAAATCTCTCTTAGGATTTCCCATTGGGCAAGTTTCAGCCAATGTCGGACCTGACCCTCGTCAACAAGCATGTGGACTAATTGATACAATCTCAGAAACTAAGTTGGAAAGTTGAGCATCTTTTCATATGTCTGTTGCACATCTGTATGTTTTCTTTGGAAAAATATCTACTCATGTCTTCTACCCATTTTTAATTGGATTATTTGTCTTTTTTGATATTGAGTTGTGTAAGTTCTTTATGTATTTTGGATATTAGCCCCTTATCAGGTGTATCATTTGCGAGTATCTCCTGCCATTCCGTGGATTGTCATTTTGTTTTGTTGATAGTTTCCTTCCCTGTGGGAAAAAAAAAAAAAAAAACTTTGTATTTTGGTGTAGTCCCAATAATTTAGTTTTGCTTTTATCTTCCTTGCCAAAGGAAATATATCTAGAAAAATGTTTCTATGGCTGATGTTAAAGAAATTACTACCTATGTTCTAGAGATTTTATGGTTTCAGGTCTCACATTTAGGTCTTTAATCCATTTTGAGTCTATTTTTGTGTATGGTGTAAGAAAACAATCCAGTTTCATTCTTTTGCACATTGCTGTTCAGTTTTCCCAACACCATTTTTTTTGAAAAGTCTGCCTTTTTCCCATTGTCGTATTCTTTGTCAAGGATTAATTGACCAAATAATTGTGGGTTTATTTCTGGGCTCTCTATTCTGTTTCATTGACAAATGTATCTATTTTTATGCCAGTACCACACTGTTTTTTTTTTTTTAATGTTTTTGTTTATTTTTGAGACAGAGAGAGACAGAGCATGAGCAGGGGAGGGTCAGACAGAGAGGGAGACACAGAATCCGAAGCCGGTTCCCGGCTCTGAGCTGTCAGCCCAGAGCCTGACACGGGGCTCGAACTCACAGACTGTGAGATCATGACCTGAGCCGACGTCAGACGCTCAACCGACTGAGCCACCCAGGCGCCCCGATACCACACTGTTTTGATTACCACAGCTTTGTAGTATATCTTGAAATATGGAATGGCGATACTTCCAGTTTTGGTTTTCTTCTTCCAGATTGCTTTGGCTATTAAGTGTCTTTTGTGGTTCCATACACATTTTAAGATTATCCTAATTCTGTGAAGCGTGCTGTTGGTGTTTTGGTAGGGATTGCATTAAATCTGTACATCGCTTTGGGTAGCGTGGACATTTGAACAAGATTTCCTTCTTCCAATCCATGAGCATGGTATATCTTCCCATTTGTTTGTGCCATCTTCAGTTTCTTTCATCAGTGTTTAATAGTTTTTGGTGCGCAGGTCTTCACCTCCTTGGTTACGTTCATTCCTAGATATTTTATTATTTTTGGTGTGATTGTAAGTGGGATTGTTTTCTTTTCTTTTTGGGGGTTGTTTCCTTTTTTTTAATGTTTTCAAGAGAGAGAGAGAGACAGAGCATGAGTGGGGGAGGGGCAGAGAGAGAGGGAGACACAGAATCTGAAGCAGGCTCCAGGCTCCGAGCTGTCAGCACAGAGCTGACACGTGGAGCTCCAAACCACGCATCGTGAGATCATGACTTGTGCCAAAGTTGGACTCTTACCCGGCTCAGCCCCCCAGGCACCGCTGGACTGTTTTCTTAATGGCCCTTTCTGTTACTTCATATTGGTGTAGAGGAATGCAACAGATTTCTGTCAGTTGATTTCGACTCCTGCAACTTTACTGAATTCATTTATCAGTTCTACTAGTTTTTGGTGGAGACTTTAGGGTTTTCTTTATATAGTATCATGGCATCTGCAAGTAGTGAAAATTTTATTCGTCATTGCCAGTTTGGATGCCTCTTATTTCTTTTCCTTGTCTGATTGCTATGGCTAGGACTTCCAGTACCATATTGAGTGAAAGTAGTGAGAGTGAACATCCGTGTCTTGTTCCTGATCTTAGGGGAAAAGCTCTCGGTTTGTCACCACTGCGTATGACAGCTGTGGGGTTTTCATATATGGTCCTTATTATGTTGAGGTGTGATCCCTCTAAATCTACTTTGATGAGGGTTTTTATCATCAATCGATGTACTTGGTCAAATGCTTTTTCTGCATCTATTGAAATGATCATACAGTTTTTATCCTTTCTCTTGTTGATGTGATGTATCGTGTTGATTGTGAATATCGAACCACCCTTGCCTCCCTGGAATAAATCTCAATTGATCATGGTAAATAATGTCTTTAAACTATGTTGCTGGATTCAGTTTGCTAATATTTTGTTAGGGATTTTTGCATCTACATTCATCAGAGATATTGGCCTGTTGTTTTCTTTTTTGTGGTGTCTTTATCTGGTTTTGGTATCGGCGTAATGCTGGCCTTGTAGAATGAATTTGGAAGCTGTCTTTCCTCTGCCACTTTTACTCTGGGAAACTCTTTAACTATGGCTTGCAGTTCAGCTTTAGTCCAGGGAAAATTAGAAATTTGAGGTTTATTTGGATCCTTGGAAGACTTAATTTTAAAAGGATGGGTTTTGGGGTGCCTGGTTGGCTCAGTTGGTTAACCACCCGAGTCTTGATTTTGGCTCAGGTCATGATCTCACGGTTCATGAGATCGAGCCCCACGTTGGGCTCCGCACTGACAGGGTAGAGCTTTCTTGGGATTCTCTCTCTCTCCCTCTCTCTCCGCCCCTCCCACACTCACAGGCACGCTCTCTCATTCGCTCTCTAAACAAACAAACAAACAAACAAACAACCAAACAAACTTAAAAAGGACAGGTTTTAATAGGTTCAGAAGAGGGAATGGGAAGGGGTTCAGAGGAAAAAAGAAGTTCAGTGAAAGGATTAGAATCAGGGAGGGGGCTGGGGCGCCTGGGTGGCTCAGTCGGTTAAGCGTCCGACTTCAGCTCAGGTCACGATCTCTCAGTATGTGAGTTCGAGCCCCGTGTCGGGCTCTGTGCTGACTGCTCAGAGCCTGGATCCTGTTTCAGATTCTGTGTCTCCCTCTCTCTCTGACCCTCCCCCGTTCATGCTCTGTCTCTCTCTGTCTCAAAAATAAATAAATGTTAAAAAAAATTAAAAAAAAAAAAAAGAATCAGGGAGGGGGTACAGAGGAGGCAGGGGAATGATCCCACAGGTGGGGCCTCAGCACAAGGTGGCTGTCATTGTCTCCAGAGACAAGGGGGGGGGGGGAGGCCTCAGAAGCCACTTGACTTCCTTTAATTGTTTGCTTACCCCAGTTAATTTAGAAATAGTATTTTGCAAAGAGGCAATTTTAGAATCTGGCAAACATTTGGAAGCCTCAAGGTACCAATTAAAAAAGCCATCCCATTCAGTTTGTTTAATTTTGGAGCTGTAGCTTTCTAATTTAGTTTTGAGAAAAAAACAATTTGGGGAGATTGAAAGCTTCCCATAATGGCCACTGAACTTCTAAATCATCTTGAGCTAAGTGGGCCCATATAGTTGAAAATGCACAGTAGGAGGGAGCATGGTTTTCAAACATAAAGTTGGGGAGGGTCCAAACAGGAGGGCTCTCTCGAAAGAGTTTAGACAGCAGGGATCCCCTTACTCAAAACCAGAGGTTCAGAAAAGTGAGCACTCGCCATATAGAAAAAGCCTTTAAACAGATGCTGAGTCAAGCCTGGAGAGCTCCAAGTCCAAAGGGAGTGGCGTTTGGACCCAGGAGAAGCTTACCCTCAATCTCCGCAGGCAGGGAGCTCTGGGCTCCTCACCGGTTTGCTCACCAACCTTGGAGTTGTTGGGACTCTTCTCTGGATCCCACCTCTGATCACCAAGTAACATCAGCCTTAAAAATAAGACCGCCGGGGGCACCTGGGTGCCTCAGTCGGATAAGCATCCAACTTCCGGCTCTGGTCATGATCTCACGCTTCATGAGTTTGAGCCCCGCGTCGGGCTCTGGGCTCACAGCTCGGAGCCTGGAGCCTGCTTCAGATTCTGCGTCTCCTGCTCTCTCTGCCCTTCCCCTGCTCATTCTCTCTCTCTTTCTCGTGCAAAAATAAATAAATATTTTTAAAATTTTTGAAAAATAAGCCAGTTATTTTACCATTAAAATGGATTTATTCAGGAATAGCAAAGAATTGCAATTTGGGATAAGCAAGCTACGGTAAACCCACAGGTACGCCCGGAACAAAGGAGAGGAATGCTACTTTATAGAGAAAAGGAAGGGGTTGGGAGGGGCTGCTTTGGAGGAAAGGAGAGTTCGGAGTGGTGGTGTTTTCCCGTTGGCTGGGCTGTTGCTGATTGAGGAGAAAATCTCCCAGGTGCTAGTAGGGTGTTAGCTTCTTCCTTCCAGAAATGTAAGGCCCCTCTCTTCCTCCAGGGTTGCAATTGATGGCCAGTGGTGGGGGCATGACAGCGCCCCCTTGTGGCCTCCCAACTCCATTTAAAACGAGGTGCCCCTGGGGGCGCCTGGGTGGCTCAGTGGGTTAAGCGCCCGACTCTGGATTCTGGCCCAGGTCATGATCTCATGGGTTGGTGAGCTCGAGCCCCACCTCCGGCGCTCTGCACTGACAGGGTGGAGGCTGCTGGGGATTCTCTCTCTCCCTGCCCCTCTTCTCGCTCGCGCACAGGTGCGTGAACGCCCTGCGCTCTCTCTCTCGAAATAAATAGACTTTGAAAAATAAAATAAAATGAGGGGTTCTTGGGGTGCCTGGCTGGCTCAGCCATTAGAGCGTGGGACTCGATCTCGGGGGTTGCGAGTTCGACCTCCACCTCGGGCATAGAGATTACTTAAAAATAATATATTTTTTTAAGTAGGTTCACACCCAGCGAAAACTAAAACCTTTAAATGAGGTGTTCTTTATGCACGTAGACCTTGCGTGTGGACACTTGTTGCCACAATGGTCTCTTCACAAAGACAGGCACTCCCTCCTTCCCTGCACGCAACACACGCTCAGGCTCTCACACCCATACCGCCTTCGTGGTTCTTGTTATAGTCATGGTCCCCATGCCATCTACTGACCAATTTTCTCTAAATCATCTCAGTTCTTCGACTGAGACACGCTGAGTTTAGATGGAACCTGTGTCACTCCCCTAAGTGGGAAGGGGGCACCTCTTGAGAATGCTTTTTTTTTTTTTAATCTATCTGGACGAGGGGACACCGGGCCCTCCCTTTTCACAAGTACCTTTAGCAAGTGCTAGGCGTTTCTGGCGCCCAGTCCTCCACCATCGCCATTCTGTGCTGGGTTCCACCGACCCCTGCCATCTGTATGTATGTGCTCCCCACACTTCCAGGGCAAGTGCGCCTGGATCCCTCCACACCTGATTCCCCATCAGTAGAGCCAGGTTGCCCTCCCAGACCAGCCCACTGCCTGCTCCCAGCTCTTCTGCTGTTCTGCAGGCTGAGTCCGGCCCCACAGAACCCCCAACACGCGGGCTTAGTGGTTCCGGAACATTTGCCGGTCCAGCAGGTAGAGTGTCTGCTATTGATTTCAGTCGTGCATCTCTCATTATGAAGGTTTACCACCATCTCCTCACACGCTCGTTGGATTATGTTTGTTGGAAACTGCCCCTTCGTATCCTGTTTTCTATTGGATTTGCTGCTTACTTTCTGTTGGTTTGCAGTTCTCAGTTTATTCCAGATAGTAGTGTCTTACTGGCTTCAGGCATTACAAAATACCTTCTCCTACTCTGTCAATGCTCTTTTAATGTTTATTTATTTTTGAGAGAGACAGACAGACAGACAGAGAGACAGCATGAGCAGGGGAAGAGCAGAGAGAGAGGGAGACGCAGAATGTGAAGCAGGCTCCAGGCTCTGAACTGTCAGCACAGAGCCCAACGCGGGGCTCGAACTCACAGACAGTGGGATCATGACCTGAGCCGAAGTCCGACGCTCAACCGACTGAGCCCCCCAGGCACCCCAGTGTTTATTTCTTTTGCATGTTTGTTCTCTCTGTATATGAGAGGGTTGTGGTAGGGCTGTTGGCTTCTCTATGTCTCCCTGAAATTCTACCAGGCTTAACTTCCATCGTGTAAGTCTATATTGCTTTCATCGAAGTGTTTTTATCTTTGTCTGTGGTATATTGTATGCGCTTGTAACATTCTCATTTGTCCTTTGTGATTTTTATGAATTATATTGCTTCACATATTAAATCAGTCATATATGAAGATTCCTGTCTTGGCTTTGTTTTTACTCATGTTCGTTTGGATTGGAATATCTTTCCCCACGCTTAAAAAAAAAATACTTCTGCACCTTTAAGAAAAGGGAAGCGATTTATATTCAGTAAGATGTACAGATTTTTAAGTGTATAAATACGCGCATTGTGATAAATGTAGCCACTGGCAAACCAAATCGTAACACATTCGTCATCTTGGAAGTCCCCTCGGGCACTTTCTAGTTGATCCCCACCCTCTGTAAATAACCACGGCTTTGACTTCCATCACCACGGGTTAGGTTTGCTTTTTCTCAAACGTCACATCAGTACCACCAGTAAGTGTCCGACTCCTTTCACTCAACGCAACGTTAAAAGATTTTTTATCGAGATACGGTTTACAGGGCGTAAAATGTATCCTTTTTGTACACGGTTCTATGAGTTTGGACAAAAGCCGTCCCTACCATGAAGATCTAGAACATTTCTTTTTTCTTCTCCTCTTTTTTTTTGATGTCAGACTCTTCACCGATTGAGCCAGCCAGGCGCCCCTGCATGCAAGTTTCTAAATGAACATAATTTTTCACCTGTCTTAGGTAAAAAAAAAAACAAGAGGAAAGATTGCTGGGCCATCTGGTAAGCGTGTTTAACCTTGGGACGTGCTGCCGATCTGTTTTCCAAAGTGGCAGCACCATTTCACATTTTCAGCAACAGTGTGTATGAATTCCACTTGCTATAGGGGTGCCGGGGTGGCTCAGTCCATTAAGTGCTGGACTTCAGGTCATGATCTCGCGGTTCGTGAGTTCAAGCCCCACATCAAGCACCGGTGATGCAGAGCCTGGTTGGGATTCTCTCTCCCTCTCTCTCTGCCCCTCCCCCACGTTCTCTCTCTCTCTCTCTCTCTCTCTCTCTCTGTCTCTCTCCACCCCCGCCCCACCTGTCTCTCTCTCAAAAATAAATAAATATACTTAAAAAAAAAAAAGAATTCCACTTCCTGTCTCAGGCCTCATCAGCACTCAGTGCTTTCAACTTTTGTCCTCGCCATTCTAGTAATAGGTTTGCAATTTTGTCTCAGTGTGGTTTGGGTTTGCATTTCCCTAACGGCTAATGACGTTGAATGCCCTTTCAACTTTCACTCTTATTTGCCATGAATGTATCTTCTTTGTCCACGTGTCCTTTCAGATCTTCTGGCCATTTTTAATTCGATTGTTCGTTTTATTATTGGGTTTTGAGAGGGTTTTATTTGTTTTAAAATTTTTTTTAACGTTTATTCATTTTTGAGGGATGGAAAGAGACAAAGCGTGAGCAGGGAAGGGGCAGAGAGCGAGGGAGACACAGAATCCGAAGCAGGCTCCAGGCTCTGAGCCATCAGCCCAGAGCCCGACGTGGGGCTTGAACTCACAAACCATGAGATCATGACCTGAGCCGAAGCCGGACGCTTAATCGACTGAGCCACCCAGGCGCCCCTCGAGAGTTTTTCATGTACTCTGGACGTTGCATTTTTAAGTAGGCTTCCTGCCCAGCACAGAGCCCCATGCAGGGCTTGAACTCACCACCTTGAGATCGAGGCCTGAGCTGAGATCAAGAGTCAGACGCTGAACCGGCAAAGCCACCCAGGCGTGCCGCGAGAGTTTTTCATATACTCTGGATGTAGTCCTTATTGGATAAAGGTTTATAAATCTTTCCTCCCAGTCTATGCTTTGCCTTTCCACTTTCTTTTTAAAAAAATTTTTGTTTCCAACATTTATTTATTTTTGGGACAGAGAGAGACAGAGCATGAACGGGGGAGGGGCAGAGACAGAGGGAGACACAGAATCGGAAACAGGCTCCAGGCTCTGAGCCATCAGCCCAGAGCCCGACGCGGGGCTCGAACTCACGGACCGCGAGATCGTGACCTGGCTGAAGTCGGACGCTTAACTGACTGCGCCACCCAGGCGCCCCTGCCTTTCCACTTTCTTAACAGAGCTAACAGAGTTTTGTTTCTTAATTGAGCTTTAAAGTTTTTAATTTTGATGAGGTAAAATCCATCAACATTTAAATTCTGTGGATCATGGTTTTGGGGTCTCATCCAAGACATCTTTGCCTAAGGCAAACACCACACGAATTATCTTATGCTTTCTTCCAGAAGTTTATGGAAGTTGGGATTTCACATTTGCGTCGGGGATCATTTTGAATGTTACGTATGATGTGAAATGCGGGTTAGAGTTCATGTTCTTGCACGTGGAGGTCCAGGTGGCCCAGCCCCATGCAGCGAAAGATCATCCTTCCTTCATTGGCTGGCCTCTGCAGCTTTAGCAGACCCTCAGGGAAGCGCACTGTTGGGGTGGGGGTGACCCCACTAAGGTGCCTTCCTGGGGGCTTGTGGGGAGGTCTCCGCTCTTTTCCCCAGTGCCTCGCCCGACAGAGGTTTTGCAGCCCCAGTATAACCCTGGGGAAACCGGTTCTAAAGTCAGGATGTGGCAATGGCGACCTCTCAGCGACGCTAGGGAATGGTGAGAACCTAACGCCAGCTGCCTCCCCCTGGCATCTTGTTGTTGCCACTGCTAGCCACGCCCCGTCCTGCCCACACACGAGAACACACCCCCCCCAGACGTCCACACACGCAGGCACACGCACGCCTACCCACACCACCAGACACACACACGGTGTCAAAACAGCCATCAGCCCCCAGGAGGGGGTACGTCTTCCTTATCTGGTCTCGTGTCACTTGCCCCTGGGCTCATGTCACGGCAGGAGACATTACTGTGCTCATTCGCCATCCAGACCAAAGGTCAGCATACGGTGGACCGCAGGCTTTCGTCGCGTTCCTTTTATCAATAATGTTTTGTTGGAAGGCAGCCGTGCTCATTTGTTTGTCTGGTATCTGTCTCTGCTTTTGTGCCTCAAGGGCAGAAATGAGTAACCGTAGCAGAGACCATGTGGTCCTCAGAGCTTAAAATATTTGCTATCCGCCCTTCACAGAAGTTTGCTGACCTTGACCCAGACCGAAGTCCTGGGTCCCAGCCTCCTGGAGAAGGCTTCGACCTTCACCAAGAGGGTTGCTATGGAGCCCTGCAGAGCGACGCCCTCTCATCGCCCTGTCATGGCCTCACTGCCCTGACATCCTGGCACCGATAGGTGATTCCGGTCCGGTGTGGGAGCCGCCGGGCTCTCCTGGAACGTGTCCCCAGGTGAGCTGGGCACCTCGTGTGGTTGGCACCCACCGCAGAGCAGACCAAGGAGCTCACAGACAGGGCTTTTTCCTTCCCACTCTTCTCGTGAAATGTATTCCATTGGGGGGGGGGGGAGTCCTTCTGTCCCCATGGAAGGAATCAAGGGCACATCCCAGAGCTTGACCAAACCCTCCAAAGTCATAAAAACCCTTCCGGGTGACTTTGAGATCATTGAAAGGTCTGGTTCCATATAACCTTCGAAGTTCTGTTCTTATCCAGTTTGGAGCTTCTCTCTCCCCCCAACTCTCCCGCCCTCTCTCCTCATATTTCCCACACGCTGATGCCTCTGTCAGCGAGTGCCCTCCTGCCTCTTCCGCCGGCCCCCCATTCGCCCCAGTTAGAACACGATCATTCTGCTCTGTCGGACCAGGAGCTCTCCAGGCTCCCCCAACATCAGCCGGCACCCTGGGGCCGACACTTCCCACGACACGGCCTCCGGGGAAGGCTCGGCCAGGTGGCACCCCTCCCATCAGCACTGCTCACCCAGGGGCACGTTCAAGCCCTTGAGAGCCCCCAAAGAGCCCTGTGCCCCTCTGCAGGGTGGGCCCAGCAGCCTGCAGTGGGGCAAAGGGGAGGGGTCTCAGTGACCCCACTGAAAACCAGCCCGTTTCGGTGACTTCCCCGGGCATCTGTGAGCCTCCGGTGTGGGCCCCAGCTTCGCTGAAAGTTGTCAATGATGCCCTGTCTCGGGGCCAGGAGCTCCGCTTTATGCGGGGGTGACAGCTTTTAGGAGAAAGAGGTGCTGGAGAAAGCCCTGGTCCCCTGCCCCCTTCTTGGGCTAAATCTAGCCCCACCCCGTGCCCACCAGTGAGCCCGCCGTGTGTGGCGTGACCCCGGATTTGGGTGCCGTAGGGGAGCAAAGGTGAAGCCAGGGGCCCCAGCTCACCAGGACATGGAAGGCTGATGGTTTCACCCCAACAGTTCCCCAGAGGGGTGAGAGGCCAGCTGGGTGGGGGCGGGGGCTGCATTCTTGGTGCTCCGGGGGCCTGGCCACACACGGCACCGGGGCATGCCAGCCTAACCCGATAACCTGGATGAGCTCACTTTTATTTTATTTTATTTTATTTTATTTTATTTTATTTTATTTTATTTATTTTTAATCTACATCTAAGTTAGTTAGCATCTACTGCAATAATGATTTCAGGAATAGAATTTAGCGATTCATCCCCTACGTATAATGCCCAGCGCTCATCCCGACAAGTGCCCTCCTTAATGCCCATCGCCCATTTAGCCCATCCCCCCCACCCATGACCCCTCCGGCAACCCTCAGTTTGTTCTCCGTATTTAAGAGTCTCTGATGTTTTGTCTCCCTCCCTGTTTTTATATTATTATTTTTGCTGCCCTTCCCTTCTGTTCATCTGTTTTGTATCTTAAATTCCACATGAGTGAAATGATATGATATTTGTCTTTCTCTGAAAGACTAATTTTGCTTAGCATAATACATTCTAGTTCCATCCATATAGTTGCAAATGGCAAGATTTCATTCTTTTTGATTGCTGAATAATATCCTGTTGTGTATATATATATTTACCACGTCTTCTTTATCCATTCATCCATCGATGGACATGTGGGCTCTTTCCATCCTTTGGCCATTGTCGATAGTGCTGCTATAAACATGGGGGTGCGTGTGTCCCTTTGAAACAGCACACCCGTATCCCTTGCCGTGCAATTCCTGGGTCGTAGGATAGTTCTATTTTTAGTTTTTTGAGGAACCTCCATACTGTTTTCCAGAGTGGCTGCACCAGCTTGCATTCCCACCAACAGTGCAAAAGAGATCCTCTCTCTCCGCATCCCCGCCAACATCTGTTGTTGTCTGAGTTGTTAATGTGAGCCATTCTGAGAGGTGTGAGGTGGTATCTCATTGTGGTTTTGAACATTTATTTATTTTTGGGACAGAGAGAGACAGAGCATGAACGGGGGAGGGGCAGAGAGAGGGAGACACAGAATCGGAAGCAGGCTCCAGGCTCCGAGCCATCAGCCCAGAGCCTGACGCGGGGCTCGAACTCACGGACCGCGAGATCGTGACCTGGCTGAAGTCGGACGCTTAACCGACTGCGCCACCCAGGCGCCCCTCATTGTGGTTTTGATTTGTATTTACCTATTTTTTCATGTGTTTGTTCGCCATCTGGATGTCTTCTTTGGGAAAATGTCTATTCATGTCTTTTGCCCATTTCTTCACCAGATTATCTGTTTTTTGGGTGTTGAGTTTGGTAAGTTCTTTATAGATTTTGTATACTAACTCTTTATCGGATATGTCACTTGCAAATATCTTCTCCCATCCTGTCGGTTGCCTTTTAGTTTTGCTGACTGTTTCCTTCGCTGCGTAGAAGCTTTTTATCTTGATGAGGTCTTGATGAGTTCATTTTTGCTTGTGTTTCCCTTGCCTCTGGAGACGTGTCGAGTAAGAAGTTGCTGCGGCCAAGATCAAAGAGGTTTTTGCCTGCTTTCTCCTCGAGGATTTTGATGGCTTCCTGTCTTACATTTAGGTCTTTTATCCATTTCAAGTTTATTTTTGTGTCTGGTGTAAGAAAGTGGTCCAGGCTCGTTCTTCTGCATGTCGCCGTCCAGTTTTCCCAGCACCACTTGCTGAAGTGACTGCCTTTATTCCATTGGACATTCTTTCCTGCTCTGTGAAAGATTAGTTGGCCGTACGTTTGTGGGTCCATTTCTGGGTTCTCTATTGTGTTCCATTGATCTGAGTGTCTGTTCTTGTGCCAGAACCATACTGTCTTGATGATGACAGCTTTGTAGTATAGCTTGAAGTCTGGGATTGTGATGCCTCCTGCTTTGTTTTTCTTTTTCAAGATCGCTTTGGCTATTCGGGATCTTTTTTGGTTCCCTCCAAATTTTAAGATTGTTTATTCTAGCTCTGTGAAGAACGCTGGTGCTATTTTGATAGGGATTTTATCGAACTTGGATGAGCCCATCAAGCTGTTCAGCACTCAGAATAATCTCCCCAAACCTCCCAGAGTAACTGGAAACCCCAGAAGGGCTTTTCATCTCTGGTCTTGCTGGAGCAGGACTGTGTCCCCTCAGTGCCGGAATTCTGGCAGTGACCGTGCTCCAGGGAAGGTGAGGGTCACAGCCATAGCTGACCCTCATGTTCCTTCAGACTGCAGCCAAAAATAACCGTGTCCTCATCTACACCAAACCTCACCCTTGCAAGGCTCTCCAGGGTCATGGCTGTGCCCTGCCTGCTTTGCTGAAAGCCTGGGAGAACGAAATTGGGATCCTTAGCTGAATAGCCCTTCGATGAATCAGCACTCAAGAAAGTGCTTCCTGGCACTCACATACATTATGATCCCCATCTGGGGCATTAGTGGCCACAGCCTGGCCTCGGGTCCTGGGTTCAAGCCCTCACTCCTCCACACTCTCAGAGACCTTGGTCTTGCCACTTAGAACCTTCTTGCAAAGTGAGGACCAGCTGTGAGGATGGGTTAGTAGCTGTGAGGATTAGAGGAATGTAATACTTGGCACATAGCAAGCGCTCTGAAAATGCCAGCAGTCTGCGCTCTGCCCGCCTGATCCCGGGGGCTGTAGGGGAAGGACGTTGATGGATCGGAGGGAAGGTGGTCAGAGACCACTGGGCTAGTTTAGGACCCATATTTATGCCCCTGCCGCCGACAACGCCCCTGGGATATTCCCAGATGCCTTTTCTTTTTTTTAAGATTTTAAAAAATGTTTATTTATTTATTTGAGAGAGAGAGAGAGAGAGAAGAGTGGAAGGGCAGAGAGAGAGAGACAGACAGACAGACAGAATCCCAAGCAGGCTCTGTGCTAATGGCTCGGTTCAACCAGGGGTTCGAACTCATGGACCATGAGACCATGACTTGAGCCGAAACAAAGAGTCAGATGCTTAGGCAACTGAGCCACCCAGGCGCCCCTCCCAGATGCCTTTTCTAATCCCAGGATCTCTGCTTCCTGAGTGTGGCTCAAGGGAGTGAGCCCCACCTGAGCTGTCCCTCCACCTACCGGAGGCCTGACGAGGTCCAGCTCAGTGCAGGAGAAGCTAGGGTCAGGGCTCAGGCCCAGAAGAAGTTTTTCCCTCGCACCCTCGGACCCACAGCCAGAGACCTGTTACGTGGGGGTCCTGGGAGCCACGGGGCACACTTCTTTAGGGCCCAGTTCTGGCTGCTCCCACACTAGATCCCAAGGTTCTGGTGCCTTCCGAGGAGAAACCAGGGAGTGCAGCAGCCAGGACCACGCGTCCCCGGGGGAAGAAACCTTGCTGAGCGCAACCGGAGGATGGTTCCAGGAACAGCCAGATGCTGCTTCCTTCAACAGATTTTTCTTGAGCGCCTAAGTGCCAGGTGCTGTTCAAGGTGCCGGGGACTCAGCAGGGAACAAGACAAAGTCCCTGTGCTCATGGAGCTTGCTGTCCATCTACCTCCCTGGGCACTGCAAGACGGCAAATGTCCACAAGAATAGTAAGTGTATCACATCCTTCCTCCCCTTCTCCATGTCAGAAAAACTCACAAAAATTATTACTGTGACTACCCTTGCTGTCTCAGGCTGGGTCTCCGCAGAAGGCAGAGCCTGAGACCAGGGCTTGTGTGTGGCCGCTTCTTTGGGGAGCGGTCTGGGTAACAGGAATGGGGGCCAGGGGAGAGATACCTTCCCTAGGGGCCAGCGTAGGAAACAATCAGAGTCAACCAGTTACAGGCGGCCAGCTTCCCTCCCCGTCTAAGTAACTGGCTAAATGCAACTGACCGCCCCCCCCCCCCCCACCGAAGCACTCAAGGGAGAGAAAAAAAGAACTTCTTGATTTAACACTGGCCTCTCTCTGCCAAGAGCTCTTGCAAGGCATATTCACTAGAAGTCATTGTCAATTGACAGTCAGAAATTCCAAGCCCTGCACGGAGTCATGCTGTGTGTTGGCAACAAGTGACTGATTTGATCATCTACATTGTAAACCTTAGCATATGCCTCCCCAGCGGGTAGGGTTCAGAGAACTCCCTTTCCCTGGCTGGATCCCGGAGGGGAGAGGACAGCACCCTCAGAGTGACAGAGACAGCCGGAAGGGGCTAGGGTCCCCAACACCATGGAGAGCGCACGCCAGCCCTGGCCAGAGGACGCTGGACTCTCAGCTGAGCGGATAAAGATCCAGCTTGTCCCTGCTGCTGTTCCTTGGAGACTTTGTAACCTCAGCTGAACTAGTTAATAGCCATACTGAGAACCACAGAGACGTCGGAAATGGTTAGGATTTTTATTTTCAGCCTCCAGAAGCGAATCTATTTCTGTAAACAATCTGTAAAAAAAAAAAAAAAAAAAAAAGTAGCGTCTGATCAGCCAAACCAAATACACGTTGAGTAAATATTTAAAGACTTTGGTTTGGAAAAGGAACATACTATTGGCCTACCTGCGGACATATTTCACAGCCCAACCCTCAGTGCAAAAAAAGTACTTGCCGTCTTAAGGTCTTTTGTGTGGCAACATTTTACATGCAACATTTTCTGTACAACATTTCAGCGCGTGAAAAGCTCTCAGCATCCTGAGCAATCAGGGAGATGCAAATTCAATCCACAACACCCATTAGATCACCACCATGCACCCATTAGAAAAATCGGAAGCACTGACAATTCCAAGTGTTGGCGAGGCTACAGAGCAGTTGGAGTTTTCATGAACTGTTGGCGGGAGTGTGAAAATGGCTCCACCACGCCGGAAAACTGCGTTATCTGCTAAAGCTCCAGTCCTACGTACATGTACTTGTGACGTTAATTTTCTGTGTCCCTTTGAAGAGGCCACAGTACACAGATATTTGGTCAAACATTATTCTAGATGGTCCTGTGAAGGTATTTTTAGAGTAACATTTAATCAATAGACTACGAGATTGCCCTCCGTAATAATATAGGTGGGCCTCATCTAATCAGTTGAGGGCCTTTAAAAAAAGACTCAAGAAAGAGGGAACTCTGTCGGCAAACTGCCTTCTGACTCGAACCGCAGCATCACCTCTTCCCTGGGTCTTCAGCCTGCCACCCTACACTGTAGATGTTAGATTTACCAAGCTTTCTCAATCACACGAGCCAATTCCTTACTCATAATGGGCCCAAACTGGAGACAACCCAAGTGTCCACCAACAGGGCAATGGAAAAATTAATTGCGGTCTGATGTCCTTTGTTTTTTTAATTAGAATATGTAAATCTATTTATTTTTTTTTTTTTACCTGAACTTTTCTTTTGAGACAACATCTTGCAAAACTCCAGTTCAATGTTATACCCGGGATATTGACATTGATACAATCTATCCATCTTGCTCAGATTCCTGGGGGGTTATAGTGGGACCTGTGTGTGTGAGTGTGTGTGTGTGTGTGTGTCTAGTTCTGTACAATGTTATCACCCGTGTAAGCTCATGTGTCCACCACCACAGTCAAGACACTCAGCAGTTCTGTCACCCAAGGATCCCTCATGTCAGCCTTTTATAACCACACCGACTTCCCTCCCTCCACCTCCCACTCCTGTCCTTAATCTCTGGCCACCCTTAATCTGTTCTCCATTTCTATAATTTGATCATGTCAGGAATGTTATATAAATGGAATCAAACAGTATGTAACCTTTTGGGATTAGCTTTTTTTTTTTTTTTTTTTAACTCAGCACACTGTTCTAGATTCATCCGGGTTGCTCTATCTACATCAATGGTTTATTCCTTCTTATTGCTGAGTTGTAGTCCTTGTGTCTCTCCATGTCTTTCACCCATTTTCAAAACAGAATTGCTCGGTGTTTTTTGTTTTTGTTTTTGTTTTTGTTTTAACTGTTGAATTTGAAGAGGCTGTTGTGCGTCCCAGGGACTAGTCTCTCTCTGGGTAGGTGGTTTGCAAATATGTTCTTCCACCCATAACTAGTCTTTTCATGCTCTTCATAGGGCATTTGGCAGAGCACACTTTTTCAGGTGTATGAGGTCTGATGTATCAGTTTTTCCTTTTACGGGTCATGCTTTTAGAATCACACCTGAGAAACCTTAACCTTGCCCAGATGCTGAACATTTTCTCCCATGTGCTGGTCGATGGCAGTTTAACTGTCCCAGCACTAGGTGCAAAGGCTCTTTCCTCCACTGAATAAATGCTTTCGCATCTTTGAAAGAAAATAAAAATCCATCGGGCATATTTGTGTGGGTCATCTTTTCACATAGAGCAGAATTGCTATCCGTGTTGCTGTTTGCTATTTGCCCTGTCTGTCCTGTTTCTTTTCTTTCTTGCCTTCTTTTGGGTTGGCTGGGTATATCATTCCGTTTTTCTTCACTACTAATGTCTATGGCAAATCCGTTCCTGTTCATTCAGGGTTTCCCTAAAACCCACCAACATACTTACCTCTTTGCTTACTTGCTTGTATCTCTAGCCTTCTGCCTGTGATCATTCCCTTCCTGCCTCGAGAACATCAGCGGACTAATTGCAAACTGACTACAAGTTCTTCCCCTTTTCCTACACCTGCCCCTCTGCGGTGGGAATTTGGTGATTGTCCCATCAGGGGGTAAGGGAGTTCTCTGCCTCCTGAGTCCGGGCCTGGCCACGTGGCTTGCCCTGGTCAAGGGATGTCAGCAAGTGTGACAGGGGCCCCTTGTGCATTGAGGCTGGTCCTTGCCTGCCGCTGGAAAAACCTTCTGCCGCTGCATAATCAAGCTTGGGCTGGCCTCCCAGAAAACAAGGGATCATCTAGAAAGTCGTCCCTGCTGTCTCCATCCATGGGACATGTGGAAGGGAAGGCCATCTAGACCACCAGGCCCCAGTGCAGTTGGCCCAGACCAGAATAGCCACCAGGCCAGGTCACATAATTGGGAGAAATAAGAAATGTCAGTTATTATTATTATTTTCTTTTGGAGAGACAGAGAGAGAGTGCGCGTGAGCCAGCACGAGTGGGAGAGGGGCAGATGGAGAGGGAGAGAGAAAACCCCAAGCAGACTCCACACTGTCAGTGCAGAGCCCGATGTGGGGCTCAGTCTCACGACCCTGAGATCATGACCTGAGCCGAAATCAAGAGTCGGACTCTTAACCCACAGAGCCACCCAGGCGCCCTGACATGTGAGTTTTTTTTTTTTTTTTAAATCTTTTTTTTCAACGTTTATTTTTTTGGGGGGACAGAGAGAGACAGAGCATGAACGGGGGAGGGGCAGAGAGAGAGGGAGACACAGAATCGGAAACAGGCTCCAGGCTCTGAGCCATCAGCCCAGAGCCCGACGCAGGGCTCGAACTCACGGACCGCGAGATCGTGACCTGGCTGAAGTCGGGCACTTAACCGATTGCGCCACCCAGGCGCCCCTGACATGTGAGTTATTTTAAGCCACTATTTGTTGGGGTAGTTTGGTATACAGCGAATAGCAAATGTGGTTGCATCTAGTGACACAGCAGAGAGGGAGTCTTTCCTTTGGGAAGCAGGGCTGGACCCGTACCCAGGTGTAAACATCGAACGAGCTGCTGTAAGTTGAGTCTCAATTAAAAGGTGGGTACCGACCTCGGCTCAGGTCATGATCTTGCGGTTTGTGAGTTCAAGCCCCACGTCGGGCTCTGTGCTGACAGTTCAGAGCCTGGAGCCTGCTTCGGATTCTGTGTCTCCCTCTCTCTCTGCCCCTCCCCTGCTCATGCTCTGTCTCTCTCTGTCTCTCAATAATAAAAAAAGAAACGTTAAAAAAAAAAAAAAGTGGGAACAGGGGTACCTGGATGGCTCAGTCGGTTGAGCGTCTGACTCTTGATTTGGGCTCAGGTCATGATCCCAGGGTGGTGGGATTGAGCCCTGCATCAGGCTCTGTGCTGAATGTGGAGCCTGCTTAAGATTCTCCCTCTCTCTCTCTCTCTCTCTCTCTCTCAAATAAAATAAAGTAAGTAAATAAAAGTAGGAAAGAAAAAGAATAATACAGTTATTCTAAAGGTGTTATTCTAACACCGTTCTCTCTAAAGGTTTCTAGTCATAATAAGCCAGCATTCAAGCACAAAATCAAACGTGCCCTGGAAACCTGGAGGCCCAGACAGTGCTTTGGACGCATAGAGGGGGAGAAACGGGGCCAGCTGAGAAATGGTACCAACTATCAGTTTTGCAAAGTGACCGCTCCTGTTCAGCGCATTCCCACCTTGACCCCAGTGAATGCCCAGCGGGGGCGCCTCTCACTTCAAAGCGGCTCAGGCCAGTCCCAGGCTGCCTCACCCCTCACAGGAAGGCAGGGGAGTGGCCCAGATCAGAGGGCGGTCCTGGAAGGATTTCGCCGCTGAGGAAAGAGGGAGAGGCAGAAATGGCGACCGTGAGGAGGGACAGCTGTCCCTCGCGGTTGAAGCATGAGAAGTGTGACACAGATCGAGAAGGACCATCATGGAGGGCTCAGAGGCAAAACAAAAACAAAAACAAAACAATATGGACTGTGTCTTTTACCCAAAAGGGAAAACTTCAAAGCAATTAGTGACACTTAATTTTACAGGTCAACTTGACTGGACCAAGGGATGCCCAGGTTACTGGTTAAACATTCTTCCTGGGTATGTCCATGAGAGCGTTTCCCAAAGAGATCAGCATTTGAATGGGTGGACAGAGCAAAGCAGATGGCCCTCCCGGGTGTGGGTGGGCCTCATCTAACCTGTTGAGGGCCTAAATAAAACAAAAAGGCAGAGGAAGGTTGAATTCGCTCTCTGCCTGATTGTGGAGCCGGGATATCGATCTTCTCCTGTCCTCAGCCCTCCCGGTTCTCAGGCCTTCAGACTGGACTGGAATCTACCTTGGCTCTCTGGCTGTCAGCCCTCAAACCACACCACAACTCTCCCGGGGCTCCAGCCTTGAGATGGCAGATTGGGGACTTCTCAGCCTCCAGAATCATGTGAGCTGATTCATTATAACAAATCTGTTTATAGATCGATACATACATAATACACAGATATAAATAGATCTTTATATATACATATATATGTAAATCTATAGTTATACATAGAGATAGATATAACCCTTTTTTAAAAATGTTTTTAATGTTTATTATTGAGAGACAGAGAGAGACAGAACGTGAATGGGAGAGGGGCAGAGAGAGAGGAGACACAGAATCCGAAGCAGGCTCCAGGCTCCGAGCTGTCAGCACAGAACCCGACACGGGGCTTGAACTCACAAACCGCGAGATCATGACCTGAGTTGAAGTCGGTCGCTTAACCGACTGAGCTACCCAGGCGCCCCTAAATCTTTTTTTTAATGTTTATTTATTTTGAAAGAAAGAGAGAGAGAGCAGAGGAGGGGCAGAGAAAGGAGAGAGAGAGAGAGAGAGAGAGAGAACCCCAAGTGGGCTCCGAGCTGTCAGCGCAAAGCCCGACGAGGGGCTTGAACTCACGAACCGCGAGATCATGACCTGAGCCGAAATCAAGAGTCAGGCTCTTCATCTACTGAGCCACCCGGGCGCCCCTGTTTTGTTCTCGAGTCTTAAATAATATGTGGATTTTCAAAACTGAACAATTAGGGGCACCTGGGTGGCGCAGTCGGTTAAGCGTCCGACTTCAGCCAGGTCACGATCTCGCGGTCCGTGAGTTCAAGCCCCGCGTCGGGCTCTGGGCTGATGGCTCAGAGCCTGGAGCCTGTTTCCGATTCTGTGTCTCCCTCTCTCTCTGCCCCTCCCCCGTTCATGCTCTGTCTCTCTCTGTCCCAAAAATAAATAAACGTTGAAAAAAAAAAATTAAAAACTGAACAATTAAAAAAGCCTCCCTGGAAAAACTTGGAGAGGAAATCGTAGTGTGGTAATATTTATTGGTTTCATCCTAGACTCCAGGGCCCAAGTGATGACTTGGCTGAAAATGTCAAATTTCAAGTTTCGCTGGAAGTTGGCTCACCAGCTTTTTTTTTTTTCTTCTTCTTCTTGCTCAATTGCTTATTTTCACAAAATGTATGGTGAAAGAAGGGGTGTGGCTTTCTCAAGACTGAGGTAGCTCCCACATCAATGCGGGCGATAATATCAGCAAAGCTGGGTTCTTACAAATGTTGTTGTCAGCCTCTCATTGAGCACTTACTATGTGCCTCCCTGTGCTAAGTGTTTCAGGGGTGTTATGTTGTTTGGGTATCCAGCTGAGGATCCCACAGCAGTTAAGGGACGGAGCTGGGACCTGAACTTAAGTTCACTGGCTGCTCTCTTAACCACGGCCTCCTGCCTCTTCAACACGAACACGCTGCTTTGGGAAGGGGAATTGGTGGAATGGGCACTGTCAGAGCTCAGCCACACTGACTCCGGGAATCTGGGGCATCAAAGGAAAGACTCCTGTTTTGAGGGATGTGCCTTCGTCCCAAGCACTGACCCACACCTCGGCTGAGTGGCCTCAGAGAAGACATCGAACCAACCCCCCCCCCCCCCCAAGGAACCAGAAAACCTCCGGAAAATAGTTTGTTAAACCTCAGAGCACCTGTCTTGCAATGTGAGCCTTGAAAGCTTTCTGTCTCCCACTGAGGCCATATGGTGCTGCTTGGTTGTGACTTGATATTAATTATCTATTGCTGCTTAACAAGCCACGTCAAACTTCAGTCTCCTTAAAGCAACTAGCATGTATTAACTCTGTTTCCTGGAGTCAGAAATTCAGGAGTGCGGGGGCGCCCCGGGGGGCTCGGTCAGTTAGGCGTCTGACTTCGGCTCAGGTCACGATCTCACGGTCCGTGGGTTCGAGTCCTGCGTCGGGCTTTGTGCTGACGGCTTGGAGCCTGGAGCCTGCTTCGGATTCTGCGTCTCCCTCTCTCTCTCTGCCCCTCCCCCACTCATGCTCTGTCTCTGTCTCAGAAATAAATGAACATTAAAATAAATATAAATAAATAAATAAACATTAAAAAAATTTCTTAAAGAAATTCAGGAGCGCGTTAGCTGCGTGGCTGTGGCATGGGGGGTCTCTGTTTTAAATAGAGCTTTTGTTATTTAGGTAAGGGCAGGCGGACCCACCCGAGGAGACAACTGCCATTGAAAAGATAGTTTGTTACTGGTGGATCCCAAACCAGCAGGAGGAGAGAAGGGAGCTGGCCCCCCCGGGAGCTGGAACCAGGGACCTAAAATAAACTCCCTCCCTCTCTCCCTCTCTCTCTCACACACACTCGTGCACTGTTCTCTGTGCATGGCTCTGCCCTCTCAGCTATAACCGCTGCCAGGGTGGGCTCTGAATTCACATCCTGGTGGCCTCTCGCACAGAAAAGAGAGCTCTGGTCCCAGAGGGAGCCCGTGGCGCCTGGCCAGATGGCCACCTTCTCCCCGTTGACACGCCCTGAAGCCAGAATCCTGTGGGTGGCGCAGACGCAGCCAATGGGCGGGCGGAATGTCTTCATTTTATCTCCCCCCCCCCCCCCCCGGGTGCTGCTTTTCAGAACAAGGCTTGTGCAAAGCCAAGCTCATGCCCACAGGATCCTGGGCTGAGTTTCCTGATCCCGTGGAAAAATCCGATCTGGAGGTGAGAAGCCTTCCCCTTCACCTGTCCAAAGTCCTCCCGTGGGGAGATACCGAGCTCAAGTGTGGATTCATTGCCAAAAACCCCTCCCAGACACCTTCGGCGGTTTGCGTTCCGTGTGCACACGCTCACCCCGATCCCAAACCCGCACGTGTGAAGAGCAGCGTGGACGCAAACCGCAGAGGAGGCCAGGGCTGGGGCACGACCTATGCTCTCGCTTCTAAAACTCCCCGCGGCTTTGACTTGATTTCAATCGGGATATTGAACATTTAACTGACATTAACATTTTAAATAACCACTCCATTGACGACGAGCTGTGTGCAGGGCACATTTGAGAGCATTTTCTGGGGCTGTTTGGGAAAGCAGGTGGGCGTGCCCCTCGGGGGCCTGCCTGCAAATTCCGGCTCTGACCTGTTTGTTTTCTCCGCTGTAAAACGGAGATCTTGAGACCTGCCAAGTGTCTGAATGTGGGAGGTGCCGGGTAAACAGGGTGGCACTCTGTGACCACCGGGACATCAGAGGAGGAAACAGGCCCACAGAGGATTGGCCACTTGTCCATGGTTGCACATCTGGGTAAGGGCAGCCAAGGGTTCTGACCCTCTCCCAGGGTCCCCGGACCAGGGCAGGGAGCAGAGTCCCCGTACAGCTGGGGGGGGGGTGGGGGGTGGGCGGCACAGCTCCGTCAGAGATGTGGAGCTTGGCTGCCCCCCCTCCCCAGCTGCCCAGCCCCCGGCCCCCTTCTGGGCACGGCAGCCACTCACACAGGAGGCCTTGAGCGGGCCCTGCAGCCAGGTCTCCTTGGTCACCACCTCTTCCTTCCAGCCCTGGCCCTGGTCGGCCAGCAGCATGCGCATGGCCTCGCAGCGCCCTGGGGGAGGGGAGGACAGGGTAGGGGGGATGCGGGGAGACCCCAGCCTCAGAGCACCCTGGGGAGGGGTCAGGAGTGTGGCGACAGGACAGAAACTCTAGCTTCGGAGTCTGCTGAGAAGTCGAACCGCGGAGAAAGATGGAGATCATGGCACCGGTGCGGTCTGGGGAGGGAGACGAGGGGTACAGACTGCACTCCGAAGTGCCCCGGGATGGGGACAGAGGCAGATGGCCAGAGCGCAGCCACACGGGGGCCAAGAGGATGCAGCCCCGGGGGAAGGCCAGGCCTGGGGCCGCCACCACCATCCCAGCCCCGCCCTCATGGCCCTGGCCAGGGCGAGCAGCCTGGCCCATCGGTGCCCCTCACCCTCCTGGAGGAGCAGGGGCCGCACCTCGGACGATGGTGTAGGGCGGCACTAGAAGAGACAGGCAGACAGGGTGGTGAAAGAGGCCCCACCCTCCCGACGGAGCTGCAGGGGGGGGGGGGGGCAGGGGTCAGACCCCTGGGGGAGACCCCCCCTCCCAGCAGCCTGCGGCAGGGGTGGGGTCAGACCCCTGGGAAAGGGGGGTGACTCAACCTCGGCCCCGGCCCCCACCTGGCCCAGACCCTACTCACTAGCGGGCTGTGAAGTGAAAGAGAGGCAGGAAGTGGCAAGGAGCCCAGTTACCTTGTATTTCTGGTTGTCCCACCCCCTCCTCCCTTTCCCGCCACACCCAGGAATGCGCCAAGTCACTGAGCGCAGTTCGGGCCTGGGTAAGGCTGGGTGAGGATCGGGCAAGGCCGGACAGGCTCACCTGCTCCTTGGCAGGGCTGTACCCTACCTGCAGGGCACTGACTTTCGCATCACACAGCCACTACCCCGTCCAGGCCACACCCAAACACACAGAACGCCTCAGGACCCACAGAGGGCCAGGTCTGAGGACCTAGCCAGCTGCCGGGGCCCCAGCACCGGCACACAGCAGGTGCTCATTAAATGCTTGTTGCAGGGGCGCCTGGGTGACTCAGTCCCTCAAGCGTCCGACGTCCCCCCTGGTCATGACCTCCCGGTTAGTGAGTTTGAGCCCCCCGCATGGGGCTCTGTGCTGACAGCTCAGAGCCTGGAGCCGGCTTCGGATCTCGCTGCCCCTCCCCCCGTTAAGATTAAACATTAAAAAAAAAAAAATGCTTGTTGTATGAATGAATGCAATGTCAACAGACACAGCCCTTTACGCATCCTCTCTCTGAGATAATAATTGTGCCAAACCCTCAGGGGCTGAGGCCTGTGTTGGGAACTTGACATAGATTTTACAACCGTAGGACTTGGGATTGATCATTCTGATCTCCATTTTACAGAGGGCGAACTGAAGCACAGAGAAGTTAAGCGACTTTCTCGATTCCTCAAGGTCACACAGCTAGTAAACAGGATTTAAACCCAGATCTGGCTAGCTTCAGGGGCCTCACTTTTTTTTTTCCCCCAGGGGCCTCACTTTTAACCCTCGGCCTTTCTTCTGCAAAGCCCTGTCATCTCCAAACCGTTTTTTGACAGAGTCTCCGTGCTGTGCACTCTTTAAACACTGACTGGACCTGGGGATACGGGTGGACAGAAAGACAGACAGACTGAGCTGCAGGACCTCTTGGCCCTGAGAGGGCTGTATGTTGCCAGGCGGAGCCCAGTGCCTGCCTCCACCTGGCACCCCCGGCCCCCTTCTCCTGGCTGCCCCTTCCTGGGGGGGTGGGGGGTGGCCCACTGGGTGTGATGGTCCTTCCCCGGGAACTGGAGCGTACCGAACCAGATGTCTCAGCCTGGTTTTCCTGCCAGAGGCACAGGGACAGAGAAAGTCATCCTTCCCCTGGGGAAGTACCCATCTAAAAGCCTGGGGGAAAAACCCAAAGGCACCTAATCAGGAGAATCCCTTAGCCTCTTCCGAGCCCACAGCCGCCTGGGGCTGGGGGGGTGGGGAAGGTGGAGCCAGAGTTGGGTTCTATCCGTGACTCACAGCTGGAGGAACATCTGCCCAGCACTTAGCAGCTTACAAAGAGCTTTCATACAAATGGTCTCATTTTATCCCCACCTCATCTTGAGAGGGAGGGAGGCTTGTTCCCATTATACTGACGGGGACACCAAGGTTCACCGGGGTTCATTCACCCGCTCTGGCCTGGAGCACGCGTGCCCTCCCTTTGTGGACAGGCATCAATGGCCTGGGGGACCCCTTCCTGTCCAGCGGGCCAGCCTCCTACCGGCTCATACCCTCCAGCCATCACGCTCAAGTCCCCTGGGCTGGCTGTCTCTCAGGTCCTTGGGGCTCTATTGTGTGGTGTTCCAGCTGGCTGCTTTACCCATAATCCTCTGGCTCCACAGGCAATGCCCGTGGACTAGTTCTGTGACCCGCCTGAGGCCTCCCCCTCTGAGGTCCAGAGCAGTTTTCCCAGCCCAGTGAGCCAGGAACCTCCCTGTGCCCACGCCCCCACCTTCAGCCCATGTGTATATCAGCACCTGTCTTTGGCATTTCTTTAAATACAAATAAACAGCTCTATTGCTACTTAAGTTTCACCCTTATAAAGTATACATTTGGGGCGCCTGGGTGGCTCAGTTGGTTAAGCGCCTGACTTCGGCTCAAGTCATGATCTCACGGTTCGTGAGTTCGAGCCCCACATCGGGCTCTGTGCATCATGACAGCTCGGAGCCTGGAAGCTGCTTCGGACTCTGTGTCTCCCTCGCTCTCTCTGCCCCTCCCCAACTCATGCTCTGTTTCTCAGTCTCTCAAAAGTAAATAAACATTAAAAATTTTTACAAAGGAGTTAATGTTTATTTATTTTTGAGAGAGAAAGAGAGACAGAGCGTGGGCGGGGGAGGGGCAGAGAGAGAGGGAGACACAGAGAATTCAAAGCAGCTCCAGGCTCTGAGCTGTCAGCACAGAGCCCAGCCTGGGGCTCAGACCCATGAGCCGTGAGATCATGACCTGAGCCGAAGTCGCACGCTTCACCGACTGAGCCACCCAGGCGCCCCAAGCCCCTCTCTCTTCCGACCCTGCTCAAGCCCCTGGCCCCCGGCTGCCTGGACTCCCTCCCCCTGCTCTCGGCCTACGAGGCGCGCCTCAGCGCCCGGCCCAAGCTCAAGGCCTTCCTGGCCTCCCCTGAGCACGTGAACCGCCCTGTCCTCGGCGCCCGTTAGACGTGAGCGTGCCTCCCTCGAGAGGACTGCCCTTGGGGACCAACAAACACGGTGAGCGGAAAGCGGTGCTGTGGTCACTGAGGGGCTGGAGGGCACCGTGGACCCTCTGCCCCTCCCTGGGCAGCCTCGGGAGGATGAGGCTTGGGCTGGGCATCTGGGCCCCCGGGACGGCATTACCCACCTGACCTGCCACGAGACAAAGAGCGGTTCCGGGTCCAGACTGGCAGAGGAGACGTCAGGCCTTCAGGATCCACCCGGAGGACTTCCCGCGGGAGGGAGGTGCCCTCCCTGGGGGCACTCATGGTTGCGGAGCCCTCCGAGTCTGGGACAAGGGCAGCCGTGAATGTGGCAAGCAGTCCCCGGCATCTGTGAGTTCCACGGTCCGCTCACACACTCAGGGTGACCTCCGCACATGTTGTACCCTGGGAAGTGACACAGTCTGCCGTCTCACACGGGCAGCAGCGTTGCTCATTCTCACGTGTCGCCCACGGTCACCCTCCGGCAGCCCGGCGGGTGGCCAGCCGGGCCCAAGTGTATATGCCCCAAGGCCAGCCTGGAGCTCTGGGTGGCCTGGCCTGGCCGGCCCTTTAGACAAGCCTCTGCCCCACGGGCTTCAAGCAGAGGCCCCGTGAAGAGGGTCTCTCGTGCACCGGATTTGGGGGCGCTGGTTGGCAGTTTGGGTTCCCAGAGGACAGCCGGCTTCTGTGTGCGGAACGCCCCAGGAAGGGCCCACCGATCCCCGAGAGGAGAGTGGCAGAGCCCGGAAGCCCCTGTCGTCCTCCTGGGTTTCGTAGGGCCACCCCGGGTGACTGCAGGGCAGGGCTGAGGCCTGTGAGCCTCCTCTGTGCCCTGACCGGTGGCTTGGGGGGCGGAGGGCAGGACCCTCAGGCTGCGGTGTTCACCGTGCAGGCCGCCGGGACGGTGGCCGTAGGAGGGTTACAGAACAGGCCGGGGAGACACGGGCATCCTGTAGATCCCAGAGCGGCAGGAAGAAAGCTGCTCTTTTGAAAGCTTCCTGTAACCAACAGCTTCCATATTCTTTGGGGTGACCGGGCTGGGCATTTTTTTTTTTAATGTTTATTTATTTGTTCTTGAGTGAGAGAGAGTGTGAGCGGGGAAGGGGCAGAGAGAGAGGGAGACAGAGAATCCCAAGCAGGCTCCGCGCCATCAGCAAAGAGCCTGATGTGGGGCTCGAACTCGTGAACCTTGAGATCCTGACCTGAGCCGAAACCGAGAGTCGGATGCTTAACCAACCGAGCCACCCAGGCGCCCCGTGGGCATTTTGATTGTATAGCTCTGCGACCCCAAGAAGGTGGATAGAAGAGGTTCCCGCGGTCAGGAGGAGGGACCCTGGGGAGTGGAGGGCAGGTCCCCTCTTTGGGCAGCTGGGGGCTCCGGGGAGCTGGTGCAGCCAGGTGTGGGGGAGATGAGACGGCTAGGTTGGGGAGAGGCTGGGAGCCCCTCCAGCTGGGGAGGTGACAAGTGACCCCCAGCGTTGAGCTTTCTCCGAGCCATGTCCCGGGCATGTCACTTATATTAACTCATTTGGTTTTCACAAAAGAAGCCACCTCGTAGATGCTGTCAATATTCCCACTTCACAGATGAGGACCTTGGGGCCCAGAGAGGTGAAGGCACCCTGCTCAAGGACATACGGCTGGTTAAGAGGCCAAGGCAGGATTTGAACTCAGGCTCTCCGGCCCCAGAGCGCGTGCCTGTAATGATTCTGCTCTAGGTGGGGACTTGAGCCACCAGTTTTTATGTCCTGGCACAGGGTGACCACAGTGACCCGCAGGGGCTTGGTAGCTCTGGTGACCCCTCTAATTATATGGGGGCAGGAACCCTAAGAGAAAGGTTGGGCTTCCAGCCTATCATGGGCAGAAGGGGGGCTGGCTCCCCTTTGGGGAACATTTGCTGGAACATTCAGAGACTGGTGACTGGGTTTGCTCCCCAGCTGGTTACAGATGAAAAGCTCATCCTTCCGGGAGCTCCACGAAGCTCCATGTTCGAGCCCCACATGGGGCTCTGTGCGTCATGACATCTCGGAGCCTGGAGCCTGCTTCGGAGTCTGCGTCTCCCTCTCTCTCTGCTCCTCCCCTGCTTGTGCTCTCTCTCTCTGTTTCTCGAAAATAAATAAACATTAAAAACAATAAAATAGGGGCGCCTGGGTGGCTCAGTCAGTTAAGCATCTGACTTCGGCTCAGGTCATGATCTCGCAGTTTGTGAGTTCGAGCCCCACATCGGGCTCTGTGCTGCCAGCTCAGAGCCTGGAGCCTGCTTCGGATTCTGTGTCTCCCCCTCTCTCTGCCCCTCCCCCGTTCATGCTCTGTCTCTGTCTCAAAAATAAATAAATGTTAACAAAATTTCAAATAAAATAAAGTGCACATTCTGTGGCTCCAGTATACGCAATGTTGTGCAACCATGATATAATTCCAGACCATTTACATCACCCCAGAAAGAAACCCTTTAGCGTATATCAGTACGTCATTCCTTTCCATGCCGAGTAGTATTCCATTACCTGGATGTACACGCTTTGTCTACCCATTTCTACACGGAGGGACGTTTGGGTTGTTTCACTTTTTGGCTTTAATGAAGCATGCTGCCGTGAACATTTATGAGAAAATTTTTGGTGCGGACGTATGCTTTCACTTCCCTGGGGCACGCCCCTAGGAGTGGGCTTGGCCAGGTCACATGGTAGCTCATTTTGAGTAACCACCAAACTCTTTTCCAAAGCAGCTGCACCATTTTATAAGCCAAACAGCAGCATATGCAAAGGCCCCAACTTCTCCACGTCTTCACCAACACTGTTGCTGCCTGTCTTTTCCACTCTTGCTATTCTGGTGAGTGTGAAATGGTACGTCAGCATGGCTATGGGGGCCAAGCCTGGGTCGACTTGGGGGGAACGGGTGGAGAAGGAGCCATCATCTTCGCCCTCTAAAGAATCACAGCTCAGAATAGAGACAGACACGACGCTTCATTCACACGCTGATTAGTACGTGTCAGGCCGTGAGTGGGCTAGACATCACGACAAACACCAGGACAGGTAAGATATGGTCTCCACGCTAATGGACTCTCTTTAAGAAGAATCTAAGGCCTTCAGCAGCAGCCCACCCACCCATCCATCTCTCTGTCTGTCCATCTATCTACCCATCTACCCAATCATCCACCCATCCGACAACCAAACATTTGACCAGCAGTCCATCAAAACATCCACCTCTCTATATATCCACCCATCCATCCAACTACCCATATACCCGGCCAGTCATCCTCTACCTGTCTATCCATCCATCTATCCATTCACCTAACCATCTATTGGTACAATCATCCATCCATCCACCTATCAACTGTTTAACCACTAGCCTGTTTACCCACCCTTCCATTCAGTCAGCTACCTGTCCATCCATCCATCCATCCATCCATCCGTCAACCACTGATCCACCTGGCCATCCTAGACACTGGAGCTGGAGCTCCAGCTTGGCTAAGCTGGGCTGGGCAAGTCAAGGGCATCAAGATGAACACCCTAGCATGCTTGCTGTTCATTGAACACAAGGAAGGAAGGATTTCCAAGCCACGCTTTCTCCACCTGGACACAAAGTCTTCGCTTTGTGATTGAAAACACGTTTAGCCACTAGACCCTGACCAGTTGGCACCCCTATTACATTGGCTCAAGCTTCGGGGCACACATTTCTAACCACTTCCCGCCTTCGATGGTCATGTGAGCACAGGGTCACTCATCATTCATGACACCCGCCGTTTTTCGAGCCCTTCCTAAGTGCCAGGAAACTGCTAGGCCCTTTATTTAATTTTCACAAAGGCACCACGAGGCCCAGGTCAACCCCCATTTTCCAGATAAGGAAACCGAGGTTCAGAGAGGTGAAATACCTTGCCAAGGGTCACACAGTGAGTGCATGGGGAAATCCAGGCCTACGGGCCTTTCCTAAGACCTTGCGGAAGACGCTAGAATTCCTGTATCTGAAGGATGTTCGCAAGATGCCGCCTGGGATGTAGTACTCCCCTGGCCTCCAGGAGGGGAGGCCCCAAGTGCAGAGGGCTGGAGGCGGCTGGAGGCTGAACCTTCAAGTGGTCAGCTCGGACCCTCACAAGGAGCCCTTCCCACCCTGGACGATCTGGCTGGTGTCCACTCACCTCTGAACGCTGACCACTCCCCAGGCCCTCAGCTCCGCTCAGGGCCGCGGGGGGGCCGTCCCCTCTGCCTGCTGGCCACCCCTCCCTTCAGGCGGTCACCCCCATCGTCTCTCTGGTCTTGGCTCACACGCCACTTCCTCAGCCCCCCAGTCACAGCAAGGTCCCCATCTTCCTCCTTCTTGCCAGCCTCTTCTCCTCCAGAGTCATTCTGGGTCTGCTGAATGTGTATCTCCCGCCAGCTGGAAGGTTCCAGGAGGCAGGGACTGGTCCCCAACACCCAGGAAGCCATATAGCAGGTGTTCCACAAACACTTGTTGAAGATGCCACCCGTCTGGAACTTTCTCCGGCCTCTTGCCATCATACCTCCTCCAGGGGCACTGACCGCTGCCTCCCCTCTGAGGGCCTCCGCCTGGGGGTATGAGCCCTGCCTCCCCGCCTGAGGGCCTCCGCCTAACATACTCCGTTGGATTCCAGCACCCGAAACCCTCCACATTCACAGCTGATCCCCGCCAGGGTCCCAGCACTCACCCAGGGCTGAGCATGGGTTAAACATAGGTGGGCAATGCCTAAAAGGGAGGCCCCGTCCTCCCTTCTCCTCCATGAAGCCCCCCTGATGCCTGGGCCAGTGCTCCCGAGTACTTAGACTGTCTGGGGCCCTTTCCTGAGTCAGAGGTGCCTGAGAGCAGGGCCTTCGGGACAGACATGGTCTGTCTGTGTAGCCCCAGCAGCTGGCCTGAGGCTCGGTCCCAGCCTCAGATGTGCGCAAAAGGAATGCACGAATGGGTGGCCATTCGTGTGGCTGAGGGAGGCCAGAGCCACCGGCTCAGGTGGCAGGTGTCTGGAGGGATCCGTTTCCCTCAGACAAAGGCTGGTGCGGGGGGCAGGTGAATAAATCATGAGGGGCCTGGAGCGGGGCCGGGGCAGGACAACTGACCTCATTCCGGGTGGAGAAGCGCACACAGCTGGGCAGTCAGAGGGCTGGGGACGGAACAGGGGGGCACAAGAGGCCAGTGGGGGCTGCCTGGCCCAGCCCCACATTTCTCCCTGACAAACGAGAGGCCGGAGGTCAGCAGAAGGTAGGTGAGAGGTGCTGGCAGGAGGTGGGGAAGCTCAGAGCTGCTCTGGGGCTCTGGGTAGGGAGAAGGGGGGACGTCTGGGGCCAGGATGGTGGGGGGGGGGGCGCTGTCTTTCCAGAATCCAGGAGTCATCCTGGGGGGGGGAGGTGTGGGCAGGGAAAATAGGAAGAGCAAGGATGGACAGACAGACAGACAGATGGACCAACGGAGCAGAGGGAGGGAGTGACAGAGATGGGTATGAGAGGCCAGAGAGACCCCCAGAGACAGCAGGGCAAATGTCAGCAGAGTGCAGGGGGGTGGCAAGGGGCCGTGGGTAAGAGAGACGCAGAGAGATGGGCAGAGAGGGGCAGCGAGCAAGACCCAAATGGCGGGGGGCCGGGGGGGAGACCATAAGCCAGAAAGGCCAGGTGACCAGGTGACCAGGGCTCTGCAAGGTAGCCCGTGGCCAGCATGGGGCTGGAGACCGGTGGGTTGGGGGAGGCTAGGACTTGGGTGAGCAGCACGGGGAGAGCCCTACCAGCCTGTGGAGAGAGGGACAGGGGAAAGTACCCGGGAGCCTGTGGGGACCGCACCCACAGCTGCCCACTCAGCCACCCTCCCGCAGGAACGGGGCGACCAGAGTGGGAAGAGGAGGCGCCCAGCCCTGGTCTCCATGGCCCTTCCCCAGGGCCAGGCAGATGGCAGTCTCCCCGCGGGGGACCCCAGCCCCTCTGAGGGCACCCCAGGGCCCAGCCGGGCCCCTGCCAGCCCAGCAGCCAACAGGCGGCGGGCACTCCTCAAGGAACTGGAGGCCCGGGTGCAGGCAGCCTACGGGCAGGTAAAGGGGACAGGGGTGTGGGGCATCAGAGGGAGACGCGGGGATCCCCCGCCGCAGCCGGGACCCTGTAGGACAGACCCAGGGGAGAACTCAGGGAGGAGCCCCGGGACGTGCAGGTGGGAGGCAGGTTCAGTCAGCTGCCCAGGACGGAGGCTGGCGTCTCTCCCCACCTCTGCCCTCACCGAAGCCCGCGTCCAGCCCACAGCACCCAGAGCTGTCTCCCTTCCGCTCGTCACCTGAGTACAGGGTCGGGGGGCTGGGCCAGGCAGAGGTGCCGAGGGCGGGCAGGCTGGCCAGGGGCTCTAAGGTGAGAGCAAGGGCCCTGGCCCGGAGGGTCAGGAGCTTTCTGGACCGGGCCAAGACGGCCTCCTCTCAGGACAGGCGGTAGGGGCAGGGCCTGCTGAGTTCATACCACCATTCTGAGGGGAGAGGTGCCCCAGCCCGCCCTGGCACCCTGGGCACCTGGTTTCCTCCTCCCGTGTCCGGGCCCTGCTTCTGAAGACATTAAGTCTCTCCTAATTGGGGGAGATTAGGGGTAGGGGTTGGGGGAGAAAGTGCTGGAGAGGAGGTGCCCAGAAGACCCTCAGAGTGAGCGCAGGGAGGCTGTGCCTTCCAGGGGGCCTTGACTCCTGAGTGGCCCCCCTCACCAGCAGGGATGCTCAGAGATAATCCTGGATTAGGACCCAAGCCCCCGGGCCCAGGGCTCCCCGCCTGCCCACCCGCTCCCAATCTTCCCCGCGAAACCCTAGGAAAATCCCCTGCAATGCTCCCAGGCTCTCACTGGGGACAGCTGGGGGCAGACAGGAGCCCACAGCATCCGCTGAGGCCCAGCCCTGGGCCGCCCCCAGGACTCCAGGCCTGGCATGGTTCAGGAGCCCATGGGAAACTGTGCCAAACGGCCTCGACATCGGGGGCCTAAGGTAGGACGGCTAAGGGGGAGAAGCCAAGGCCAGGAGGCTGGGCTGGAGCCTGGAAGGGTCAGGTGGGGTGGGCAGAGTCCTGTGTGAGGGCCGGGCTGGGGTTAGAGGTAGAGCAGGGCAGGCGGGTGGAGGGGGTGGTTCCCACCACCCTAGACCAATCAAGATGTCCCCGGGGGAAGGCCCCAGACTCCGGCCCCTTGCGGTCCTGGCTCCCACGGACCCCCGGGCCTTCCCGCCAAGCTCATTAGGCCCCCCGGGTGCCCATCCAGCTGCCCTGTGCCGGCCGCTCTTCCTGCTCTCTGCCAGTCAGAGACAGGAGGTACAGAGCTGGAGCTGAAGGTCCCATTCTGCCACCGGCTTTCTGAGCAACCTTGGTCCCGTCCCTTGCCTTTTCGGGGGCCTCGGTTTGCCCAGTTGAACGGTAAGGGGGTGGACCCTTCCGGCCTAGAGTATTGATGGGTGAAGGCCCCCACTCTCCTGTGCCCGGTTCCAAAGACGGGAGAGGCTGGTGAATGAGGGTGGAGGGGCCGCCGCCCCAGCTCATAGCTGGCTCTGCCGCAGGAGCGCTGGCAGTGGCCCAGCTCCCCCCCAGGGCGCTCCCACCACAGCCCCGGCCCCGGCCCCGGCCCCGGCCCCGAGGAGCAGGGGGACCCTGGGCCGGGCATCCAGGGTTACTCGGTGCTCAGCAGCCTGGTGGGGCCCGCCTGCATCTTCCTGCGGCCCAGCATCGCGGCCACCCAGCTCGTATGTATGGCAAGCCCCTGCCTTTGCCTCCTCTCTGCCTCTCCTTGAGTGGGGTCTTTGGAGCAAAGGCACACAGATCCAGGGGGTGGGACAGAGAAGAGTGGAGGAAACATCAAGGGGATCAAACAGCGGGGAGACCCAAGGAGACCCACCAGGAAAGAGAGAGGAGAGGGAACAGAGAACCTAGGAGACAGCCACCCAGGGGGTGGGCAGGGAGGTGGCAGGGCCTCCGAGAGAGAGAACGAGAGAGACACACGGAGGTCCCCAGGGCCACGTCTGAGGCTCTACCCGACCCCAGATCCACCTCTGGCAAATGGAGCTCTGTGACCTCTGCAAGGGGAGGGGCAGGAGGTGGGCAGAGGTCTGGGCAGGGGGCAGGGAAGGGGCGGCCCAAGATGCCCAGGCCAGCGGGCGGGAACCGGCGGCAGCCACCAGCCCTGAGCAGTGTCAGATGACCCAGGCCCTGCCCGTGCATGTTGGGGGTGCTGAGTGGGGAGCCCCAAAGAACAAGAGGAAGGGGTGCAGGTGTCAGGGTGGTCCAGGGGATTCTTAACTTCTCTGTGCGCCACCCCCCCTCCAGGACCGGGAGCTGCGGCCAGAGGAGATCGAAGGTAAAGCGTTTTGGAAAAGACTAGTCTCCAGAGGGGTGGACAAAGGGTGGAGCGCACAGGGTGGGGACACTGGGTGGGGCCTCGGTGGTCTCCACCAGGAAGGAACCAGGGGCAAGAGAAGGGCTGCAGGAGATCACAGAGAGATGGGGACGAGACCGAACGGGGAGGGGTTGACAGAGCCCCCAGCCGTCGGTCCCCAGGTCTCATTCGCCAGGTGGGTCTCACTTCCCTTTTGTGTTTGTTCATGGAGCAAACGCCTCCTGGGTGCCTACTGCGTGCCTGGCCCTGTGCTGGGCACAGGGAGTGTGGCAAACTAGACAGATACAGCCCATGTCCTCGGGGGGGGGGGGCAGATGTCAATGAGTCAACAAGTACAAACGATGCTAAGCGCTGGCAAAGAAATGAACAAATGGGCTGGAGGGGACTGAATTTAGACGGAAGACTTTCTTGGGCAGGTGACCCGAAGACCAGAAGAGGGAAGAGTGTTCCAGAATGTGAGCTCCATGAGCTCCATGAGGTTAGGGATTGTTTCCTTTCTTTTCCTTCCTTCCTTCCTTCGTTCCTTCCTTCCTTCCTTCGTTCCTTCCTTCCTCCTTCCTTCCTCCCTTCCTTCCTTCCTCCTTCCTTCCTTCCTTCCTCCTTCCTTCCTTCCTTCCTTCCTGCCTGCCTGCCTGCCTTATCCCCACTATCTAGAGCAGAGCTTGGCACATAGTAGATGCTCCTTAAATATTTGTTGGAAGAACGAATTAAAGAACTAGCACATGCAAAGGCCCTGAGACAGCAAAGAGAAACTGATGTTTACAAGGAGGAAATGATTCGACCAAAGGACGAAGGAAGGGTGTGCTGGTCCAGGCTGGGGTCCGGGGGGACGAGTGGGAAGGACTGACCCCGCCCTGCCCGGCAGAGCTGCAGATCGCCTTCCAGGAGTTTGACCGAGACCGTGACGGCTACATCGGCTACCGGGAGCTGGGCGCCTGCATGCGGACCCTGGGCTACATGCCCACTGAGATGGAACTCATCGAGATTTCACAGCAAATCAGTATGTGCCTCAGACCTGCCCCAAGCCCAGTTCTCCGGGGGCCATGGCCATGGCTTGAGCAGCTGGGCGGCCCAGGGAAGAGAGATGCCTCCACAGGTTGGCCCCCAGAGCCGGGGACCCTGGTCATTCTCAAGGCGCTTGCTCTGCCTCTGAAGAATCTCCCCATCGCCCTACAAGGTGGGGGGGGGGCAAGGACCGTTATCCCCACTTTTTAGATGAGGAAACTGAGCAGATGATCCAGCCTACGGGGCCCCGCGAGAGGGAAGGACCCATTTAGTGGGGCAGGGGAGAGGGACACGGGCCAGGAGAGGAGGGCAAGGGAGGGCCGGGGCCGGGCAGGGGTCTCTGGTTGCCTGGGGTCCCTGACGGGTACGGCCCCCAGGTGGCGGGAAGGTGGACTTTGAGGACTTCGTTGAGCTGATGGGCCCCAAGCTGCTGGCGGAGACGGCAGACATGATCGGCGTCAGGGAGCTTCGAGATGCCTTTCGGGAGGTGCGGCCCCTGGGGCTGGAGGGAGGGCAGGGGCTTCGGGTCTGCCGTGACGGAGGGCTGAGTGAATGCGCGGTTTGGCCGGGGACTCAACGCCTCGACCCACGCCGCCACAGTTCGACACCAACGGGGATGGCCGCATCAGCTTGGGTGAGCTGCGGGCAGCCCTCAAGGCCCTGCTGGGGGAGCGCCTCAGCCAGCGGGAGGTGGACGAGGTCCTCCACGACATTGACCTCAACGGGGACGGCCTGGTGGACTTTGAAGGTACCGCCCACTGCCCTCCGCGCTTAGCGCCAGCACAACCCCCGGAGGTTTTTAAGAGCTCAAGGGAATGACCAAAGGGGCATCGGCGCCGTGCGCTAGGCACTCTGTGCCCTCTCCCCGGGAGCAGGACAAGACAGTCAGCTCTTAGGGAGGCGGGAGTGCTTGGCCAAAGATGTGGATGTGGCCGAGATGGGAAGCCAGGCGGGTTGACCAGAACCTCGTTCTTCCTCTAAGCCGCGTTGCCCCAGGGGGAAAATAAGGGTTAAATAATGACAGGAAGCCAAGGAAAATCAGTATGTAGAAATTCTCCCAGAGTTATTCCTGAGCTTCCTAGCAGCCAAAGCAAAAAGGAAAACAGGTTCAGTTAAGAGATTTGGGGGTCTTGTCGTTGCTGCTGTTTCTCTGTTTCGTTTCGTTTCGTTTTGTCCATAAAGCAAAGCCCCTCTTCTTCGCCTGAGGGCCCATTCCCCAGATCCAGAAGACTCCCTTGTGGGCTCTGCCCTGGACCACGCCTCCTCCCACCTCAAGGCCAATATATTGGTCTCACCCCTACTGGGGTCCAGACTGCAGACCCGCAACCTTGGCTTTGTCCTGGCAGAGTTTGTGCGAATGATGTCTCGCTGAGTCTGCACCGAAGCTGGAGGCAGGAGACGGGACTTGGGACCACAGCCACTGCCTGCCAGCGTGTGCCCGGAAACCCTCTGCTCCCAGTTGACCCTCCCCCCCCCCCCCACCGACCGCCTCCCTACCCTGCCTGTGGGCAACACCCTGTCCCGCCCTCACCCTCACCCCCGCTTCCCCACCAAGCCCCACTGCCCGTCCCTGTCTCTCTGAGAGTAAAGTGTCTTGGAGCCTGAGGGGATGGCTTCTGCTTCTCATTCGTTTACCCTGGAGGACCCAGTGTTTGGCCCCCCAAAAGTTATAAGATCCCTCGACCGTGAACTCCAGGTGGGCAGGGGCCCTTTCTGGATTCTGGGCCCCTCCCAGAGCCAGTATCAGGAAACGTCCCTAGATGAGTAAATGCCACCTGCTTCTCCCAGGGCTGGGATGTGCACTGGCCCCTCATCCCGCAAAAGGGCTCCCGTCAGGGCCGGGGTTACAACAGAGGGTAGCACAAGGGAGTGAGGGCTTTTCCCAGGCCACGTACTCTGGGAGGGAGAAAGAGCTGGAAGGTCAGCTGGGAGGAGTGAGTGACGGACGGGCCCCTTCGGATACACATCAGCTTTGGGGTTCCCGCCTCAAACGCCTGA
Organism: Prionailurus viverrinus; assembly: GCF_022837055.1. Taxonomy (NCBI): domain Eukaryota; kingdom Metazoa; phylum Chordata; class Mammalia; order Carnivora; family Felidae; genus Prionailurus; species Prionailurus viverrinus. Next base: position 106,037,837 of record NC_062570.1, read on the forward strand.
GCACGGCAGGGGTCAGGTCGGCGTCCGCTCAGAGGCTCTCCTGCTCAAGCCCGCTTCCTCGCCCTCTCTCTCTTGCATTCCTGACTTCACCTCAGCGTCTGCTTCCAGGGGGGACCCAAACGACACGTCCCCTCGCTCCAGCGCTGCTGTGGTCCTTAGAGCCCCATGGAGGAAACCAAGACGCTGAGTCTAAGCAACCTTGCTAGCGGTCACACGGCCCCACCGCCGTCTCTCCCGGCCCAGTCCATGCAGCACGTGCTGCCCGATTATTCTTTCTAAAAGAAAGTTTTGCCCCACTTCTGTTCAGGAACTGGCCGTGACACCCCCCCCCCGCCCCCATCGCCCCCAGATTAATCCAGCCGCCAGGCACCAGAAGGCTCTGGGAGGATGAGGGCTGGCATAGAATCACACACAGTTAGGACGAAGCCGAGGTGGGACTTACAGCCAGGCTCCGGGACTCTAAAATCACAGCCCCAACAAGCCGGTGCCTCGAGTCACCGTGGAGCCGGGCCCTGGCCTCCGCTAACTGCAGCAAAGGTTTGCCTCGCAGAGCACTGCCTGACCCGCGGCTGTTCCCACCTGCCGGGAGGGAGCCCTGACCTTCTGGTCGAGAAGGGGAGGGAGCTTACAGCGCCCCCGCCTGGTCGTCACCATCGCTGCTGCCGACAAGATGGCTTTGGGACGGAGAGGGCAGGGGGCCACCCGCGCCCTGCCCAGCCCAGAGCCTGGACGCCGAGGTGCCGGGGCTGGCTGCAGCGGCCTCAGCACCACTCGCCCGGCAGATCCCAATTAATCCCTAATTCTCAATTAGGGGATCTCTCCTGCCAGTCTGGCAGGCCTGGGGATGAGAAGGAGCCACCCCAGCCCCAGAGCTTCCCTGGGGGCTCGGGCCCACCCCCCTCCCTGCCACCACCCTCCACCTGCTGTCACAAACGGCATCGTCCGTCCCCTCTGCAGGGGCTGGGGGTGGTGACGGACGTGGCCCGCGGGCTCCCGGCCTGGCAGGCTCTGTGGTTGGGGCGGGGGGGAGGGGGAGGGGATGGCGATGGGATGGTGATAATTGGCCGCCGTGTATCTGCTGGCCCCCCAAAGTGCCCACAGCTCCTCCAAATCTCCTATGCGCCTTCCTACCCCCAAAAAGCTGCTGGCCCAGAAAGTCCCAACAGAGTAACCACTGGAGCAGGGCCCAGGGCCGGGAAGAAACAGTGAGCGGGCAGAGACTGTCCTGAGCCAAGAGCCCCTTCTCCGCTTAGTGGGGGCACCTGCCCCCAAACCCCGTAGGCTGTGGCCAGCTGGAGCAGGCCGGAGCTACGAGATCTTCTGGGTTTCCAAAAGAAACTGTAAACTCAGACTTACATTGAGTCCATTTTATTGATTTTTTTCTTTCTTTTTTTTTTTTTTTAAGAGAGAGTGAGTGGGAGAAAGGGGCAAAGGGAGAGGGAGAGAGAATCCCAAGCAGGCTTCACACTCAGCATGGAACCAGACTCAGGGCTCCATCCCACGACCCGGGGGATCAGGACCTCAGCCGAAATCAAGAGTCAGACGCTCAGCCGACTGAGCCACCCAGGCACCCCAATTAAGTCCACTTTAAATAGTTTGACTGCTGACTATAGAATTCAATGAGGTGTATAAACCTTACATGTACAGCTCAATGAATTTTTATATGTGTGTGCACTCAGGGAACCATCACCCACATCAAGATATTACATCCACTTATTTAGAACAGTTCTAGGCTTACAGAAGTATCTTGAAGATACCACAGGGAGTTCCTGTATACAATCCACCACAGCCAGCTTGGGCAAGGTTCTCCAGAGAACAGAACCAATAGAAGACGTGTGTGTGTATGTGTGTGTGTGTGTGTGTGTGTGTGTGTGTGTGTGTGTGTAGCTATTTATTGTAAGGAATTGGCTCAGGTGATTATAGGTGCTGAGCAGTCCCAAGGTTGACAGTCAGCAAGGTGGAGAGCCAGGGGAACTGGTGTTTCAGTTCCAGCCTGAGCCTCAAGGACTGAGGACCAGCAAAGTTTCGAAGACAGATGTCCTGCCTCGACCCTCAAGCAGGCCAAGTTCCCTCTTACTCAGCCTTGGTGCTCCATTTGGGTCTTCAACTGATCGGATAAGGCCCACCCACCCATCATGGGAAGGGCCATCTGCTTTACTCAGTCCTCCAATTCAGTGGATGTTAATTGCATCCAGAAACACCCTCACAGTCACACCCAAAGTCACATTTAGCCAAACATCTGGGCATTTGTGACCCAGGCGTGTTGGCACTTAAAATTAACCATCATGCTCTATTAATATCTTATGTTAGAATGGTCCATTTGTTGCAATTAATAAACACTGACACGTAATTATTAACTAAAGTCTATATTCTATGCAGATTTCATAATTTTCCCCCTGACTATCCTTTTGCTGTCCAGAATGCCACCCTGGACACCACATAACATTAGGCATCATGCCTCCTCAAACTCCTCTTGGTTGTGATAGTTTCCCAGGCTTCCCTTGTGTTGTTTCATTTTTCTGATCTTGACAGTTTTAAGGAACACTGGTCAGGTATCTTATAGAAAGTCCCTAAGTTGGGATTTGTCTGATGTTCCCCTCATGATTAGTCCGGGGTTATGGGTTTGTAGGAGGAAGACCACAGAGGTAAAGTGCCCTTCTCATCCCATCATATCAAGGGTACATAGCATCAACATGACTTCACTGTTGATGTTGACCTTGATCACCTGGCTTGAGGTAGTGTTTGTCAGGTTTCTATACTACAAAATTACTTTTTCTTTCTCCCATTATGTACTACACTCTCTGGAAGAAAGTTACTCTGCATAGCCCACACTTAAGGGGTGAGGGGTTACAGTCCACCTCATTAAGGACAGAGTCTCTACATAAATTACTTGGAATTCCTCTATATAGATTTGTCTCTTCTCTCCCTTTATTTATTCAACCATTAGACATAGATATAGAGATAGATGAGACAGAGATAGAAATAGAGATAGAAATACATGTCAGTAAGGGCTCATAGATATTTATTTTATACAAGTTATAATCCAATACTTTTTAAATTTTTGTTGTTCATATTCCTCCAGTTTGGGCCATTGGGAGCCCTTTCAGTTAGCTCCTGTGTCCCTTTGACATACCCCCATCATGGTGGAATTGAGGGTTTGGGGATTTGGGGGTGTGGTGGGTTTGGGTTTGTTTGTTCATTCATTCATTCGTTTGTTTTTCAGCATTTTCTTACTTTCTAGCAGTATAAGATGCTCCAGGATCATCTTGTCTGTTTTCTGCCCCAGGCTTAGAATTAGCCATTTTCTCCAAGGAACGCTGGTTCACTTTATTGGAGAATGCCATTAGAAACCAAGATCTGGGGGGCGCCTGGATGGCTCAGACAGTTAAGCATCCAACTTTAGCTCAGGTCATGATCTCGTGGTTTATGAATTTGACCCCTGCATCAGGCTCTGTGCTGACAGCTCAGCCTGGAGCCTGCCTCGGATTCTGTGTCTCCCTCTCTCTCTGCCCCTCCACCCCCTCTCTGCTTAAAAATAAATAAACATTAAAAAAAAAACTTAAAAAAAAAAAAAAAGAAACCAAGATCTGGGTGCTATATTGCTTCTAGGCTCTCTCAGTTGACAGAGAAGATATGCATGTACACTAATCTGTGTATATACAATTTTTAAATATTTCTGTATGTAATCTACTGTATCTATATTGAGCTAAACACGAGTTCATATTAATGTCTCCAATTTCCGACCCATTATCACATGGATCACGCTAGCCTCCTCCCCTTGCTTACAAGTAACTTCTCGTCCAAAAAATAAGAAATCATCCATGTTCATTTACTTACTTTTCAATTCCCGTGTATGTGCACAGTGGTTTTAAAATTGTCAACCCACACCCCCACAGGAAACCACTTCAACTAGAGACAGTGCTCTTTCATTGTCACAGATCCACTCATTTCCAGATTAGCACCTTAGTCACCCGCCCCCTTCCGTGAGGCCACCTCGTACATTTGTAAAACAGACTTTTTGTCACATTCTTCATTCCATCCTGGGATCCCCTGACCTCCTAAATGATTTTTTAAATTTTGCATAAAGCTTACTCTTTACGACAGATGCTTAATATCTTGTATCCACCGTTACGGAATCATATAGAATAGTTTCAATGCCTTAAAAAAAAAAAAAAAAAAAAATCCCCAGGGTGCCTGGGTGGCTCAGTTAGTTGAACATCCCACTGTTGATCTCAGTTCTGGTCTTGATCTCAGGGCCATGAGTTCAAGCCCAGCGTGGGGCTCCAAACTGGGTTTGAAGGCTACTTAAAAAAAAAAAAAAGTCCAGGGTGCCTGGGTGGCTCAGTGGGTTGGGCGTCCGACTTTGGCCCAGGTCATGATCTCACGGTTCGTGGGTTCGAACCCTGCATCGGGCTCTGTGCTGACAGCTCAGAGCCTGGAGCCTGCTTTGAATTCTGTGTCTTCCTCCCTCTCTGCCCCTCCCCCGCTTGTGTTCTCTCTCTCAAAAATAAACACTAAAAAATAAATGTTTAATGTGAAAGAAGATTATAAAAAAATACATAAACTTTTAAACAATTATTGAAAACATCCCTTGTTCAGCTACTTAATTCTACCCCTCATCACCCCTGGCAACCAGTCATTTGTTTACCTTATGTAGAAGTTTCCTTTTTTCCAGAACGCCCTACAATTGGAATCATACAGTACATGGTTTTTTCAGACTGGCTTCTTTCACTTAGCAATATGCCGCTCCGTGTCTTTTCATGGCGAGATAGATGATTTCCTTTTATTGCTGAATAATAGTTCATTATATGGATACATCACAGTTAATTTGCTCATTCGCCAATTGAATGCCACTTCCTCTGGGAAGACTTCTGTGATGTCACCAAGCAGGCTCCCTCCTCCGAATTCCAATGCATCCTGTACCAGACCTCCCATTGTCTTACTATACTGTGTGCCTTCGCTTCCCTGTCCGTCTCTCCTCGAGACTAAGAGCTCCTTGAGGGCAGAAGCCATGGCCAGTTCATTTCCATATCATCAGTGTCCACCACAAGGCCTGGGACGAAGGATAGAGTCAGAAAAATGTCTGCTGAATGAATGAATGAACGAACGAACGAACGAACGAACGAACGAAAGAACGAATGTCCTGCAGATGAGGAAAATCTACAGACCCGGGGCATGAGGGGTACGCGAGGCCAGAAAAGTTTTGAGGAAGAGTAGCGTGGGAGAAAGGGTTAGTGTTTGGAGGAGAGTCTAAGATATAGGGTTATGAGGAATGAGATTTCAGGGGAGGGGTCTGGGTAGAGAAATGGATGGAAAAGAGGAGAATGAATATTCATTTGTCCACACGACAGCCCTATAAGATAGTTATTATTAGCGTCCGCCTCTTAAAAGACGGGGAAACCCAAGCATGCCGAGGTGAGTAACTTGCCCAGGAGGAAATCGCCTGTGGGGGCAGTGTGAGATTCGAACCATCAGCTTATTTAACTCCAGTCGATGCTCTCATCACCAGTTTGGGACAGGGCCCGACCTGCAGTGAGTAGTCAACGGAGGTGAGCTGTTCCTGCTATTGTCGGTATGAGGCACCGGCTTGGGGTCTGGAGGGCCAGGTTGAGGGGTCTCTGAGGTAGCCCTCGGACCTGAGACCCAGCCTGGACCTGAGCACTAGGCAAATGAGAAGCACAGGCGCGGTGGTAGCGTTGGTGAGGGACCCGTTGCCATAGGAACAAACGGAGGCTTTAGGAGGAGGGCGCATGCGCGGACCGGGGAAAGGGTGTTGAACCGGTGAAAGGTGACGTAAAAGCGCACGGGGTGAGACGCAGGGCTCCGAACGTCAAAGCCCTGCGTCCTCCGGCACCCAGAGCGGTAGAAAGGCGCGTTCGGTGGTGGCGGCGGCAGCAATAACAGCCCCGGCCGGACCGAGACCAGGCGGAGCGCAGCCGACGTGCAAAACAGCGCGAGTGAAGCGTTAGGGCGGCGCCCGCACACGGGAAGACCCCTCCGCGTGAACCGCGGCGGACCGGACCGGGGTCCCGGCTTCCGAGGCCCCGCCTCTCGGGCCTTGGGACTAATCGGATTGAGAGCGCGCCGGCCTGGACCGCGAACTCGCCAATTGCGTAGGGCGTCAGCCACCGCCCAATCCGGAGCAGACAGGTGCGAGCCCCGAAAGGCGGAGGCCAATCAGCAGCGGTTGCGGCCTGTTGGGGCCGGTCTCGGCCAATGAGGAGGCTCGAGTGACATCTTCGCGCACCAATAGGGAGTGAGAGAGCGTTCGTGCCCGCCTACCCTTCCGGCCTGAGCTCTATTTACCAGGGGCGTGCGGCCGGTTTACCAATCAGAGCGCGGCTGAGCGGCCAAGCAGCCAACCCCGGAGGAGCGGCCGGCCGGCGTCCGCCGCACCCAAGAGTTGGGGATGTCCTACAAACCCATCGCCCCCGCCCCCAGCAGTACCCCCGGCTCCAGCACCCCTGGGCCCGGCACCCCGGTCCCTACAGGTGAGGATCCAGCTCTACCCCTGCTCACCTGCCCGGGTGGTGGAGAAGACGGCCTGAGTTCTGCAACACTGGGCCTGCCGCCTACCCTCGCTGAGCCTCAGTTTGCTGGCCTGTGAAGTGGGCGTGGTCACGTAAGGGCTAGTTGGTGGAGTGCAGGGGGAGGGGTTTGTCCCTGAAGTTGAGCTCCTGAAGTGAAGCATCCGTTTGGAGGGAATCGGGCGAATCCGGTCGGGGGCTTGGAACGCTGGGAGGAGGCGTCCTGGCCCCGCGCTGACCTCTTACTCGCGCATGTTGCAGCCGGAAGTGTCCCATCGCCATCGGGCTCGGTGCCGGGAGCCGCTGCCCCTTTCAGACCCCTGTTTAACGACTTCGGACCGCCCTCCATGGGTTATGTGCAGGTGAGTGGGGCCGAGGGACTGCCTCTGGATGGGGACTGGAGGTCCCCTCCGGGCCTGAGTTCATCGCCCTGTCCTCTTTTGACACAGGCAATGAAGCCACCGGGCGCCCAGGGCTCCCAGAGCACCTACACGGACCTGCTGTCGGTCATAGAGGAGATGGGCAAAGAGATCCGGCCAACCTATGCTGGTAGCAAGAGCGCCATGGAGCGTCTGAAGAGAGGTAAGTGAGGCCTTCACCCGCCCTGGTCAAGAGACTAACACCGGACAGTCCTTCATGAGGAAGGGAAGGACATCTGAAGGCCACCTGAGCCAAGCCTAGACAAGGGCCAGGATCACCATCCAGAGAGGTGTTTTGAATTGAATTGAAATTGAGTCCGTTTTCGGGGAAGGACCAGAGCATTTGTATTTCAACAAGGCAGATTTGAGGGTTAGCCACGTCTCTAATCGAATTAGTCCCCTCGTTAGATTATAGTCCTTGTCCTTTTTACTGAAAGGAAAGGGGGTAGAGAGGGAGGGGTCTTCCTCGGGGGGTGGGGGGGGGGCGGGACTGTGGAGAGTCACTCTACGTCACTTGCGCATCCCCACCTCAGGCATCATCCATGCCCGGGCCCTAGTCAGAGAGTGCCTGGCAGAGACAGAGCGGAACGCCCGCACGTAACAGGACGCAACTCCGCCTCCGAATCTGGACCTTTCCCGGCCACTGCAGAGCACCTGCTTCTCCCTGGCCTTCACCCCGAGTTGCACTTCCCAGCCTGGGCTTCCTGTCCTGTGTCCCGTGGTGGGTGCCCTCCAGGAACCAGGGGGCGGCTCTCACTCCAGTCGACAGCACTAACTGGGACTCTTTCAAGAGTTAGCAGCGAGGTCACTGTGAGTCCCACCCATGACCTGCCAACAGTGTTGATCCAACTGGAGCGTTCTCCTTTCTGTGGCCCCCACCACTCAGCACTTACCCAGGACTTTTCACCACTTTTCCCAGACTCCTCCCCTAGCAGGGCCGCCGAAGGCCTGTCACCTCCCTGCCTCGTCTCCTGGGCCATAGCGACTCTTTTTTCAGTGTCTTTTGCTAAATATGCCCTTTTTGTATAAATAAAAGATAATTTGGAGTTGTTCTCTCATCTCTTAGTCTTTCTGAGTCTCGTACTTCTGCTAAGCCAGGCAGAAATTGGGAAAGAGGAGACTTACGGAGGGGAAAGGGTCGGTGCAGTGGTGGGAGAGAGAGGGCAGCCGAGCCCGGCCTGGCCTTGCCCTTGCTGTCCGTTGATTTGGGTTGGGACCTTGCCCTCCTGCCCTCAGCCTTCCCAGTTGTGGAAAGGGCTGAACTTTAGTACCTGGGAGCCCTGCCCTCCTACACATGGTGCCACCAGGGGGCAGCGCAGGGCCTTGGCAGCCTCCGCAGCTGGAGGGCACTGTCGGCAGCCTGGGCCTAGAGGCTTCTTTCTCTGGATTGGCAGTGATGTCTGGCAGGGTGGAAATGTCAGTTCATGTGAGCCAGGCGGTCGCATGCCCTCATGCCCTAACATCTTAAACTCCGAGTCAGCCATGAGAGGCTCTGAACACATCCTGACTCCCCAGGGGAGAGGGGACACTGCTGCTTCCCTCCCCCCCACCCCCAGCACCTGGGAAGCAGAGCCAAGGGGAGCGGACTGCCTTCCGAAATGGGTGAGACCCAGCTCGGTGCTGCCATCCACTGTCCCAGCACCTTCTAGCCTGCTGGGTGTGGCCCGGTGAGCCCAGCCCTCAGGTGTCTCAGCCTTTGCCCAGGGTCTGGTTGGCCAGACTTGTGGACCCGGAAGGTATCAGTGGGGAAAGCCATGGGGCCCCATTCAGGGGCTAGACCACGGCTTCGGAGTGACTGCAGTCCTATGCCTGAGTGTATAGCTGAATGACCCTAGAGGCCCGGGGCGCTGGAACGCCACCCCCTAGGGACAGGCAAGTCTTAGACCAGCCTCTCCTCAGACTTTGGAGGCTGCGCGGCATCTCCCCTGCCCTGGGTCCCGGGCTCGAGGGCTGGCAAGAATGGGGATGGGTCCAGCCATATTTCCAAGGCACACAGGAGGGCTGGGCCAGGGTGGAGATAGGAAGTGTTTAGGGGATCCCAGAGAACACGGAGTAAAAGCGCCAGCATTTGGAGAACTGCCTCTTCCCCTGCCGCCTTGGGGGAAGGAAGCAGGGGCCGCCCTCCTCCACCGCGGGCGGGGCCGCCAGGACCCCGCTGAGGTGGGGAGGGACAGCAGGGCCCAGGAAAGGGGCGGGGCGGCCGCCGTGACGCGGCGGGCGGCGGGGAGGGACAGCAGGGGCGCCGGCGGGCGGACCCGGAGCAAGGTCGGGGCCATGGGCCCGCGCTGCGCCTTCAGAGGGTCCGGCCACCGCTGGAACCCGAGGCTGGGGCCGGGGGTGCTCCGGGCTCCGACCCGCGGCCCGTCCGCCCCCGCCCGCACCGGGTGAGGGGCGCCCGCCCTAGACTAGAGGTGAGCCGGGACGTCGGCGGGCGGGCGGGCCAAGAGCGCGGCAGGGGACGGGGACGCCGGGGAGCAGAGGGAAGTGGGGACAATGGGGCCTCTCGCCCGCTCGCTGGGTGCGAGGTGGGGAGGTGGGAGGGGTGCCTGTAGCGGAACCGGGGCGCGGGCGGGCGGAGCGGGTCTCCCAGGGTCGGGGCCCGTGGGATACCCAGCGGAGCGACTCTTGCCTCAGCTCGAAGAGGGGTCAACCCCGGGAAGGATGATGGGGTGGCTGCACAGACGTGTGCCGGGGGTCCAGGAAGGATGCTGAGGCGGGGAAGTCGAGGACTGGGCTGCCGGGCAGAGTGGGGAAGGCAGATCTGGGGGCCGGAGGGGTTAGTTATCTGGTCCTGGAAGGTAGGTGCGGGGGGGGGGGGTGGGAGGACACTGACAGACGTTACAAGGAGGGGCGCACGGGGCTGCTCTGCGGAGACACCCCAGGGGACAAGGTTCTAAGTGGATGTCTGGGAATGGGGGACAAGCGACCCCACCGACTAGGGGAAAGGGATGCAGGGGGCGGGCCCCGAGGGGCCGGTTGTGGAAGGCGGGCCGGGAAGGAGGGCACCGGGGCTCCCGGGGGTGGGTCCCCGAGGGATGCGGTGTCAGGGGGCTTAGGACACTGGCGCGGCCGGCCCGCTAGCCCGGCGGCCCGCGCCCGCCGCTCCGGGGGGCCCGCGTCAGCGCGCGGTTGCCATGGCGACGGGCGGGCGGTGGGAGGGGGGGACGCGGGCCGCGCGGAAAAGAGGTCAGCGCTCAGCCTCGCTGCGGCTGGCGGCGGCGCGGGGCTCGCCTCTGCCTCCCCCGTGGCGGGCCCAGGCATGGGGTCCCGCGGCCCGAGCCCTCCGGCCCGCGCGCAGGGCTCGGGGCCGCGCGCCGCCGCCCCGCACTGACTGCCGCGCCGTGCCCTGCGCCAGGCGGAGCGGAGGCCGCGCGCGGCCGGCCGAGCACCTTCAGGATGCTCATCAAGGAGTACCACATTCTGCTTCCCATGAGCCTGGATGAGTACCAGGTGGCCCAGCTCTACATGATCCAGGTGAGGGCGGGAGGCAGCAGGAGCCTAAGGGGGGGGGGGCACACTTCGTGATGGGGTAACGGCAGGAGCGCGCAGGCCGCACCTGGGACGAGGGGCCGGGCCGCCTCAACCCTCCCCCCCCCCCCCCCCCAGTCCGGCTCTGGGGCCTGGAAGGACTCAGAGCCTAGGGGAGGACAGAAAAGTCCCCCTTCCAGTGCGGGGAGGGGGGCGGCGGTGGGAAAAGGGACAGAAGGGCCTGGTGGTGCCTCCCCATCCCCCAAGTGCCCGGCCCGGCTGGCTGGTTGCCGCTCAGCCCACTTCTGATCTCCTTTAATCCTCCTTAGAATCGTAACCCCTTGCGGGAGGGAAAGGAGCGCCTGAGGAGGCAAGAGTGAGAGGCAGGGAGCGAGGAGGGGTGCTGGGTGGTAGAGAAGACTGGAAGCGGGTCCCCAGGGGGTGCTGACAACCCCAGGGGGTCCGGGAAACGGGGTGAGGACCAGACGCCAAAACTGTGACAGAGAGGGGCAGGCCGGGATCCAAGAGGTAGGGGTCTGGACTTAGGCTGTGAGAAGCCTGGGGCTGGGCAGGCTTTCAGGGGGAGAAGAGGGTGGGTGCAAGGCCTCAGGGGGCCCCAGAAATGAGGGTCAGGGTCTGAGGAGACAAGAGGGCCAGGATCCGGCCTCAGGGGGTTGAGTGGGCCAGGTTCAGGCTCCAGAGCTATAAAAGGGCCGAGTCTGAGTGCTCTCAAGCTATAAGGGGTGTGGCAGGGGCCCATATTGGGGTCTCGGGGAGGGAGGGGACTGGGGTCAGGTTCTCGGAGGATCTCCCTGATTCTTCCAGCCCACCCTCCCTGGCCTCCTTGCTGCCCCCGGAGCACATGCCACACACTCCCACCCCAGGAGCCTGCACTGGCATCCCCTCTGCCTTGAATAGCTCCCCCCACCCCACATCTGCACTCCACCGTCTACCCTCCCCCACTTAAGTCATGTTCAGATTGTGGTCATGTTATCTTCTCAGGCTTTCCCTGATCATCCTGCCCTAATTGCCAATATGCCAATATGCCATAATCTCAACCCAATATCCCTTACCTTAGTCTACACTTTCTTCTTCCCATAACACTTCCCACTTCTTTTTTTTTTTAATGTTTTTATTTATTTTTGAGAGAGAGAGAGAGAGAGAGCGCGCGCGCGCGCGCGCGCGCGCAAGTGGGGGAGGGGCAGAGAGAGAGGGAGACACAGAATCCCAAGCAGGATCCAGGCTCCGAGCTGTCAGCACAGAGCCCGACGCGGGGCTCAAACTCACAAACCGCAAGATCATGACCTGAGCCCTGTTCAGACGCCCAACCGACTGAGCCGCCCAGGCGCCCCAACACTTCCCACTTCTAATATACCCTGTCACTTGGCTTCTGTTATGTCCCCCCCCCCCCCACACTAGAACTTAAGTCCCGCAGGGCAGGCAGGGATCTTTGTTTTATTCATCAACAGGTCCCAATTAATATAATCCCAATATGCCTGGAAAAGAGCAGACAATAAATACACGAGTGAGTGCTGGGCTGCGAGCCCTGTGGAGGACGACAGCAGCTGTGGGCCTGATCCCAGGGAGCTGCAGGGGGCCAGGGTCAAGTTGCAGGGAGGTGGGAAGGCTGGGACTAGGGCTCCAGCACTGTGCAGGGGGCCAGGCTCAGCTGGGGACCCCAGGAGCTCAGCTGAGGCTGAGCTGCCCATTCTGTTCTGCCCCGGGTGCAGAAAAAGAGTCGGGAGGAGTCGAGCGGTGAGGGCAGTGGTGTGGAGATCCTGGCCAACCGGCCCTACACGGACGGGCCCGGCGGCAGTGGGCAATACACTCACAAGGTGTACCACGTGGGCTCCCACATCCCAGGCTGGTTCCGGGCGCTGCTGCCCAAGGCCGCCCTGCAGGTGGAAGAGGAATCCTGGAATGCGTATCCCTACACCCGAACTCGGTGAGTGGGTGGGGCAGGCCTGGGGCTACAAGGAGAACAGCCCCGGTGGGCACAGTGGTGACCCCACCCCTGCCCTCCACCCAGGTACACCTGCCCCTTTGTGGAGAAATTCTCCATTGAAATAGAGACTTACTACCTGCCTGACGGGGGGCAGCAGCCAAATGTCTTCAACCTGAGTGGAGCAGAGAGGAGACAGCGCATCCTGGGTGAGGCCTGGGGCCAGTGAGGGGACCCTAGAGCCCCTCTCAGGCCACCTGCCACCTCAGTGGGCAGCCTCTGACAAGTCCCAGACTCTGTCCTGGCCTCGGCTTCCTGGCTGCAGGGAGGAGGTGGCAGGGACGCAGGGGGTCCGTGTGGCTCAGTGCCGCTGGAACCCCCTCAGATACCATCGACATCGTGCGGGACGCCGTGGCCCCAGGAGAATACAAAGCAGAAGAGGACCCCCGGCTGTACCGCTCGGCCAAGACTGGCCGGGGACCGTTGGCCGATGACTGGGCTCGCACAGCGGCCCAGACCGGGCCCCTCATGTGTGCCTATAAGCTGTGCAAGGTCGAGTTCCGCTACTGGGGCATGCAGGCCAAGATCGAGCAGTTCATCCACGATGTCGGTGAGCACCCAGCCACAGGAGGCTCCCTTTACCCAGCATGCACCAGGCCCCGTGTTTGAGCCAGGGACGCTCCCCGTCTACTGGGGACACAGAAGCATAAAGCCATCGTTTCCACTTGATATGGTGGCGCTGAGGCAGAGGGGAACAGCACAGCCTGGCTGGGGGCCAGGGGAGCCTAGCCTTGAGGTGGAGGTAAGAGTCAGGAGGGCAAGAAGCTGGGGGCCTGAGCTCTGAGGTCCACGCAGGCTCTGACGTTCAGAGATGCTGCTTCTCATCCATGAGGCTTCCCGGATTCTCCAACGTTCTGTGGGCCCGGGGAGACTTAGAAACTCTCGGAAGGGTCAGCAGCCCCAACCAGCAACACACGAAGAAGTACAGGCTGTGACTCTGACTCATCCTCTTGGGGTCCCTCCCGCTCCCAGCTCCCCTTCTCACCCTCCTAAAGCTAACCCCACAGCCCCTGCAGCTCAGCCCTGCCCCATCCCCCAGGTCTGAGGGTGGGCCGCCTGCAGGTCCAAGAACCCCGATGGGGGCCTCTGGGGGCCTGGGCTCCACGGGACCTCTATTGAGCCACTTCGCGTCTCTGCATCTTTGTTTTCCCTTCTGTGAATGAGCAGGAGGCCGGGCCAGGTATCAAGAGCTAACATCCACTGAGCGTTCACAACATGCAAGTTCCTTTGCCGATCACTTCTCATGCAAGATTTCCTCTAACGCCCTGACACCCCTCCAGAGTGGGAGCTACGATTCCATTTTACAAATGAGGGAACGGAGCTCAGAGAATAATCCAGGCTGCTTGCCTTGCGTTTGTAAAAATACCAAAAAGCACACACAAGAAAATGAAATCACCCACAGATACCCGCTAATAAGATTCCGATATATGTTTCCTTCCAGGAGTTTATAATTATAATCCAACCCTTATTAATTTCTTTCCTAGATATTGAAGCTTCTAACTTTATTCCTCTGCTTAAGAGGAAAACATCCCAGAATGGGTGTCATCTTTCACTACAAACTTCATTAAGTGCCAATGCTTCCATTAACTATTCACACCTTCATTAACTATCAACAATTTCATTAACTGTTAATGCCTTAATTGTTGACTTTTCGGAAGAAGTCAGCAGGAAGCCAGCTGAAAGACACCGAGAAGTGGCCTTGGTCCCGGCTGCCCAGAGTGTTGGGGTTGGGTTTGTGCTCCGAGTTGGGGTGTCCAGAGGCATGAAAGAGGCAGGGACAGAGGGAGGGAGCCGGGGCAGGAAGGCAAATGCCCCAGTTTCTATTCCCATCTCCTGGGTGGCACCAGCCTCGCCCTACTCCGTGGCTCTGGGTGGGTGGTGTGCCCAGGGGAGCCATCACCCACTGTAGAGGGCTGGGAATGTTGCTGCCCGGGGCGGGGGGGGGGGGCAGTGGCAGGGAAACTCGGGCTCGGGGCGCGGGGGGCCATGTTCTGACGCCCGGGCACCTCCAGGTCTGCGTCGAGTGATGCTACGGGCCCACCGCCAGGCCTGGTGCTGGCAGGATGAATGGACAGAGCTGAGCATGGCTGACATCCGGGCGTTGGAGGAAGAGACTGCCCGCATGTTGGCACAGCGCATGGCCAAGTGCAACACGGGCGGTGAGGGGCCCGAAGCCCAGGCCCCTGGGAAGCCTAGTGCTGAGGCCCGGGCTGCGGCCAGCCATGCTGGCACCCCCGACCGGCCCGAGGCACCCTCCGGCCCCGATGCCTCGCCCGATGCCAGTTTTGGCAAGCAGTGGTCCTCATCTTCCCGCTCGTCCTACTCATCCCAGCATGGAGGTGAGGCTGGGGCACGGGGAAGCGAGGGAGCCGCCCGCGGCCGGACCCCAGGCTGAGACTGAGGTGGCCCTGCAGGGGGCGTGTCTCCCCAGAGCCTGTCCGAATGGCGCATGCAGAACATCGCCCGAGACTCTGAGAACAGCTCCGAGGAGGAGTTCTTTGATGCCCACGGTCAGCACCAGAGCCCTGCTGGGGGCAGGGGTGTCCCTGAGCGGCTCCTACTGCCCCGTGACACGGCCCCCTGTCCTTTTAGAAGGCTTCTCGGACAGTGACGAGGTCTTCCCCAAGGAGATGACCAAGTGGAACTCCAGTGACTTCATTGATGCCTTTGCCTCCCCCGTGGAGGCTGAGGGGCCCCCAGGTAAAGACTGCCGGCCACCAGCACCCTGCATGCAGGGGGCACTCGGCACCGCCCAGCCCTCAGCTTAATGGGGCCCTAAGTTGAGCGCCAATCCAGAGAGAGTGGGCGTTGAACTCGCAGGTGAACGATGGGCGGGTGAGCGAGGATAGATGGGGGCTTAGAATGGACTCCAAGTTCAGACATAGCACAAAACGTGGAGGAATTAACGTGGAGGCCAGGAAGGCGACACGGGCGAGGTAAGATGTGAGCCGGACTTTGAGGGATTGCACCAGCTCCGTCCCACAGAACTTGCAGCCGTGACGGACATCCACCAGCCACGTGTGGTCTTCCGGCACTTGAACTGTGGCTCGTGAGCCTGAGGAGCTGCAATTTGTGTTGTACTTTAATTCCTTCCCATTTAAACAGGCCCCTGTGGCCAGTGGCCACCATATTGGACAGGGCAGGATTAGAAGGAGTTTTCCAGGCAAACGGGCATTGTGGGGAGGAGGCGTCCCTCTCAGCAACGGGACGAACACGTGCAAAGGCCCGGCCGCGTGAGATGCCCCGTGAGAGTCTGGTGAGAGAGGTCAGAGGAAGAGGCAGACAGCGAAGTGAGGGTACCCGAAGTGCCGGATGAGGGGACCCCCGCAGGCCCCTCAGTCTCCTTCACTGGCTACCCCCCGTCCTATAGACCCTGGAACCGAGGCCACCAAAGACATCGGGGATGGGGCCCGAGCGCCCAGGGACTCAGAGGTGAGTACGGCCGGCTTCCCCACGTCTGCAGTTCTGCCCCACACCAGGCAGGCTACTGCTCTGACACCCGGGCACCCCATTGTGCCCCACAGGGCCCAGACGGAGCCGGGGAGCTGGGCGCCGAGGCGTGCGCCGTGCACGCCCTCTTCCTCATCCTGCACAGCGGCAACATCCTGGACTCAGGCCCTGGAGACGCCAACTCCAAGCAGGCGGACGTGCAGACCCTGAGCCTGGCCTTTGAGGCCGTCACCCGAGTCCATTTCCCCGAGGCCCTGGGCCACGTGGCGCTGCGTCTGGTGCCCTGCCCGCCCATCTGCGCGGCCGCCTATGCCCTTGTCTCCAAGTACTGGTCAGGGGCGGAAGGGCGGGGGACGCACAGGGTCTCCAAGGTGCAGATAGCCACCGGGGGCTCCCGGGACCAAAGAGGCCCACGAGGGAAGGGGCGGGGGAGGGGCGAGGCGGGGAGGCCAGCCACCCACCCGGCTGGACTCAGTTTCTAGTCAGTGGCTCCATCACAAAGGCCCCCTGGGTGCCGATGCTCCCCACAGAGGCGCCGCAGAGCTGGGACTTGCCAACAGGCCGAGGGGACTCGGAGGGGGCGGTGGAGGGGCCGGAGGCCCTCCCACCCACCCACCCGCCGCCCCTCCTCCTCCAGCCTGAGCCCCTACAGCCACGACGGTGACAGCCTGTCCCGCTCCCAGGACCACATTCCACTGGCTGCCCTGCCACTGCTGGCCACCTCATCCTCCCGATACCAGGGCGCTGTGGCCACCGTCATCGCCCGCACCAACCAGGCCTATGCTGCCTTCCTGCGCTCGTCGGAGGGTGCCGGCTTCTGCGGGCAGGTCAGGGGTCGGGGACGTTCCAGGGAAGCTTGCCGCTGGCGCCCTGCGTCCGTCCTCCTGATGGCGCCGCTCTCCCCAATCAGGTGGCGCTGATTGGAGACGGCGTGGGCGGAATCCTGGGCTTTGACGCACTTTGCCACAGTGCCAGCGCGGGCACCGGCAGCCGGGGCAGCAGCCGCCGAGGGAGCATGGTCAGTGTGGCCGGACCCTGCCAACTCAGGAGGGGGCTGTTTCTCCAGCTCTAGGTCTCTAGGTCCCCCCCCCAACCACCACCACCACCGCCTCCCCGCAGTAGGACTTCTCTCTTGGGGCAGCTTCCCTGCTGCTTCGCTCTGTCCCCTCTTGGGCTCTGCCCCAGTTCCTTCCTTGAGTCCCTGCCCAACCTCCAAGCCTCTCTCCTCGCTTCCAAATAAGTAGAAATCGAATCGTCTCCAACCCTAAGGATATTTTTGTCCCCTGTTCTGTCTAGAACAATGAGCTGCTCTCCCCGGAGGTCGGCCCAGTGCGGGACCCCCTGGCAGATGGGGTGGACGGGCTGGGACGGGCCAGCCCAGAACCCTCAGCCCTGCCTGCCCAGCGTACCCCCAGCGACATGGCCAGTCCTGAGCCCGAGGGTGCTCAGAACAGGTGACACTCCTGCCCCATCACCCGTGCCCTGGGCTTATGCTGGGCCATGGAGGCAGTAGCGCTGAGCACCCCTCCCCCCCCCCCCCCCACAGCCTGCAGGCGGCCCCCTCCGCCACCTCCTCCGGGGATCCCAGGCGGGCAAGCACAGCCTCCTGCCCCCCTGCTGCCACTTCTGAGGCTCCTGATGGCCCCACCAGCGCCGCCCGCCTTGACTTCAAGGTCTCCGGCTTCTTCCTCTTTGGCTCCCCGCTGGGCCTGGTGCTGGCTTTGCGCAAAACCGTGATGCCCGCCTTGGAGGGTGAGCCCTGAGGGTGGGGGTGGCAGCCACGCCTTTTCCTTCATCTGTCCCTCTGCCGTCCCCTTCGTCCCCCACAAGATGCTGGTGTTATTGCCATACCTCACTGAACAACTCAAACGGCCTGGCTAGAGAAGGGGAACCCGAGGCCCAGAAACTTGCCAAGGCCAAGTTTCCCAAAGTGCACCAGGAGGAACTCAGGCCCACACACGCTGCTCTGCGTGAGCCGGGGTCTGACTGGCAGGAGGAAAGGCTTCATCCTGCACCCCGTCGGCAGATGAAGGGTCTGCTCTCTGCGTAGCTGAGTCACCTGTCTCACATTTACAGGACCCTGGTGACCTCTTGGGGAGTACAGGTCGGGAAGGGCCGGTTCAGGGTCACCCAGCATGCCAGGTGCTGCTTCCCACACCCCCTACCTTCCAGCATGCCCAGCTGAATCTCCTCCTTCCTTTATCTTCTGGGTACCAGTGGCCCAGATGCGGCCCGCCTGTGAGCAGATCTATAACCTCTTCCACGCGGCCGACCCCTGCGCCTCCCGCCTCGAGCCCTTGCTGGCCCCCAAGTTCCAAGCTATCGCCCCACTAGCCGTGCCCCGCTACCAGAAGTTCCCCCTGGGAGACGGCTCATCCCTGCTGCTGGGTATGCCCCCAACCAAGATAAAGGGGAGAAGGAGGAGGGCACTAACAGGGAGGGATGGGGATGGGCGCCCCTCCCCCAGGAAGATGTGAGGTGGTTCCCATATCATTGGTAGCCTCTCACGTCGCCACTTCCAGGACCAAGGAGCCCTACCCTGGCCCTTTGTGAGGTCTGGATTCCCCAAGACCCTCTGACATTCTCTGCCAAGGAGTGGGGGGCAGCGGTGATGTCTGGGTTAAAGAGAGGAGCCGGGGTGGCACCGGGGTGCCAGTGTCTGAGAATCGCCGCAATGTGGAGGGGCTGCTGTATGTGTGTGTTGGGGTGTATCCATATACACTTGTGTTCACGGATTGGTACGGGGCGTGTACACGTGGGTGTGCCAGTGGGTACCCGTTTGGCCCCATGAGACAAATGGGACTGCACTGGGGTGGTGGTGACGGGCATTCTGGAAGGAACACAGCTGGCTGTCGGGCCCTTTTCCCTTCCACCCAAATGTAGGGCACTTCAGCCTCAGCCAAGACCTGACCAGGGAGGGCTGGCAGGGAAGGTGGTGGATGTGTGAGGGCCAAGCTGTCCTGGAACCCTCAGATGGGAAGCCGGGAGGGCGGCCCGGCTCAGACCACGGCTCAGGCTGCCCCGCCTTCCCCAGCTGACACTCTGCAGACCCACTCAGGCCTCTTTCTGGAAGAGCTGGAGATGTTGGTGCCCTCCACACCCACCTCTGCCAGCGGTGCCTTCTGGAAGGGCAGTGAGTTAGGCACTGATCCACCGGCCCAGCCAGCTGCCCCCAGCACCACCAGTGAAGTGGTTAAGAGTAAGTCAGCCAGCCCCCCAGACTGGGGAGGGGACCCTTATTCTAACTCCCAAAGCCCAGCTGAAACACCCTTGCCCCCCCCCCCCCCAGCATTTGCTCTGGGACGAGGGGGCCCGGTACCCAACCCTGGGCTTGGCAAAGAGCAGGCTCGGCAGAAAAGAGGGAGGAAAGAGTACCCAGGGGCCAGACACGTGGGCACGAGGTGGGGGGCCACCCCTGACTCCCTGCCCAACGTGGCCGTGCAGTCCTGGAGCGCTGGTGGGGGACGAAGCGGATTGACTACTCGCTGTACTGCCCCGAGGCGCTCACCGCCTTCCCCACCGTCACGCTGCCCCACCTCTTCCACGCCAGCTACTGGGAGTCGGCTGATGTGGTGGCCTTCATCCTGCGCCAGGTGGGCTCGGGGATCGGCCATACAGGGTGGGAGATGAGCACTGGACAAGGATGGGGAGCCGCCGGCCAGAGGAGGGGCAGCCCCAGGTCCCCCGGTCACGTGGCCTCGCGTGCACAGGTGATCGAGAAGGAGCAGCCACAGCTGACGGAGTGCGAGGAGCCGTCCATCTACAGCCCGGCCTTCCCCAGAGAAAAGTGGCAGCGCAAACGCACGCAAGTCAAGATCCGGGTACGTGCCCGCCCCTTCGGGTCCTCGGGAGATTCTGGGGAGAGAGGCCCAGCCCTCTCTCCGCAGCATCCCCGCCCCTCACCACCTTCCCGCGACCTCCCCGGGTGCCGTCCAGCCGGCTGTAGTCCTGGCCCCGCCCCCTCGAGTCTCGGTCCCGCCCCTGGGAACCAGGAACCTCCTCCCCTTCCACCGCTAATACGGGCCTCGGATCCCAGCTCTCCCCACCCAGCCTCATCCTCTGCATCCCGTCCTGTCACGGCTCCGCTCCCTGGGAGCCGAAGTCCGCACACAGGCACTCGGGACCTCGGGTGGGGGTCGGGAAAGCGCCCACCACTCGGGCCTCGCTCCTCCTGCAGAGGCCCCGCCCCCACCCGGGCTAGGGTCCCCCTCAGCAGCCGCTCCTGCATCCACGTCGTCTCCCGGCCGCGGTCTCACGCCGTCTCCTCTCGCCAGAATGTCACTTCCAACCACCGGGCAAGCGACACGGTGGTGTGCGAGGGCCGCCCCCAGGTGCTGAACGGGCGCTTCATGTACGGGCCCTTGGACGTAGTCACGCTCACCGGAGAGAAGGTCAGGACGCGGCGGTCTTGGCCCCGGGTAGACCCGCCCCCATCGAGCCGACCTCGCACCCGCAGGGAACTCTCGGTCCCGTCTACCCCCGACGACAGCCCGCCCAGACCCTCCTCCGCTCAGGCTCCGCCCCACGGGCCCCCTCGCCCGCTCTCCCCACCAGGTGGACGTCTACATCATGACGCAGCCGCTGTCAGGCAAGTGGATCCACTTCGGCACTGAGGTCACCAACAGCTCCGGCCGCCTCACCTTCTCGGTGCCCCTGGAGCGCGCGCTGGGCATCGGCGTCTACCCGGTGCGCATGGTGGTCAGGTGAGCGCCAGGCGGGCGGGGCTTCGGCGGGGCGGGGGCTCCGCCGGCCTCGACCCACGCCGCTCACGCCGTCCGTGGGCCGCAGGGGCGACCACACGTACGCCGAGTGCTGCCTGACCGTGGTGGCCCGCGGCACGGAGGCCGTGGTCTTCAGCATCGACGGCTCCTTCACCGCCAGCGTCTCCATCATGGGCAGCGACCCCAAGGTGCGCGCCGGCGCAGTGGACGTGGTCAGGTAGGAGCAGCGCCACCCGGCCGGTCGCGGTGACCGACCCCACCCTCGGAGATGGAACCGACCGCCGTCCCACCCCACAGGCACTGGCAGGACGCCGGCTACCTGATCGTGTACGTAACGGGCCGGCCCGATATGCAGAAGCACCGCGTGGTGGCCTGGCTGTCGCAGCACAACTTTCCTCACGGCGTCGTCTCCTTCTGCGATGGCCTCACCCACGACCCGCTGCGCCAGAAGGCGATGTTTCTGCAGAGCCTGGTGCAGGAGGTGCGCCTGGCCCCTGCCCCCGCCCCCGCCCCCGTCCCCGTCCCCGCCAGGGGCTGTAGGACTTGTGCAGGCCCATCTGGTCCCACCCCCACGGCCCCGGGACCCTAACTGGCAAGAGGGGCCCCGAGGGCCCGGCACCCTAGTGGTCCGAGAGGCCCCTAGTCCTCTGGACTAACTCCGGCTAGTGTCGGGGCCCGGTGACCTAGGACCCCCGTGGCCCCGCCTCCGTCCGGCTAGACCCTCCCCGAAGCAATCAGACCCTGGATGCCCAGCCGAGCGCCCCAGTCTCGCGGCCCTAGGGTGGCTGACTGGCTTCTCCTGCCACAGGTAGAACTGAACATCGTGGCCGGCTATGGGTCCCCCAAAGACGTGGCCGTATACGCGGCCCTGGGCCTGCCCCCGAGCCAGACCTACATCGTGGGCCGTGCGGTGCGGAAGCTGCAGGCTCAGTGCCAGGTGAGAGCCAAGTGCGGGCCGGGATTGGGGGCTGGCCCGGGAGCCGGAGCCTGGGTGTGAGGCCACGAAGACCACCCCTGTGAAGAAGCACCTGACGGGGGCGGCTCCAGAAAGGCCAGCTGGCCTCAGGGGACTGGGCTCCTCCTAGGACAGGAGTCAGGAACAGCTGGAAGCTGCTGGGCAGGGACAGGGAACAGGCGGAAGTGTGCTCAAGACCTTGAGTGTTCGTATCCCCCCCCCCCCCCCCCCCGCATGGCCCTGGCCATGGACCTTGAGCTTCCTGAGCCTCAATTTCCTGTCTGTAGAAGAGAAGTGATGAAGTGGCACCAACCCCCACAGCTTTCACGAACACCACCTAATGCCTCCGGGGCGGGAACAGAGTAGGTGCTTACTGTCAGCCGCTGTTACTTCCCGCCAAGATCCCAGGGAACCGAAGCCCCGAGAGGGGCAGAGATAGGAGGAAAGCCAGGGTGCTCTGGCTCCCGGTCCGGGGTTCCTATCTGCTGAGAGAAGACACCGGGTCGGGCTGTGCCGGGTCCGTAATGCTGCCGGCACTGCCCACGAGCCTGGGGGGCGGGGACAGGTGAGGCTGCGTGTGGGCCTGAGACCAGCAGTGCCCTCAGCCCTACCCGTCTCTGCCCACAGTTCCTGTCGGACGGCTACGTGGCCCACCTGGGCCAACTGGAGGCAGGCTCCCACCCTCACGCCCCCACGGGGCCCTCCAGAGCCGCCCTGGCCAAGAGCAGCTACGCCGGGGCCGCCCCCGTGGACTTCCTCCGCAAGCAGAGCCAGCTGCTTCGCTCCAGGGGGCCCAGCCAGGTGGAGCGGGAGAGCCCAGGGACACCGCCCACCACCCTGGCCCGAGGCAAGCCCCGAAGCATCAGCCTCAAGTTGGACAGCGAAGAGTGAGGCCCGGGGACGTGGTGGCCCGGAGTTATTTATTCATGCACTCAAGGGGCCCGAATGGCACACGGTGGGGAGGCTGGGGGCCCAGACCTCTGGCCCCCCAACCCCACACCCTACATCTTTGTCTGCCCCTCGGTGTCACTTCCCTTTCACGGGGGAGGCACCCGGCCTCGGTGGGGGGCGGGGGGGGGGGGAGGAGGATGCGGCCCAGAGGCTTTTCCAGTGTGTGTGAATCCATGAAAATAAACCACCTGCATCCCACCTGACTGCCCACCTGTCTGGTACCACAGGGCAACCGAGCCCAGTTTCCAGTTTGATGGGGACACTGAAGGGCAGAGGGGCCGGGATGTGACTAGGGTCACACAGGTTAGAGGCGAGGCCAGGATGGGGGACTGGGCCCTGGAGGTCTCATGGAGGGCTGTGTCCTCCCTACCTGAGGCCTCCTCCTGAATAGTCCTCCCACCTCATCCAGCCCTCCAGACCTGGGCCGGCCTTTCAGTTCGCAGGGGCCCAGACTCGGCTTCCGACTGAATCCTCTGCCTCCCGAAGCGGGGGCCGTGAGGCCACGGGACCAGAGGCTGAAGGGGAGAGCTGCACTGGGGGACCTTCTCACTCGGAGCCCCCTGGCTGTGCCTTTGTCTCCCCCTGAAGAACTGAAGGCTCCCAGGAACCTCAGCTGGCACGTGGCCAGCAAAACACACTTCCTTTGTGACAGAGACCATCCTCCTGATCTCTGTTGGGGACACTGAGGCCCAGAGAGGGAGGACCCCGATCCTTTGCCTCCCAAGACCACCCGAGTACCAGGAAATTCTCTCTCGCAATGGAATCGGCCCGGCAGGACCAGGGAGAGATAAATACGGCCTTTATATACAGAGAAGCATGACGGGGAGGGGCAGGGGCGCTGGCGGCAGCAGCAGGGGGCAACGCAGGGCAGGCAGGGCCGGCAGAGCCCCATCAGTGGGAGAAGATGCCCCGGAAGCGAGCCTTGTCCTCTTCGTCCTTCTGCCGGATGCGTGCCTCCAGGGCCCGAAGCTCACGGCTCACGATGGGCGCCAGGGCGGGGTCCAGCTCCAGCACCTTGGCAAAGTCAGCCTGGGCCTCCTGGGCATTCCACACGGCCGCGTGCGCCTTGCCCCGCTTGAAGTAGGCCTTGACGTTGTCTGCAGGGGCGGCAGCGGGCAGCAGGCATGCATGCGAAGGCATGAGTGGAGGGGGGACCAGCCAGACGTCCGGCCTGCCTTCTGGCACCACAGGCCCCTCGTGGGGCAGAGCCCTCCCGACCTGAGGATGCCAACCACACCTCTAACCCCATGACACATTCATAGGTCACTGGCACAGCAGGGCCAGTGGAGGCCTGGGTGGAGGACATCCGTGCGGGCTCCCGCAGGGGCTCGGCGGCTGGGCGGGGGTGGGGTGGGGGGGGTGGGGTCAGAGGCCCAGTTGTGCGGCCCGGTGCCCCGCGCTCACCGTCATACTTGTTGAGGATGGAGGAGCAGTGGTCCAGCACCTCGTAGTACTCCTGGGCCACCAGCTTGCACTGACAGTAGTTGAGCAACAGCGGGGTGATCTGCTGATCCAGCTGGATCCAGTCAGGGGACCCAGGCTGCTCCTGGGGGCAGGGGGGCGGGGAGAGGGCAGGAGATGCTGAGAGCTGGGTCCCTTGGCGCCACCTCGCCCCCTCCACCACAGCCTCCGGGCGGCACCTTCATCTGCAGGTTCTTGAGGCAGGCGATGGCGTCGTAGTACTTGGCGGCGGCCTCCCTCACGTGGCCCTCACGGTACAGCCGGTTGCCCTCCTGGTGGATGACCGGCACCGCCTTCGCCTTCTCCTCATCCGTCATCGCCCAGGGGTCCTGCTGGTACGTGCCAGGGCTCTCCACCTGCCAGAGCGCCGGCCAAGTCAGGGGGCGGCCCCAGGGGCACCCCCGCTTCTCCGGCCGCAGGCCTGACCTCTGGGCCGGCCGGGCCTCTGGACGCTAAATACCAGAAACAGAGCCCCTTGCTCATCCGGTGACCGTTCAACAAACAAACGCTCTAGGAGCACCTCCTACCTGGCGAGCACCACCAGGTTCCAGGGATAGAACAGTGAACAAGATGGGGACAGTCCCCACCCTCACAGAGACGGGTGGAAGCAGAGGGGCCCCAGGAGGGACACCCACGGGGACTGCCGGGGGCCCCGCCAGCTGTTCTCGTACCAACACCCCTGTCCTGTCCCGACACCCGCCCCCACCAGTGCATCCACTGAGCCCAGCAGCCCCAGGCAGGCCGGCAGGGCCAGGTCCCGCGGTGAGGCCAGGCAGGGCCGGTTTGGTGAGGCACCTGGGGCTTGGCGGCCCCTCACCTTAAGCATCTCAATGTCGAAGATGAGAGGCTGGGGGTTCTGCTGCAGGGCGTCCAGATCGGCATGGCCCAGGGAGCTGTGTTCGTGCATCTGGGCGATCCCGCAGCAGTGCCTCTGGCCCTCCAGGGGGTCCTTGCCAGCCGCGATGTTGCGTAAACTCTTGGCCACCAGCGGATACAGGACCACGTGCTGCAAAAAGGCGAGCGGGCACCAGGGGTTCTGTCAGCAGGGGCTGCCTGGTCACCAGGCCCAAGAGGCCCAGCCCCTGGCCCCACCGCCACCTTCGAAAGGACACTGAAGCCCAAGGAGGGGCAGCAACCGGTCCGGTTGAAACGCAGGAGGGCCTTTCCCTCAGGAGTCCTCGGGCCTCCCAGCCTTCTATTCTGGCCAAGTCCCCAGCTCTTGCCACACTGTCTGGCCACCAAGCCAAGCCAAGCACCTACCCCTCCTACCCCAACACAAACACACACTCTCCCTCTCCCTGTGAACCCGTCTCCCTGCCCTTACAAGTTCAGCGGGATTCATGCCTCTTCCCCCATCTTCCTAGGGGTGTGGTCCACAAGCTGGACTTGTCGCCACTACTGGGGTCCCCTACGTTCTGTTCTCAGTGTCTCTTCCTTCCCTCCCGCCCCACCCCCACCCGCCTCAGGGCCTATCTCAGGGCTGGGCCCAAGGTAGCGACTCAAAGCCCTCGGGCGGAGACCTCTAGGCATAGAGGACCCGGCCTTTGACTTTCACTAGGAACAGCTGTTCAGATGATGGGACCCAGACTCCCCAGTTCAACCAGCTCCATTCACGGTCCCTACTGTCCGCAGCGGGGGCAGACTGCTACAGTAACATCCAGCCGGCAGACATGTCCTAAGTCTCGGTGCTGAGCATTTCGAGCTGGGGGTAAACAGATCCAATCCCTGCTTTGCTGTAGCTCAGACCCAGGTAGGGGACCAGATCCTGGTCACGCAGGGCATAAGGGGTTAGAGGATCCAGGGGAGGGTGTTGAGCCAACCACCGGCAGTCACGGAGGGCTTCCTGGGGGTAGTGAACCCAGGAATTCACTTTGAAGGATGAGGGAGAATCTTGGCTGAGAAGGGGATGGAAAGGAAAGGCAGGGAGGTGAGTGGGAGGGGAAAACTGACAGGGGTCAGACCCTACAGCTTATATATGTCTAGCCTGGCAACGATTAGGGGCCAGAGAGGACCGAAGAAGGAGTCGTATGGGTCATGTGCAATCCCCTGGCTGCAGTCTGTCTATGAAGAGGAGACGGCGGAAGAGGCCAGGACCCTAACGTCCTGTTGGTATGGCGCCCTAGAGGGAGTTGGAGGAGGCCTAACCAGGGCAGAGACCCTGGGATGGGGAATAGGGGATGACTCCACAGACACGACAGGCAGGTGCGGGACATCGGGTACCTTGACATCGCAGCAGAACTGGGCGATCTCCCCTTCACGCATGGTGCACACGATGGTCTCCCACACAGGCAGCTTGAACTTCTTGCCAATGATGAGCTCCATGGGCTTGCCACGCACCCGGCTGTCATCCAGCACAGTGCCCTCCTTGTCGCTGTGCAGAGTCCGGTAGTGGAATGTGGCCTGCGGGCCACACGTGGGATAAGGCGAGGGCACACGCTCCCGCCAAGCCCCCAAGGACAAGCCCAGCTCTCAGCCTGCAGATGGCACCAAGGGACAGGGCTCGCCCGAGGGTCACCACCTGACCTTTACCCCACCACCCAGGGGAAGAAACTAAGTCACAGAGAGGGAAGTAAGGGGCCCGAGTCACACGGTTGGGTGGTGGGGGGGACGGGCTGGGATGGGATCTCAAGCACTCTGGCTCCAAATATTGTTTCCACAAATATTTACTGAGCACCTACTACGTGCCTGAGCTCTGTGCTAGACACAGTAGTAGGTAAAGCAGGCAAAAGACCCTGTGCCCATGGAGTTCACGTGGAACTTCTAAAGGAAGGAGATGAGCCTCAAACAAAACAGTGGAGCTAAGGGTTATGGATCAGAAAATAAAATGCAGAATAAGACAGGGCGAATCTATACACAGGGCGGCGGGGGGACTCTCCGAGGAGGCGACATAAGCCGAGATCCGAACAGAGTACAGAAGAAAGCACACCAGACAGGTGCTGGGGTACAAAGGGGTGTGAACTTTCTAGGCCAAAAGAGCAGCAGTGGGATTGTGTGGTGTGTTCAAGAAGCATCAAGGCAGGGGCGCCTGGGTGGCTCAGTCGGTTAAGCTTCGACTTCGGTTCAGGTCATGATCTCGCAGCCTGTGTCGGGTCCTGCGCTGACGGCTCCGAGCCTGGAGCCCGCTTCGGATTCTGTGTCTCCCTCTCTCTCTCTTTCAAAAATAAACATTTAAAAAGAGAAGCAGCATCAAGACAAGTGTGGCAGAAGCAGAGTGAACGAGGGGAGGGATGCACTGTGGGGTCACCGGGGCCTGCAGGGATGGATCCCGCAGCGCCTGGAGGCTGTGGTGAGGACGTTGTGTCTTTACTCGGGGTGGCTCCAAGCAGAGGAGGACAGGATCTAACTTGGGCTCCAGTGCTGCCCAGATAAGAAAAGGAGGCAGAGAGGTGAGGGCTGGTGCAGGAAGGGGAGTTAGGAGACTACCACAGTAGGCCTCGGGGGACAACGGCGGCCTGGACCAAGGGTAATGGGAGAGGTGGTGAGAAGCAGTCAGATCCCGGCTACATTCTGAAGACTTGTGGAACCGAAGAGAACTAAAGGGGCCGCAGAGACTAGGGGGTGTTTTGCCTGAGCAACCAGAAGGTCGGGGGGCCCTTAACTGAGACGGGGAAGGCTTAGGCGCAGTGGGTGAAGTCTGAGCTGCTGACCAGACATCGAGGCAGAGATGGTCATTTGGGAGCAGGTTTAAGGAAGAGGTGCAGCCAGAAATACACATGTGGGGGACGCCTGGGTGGCTCAGTTGGTCAAGCATCCTGCTGGATTTTGGCTCAGGTTTGTGAGATCGAGCCCCGAGTTGGGCTCCAGGCTCCGGGCTCATGGTGCAGAGCCTGCTTGGGATTCTCTCTCTTCCACTCTCTCTGCCCGCCCTCCCCACCAACACACACACAAGCATGTGCACATGTGTGTGCTCTCTCAAAATAAATAAATTAAAAAGATAGCTTCACATTGAAAGAAAGAAAGAAAGAAAGAAAGAGAAAGAAAGAAAGAAAGAAAGAAAGAAAGAAAAAGAAATACACATGTGGGAGTAGTCCAGGCAAGGAGAATTTCTTATTTTTACTTTTTTTAATGTTTATTTAGTTTTGAGAGAGCAAGAGAGACAGAGTGCAAATGGGGGAGGAGCAGAGAGAGAGCGGGAGACACAGAATCCGAAGCAGGCTCCAGGCTCCAACTGTCAACACAGAGTCCGATGTGGGGCTCGAACCCATGAACTGCGAGATCATGACCTGAGCCAAAGTTGGATGCTCAATGGACTGAGCCACCCAGGCGCCCCTACTATTATATTTTAAATGTTTATTTATTTCTGAGACAGACCACGTGCACAAGAGGGGAAGGGGCAGAGAGAGGCGGGGGACAGAAGATCCAAAGCGGGCTCTGCGGCTGACAGCAGAGACCCCAATGTGGGGCTTGAACTCAGAGCCACAAGATCATGACCTGAGCCAAGCCGGATGCTTAACCAACTGAGCCACCCAGACGCCTGAGAGTTTTTTAGAGATGAGCCTGGGGGAAATCATCTGGGGGTGAGTGCAGAGAGAAGAAATCTGAAGACTGAACCCTTGGCAGGACATAGGTAGAGAAGCCCACGTCAACAACAGTACCTATCCCACATTGTGGGAATGGAAGGAAATAAACTTGTGTAGCATTTAGCACTAGGAGCATTCAATCTAACCTGGGGCTTGTTATTTAATATTACCTGTCCCTGTTTTTTGGTGCCATTGTTCACGATCTCACTATCTTTACAATGTGTCTCCTCCGGGTGCGTATTCCATCCAGAATCTCCCTTGCCACGACCTTCTTCAAGGCCATCAACCCCCCAGCCCATGGGAGCATGCATCCACACCCACACCTCTTCCCTCCGCTCAGAAACAATCCCTCTCAATATAAACTGATCACCAGAACCATGCAGCTCCCCTCTGCTTTCAGGGCACTCACACCGAGCCAGGCTAGGATCTTTACCTGCCCAACCTTGGCATGGTTCTACCCCACGAGCGTGTGTTCATTCACAGCTGCTCTGACTCGTGGAGTCCTCAGTCTAGGCCAGGATCTTTGATCATTCTCTCCCTGTGCATGTTCTGTGTGGCTGCTCTGCTGGGCCCAGGGGCTGCCCCTGGGAAGCTCTTTACTCTACAGACAAGTGGCACCTGGGAAAGGCACTCCAGGAGGAGGGACCTGCATGAGCAGAAGCACGGAAGCCTGGAGGCATAGGTTGTCTGGGGGAGGGGATCAAAGAGGACTGGGTGTACCAAGGAGGAGGGTGGTAGGTCCTTTACCTTCCGAGCCCTTGTCCCAGCCCTTGTCTGTCCTGAGCAGCATCACTTAGAACTGCCGAAAGGCTCTCGTCTGGCAGACCTGACTTCTGGGCATATTCAATGGGTTTGCGTGCCCTGGGGCCTCACTTTTCCCATCTAAACAATGGGAGCTGGTTTAACTGTTTTCAGTAGGCCCTCCTATCTACACAAGAACTTCAACCTTGCAACCCGGAGGCCCCGGGCTCCCTTCCCCAGTCCTGGGGCACCTCCAAAGTCCCAGGTTTCCTGCTCCGGGTCTCCTCCAGCTCCGGGTCGGCTTAGACACTGAGGCCAAACCCCTGCAACGTTCTTACGATGACTGACGGCCTCCCCGACCAATGCAGCCACGCGGCCAAGCCACGGGGCGAGGCAGACGTATCCAAATTCACCCCGTACTGAAATTCAGACCAACCAGCGTCGAGCTCGGCATGTGAGCAGTAGGGTCACCGGCCACTACTATCTGAGCATGCGCAACCTCTCGCCTAAGGCCTCCTCCCGCCTCGCATGCGCACCGCGCCGCAGAAGGGTTGAGGGGAGGGGGCTAGGCACGAACCTTGGTTCCATCCTGAAAGTCAGGGAGTTCTCCTCGGCCTTCCTGTATCACACGCTTCTGGATCCCGTCCTCCCGGAGTCTTGCGATGAGATCCGCCATCCTTCTTCCCCGCTGCTCTCTTTCGGTAACTTCCGGACCCGTTCGGCAGCTTCCGGACCTGCTTCGGCAACTTCTAGAGCTTCGGCAACTTCCGAGATGGCGCCATTTTGGCTGAGGGCGGACGCCAAAAGGGGACTAAACGTAGAAGCGGACGGTGATTGGTTCTCTGCGCGGCGGCCGAGCGCGGCGCGTCACCCAGGGGCGGGGCCTGAAACCCTCTGGGGGAGGGACCGGGTCTGTCAGGGAGGCGGGGCCAGGGTCTGCCCGGCGGGGCGGGGCGGGGCGGGGCGTCCCTAGCAGTTGCGTCCTTGTGTGGCTTTGGACCGGCCCTCGCGAGTGGTTGTGTGCCTGGCCCCCCGCCAGCCCGTTTAAAGTTGTAGTAGTTGAACAACATTACAGGGCTCGGAGAATGGGAGGACCCCATCCGTAACGCCACTCCCTAAAACTACTATTATTGTGTATTCTTTTCAGGCCTTTTCTTTTTGCATCTCTAGCACAATGGTGACTTTTGCGTCCTGGATTATTCTCTTTAAAAATAGATAAGTGAAAAATAAAAAATAAAACGAGGAGTAAGAGGGAGGGGAGGGAGGGCTTCATTATTCCTGGGAGTACAGTAAACTCCCAAGAGACTGTGAGAGCCCCTTGTGGGCTCGGGAGTAGTGTGTCGTCCACTGAATCCACAGTGACAAGCACACAGTAGGTGCACATTAAATATTAGGAAATACATAACTGAGGGAAGTGAGGTACTTTGTGGGCTAAACCGAGGTTTCCCTCGGCCTCTGGAAACTAGCCGTGAACAATAGCGGTAGGAGTCTTCTCCCAATGTCAAGGTAACCCAGTAAGGGGACTGTCTTGAGGCCTGAGCCGGGCCTTCATCGTATCCTCCTAACTGGGAAGGATTATTGTCCCTCCCTTCTGACCCAGGTGCTAAAGGCTTCAGATACTTACTGTGATTCATTTCCCACAACAAGTCCCCCTAGAGAGGTGGGACCTCAAAGGGGAAAAGGAAATGTGCTTTGTTTGCTTGGTTTTTGCATTTTACCAACACAGGAAGTTTTATAGGCAAGTTCTGCCAAATTTTGAAGCGACAAGTAGTCTGTATTGTATACACATTGTTACAGAAAATAGAAAAAGTGGAAAAGCTGACCAATATATTTTATGAGGTGAGTTTAACCTTGATTGTTCCTGAACCAGGTAAGTATACCACAAGACAAAGAAAGTATTTTTACTGATAAGCGTAGATGTGGAAAAGACTAATTGAGATATTAGGCTAGTTGAATTCACTAGTGTGTATAAAAAGGCATCAATGTGCTAAGTGAAAGTCATTCTCAAAAAGACAAGTTAGGGGCGGGGGAGGGGGGGAGGGGGGGGTGACTGTGTGGCTCAGTCAGTTAAGCCTCGGATTCCTGGTTTCCGCTCAGGTCATGATCTGATGGCTCCTGAGTTCAAGCGCCACATCAGGCTCTGTGCTGACAGTGTGGAGCCTGCTTGGGATTCTCGCTCTCTCTCTTTCTGCCCCTTGCCTGCTCCCTCTCTCTCTCAAAATAAATAAATAAACTTAAAAAAAATTCATACAAAGTCGAACAGTGGTTGGCTGGGGGAAGGGAAAATGGAGAATTGTTGTTTTATGAACATAGAACTTGTTTCACATTATGCAAAAGTCCTAGAGATTGGTCGTATAACAGTGTGAATATACTTAACACTACTTAACTGTGCATTTATGAATGTTTCAGATAGGAGCGCCTGGATGGCTCAGTCTGTTAAGCTCTGGACTCTTGATTTCAGCTCAGTTCGTGATCTCACAAGCCCTGTGATCAAGCCCCAAGTCAGGCTCATCACTGGGCCTGGAGCCTACTTAAGATTCTTAAGATTCTCATTCTCCCTCTCCCTCCCTGCTCCTCTCCCGCTTGTGTGCGCACTCTCTCTGTCTCTAAAACAAAACAAAACAAAAGTTTCAAATAGCAAATTTTATGTTATGTGTATTTCCTCACAATTAAAAATTAGTTTTTTTCAGAAAAAAAAATTAAAAGCATCAAGATCAAGCGCAGCTCATTCCAGTGACAAAGGAATGGTTTCACGTTAGAAGTATCTATCATTGCAATTCATCACATCAGTGACCTGAAGGAGAAAACTCACATGGCTATCTCAAAATATTCAGGAAAGCCATTTGATGAAGTTCTGTGACTATTTATGATACAAACTTACAGTTAGGAAAAAAGAGGAGCTTTCTCAGAATGATAAAAAGCCATATGTGATTAAGTATGATGCAATAAGCGTTCACATTTCTTTTTTTGTTTGTTTCAAATTTTTATTTAAATTCTAGTTAACTTACAGTGTAATACTGGTTTCAGGAGTAGCATTTAGGGATTCACACCCAGTGCCCATCATAACAAGTGCCTTCTTTAATACCCATCACCCATTTAGCCCCACATTCCTTTCAATATCAGGAACAAGGCAAGGAATGCTCTCTACCAACAATACTGTTCAGCATAGTATTAGAAGTCCTGGCCAGGGGCGCCTGGGCGGCTCAGTCAGTTAAGCGCCTAACTTCGGCTCAGGTCATGATCTCGCGGTTCATGAGTTCGAGCCCCGCGTCGGGCTCTGTGCTGCCAGCCCGGAGCCTGCAGCCTGCTTTGAATTCTGTGTCTCCCTCTCTCTCTGCCCCTCCCCTGCTCATACTCTGCCTCTCCCTGTCTCTCAAAAATAAATAAATGTTAAAAACAATTTTTTTAATTAAAAAAAAAAGAAGTCCTGGCCAAAGCAATAAACCAAGAAAAAGAAATTGTGAGAGTGATTCTATCTACATAGAAAATCCAACAGGATCTATGGGCAGACTTTTTTTTTTACAAATTAGAGAATTCTTCAGTGTTGCAGGGATATAAAATAAAGCTACCAAAAGTTAACAATACTCTTCAAACCAACAATAACTCACTAAAACATGAACATAAGATGCCACTCACGAGAGCAATAAAAGTCAGAAAGCATTTCGGAAATAAAAACACAGCCTTGAACTTTGCGGAGCGAAAAAATTTAAGGACATAAAAGAAGACACGAATAACTGAAGTGACATACTTTTTTAATGATTAGAAGAGCTTAACATTTGAAGCTGTGATTTCTCCTGATATCAATCTAGAAATTTAATTGAAATCCCAGTGAAAATTAAGATGGTTTCTGGAGAACTTGGAAAACACTTTTACAATATTTCTCTAGAAGAATAAAGGTTCATAAAAGTTAGGTCAAGTTTCCAAAAGATGACCAAAGGTGGGAGGGGGCAGGGCTTGCCCTGTCCTATTAAACCACACCGTATGGGGTACCTGGGTGGCTCGGTCAGTTAAGCGTCCCACTCTTGATTTCAGCTCAGGTCACGATCTCGCACTCATGAGATCGAGCTCCGCATCAGGTTCCGAGCTGAGCATGGGGCCTGCTGGAAATTCTGTCTCTCTCCCTCTGCCCCTCTCCCCCACTCACGCTCTCTCTCTCTCTCTCTGAAACAAACAAAAACCACTGTAAACCATAACAATCAATAGCATGTGATACCGACTGAGAATTAGTCAAGCAGATGAAAGGAACCAAAGGAGAGCTTAAAATACGTATGTATGCTAACAACTGCATACTTGTATGATAAAAGTGGGACCACAGTTCCGAGGGAGAAAGAACTGATTGGTCGGCGATGCTGGGAAAACTGGCTCACTCTACCCTGAAACACATCTGGATCCCTTCTTGCACCACATCCAGAGACAGAATCTGTGGCCTTAAGGATCTTAATATAAATTGTGATACCTACCATTGATCGAGTGCTCATAGGTGCCGTGCCCGTTACTGTGCAGGAAGTCATTTAATGCTAAATGAATGCTATGAAGGAAATACTATTATTACCTCCATCTGACAAATGAGGAA
This sequence comes from Prionailurus viverrinus, assembly GCF_022837055.1. NCBI lineage: Eukaryota > Metazoa > Chordata > Mammalia > Carnivora > Felidae > Prionailurus > Prionailurus viverrinus. Next base: position 106,071,625 of record NC_062570.1, read on the forward strand.
ACGAAGGCACAGAGAATTTATGTAACTTGCTCACGGCTGGATGAGGGTGAGGTGAAGGATGTGAGCCGTGCAAAGTCAATTTGTATCTTTATTTAAATTGTTGATATTTTGTTCATCGTGTGTTTTGGCCTTAAATCTGACTTTGAAAAACAATGCATTGAAGTATTATTGACCTTGCTTACCGGATCTTTTGGTACCCACTTAATTTTTTTACACTAGTCCTGGCCCTCCAAATCCCCACACTGGTAAGAAGCCCAGTATTCCAGTGGTCTGGCTCCAGATTCCGTGAACTATCTTATTGTGACACTTAGTAAAACTATCAGGCCAGGGGCGCCTGGGTGGCTCAGCCGGTTAAGCCTCCGATTCTTGATTTTTCCTCAGGTCATGGTCTCGCAGTTCATGAGTTCCATACGGACTCAGCCCCGCATGGATCTCTGCACTGATAGAGCTGAGCCTTCTTGGGATTCTCTCTCTCTCTCTCTCTCTCTCTCTCTCTCTCTCTCTCTTCTCTCTGCCCCTCCCTTCCTCCCTCTCCGTCAAAATAAATAAACTTTAAAAAAACAAAACTATCAGGCCACTAGAATACGACACTGGAGAATATCTTTATAATCTTGGGAGGGGGAAACACTTCAAACAAAACTCAAAGAACACAAACCTGATGGACTTGAATATATAAAACGGAGGATTGTTTTTCTTTCTTTTCTTTTTTTTTTTTTTTTAATTTATTTTTGGGACAGAGAGAGACAGAGCATGAACGGGGGAGGGGCAGAGAGAGAGAGGGAGACACAGAATCGGAAACAGGCTCCAGGCTCCGAGCCATCAGCCCAGAGCCTGACGCGGGGCTCGAACTCACGGACCGCGAGATCGTGACCTGGCTGAAGTCGGACGCTTAACCGACTGCGCCACCCAGGCGCCCCTGTTTTTCTTTCTTTTAATGAAGGTTTGTGTAAAGTAGAAGCAGAAGAAAATGAATATATTGTCCGATTTCTTTTTCAAAAATGAACTATTAAAAAAAATTTTTTTTTAATGTTTATTTTTTGAGAGAGAGAGCGCGTGTGCAAGCAGAGGAGGGGCAGAGAGAGGGGGAGACACAGAATCCAAAGCAGGCTCCGGGATCTGAGCTGTCAGCACCGAGCCTGATGCGGGGCTCGAACTCACGGACCGCGAGATCATGACCTGAGCCAAAGTCAGCCGCTTAACCTCCCTCCCCCCTTCCTTCCTTCTTTTACAAATTCACAAAGCTTTGGAAGGAAACGCAGTAAATTTTTGTTTGCAAATGGCTTGATCTACCTCTTTTCCTGGTGCCTTTGAAGTGGACATTGAACTCTTGTGAGACAATCCTGGGTCCTCTAGGTCCTGGTCCACAAAACAAACCAGGCAGCGGTCAGCAGCTACCTTCACTTGGACCCAGACACCCGACTCCGACGATACTGCCAACAATCAGACGTATATGGCTTGTGAGCAAAACAGACGAAAAAAGGGAACCAAACAGGACCAGTTATCATTTTCCACGTATGTCCACAGGTTTTTGTGTTTTGAGTTGGCCTGGAGTACGAGCTTAGAGAAAGCTAAGGAATATACCAAGTGCTACCATGAAGAAATCCTGGATCCACAATGGACGGGGCGTGCCAGCTGCCCCTCTGCTTCGACCGAGAACGAGCCCGGAAAGATGATGAAACTATCGGGAAGGGTGAAGTTATCCCTCAGGAAGCAGACTTCCGGATCAGGTTTGAGACACCGGCAGTAAAGGGACTTCTGGCAGGTGGTCCATAAAAACATACTAGACTAAGGCATGGAAAGAATAAACAAGCACTGTTTTTTTAAAAAGCTCTTCCAGGGGCACCTGGGTGGCTCAGTCAGGCAAGCGTCCGACTTCAGCTCAGGTCATGATCTCGTAATTCGTGGGTTCAAGCCCTGTGTTGGGCTCTGTGCTGACAGCTCAGAGCCTGGAGTCTGCTTTGGATTCTGTCTGTCTGTCTGTCTCTCTGTCTCTCTCTCTGCCCCTCCCCAACTCGTGCTCTGTCTCTGTCTCTCTCTGTCTCAAAAAATAAATGGACATTAAATAAAAGCTCTTCTGGGGCGCCTCGGTGGCTCAGTCCATTGAGCGTCCAACTTTGGCTCAGGTCATGATCTCGTGGTTTGTGAGTTCAAGCCTCGCATCAGGCTCACTGCTATCAGCACAGAGCCTTCTTCAGATCCTCTGTCCCCCTCTCTCTGTCCCTCTCATTCTTGTGCTCTCTCTCTCTCTCTCAAAAATAAACATTAAAAACAAACCAAAAAAAAAAGCTCTTCTGGGATGACCTGTTTAAGACAGAAACAAAACGCCTCCCAGTTTAACCCGTTTCTGACCGAAAAGTCAAACCAGGGCCGACCCTTGAGAAAACGTAAGTTCAAACCTCTCACAGGGGCATCTGTCTGGCTCAGTCAGTACAACATGTGACCCCTTGATCTTGGGGTTGTGAGTTCCAGCCTCGTGTTGGGTGTACAAATTACTTAAAAATAAAATCTTTAAAAGGGATTAATGAATTAGTTAAAAAAAATACACAAAACCTCTTGCACCCGTGGGTGGGGGGCAAGAAAACATGATGTCGTTTTTAACGAATGTTAAAGAGGAATAATTTCGGGGCACCTGGGTGGTGCACTCAGTTGAGCATCTGACTCTCGGTTTCAACTCAGGTCATGATCCCACGCTTCGTGAGTTCGAGTCCCACATCGGACTCTAAGCTGACAGCAGGGAGCCTGCTAAGACTTCTCTCTCCCTCTCTCTCTGCCCCGCCCCCGCTTGTGCTGCCTCCGTCTCTCTCAAAATAAGTAAATAAACTTTAAAAAAAAAAAAAAGCAGCATACTTTCAAGGCTGAAAGTGGCCTGAAAACTCTTGTTCTTTATTTTGCTGATTAGTGACATGCTGTAGAAAATCATGAGTCAAGGGTTTAGTCCCATGTATATCATGGGTCAAACGACTCGTGAGCACGCCAAGCAAGGCCACGTTCTCGGAAGTTTACACAGTTTCTGGTCTGGTCCTGCCCTCAATGGAAGCTGGGAACACAGTGAGATATTTAGCACCACTTTCCTATAACCTAGTCCGCACCCCGTGGACCCAATCCATCCTTGGGGGATTTGCCTGTTTGTGCCAGTGTCCGTAGGAGGCAAGGGTTTGCTGTGGTCGCTGCCAGAGTCTTCCTCCTGCGTGTTGCTGCCGGGGCGTTTCCAATGCGACTGGAGACACGGGTTCTGAGCAGCCGTCCTCACTCTGGGTCCGCCAGGAACCTGTCCGTGGGCATCTCTACCCTGGGCCAGTGGTATTTCTCTCTCTCTTTTTTCTTTCTTTTCTCCTCATACTTGTAGGAGGGGCTCTGCAACGCAAAAAGCAGAAGCAGAAGGATGAGAAAGCGGGAGACACAGAAGGGTTAGCTGTTCGTGGAAAGTCTTAGGACCTTGTCCTTTGACACCACTGGCTTTAGAGAAGTCCTCAAATAGAAATGTGGAGAGAACTGGAATTCAAGTGGAGGGTGGCAGGGGTGTGGATCCCCGGGGGGTACGGGGCAGCCCAAACAGCCAAGGCAAGCTTGTTTTGCAAGCTGGCAATGCAGTTAGGGCTGAAACCATGCTGGGGAGGCCTGCAGCAGAGGGTCTTTGAACTCAGTATTCCATTTCAGCAGGTTTCTCACCGGAGTCCGGGGGAGGGTTCTTGGGGCGTCCCCTGCAGGTCTTTGAGCGGGAGTGCTGGGGTGTGGGAGAGGAAGTAGCAGGCCCATCCCGGAGCCACTCCAGGGCAGTGCTGGCATCCAGAGGCCCCATCATCCATCGGTGGGGGGTCCGGCGGGAGCCAAGGGCCCCCGTGGGACGTGGGCCCAAGCCTGCACTCCACCCCAGGACTCCGAACATTGTTAACGAAGGGAAACTCGGACAAAGTAAGGACACAAAGAGAAGAGATATGTGCAACACCAAAGCACTGATACTTAGCTGTGTGTAGACATGCAAATCAGTAGAAAGAAGGCTAGAAACCCAACAGAAGAGATAGACAAAGGCTCCCCAAAGAGACGATTCACAGAAGAGGGAACCACCATGACTGCCAAGTGCATGAAGAGCTATTCAAATTCCCTAGTCATCAGAGAACCCAGATGGAAGTTAGGAACCACTTCAGATTCGTCAGATTAGCAAGCATCAGAAAACTGGAAAGCCAAGTGCTAACGGAAAACCAGAACCCTCGCGGTAAGTGTGGAAGTTCCAACAGCCACCCAGGAGAGCATCGTCGGTGCTTTGGGAAGCCGAGGGTGCGTGTACCCTGTGGCCTGGAAGTCCTACTTCGAGGAGAATTCTCCCACAGTCCATAAGGAGACAGTTGAAGACAGGTGTTCGCAGCAGTGACGTATGTGACAGGGGCACTGAGGCCAAGCTAAGGGGTGCATCACTGAAGGGTGTGGGGGATACTAAGAGTACTGGATGCTCAGCGTGGCATATTGCATGCAACTAGCAGAGGTAACAAATGAGATGCATGTGGAAAACATTAGTGTTGAGTGTAAAACCGTAAACAGGATGAGTCTGATACGCGACAGCATGTTTGTAAATTTCAAGCATCCGTATAGGAGCCAAGCCATGTATAGAAGAGAACCAGACAGGATTCAAGGAAGCTGCCTGAGCACACCGACAGGGGCCTTGTTTACAGTGGTGACGCGTCACAAACCGAGGAGGAGGGAAGAGTCAACTCTGCCTATGAGGTCATACAATGAAGTGTGGTGGGTGGGGGACGAGCATCCCTGGAACCAGGGGAGCTTGGGTTCCAACCCCAGTTCTACCACCTGTAAGCACTGGGGATTCGGGCAAAGCATTCATTCATTTCATCCACAAATATTTAACGAGCATCTACTCAGGGCCAAACACTGTTCTGGGCACCGTGGACACGCTGGTGAATAAAACACTGTAACATAAGTTACCCTCGGATAAGTGCCATGTAATGTGATACTGACTTTAGATTGCATCATCACGGATGGCATCTCTGACACCTGACTTTCCAGCAGGGAAGCAGATGATGAAAGGACCCAGTTGTGAAAGAGCAAGGTTAAGTGCTTTCCAGGCATAGGGAACAGCATGTGCAAAGGCCCTGAGGTGACAATGAGTTTGGCCTGTGTGGCTGGGTAGGTGAAAGAGGGGCAGAGGGGGCTTGAGGAGACTGAAGATGTAGGCGGGGAACAGATCATTCACAGCTTTGTAGGCCTTCGTCAAAAAGAGCTCAGATATTATTCTAAACACAATGGAAAACCAAGAGACAGTTTCATACAGAGGACTGAACTGCTGAACTTAGCAGCATACTTTAAAAACAAAAAAAAAAACCCAAAAAAACATTTTTTTCCTTAAGAGTAATACACAGAGAAAAAGGTGACATATATTTTAAAAGATCACTTTGGCTGCTGAGTGGAGACTGGATCGGAGGAGTGGAAGCCACATAAGCTTTCTGAGCCTCAGAGTCCACACCTGCTATGGTGAGAATACCCAACCGGTGCAGAGCCGCGGTGAGTCAAGGTGGGAACACAGTCTGGTCCTAGGAGTCTCCTTGGCACTCGAGGCGCAGGCTGGGACGCGCAACGCTCCATCTCGGGCCTGGGGTGCCCCTCCAAGCCCAAGACACAGACCTACGAATTGCAAGCGAGCGAGCGCTGCACCCGCTGCGGCTGGCGTAGGCGGCCGCTGGGAGGCGCCGGAAACTCTGCGCCGTCCCCAAAGCAGGGCCCGCCCACTGGCCCGCTCGGCGCTCGGCAGCTCCGGCCTGCCGAGGGCGAGCAGGGGCGGGGCCGTTACGTGGGGGCGGGGCCTCGGCCGGGGCGCCGGACGGTCGCAGTCTTAAGCCTACAGCACGGGGCGGGGCCTGCGTGCGGGGGCGGGGCCGCGGCGCTCGGGGCTGGCGGGCTCGGATGGCGGCGGCGCAGGGCTCCTGAGCGGGCCGGGGCCATGAGCGCCGCCCGGCCCCAGTTCAGCATCGATGACGCCTTCGAGCTGTCCCTGGAGGACGCGGGCCCGGGGCCCGAATTCAGCGGGGTCGCCCGCTTCGGGCCGCTGCACTTCGAGCGCCGAGCCCGGTTCGAGGTGGCCGACGAGGACAAGCAGTCCCGGCTGCGCTACCAGGTGAACGGCCCGGCCCACCTCAACCCCAGCCCGGGTCCGGGGGGTACCCCAGGCCGAGGCCGGACCCTGGAGAACCCCAACTCAAGGGAAAATCTGTCTAGACGCCTCTGCCTACGTAGCCACTGATTCAAGGCCCTGCCCAGACCCTCCCAATTCTGATTTTGGTCCCCAGCCACCGAACCCGGGAGTTCTTCCCCTAGCCCCAGCTGGAAATCCCACCCGGTGTCCCCACTTATCCTGGGTCGGGACCCAACGTCCTCTTTCTCCGCTGGGCTAGAGAGCTCTTCTTGTCCCTGAACCAGATCTTGCCCAAACTCCGGAGCAGACCCTCGAGCCTTCCACTCTCCCTCTTCTGTTCTGGAAGTCCCCCCCCCCCCCATCCTGCCCCCGCCCCCACTCCCCTACCCCAGAGCTGGAGACCCTCACTCACCTGATGAGTCCTTACCCATGCCTTGACTCCCGCTAAACTGGGAATCTCCAATCTCCCTGAGGGACTTCCGCCAAGATCCTTTTATTCGAGCCCTGTATCAGATTCCTGCGCCCCAAACCTGAAAACCAGGACTTTTGCCCTGTGGCACTCCAAATCCGGAGCCTCCATACTGGGCCCCTGAAATACCGTTCTGAAAGCCCCACCCTGACTCCCAAACTTGGGGGCGCTCCTGGCCCTGGGACCATGCTGGGAGCCCTCAACCAGCACCACCCCCCCCACCTCCTACCTGGGTTTCAGTTTCTGTGAATCATCAAACCCGTTTGGCGGGGAGGGTGGAGGGCCAGGTGAGCAGCTGTCAAGCGGCCAGGCAAACAGCTGTGTGGGCTTGCTCTCCTCTCCCTGAGAAGGGAGGAGGAAGGGCCTGGGCCCCGTAACCCCTCTGAGCCCTGTGTTCTGGAATAGAACCTGGAGAATGATGAGGATGCAGCCCAAGCCTCTCCGGAGCCGGATGGGGGAGTCAGCATCAGGTCAGGGCCAGGTGGGGACCCGGCCTACGCCTCTAACCCTGCTCCCGGCTCCTTTCCCCAAGGTCCCTGGCCAGTTTCCCACCTCACACTGCTCAGCTCTGTCACATCCTGTCCTACAAGGATTCCTAGCCTGATCCCCACGCCCCTCATGGGCTCCCCTGTCCTGCACGGTCACCCTACCCCAGTGCCAGCCTCCCCCCCCCCCCACACCCCCACCAGGCTCTTTCTCCTGCAGAAAACCCCTAGCCTGGTCTAGCCCCTACCTTCCCCCAGGTCATCTGTCCTGCAGGAATCCCTAGCTCGAATCTGCAGGTTTTTTCCATCCTCGGTCCTGCAGAGACCCCAGCCCTTGAATCCTCCTCACTTTGTCCCCTCTCAGTGCCCCCTCTCCCGCAGGGACACCCATCCTAATCCATGTACCAACCCCCACCACGTCATTATGACCCCTTCATCACTTGCCCTGCCTCTCACTGGGCCCATCTGGCCAGCAGGGATTCCAGCCGAACGTCCATCCGCAGCTCCCAGTGGTCCTTCAGCACCATCAGCAACAGCACCCAGCGATCCTACCATGCCTGCTGCAGGTGAGAGCCTGCCCTGCTTAAGCCACCTGCAGTCTGTGACCCAGAACAGGCAGGCCTGGCTTTCCCCCTCGGTCCTCTGGGTGGGGAAGAGTGATGGGAGAGGGTGGGGCTCTTGTCACTTCTCACACTCATCCTGCTGTCCTGCCCCCCAGCTGGACGCAACACCCTTTGATCCAGAAGAACCGCCGGGTGGTGCTGGCCTCCTTCCTACTCCTGCTGCTGGGGATGGGTGAGTGCCCCTGTGGGTCCCCTGCCTACCCCCGTGAGGGCGCCGTCCTCCCTTCGTGCAGGGTCTGGGTCCCCCTTGGCCCACGGAGCCTCCCTACATCCAGCTGAGTGCCATCACCCCACCCCCATTTTACAGGTGAGGAAACTGAGGCCTTAAGAGGAGCAGGCCCGGTCTCCTGGACACACAGCCAGGAAATCACACATAGTGGAAAAGGGAACCTGGTCCCATGCTCCAAACTTGTTTTTATCTTAGCCATTTAATCCCTCAGGGAGCAAAAGAGCCAACAGCTACCATTTATTCTGTGGCTACTTCAAGCCAGCCGCCGGGTAGGCTTATTTCCGGCCTTACGGAGGTCACACAGAAAGTGAGAGGTGGGACCGTGACCCAGAACCAGTATGGAGACAAGTGCTCAGGGATCTGCCCATCCCCGTCGACAGGGATGCTGAGCCTCTGCCAGCCCGACCCACGGAGCACCTGTCGCGTCCCCATCCCTGGAGTCTGAGAGCTGAGGAGGACCCCTCCCTGGCCCTCACCGGGTACACCTATTGCCCAGATGGGGAAAGCGAAGACCAGAGCAGACAGATCTCCCAGCCAGATGTTTTCTGACTCATTCTGCAGGGCTGAGGAATCAGGATCCCCAGCAGGGCAGGGACCTAGGGTCGGGATCAAGAGGGGCTCGTGAGGACAGCCCAGCTGTGGCAGCTGCTCTCCATCTTCCAGCACGGTCAGAGTCCCCTAGCCAGAAAGCTGAGCAGCGTCCTCGCCTCGGCTCTGAGTGTCTACGTGTCGGGGGAGGGAGCCACCAACCTCTCCAGTCCCCACTGCAAGCTGGGCACTGGTCATACGGGCCACCTGCCTTATCCCATTTCATTCTCTCTCCCGGTACCCACAAGGGCAAGCATTATTACCATCCCAGTCCAGAAATAAGGACAGAGGCTCAGCCAGGTAAAGGGACTTGCTCAGACCTCAGCTGTGAGGTAGATGAGCTGGGATTTAAACCCACATCCGTGACATTACCAGGCCTCTAAAGGGCCTTTGTAGGACTTAGAAGACACCTCCTCTGAGTGGGCAGGGCCCCCAGCCCTAAGCCAGGGTGGCAGGTAGTGTTTCAGCCCCCACCATTCCTTTTTTCAGGTGCTCTATATGGGGCACAAGTCACCTAGCAGTCCATGGTGGCCCCTCGAGCCTTCATGCCATATCGCTCCCTTGCTGGAAAGCCCAGCTCCCCCACCGCCCCCAACCCCATCCTCTAAGCGGGGACCCAGGACTCTGTAGGTCTGAAAAGTTGATCCAGCCATGACTTCCCCAAACCCACTGCTCTCAGCCAAAGTTCACATCCCTCGTTGGGGTCTACAGGCCCTGCCAGACTCTTCAGGCCCGGGCTCTTGCCTCTCCAGTCTTCCACTCTGGAAGCTCCGGGAAGGCCCCAAGTTCCTTGCAGACTCTAGGCCTTTGCCGTGCTGCTCCCTCCGCCCGGAGCATTGCAGTTCTTTTCTGCCTGCACCAAGCCCGTAGCAAAGCCTCCAGAGTCCGAGCGCCTCCTCCTTCCACATGCAGCTCTCTGCGTCTCCGTTTCATCTTCTGTGAAATGGGGATGATAATACCTGTTTCATTCAGTCACGGTGACAATAAAGCAGTGCAGGTAACAAGCTTAGCCCAGTGCCTGGCAGCACCTGGTAAGTAACAACTAAATGTTAGCTGCTATAGCTGTCACCACCGCTGCTCAGCGTCATCGCTACCGCCTCCAGGAAGCCCCTCCCGATCCCCCAGGCTCCCCCAGGCTCCCCCTGCCGCCTGCTCTGGCCTGCCACACCCCCTATCACTGGATCGTAGCTTGGAGTTTCTTGTTGGTTGCACCGCTAGGGAAGGGCCATGAGGGCAGGGACCTCATTCGCTTTTCCCTGTGGGATTCCCAGTACCAGGCACACAGCAGGTGTTCCGTAAATGTTTGTCGATTGACTAAAGGCCACACCACGGAGCAGAGGAAAATCTCACTTCAGACATTTCCCAGGTCCTGCCAGGTGCCCTGCTCTGAAAACACAGAGCTTGGTGAGCTTCCCAGGAAGGGTCCCCTGGCTAGGGAACCTTCAGTTCAGATTGCGGACACTCCTGGGGCCTAAGCCTTGCTGGGGGTGGTGGGTGGAGTTCCCCGCCCTGCCGCCAGCCCCTGCCCCCGCCTCCCCCCCTCACCCTCGCGGATCCATCTGTGCGCAGCGCTGATCCTGATCGCCGTGGGACTGGAGGTGGCCCCCTCGCCAGGTGAGCGCCCCCTCCTACCTCCGCAGGCAGCGGGGTTCCCCACAAGAGAAAAACTCCTCCAGGACCCGCGAGCCCCCAACCCCCTCGGAAGTTTGCTTCCACCCTCATAGCAGGAAAGGACCCCTTTCACCGCAGCGAGACTTGACCAGACAGTGACCGTGACCCGCCCCCCCCCCCCCCCCCCCGGTCCCGCCCCGGTGCCTCCCAGCCTTGACTCGGCCCCTCCTCCTGCAGGTGTCTCCAGCGCCATCTTCTTCGTGCCCGGCTTCCTGCTGTTGGTCCCGGGAGGTGCGGAAGGGCTCCGGGCAGGGGCGGGGCGGGGCTGGGGGCGGGCCGGGGGCGGGTCTCGGTGCTGACCGGCCCCGCCCCCGCAGTCTACCACGTGATCTTCATCTACTGCGCCGTCAAGGGCCACCGGGGCTTCCAGTTCTTCTACTTGCCCTATTTCGAGAAGTGAGCCGCGGGCGGACCGCGGGGATCCAGCCTCGCCTGCGAGCGGCCCCCAGGGGGCGCTCCTCGGCCCCGCCCCGCTCTGGTTTCCTCATCTCAAGGGAAGGACTGCAGGACCCTCGAGCCCCCAGCCCCCTCGAAGTTTGCTCAGGAAGTTTGCCCACGACCCAGGCCCGGGAAACTCGTCCCTTGCCTGTTCTGTGCCTTAACTTATTCTCGAGCCTTGGGGCTGCTGCGTTGTTGTTTTGTGCTAATAAAAGAATGTACTTCGCTCCAGGAGAGACCTTGATCTCCCTTTCCCGCCAACCCTGCCCAGCCCGTCGGCCACAGCCCCTCCCGCAAAACCTGAGGGAAGCGCTGGCTGCAGGCAGCTGAAGGCTCCAGGACCACCCGTCTCCCCCCCGCCCCCACCGTTGTACCCGCGACGGTCCTGATGCTCTAAGACTTGCTCCTCCGTTTTAGGTGCGGAGCTGGGCCAGGGACTCTATCCTGCAAGCCTGGAGCAGCCTCCCGTCACCACCCGGCCCTTAGCAGAGCTGGCCCTGCCCATTTCTCTACCTGGAGGCGCAGCAGCCTTGGTGCCTGCCCAGGGGGCCCTGGCCAAGGGCACTGGGATGACGCAGGCCTGGGGCCTGGAGGCTGGTATCCCGGTTGCAACGTGGCTCTGGGGCCCTGGGCTGCCACAGCTCTGAATGTGGGCCACGACAAGGCAGCAGCCCAGCCCTCTCCGCCCATTGCCCTACTTCCGGGCTCAAGGGTTGGGAGAAGCAGGGGTGAAGGCAATGAGAGGCAGGGCGCGTGTGACAGAACCTCCGTGATCGAGGACTCTCCACAGAACAGTGGAAACAAACCAACTCAGAATTTTGGAAAACCAAGGCATCTCAGAATCTCACGAGCCAGGAAACAACCTTTGAGAACCCTGAAATCTGAGATCATAATAGCTACCATTTATCAAACTCTTAGAAGGCAGCAGGTCCTGTGTTGAGCACTTCGCACAGGTTATTTCTGATAATCACCACCTCGGTCCCATCTTACAGATGAGGAAACCAAGACCCAGAGGGACGGATCCGCCCAAAGGCAGGGTTGGGAACATAACCCAAGGCTTCCAAGACACCTGGGGGTGGGAGGGAGAGGTGAGGGCACCCAGCCCGTGTGGTCCCCAGCTGACCACCCCAGGGAGGGAGGGCTGACTGAGGAGATCCTGCTCATACACTTAGGGATTTATAGTCTGTCTTCCGAGTGAAACACGAATGGCGATGAGAAGAGACATGGGCTGTGCCGCAGCAGCCAGGAGAATGTCTTTGGGTTTCTGTGACTTTGCTGAAAGAGTTAACACCCAGACTCCTGTTCCCACTCCTGTTCTCCTGGCCCACCCACACTTCCCAACCTCAGCCCCCAATCTGGGCACTTTGGGGGGCACCAGTCGGATACAGGAATTTCTAAATCAGTGGTTCTCAAAATAGCTGTACTAAAGGATCAGTGTTCCTTTCTAATCCATCATGGACCAATACTGTGGTGAGATCAAATGACGATTGGAAAAGTGAGAAACAATGACCATGGCCTACGCCAAAGTTGGATGCTCGACCAACTGAACCACCCAGGCGCCTCTGTCATTCCACAATCTTAACACCAAGTTATTCCAGAAGTAGTGAGTCTCCATGTAGTGTAAGACTACGGCTATAAGCAAGCTATAGCCCACAGGCCCAATACAGTCCCCAAGATAAAGATGGCGTTTATATTTTAGTAACAGTTGGGGGAAAAGTCAAAGAATAGTAAGATTTCGTGAGCCAAAGAAGTTTACAAAATTCAAACTGCAGTGTCAATAAATCAAGTTTAATCAGTTAATTACCAAATTTCCACCCCAGCCATCCCTGTTTGTATGCGGACTGGGGCTGCTTGGCAATTTTAACTACAACCGCAGAGCTGAGCAGTTGTGACAGAAACCGTAGGGTCCTCAAAGCCTAAAATCTTTATCTGGCTTTTTACAGAAAAAGTTTGCCAACCCTTAGTCCGTATGAACGTGTCGACAGAACACTGAATGACAACATTTAAGGTTTTCACGAGGGGCGCCTGGGTGGCTCAGTTGGCTGACCCTCCTGCTTTGGCTCAGGTCATGATCTCACAGCTCGTGAGTTCGAGCCCCGCGTCGGGCTCTGTGCTCGCGGCTCAGAGCCTGGAGCCTGCTTCGGATTCTGTGTCTCCCTCTCTCTCCGCCCCATCCCCACTCATGCTCTGTCTCTCTCTGTCTTAAAATTTTTTTTTAAAGAATTTAAAGTGCTTGATTTTTGCCGGCTAATTTTTGAAATCCAAACTGGGTTGACAGTAACACTATCCTCAGGGGATCATGAATAGCTAAACTCTAAATGCAACTTTCTTCTTCCGTTGAAAAATACATCGCTAGTTGTGTCCAGACGAGGAACGTTGGATTTCTCTAGTGAACTGTGACTCATTTCATCCCTAATCTAGCCCATTTCTGTCTGCTCTGCCTGTACTTTTATGAGTCTTCTTTGGTTCATTTTCTCCTAGTAAATCTGTGTTGCAAGCCATCACTTTCAGCCTTTTGATTCTCATTATGCTGCTCGAATGTGCCTTAGATCCTGCACTCCGCTGTGGGGAAGAGGCTGCTCTCTGCCCCCCCCCCCCCCCGTAGAAGAACCTTTGGTTTTTAGCTGGGCACGTGGCCACCCCAAATAAAGACTGCATTTCCCAGCATCCTTTGCAGCCGCCTGTACCAGGTGAGGAGCCCTCCCTAATAGAGTATAAGTGGTTCACGCTCTTTGTCCCTCTTTGTTCCCTGTTCCTGCATCCATTGTGCCACCTGGAAAGCATACAGACTTGGGCATGCCCCAGCGCCTGGTGCGAGGAGCTGGGGTTCCTGAAGACCATACGGCTGGATTTCACCTAAGAAATAAACTTCTCTCCAGTCTTAAGGCGTTGCTATTTGGTGTCTCTGTCAGTCACAGGGAACCCAATCGAACACTGAAACTTTCTTCTGGGACCGAGACTCTCTTTTAACCAAAAAGCTTAATCTGCTTAGAATTATTGTAATTTTGATATGTTTAGGGATTACTCCTGTCTTCTGTTTTACTTTGCTTTAATGTTTTCATGAGGTTTTTCTTTACTTCCTCCCCCCGCCCCGCTGTCTAGTCTTCTGGTTTAATCAAGAGTTATTCACTTTCCCTCTTTTCTTCCTCTACGGATTGGACCACTGAAGGGAACATTCTATCTCTATTTCTGTTATATTAATGGCTTCAAAATAAAAGATGAAGATCTGCACTGTTTTGAAGTTTATTGCGGGGGAGGGGCAGAAAGAGGGGGACAGAGGGTCCGAAGCAGGCTCCGCGCCGACAGCGGAGAGCCCGATGTGGGGCCCCACCTCAGGAACCGTGAGATCACGACCTGAGCCAAAGTCAGGCGCTTGACCGACTGAGCCACCCAGGCGCCCTGTATTGATGGCTATTCTTAAATGGTTAACAAAGTCTGAAGCTGACCAACGCATCTATTCTCCTCTAGGAAAGATGAGAAAAAGATTTTAGCATATCTAAAGTATTCCCTCCCGTCTTCTGTTTTATTTTGTCTATTATTTTAGTCCCTCCTTATTTTTAAAATCCCCCAACTTAACTTTTTTATCGTTACTGTCTCTTTAGCTCCACAAATATGTTTACCGATCTCTTTCCTGACCATACTTTAGTACATACTCGCCTTTCTTCTGGTCTGAATTTCCTTCTTACTGAAGGAAATTCCCTTCAATGAGAGCACACGGGTAGGAAACTCTTACCAGCCTCTGTTTCCTGAAAAAAGTTGATATTTCACCTTCCTTCTTGAATAACGATTGAGTGAGGTAGAGTCTTCTTGGCTGGCAATCGTTTTCCTCTGCATGCTGAACAATTTATTCCACTGTCTTCTGGCATTTATTGTAACCAATGAAAAGTCTTTGTAGAGGGGCTCCTGGGTGGCTCGGTCAGTTACCGACTTCAGCTCAGGTCATGACCTTACGGTTCATGAGTTCAAACCCCGCATCTGGCTCTGTGCTCACAGCTCGGAGCCTGGAGCCTGCTTCAGATTCTGTGTCTCCCTCTTTCTCTCTGCCTCTTCCTCATTCGCATTCTCTTTCTCTCTCTCTCTCAGAAATAAATAATAAAACATTTAAAAAAGAAGAAGAAGAAGAAGAAGCCTTCGTAGGGCCTAATTTCTGCTCCTCGGTAAGTAATCTGACTTTTGTCTCCAGTTGAATTGTGTATAAGTTCTGTGTTCTGAGTTCTGCTGGAATGCATCTAGATATATATTTGTTTCTGTTCATCCTTCTGAGGCTCCACTGTGTTCCTTCCATCTGGGCATTTGTCTTTGCGGAAGTCTTTAGGGAAGGGTTTCAGCCGTCACGTCTTTGAGGGTTGCCTCGTGTCCATTCTTTGTATTTTCTCCTGAGACTCCTGATGATTTTTAACTAGTCTTTAATATTTGCCACCTGTTTATCCCTCAGGGCTACCTTATAGGTGATTCCTCAGATGTAGCTTCCCGTTCACTAATCTTCTCTCAAATGGTGTCTAATCTGCTGTTTAACCAACCCATTGATTTTTTTTTTTTTATTCCAATGGCTATCTCCTTTATTTTCAGAAATGCTTTTATTCTTATTAATCTTCCTATTCTGCTTCATACCATTCTGTTACTACCTATTGGCCTCTCTCCCTTCTTTTTTATCATTTCTGTTTGCATTGACTTTGTGGTCTCTTTCGGATTTTTCTGTTACTTACACTTGGGGGTGCTGATTTTCCTGTTTGTTGCATCTGCCTCGTCTCCCTCACGGGGACTTGTTTTCCCATGTGATCTGTAATTCTTTGTCATGAGTTCATCTTCAGAAGCGACAGGGCTGTTGTTTGTTAAGTCCCATGTGCTCTGGGTTGAAGAGTGCTCTTCCGGTAGCTTCTCCCTATTTCTTCAGCTTCCCATACCGTGGAGGTAGACCACACTCCTGCCTAATGTGCCAGCCTGAGTCCCAGGTTCCTTAGGGTAGCTTTGTCCACTCAAGGCCCTGGACATCCATACCCTTGCTACTTCCTCACGCTGGTAGATGGAGGTATCTTTTCAAGAACAGGGTACCCCTCTGAGACCCGGGAAGGTGCTCAGGCTCCTGTCCTGTTCCCCAGCCTCTTACAGGTCTTCTGTCATCCGTGGGTGTCAGAGCCCAGGCTTCCGAACCTCTCTCCACGTCTGAAGCCCCCATGCTGTCCCCTCTCTCCCGCCACCCGGCTCTGAGTTCTTGCTTTGTCTTTAGTACTGGGGTCATCCCTGGCTTTCTTTCAAGTTCAGTTTTTGTCTTCTTAACATTTTCACACGGGTAGTGGGAGGCATCCAGCCACGCTCTCAATTCACCATGTTTCCAGAATCCTCCCAACTCCACGCCCCGCCCCTGTCTTTGATACTGCGGTGCCAGGGAGCTTGCTACCCACCGAGGGTGTGGAGAGATCCAAATCTTGCTCACCCTGGAGAATGATGGACGGCGGAGTGCAGGTTCCCTCCGGGCAGCTCAGGTGGGAGGAAGGTGAGAATGAAGGGGGGTGGGTGACATCGAGCCGGCTCTCCAGCCAGGTGTTGTCAAGGACCGAAGAAGCCTGAGGGCTGCTGGGTGGTCTTCCATTCTGAGGCCTCAGGGGGAGGGCGTACGGCATGAACCCTGCTGGCCTGGGGCCAGCGGGGTGACGCATTCTCCCTTCTAGAACTTCAGTGGGTGAAAAGCATCATCACAAACTCTGGGGGAGAGAAGGGCAGGGCTTGGGCCAGTCCTGGTCAGGGATCCCAGGACGCGCTGGGATCATCCTGGGAGCTGGAGGGGTGGGGGGTCGTCTGGGAAGGAGACTCACCGTCAAAGTCTACGGTGCCATCCCCGTTGAGGTCCACTTCTCGGAGCATCTCGTCCAGCTCAGGACCCGCCAGCGGCTCCCCCAGCAGAGCAGGTGCTGCCTGCCGCAGCTCTGCCACTGTAATTCGTCCATCTCTGTCCCTGTCAAACTAGGATCCCAGCAGGGCTCAGTCCCTCCCACCCAAAGCTGGCTCTGCCCAGACCCGTTTCCTCCTTGCCACATCCTGTGCCTGGATGTCCCCACCTTCGCCCACCGAAACCCTCCTCCTCCTCCTCCCAGGCTGAGACAATAGGCCCCTCCTCTAGGAAGTCTCCTTGGGTGGATCCTCCAGCTGAGAGCGAGATGGCCCCTCTCCAATCCCTCCCTGGCCCAGTCCCACCATCTGCAGGGCTCTGGGCTTCCAGAGGCTGCCCCCCCCTTCCCCCGTCTCTCTGGCCCAGATGGGAGGCCAGTAGGTCTGCCGCCCAGCTGCCCACCCAGCACCCGACTCGACCACGCTCCACACCTCTCGGAAGGCGATGCGCAGCTCCCGCACCCCCAACATGTGTGCTGTCTCCTCCCTCAGCTTTGGGCCCATCAATTCCACAAACTCCTCGAAGTCCACACGGCCACCCACTGCGGAGGCAGAGCGTCACAATGGAGAAGGCTGGGGCCCCGAGAAAGGACTTCACAGGTGCCCGCCTCTCCCCAGCTCTACATCCAGGAAGGAGCACCCAGCATCCATGCCCTCGGGGACGGGGGTAGGAGGTCAGAGCCCCGTTCTCCACAGAGATGACAGGGCCAGGTGCCTGAGTGCTCTCAGTGAAGCACCTGTGTCAAGGGGGAAAGAGGCCAAGGTTTGGAACCAGGCAGCCCTAAAGTTAAACCCTGGCTGTGCTGTCGATGGGGCATGGGTGACCTTGGGTGCCGACGGCCTTGGGCGACTTACTAAACCTCCTTCCTCATCCCGGGGCAAGGGTGAGAGAACCCACTCTTAGGTGCTTCCGGGGGTGTGCAGTTGGTGGCTCTGACATGCTGGGACCCCGTGGGCAGCCATAAATGCCTCTTAAGGAGTATGCCCACGTAGTCCCGCCGTTCTAAGACGCCATCGATTACAAAAAGCACCGGTGGTCAAATAACAGCTTTGGGGAAAAGAAAAGCATCGTGCTAAATGTTCACACCAAGTGTAAGCCACATCCCATTTTGCAAACCACAGAGCACATGCAGGTGTCCTGGAATGAAGGGAATCTGATATTTGACAATTTAGCTAATGATAATCACACAAGCGCACGCCCATCCGACATTTAATCGCCTGGAGCGGCCAGGGTTCTGTCACAGTCGGTCTCACTGAACCTCAGGAGGCTCTTTTCAGGAGCCTCAGGAGGGTCAGAGAGACAGAGAGCCAGATGGCTGCCGCCTCGCCCCACCCCGGGCCGGTGGGGGTCAGCCACTGACTTCGCATCTTGACGTGCTGGGAGACCTCGATGAGTTCCATCTCAGTGGGCATGTAGCCCAGCGTCCGCATGCAGGTGCCCAGCTCCCGGTAGCCGATGTAGCCGTCACGGTCAGTGTCAAACTCTTCAAAGGCGGCCTGAAGCTCTGCAGGGGAGGGAGGTCAGGCCCGGGCAGCCCGGCTCAGGGACACCTCCCACCCACCACTGCCGCCAGCAAGGGCCACTCACCATCCAGCTCCTCGGGGCCCAGCTCGCGGTCCTGCAGAGGCACAGTCCAGCATGTCCCTGGGGGCCATCCTGCCTCCTCCAGCCCTAGCCCACGATGGCCTGGGTAGGGCCAGTCTCACAAGGGCAGGAGAAGGCAGCTGAAGTCCCACGACCCCCAGAGAAAAGATGACCCCCCCCCCACTTCCGGCTCCTGGGGCCCAGAGCTCTCCCAGAATCCTGGGTTTGAAGACTAGCCCTGCCCACCTCGCAGCCAGGCCCAAGACCAACCCTTCCCCAAACCCTGCCTCTACAGCTCAGGCTCCCGGGTCTGGAGCAGAGGCGCTAGGAGGCCTGAGTACTAGGGGCAGGGTGGGCGGAGTCCGAGGGCACAAGTGTGTCCCCCTCCTCCCCAGCCCGGGCCCCACCTGACCTTCCCGAAGATGCGGTTGAGCAGGGGCCCGTATGTCTTCTGGGCAGCATCGTGCTGGGTGCCAGAGCGGTGTCGGTGAGACTGGCGACGACCGGCTGGCCTGGGGGCTGCAGGGCCTGTCCCCCCCTGCTCTTCTCCATTCCCAGAGAGGCTCTTGCTGCTCCCTGGGGCCTCGGGGCCAGGGATGGGGGTCTGCTCCTCGGAGCCACCAGCACCCTTCCGGGACCCTCGGAGTCCCCTGTCCTTCTTGCTCCTCCTCCTGGTCAAGGGCAGGCCCTCAGCACCGCTCCCGGAAGCCACAGCCTCCACAGGAGGCTTCTGGGGGTCTGGGCCACGCTGCCCCTTCGCCTGTTCTGTGGCCATGTGGAGAGGGGCGACAGAACTCTGAGATGCAGCACCAGGGAGCACCCTTGGTTCTCAGGGACCATAAAGCTGCTTACGCACCCCTACCCTGAGAGCTGATTGCCTGGGATCGAGCCTTGAGGGGGATTAGGGTAAGTGAGGCAGGCAGCTCCGGGCCCTAATCCCGGCCCTCTGCCTGAGGGCAGAGACAGATGGGTCAAGAGAACTGCCCTCAGCGACAAGGGTGCCGGGACACGGTGAGCTTCGGACTCCGGCTCCTAAGTGGCCTCAGGAGCTGGGACACCCAACCATTTCACCTCCCTGAGCCTCAGTCACCCGATCTATGAAATGGGGGCAATATTGCTGGAGTCAAGGACTCAGCCGGGTTGTGCGACAGGAGCAGGACTCAGCTAAGCAAGGACGAGGGACGTCATCTCAGGAGAAAGAGTGTGGGAAAGGATAGGAGAGTTGCCCCTCACGGGGACATCGTGGCTGGGGCAGAGGGTCTGTGAAATTGAGGGAGCGAGGCCAGATCACAGAGACTGAGGGACATGGGGGTGATTTCGGAGGAGGTGGCCCCCGGGGGGACCCAGAGCCTGCCCCGAGGCAGAGGGGCCCAGGGCGAGGAGGTTTTAACCACGTGGCTCTGTCAGGGATGGGGTGGCCTGGCTGGTCACTCGGCCCTGCTGAGCGGGGGTTAGGGTTTCCCAGGGAGCAGCCCCATGCCCATGAATGTTTGATGTCTTCTCAGCTTGGGTTTCACGTCGGCCGCCTTAGCGCCGCCAGGCGCCATGTCCCAGGCCCCGGCGTGGGGCCCGGCAGATGGCTGGACCACTGGGCAGGCAGGCACGCCCCTGCTCCTTCCGGCCAGCGGCCTGCACCTCACAGGTAAGCCAGGCCTCACCTGCTGGGGCTCGGGGGAGCCCTGGGATCTGATCCAGTAGAGGCTGGAGCTTGCAGAGTGGGGTCTGCCTGAGCACTAGGGGAGAGGAAGCCACGGGGCTGAAGGCCAAGGGGCTGGAGCCATGGGCCACGGGCAGGATCCAGCCTTTCTGGGGCACCTACTTCCTCCCCTGGCTCAGCGCTGCCATGAGGACTTTCTCCGTGTTCCGAGGGAAACCTCCTGGGCCAGTGAGGGAAGGCGGGCAGAGTGGTGGGGGAGGGGTAGCAGGCCCCTATCATCACACTGCTGAGCCCCCTTCTCCTTCTGATGGTGGCCTCAGGGGCCACCTTCTGCCTGAGCTGTGAGAATGAGGACGGGGCCATAGGTGGGGGTCGAGGATGATGAAGGGGCTCCAGCTGCTTCCAGCACGGCCCTTCTGGCCCCAGGCTGCCGGGCCCTGAGTTGCAGACCTCACCCTGAGTTCATGAGCTGCACTTGCTGTGGGGAAGGGCCTCCTCTGGCCCAGGCTCCTGCCCACCCTTGGCCTCCTACAGGCCCACGGGACTCTGAGCCTCCCCTTCTTGGAATCTTAAACACTTGAACTCCAGGATACCAGAAGGAAAGGGGCTTGCGATGATCCGATGATCCGATGATCCGACCGAGTGGTTTTCAAATTGTCTTCCCTAGAGCATCCCCGGGGCTCCACTGTAATATTTTATTTGAAGATTCACCAGCTTTAAAAATATGTTTGAGGGGCACGTGGGTGGCTCAGTCAGTTAAGTGCCTGAATTCAGTTCAAGTCATGATCTCGCGGTTTGTGAGTTCGAGCCCCGCGTCGGGCTGTCTGCTATGAGCAGAGAGCCTGCTTTGGATCCTCTGCCCCTCCCCTGCTCTCTCTCTCTCTCTCTCTCTCTCTCTCTCTCTCTCCCTCTCTCTCTCTCTCAAAAATAAACATTTTTTTTTTAAAGAGAGAAAACTGGGGCACCTGAGTAGCTCAGTCGGTTAAGCGTCCAACTTCAGCTCGGGTCACGATCTCATAGCTTATGAGTTCGAGTCCCACGTCGGGCTCTGTGCGGACAGCTCAGAGCCTGGAGTCTGCTTCGGATTCTGTGTCTCCCTCTCTCTCTCTGCCCCTCCTCCACTCGCACTCTGTTTCTCTGTGTGTGTGTGTCTCTCAAAAATAAATGAACGTTAAAAAAAAATTTAAGGGGCACCTGGGTGGTTCACTTGGTTAAGTGACCGACTTCGGCTCAGGTCATGATCTCGCGGTTCATGAGTTCTAGCCCCGTGACAGCTCAGAGCTTGGAGCCTGCTTTAGATTCTGTGTCTCCTTCTCTCTCTGTCCCTCCCCCACTCATGCTCGGTCTCTCTCTCCCTCTCTCAAAAATAAATAAACATTAAAAAAACTGTTTTGAAAGTATGTGGATATGACACCTTTATAGAAAAGCATTTAAAAAATTAAAACTAAATAAAGAAAAAAGAAAAAAATGTAAAATATACATGTATATACATGTATATATCTGTTTAAAAGCCTCGGTCCAGTCTACTTGGGCACACTGGGATTCCGCGTGGCAGAAGGCTTAGGTCTGAGTCTCAGTCCTGGCGCCTCTCGTCCTGTCTCTGACCTTGGGCAAGTCACTTATCCTCCGAACCTTCCTCTCCTCACCTGTAAAATGGAGTGTCTGAGGACTACGCGAGGTAATCTGTGTAAAGTCCCTGGCAGAGGCTAACTGCCCCGAAGGTGATGACGATGGCTCAGAGAGGGACAGTGACTTGCCTGGAGGTACACAGCACCCTCTCTCATACTCAGTCCCTCATGATTTCATTGGTTCATCAGGCACCCGCTCCGTGGCCAACAGCACACTGGGGACCTCGGACGGACACTGCTATGGAAGCCAACCTGGGTGCCGCTGGCCACGGGCCCCGCACGGAGCCGGACGATGAAGACGACTACCCCCAGGGTGGCTGGGACACGGTCTTCCTGGTGGCCCTTCTGCTCCTGGGGCTGCCAGCCAATGGGCTCATGGCATGGCTGGCCGGCTCACAGGCCCGGCAGGGAGCGGGCACGCGGCTCGCCCTGCTGCTGCTCAGCCTGGCCCTCTCTGATTTTCTGTTCCTGGCGGCAGCGGCCTTCCAGATCCTGGAGATCCAGCACGGAGGCCACTGGCCGCTGGGGACGGCCGCCTGCCGCTTCTACTACTTCCTGTGGGGTGTGTCCTACTCCTCCGGCCTCTTCCTGCTGGCGGCCCTCAGCGTGGACCGCTGCCTGCTGGCCCTGTGCCCGCGCTGGTACCCTGGGCGCCGCCCGGCCCGCCTGCCCCTCTGGGTCTGCGCCGGGGTCTGGGTGCTGGCCACGCTCTTCAGCGTGCCCTGGCTGGTCTTCCCCGAGGCCGCCGTCTGGTGGTACGACCTGGTCATCTGCCTGGACTTCTGGGACGGCGAGGAGCTGCCGCTGAGGATGCTCGAGATCCTGGGGGGGTTCCTGCCTTTCCTCCTGCTCCTCGTCTGCCACGTGCTCACGCAGGCCGCTGCCTCCCGGACCTGCCGCCGCCGCCGGCCGAGGCCCACGGCCTGCCGGGGCTTCGCCCGTGTGGCCAAGGCCATTCTGTCAGCCTACGTGGTCTTGCGGCTGCCCTACCACCTGGCGCAGCTGCTGTACCTGGCCTTCCTGTGGGACGTCTACCCCGGCTACCTGCTCTGGGAAGCGCTGGTCTACTCCGACTACCTGACCCTGCTCAACAGCTGCCTCAGTCCCTTCCTCTGCCTCCTGGCCAGCGCCGACCTCCGGGCCCTGCTGCGCGCCGTCCTCTCCTCCTTCGCGGCAGCTCTCTGTGAAGAACGGCCTGGAAGCTTCACGCCAGCGGAGCCACAGACCCAAGTGGACTCTGGGAGTCAGACTCTTCCTGGGCCAGTGGCTGGGGCCCAGCCCCAGGTGAACCCCGCGGCACAGCCACGGTCGGATTCAGTGGCCCAGCCGCAGGCAGAGCCCACGGCACAGCCACGGTCGGATTCAGTGGCCCAGCCACAGGCAGAGCCCACGGCACAGCCACGGTCGGATTCAGTGGCCCAGCCACAGGCAGATTTTGTGATGCAGCCTCAGCTGAACGCCTCCGTTCGGCCACAGGTGAACCTTGAGTCCCAGCCCCATTTGGACTTTGTGGCCCAGCCACAAGTGAGCCCCGAGAGCCCCGGACCTGCCTCCGGCCCAGCTCTCAGCCCCTGTGATGAAGCGTCTTCTGCCCCATCCGCGGATCCCCCCCCGGAAGCCCCTGAGAACCCAGCGGTGCCTGCTGACTCTGAGGGAGAAAGTCCCAGCAGCGTCCCCCCAGAGGAAGCCCCTGGAGCAGGCCCCACCTGAGGGTCTGGGAAAGCTCGGGCCCATCAAGGCAGTGGAAGAGCCAGAGCCAGTCAGAGACGAAGGGAGCCGTGGAGGAAGTCATCAAAGAAACCCCCCTCAAGTCCCTTGGGGCTGGCAGGAGGACTTGGGGGAAGTGAAAATGAAGCACCAAAAGTCCCAGGCAGTTTGTCGTGATCGTCTCGTCCCTACCCAGGTCCCCCTCGGTTTCTCCATGCTTGCCCCCCCCCACACACACAGTGGCCCAACAGTCACAGCCGACAGGGTGCTGCTGGGCTCTGTCCTCCAGCACCCCTGGACCGCACCGCCCACCTGCCCCCCAAGTCTCAGTCCTGCGGGGGAAAGACAGCAGGGGTGACTTCCCTGAGCTTGTGCCGATCTCCCCGGAATCCTTCCTCCACCCTCTCCTCCCTGCCTCACCCTCTAACTCGGGCGTGAGGAGGATGAAGGAAGAAATCTCTGCAGAAAAGGAGGCATTTAAGAGCCAGAAGGAACCCGGGGTCCTGGGAGCCCACGCAGGCTGGCCGAGCCCTGTCCACCAGCCCCCTGCCCCCCACAGGCAGCGAGCCTGGCGCAGGACCTCCCTCAGCAAGGCAGCGGGAGCGGAGGCGATGAGAGCCACCGAGCCCGGATTCAAATCGGGCTCCGGTGACGGCAGGAGCCTGGCACACAGCAGGGGCTCGGTGAACAAATGTTCTCCATTCGCCGGCATCCAGGGAAGTCCCTGCAGGGGCTGGAGATGGAGGAGAGGAGGCGCCACCTTGGCCTGGGCATCTGGGGTCTTGTGAGCTTTGGGGCAGATCGGCTGTGCCCATGACAGTTCTGGGCCACGGATGCCCAGGGGGCCTGAGAGAGCGTCTGCTCCACTGAAGGGTTCAACTAGTGTCCACCTGCCCCCCCCCGCCCCCACCACGGGGGGCTGCAGGTATAGAGTGCTCAGTCCTGCCTCCATCTGAACCCCTCCTATGCACTCAGCCCACGCGCAGAGACGGGAAGACGTCCAGACAGAGAGCCCTGGGGACCAGTGGCTCCAAAAAGGGTACAGGCCCCCATCACACAGCATCTCTGGGGCAGAGCCAGCCTCTTCCCTCTCAAGGCGCAGACACGGCAAGAAAAATGGGGAAGTCCCGAAGGTCTAATTCTGAACCCCCCACCCTACTTCCCTGCTTCCCTTTCACTCTTCTACACCAACCCCCCGCTCGCTCGCCCTCCACCCCCCCCCCCCGTGTTCCAAAATCGTGAGCCTCTTCCCCTTTACCCCCCTCCCCCAGTCGTTTCCCAGTAGCTCAGTGTTGTGACCTGTAGCAGCTGAGAGCCGCCCCTACGGCAGACACTTAAGTGCTATGCTTCCAGGGTGCTTCCATCTTAAAAAGGCAGCAGGCTGTGCGGGCGGCCCGGAGAGGTGCGGGCAGACCTGGGTTCGGGCTGCCAGCTGCCGCTTCGCCTCGATTTCCTCCTCTGTACAATGGGGTGGTCATGTTCCCCTTGCAAGGGCTGCTGCTATCATGAACTGAGCCCGGGGATGCCGAATGGTGGCAGGGGGGCAATGCCAAGGGCATAATTAGGGCATGTCCCGGTGGTGGAACTGTGGACACCGAGGCCGAACTACGGACGCCGTTCAGCGATTTCTGCACAGGCACACATCTGTTGAATTCGGTCCTTCAGCAAATGTTTATCGAGCCCTTGCTAGGTGACTCTCCAGCCAGCCTTCCATTCTGGAGACACATGGGTGGGGTTAGGGGCATGGCCGCTGGTGTCCCTCGGCGGTCTTTTGAATCCCAGCTCCACCGCTCACCAGCTGTGTGATCTTCAGGAAGGCTCTTGGCTTCTTTGGGACTCAGTTTCCGCATCTGTAAAATGGTTCCCGGGCCAGGCCTGGGAGCAGGACTGACCCACGGGCCAGAGCCCACGTGGGAGCATCCTGCCCGCTAGGCTTTGTCTGCTCCACCATACTGCCTGCCCCTCTGCAAGAAATGTTTTCACCCTGGCCCACCCTATTGGGTGCACCCTCCCCGGAGGCAGGGACTGGTCTTGCAGTGTCCCTCCCCTTTCTCCCAGATAGCGGTCCCAAAGCTTTTTCAACATGGCGGGCAGATCAGGCACTCAAACCCCAGCGCCAGCCACCTGCCATCAACTCTGGTCCCCACTCCAAACCCAGCATTTCGGAGAGGGGGGCAGCCCCATCTCCAAGGTCCCTGAGGGGGAATCTCACCCATAATGGGTAATCGCGACCCAGGGGAGAGGGCAGTGCCATGAAGGGCTTTGTGGCATAAAGAGGAGTTCTCCTGGTGACCCACAGAGTTTTGTTTTGGAGGAAACATGCACACCCGAGGCCACAGAGGTTGAAAGGAGGGCTCATCCCTGACATTCCTCAGTCCATCTACCTCACCCCTAACACACCCCATGGGGCTGGACTCCTGTTGCCTTCTGGGAGACTCACGCCTTCTCCAGGTGAGAGGTACCCCTCATGGAGAGACTCATTCTGAGAGCTGTGAATACGAACATCGTCGATCCTACATTCAGGACTGCTGTTCATTCTTTCACTCAACGTACACGAATTGAATGCATGCTGAGCGCTAGGTCTCATTCTAGGTGCTTCGACACAGTGGGGAACAAGACCAAAGACCGGGTGCTACCCTCCACTTGCTGACAGTCTAGCGGGGCGAGGCAGACAAAAAGCAAATACACAATGGTTACACAAGACGACGTCAGATCGTGATTAAGAAGGATATGGGGGGAACAAGTCAGGGCCAGAGAGTGACCAGTGAGGGGTTGGTTGGGGAGGGCCCTTTGAGAAGGCAACATTTGGGCAGAGCCCTGGAGGAAGTGAGGGTTGGAGCCTTTTCACAATCTGAGGGAAGCGTTTCCAGATGGAGTGAACAGGATGTACCCAGGCCCCGCAGTGGGAAGGAAGGTGGTTTGTTTCGGGGACGAGAGGATCAGTGTCACTGGGCCACATGCAGGGACAGGGCAGAGGAAGGTAACAAACGGGGGAGGGGTATGCAATGACAGCGCATGTTATTTCAAGTGTGACAAGGAGGGAAGGGAGGGCTTAGGGTAGGGGGTGTGTTATCTGGGCTTTAGACAGACCTCTGGATGTTTTCTGGAGGGCGCAACGGAGAGAGAGGCTAATGTGACACTCCCTCTTCCAAAGCACCCTCATTCCTGTCCTTTTTTGGAAGGGTCTGCCTGCCCCACGGTTTATGGAACAAAGGGAAAAGCGAGGACTTTGGAGCCAAACAGATGGGAACTAAATCTCGGCGGGGTGACCTGCGGCAGGCACCCCTCTCTCTGAGTTGTTTCCTCATCAGGGGAGGAAAGCAGTGAGCAGGGTACGAGCCCCAGCCCGTGTCAGACACACAGTGGGGCCTCCTGCAGCCCCAGACAAGCCCCCTTCTAGCTTTGCTCTTCCCTCTTCTTCCCACCTACCCCCCCTTTTTCTGGGAAAAAAGAAAAAGGTGACCAAGGGGTGATGATCAGGGTCTCAAGGAAGGACTGAGGGAGGCGGCCAGTGCCCTGGGGACACCAGCCCCGGGCGGAGGGGGCAGATCTGCCTGTCCGACATACAGAGACACCTAAGTCCCCCCGGGGTGGGACACGGACAGAGATAGGGTAGATCTAGGGAGGCCAGGCTGGGCCCCGTCACAGGAGCTAGCTAGGAGGGAGACATCTGCAGACAGACCACTAGGCCTCCGTGGGAGATGGTCGGGAAGAGAGAGGAAGGTGTGAGCGATCTGGCAGAGGGCATGTCCCCATTTCTATTTTTAATAAGGAGGCCCGGCAGACCCCGGGGGTGCTCAGGGGAAAGAAGGGGTGGGCTGGGGCCTTCCGCTCACCCCTTAAAACACCGCACCGCTGGTGCATTTACACTGTTCGTCAAGAGCGTGTACTTTTGTAACCCTTAAAAAGAGGCACGTGAGCACACGGGCTGTCAGACTAGATACTGTATTTTTGGAGGGGGGGGTGGGCTGGGGGACCCGGAAGAATGCACCGGGATGGGGATGGGGCCTGGGACGGCGGGCTGCACCCAATGCCCGTGCTCCCGAGGGCTCCGCCAGAGGAGAGGATGGCGAAGGGGCAGCGGTCTGCGGGCGGACAGCGCCTCGCACCTGCGGCCCCTCTGGCCCCACCCCTGCTCCTTTGCCCTAGAGGGGCCCGGGTGCCTGAGGGGCAGGGCTCGCCCAGGCCCCGCCCCTGCGCCCCCGAGGCCCCCGTGCTCCTGGCCTCCTGGGGCGGCTCGCAGTCTCCCGCCCCGCCCCTCCGCGCGTGACCTCGGCCCCGCCCCCGCGAGCCCCCGCCCCGCCCCCCCGCCCCCTGCCCCCGGCTCCTCTGTCACTTCCTGATTCCCGCTTCCTGCTTCCCAGAGGCCGGGATCCGGAGCCGCCCGAGGCCGGTGCCGCAGTCCCCGGCGTCCCCGGTGAGCGTGGCGGGCCGGGACTGGGGTCGCGGGCGGGGGACCCGGCTGGGCTGCGGGGGCGGGGCCGCAGGAGGCTGGGGTGGGGGTCGCGAGTCCGAGGAGCCCTTCCCCTCCGCGGCGCCCCACCCTCTGTCCCCACTCCCTGTGGCCACCCAGCCTGTCCCCTCTTGGTTCACCTTGGACCCCGCTCCGAAGGCGCCCTGGGATGCTCTGCGGCCGGGAGCGGCGTCCTGACCACCCCCCTCCCCCCCCCCCCCCCCCAGTCCTGCCAGGCCCCCTGGGCCGGCCTGGGGCTCCCAGCAGCTCCCTGCACATTCCTGCAGGCACTGCACATTCCCTGGGGCTCGGAACTGGGGCCGAGTGCGGCTCCACAGAGGAGTCCTTTCCTGCCTCTTGTGGCTGTCCAACCCATCAGCCAACTTCCAAATCCTGGGCAGGAAGGAGCCTGCTTGCAACCGACTAGGACCCTCCGAGGAGGTTGCCCTGCTTTGGCACCTCCCACTTCCCCCACACATACCAGAGTCAGGGAGGGGCCTGGGTAGGGTCTCCGCAAAGCCCCTCCCCACTCAGCAGTGTGGGCCTTGGGTCAGTGCATTTACCCTCCCCCCCCCAGATGCCACCTTAGAGGGGTGGCAGCCAGGGTCTGTCCCTGTGACCCCATTCTGTAACTGGAGAAACTGAAAGCCAAGAGGGTTACAACGACCAGGCCCCTGGTTGCATCCCCCCCACCTCCCTTCATGCAGCCCCTGGGAGGGATGGGGGTTGTTGGGGTGGGTGAGGGCTGATCCAGGCCTCTCCGCCCTGCAGACATGTCCTTCCGCAAAGTGGTCCGGCAGAGCAAATTCCGGCATGTGTTCGGACAGCCGGTCAAGAATGACCAGTGCTACGAAGATATTCGAGTGTCCCGTGTCACCTGGGACAGCACCTTCTGCGCAGTCAACCCCAAGTTCCTGGCGGTGATCGTGGAGGCCAGCGGTGGGGGTGCCTTCCTGGTGCTTCCCCTAAGCAAGGTGGGCCCCATCAGGGCTGGGGGAAGGACTGGAGACTCAGCCACACCTGCCGGGCCTATCTGCTCACTTCACATTCCGTGTCTCGCCCATCCCCACACTGTTGGACAGGTGTCATATTCTACATTTATTGCCCAGGTGGTGGTAGCACAGATGGAGAAAGTTTTTTATTGCCGCCGAGGCAGAGTCAGAGCCAGAGGCAGAGGCAACAAACATTTCCTGCTCACCCTTGACTGCCCCTCTCATGCCCGCAGACGGGCCGCATCGACAAGGCCTACCCGACGGTGTGTGGACACACGGGACCCGTCCTGGACATCGACTGGTGTCCCCACAATGACGAAGTCATCGCCAGCGGCTCAGAGGACTGTACGGTCATGGTGAGGCACGGGGCTGTGGTTGGGCCCGGGTCACAGGTGTGGCTCGAGGCTGCGGGCAGCGGGGCCGAGCAGAGGCCTCCACGGGCATCCCCCCCCCTCCCCCACAGGTGTGGCAGATCCCGGAGAACGGGCTGGCCTCCCCGCTGACGGAGCCGGTAGTGGTGCTGGAGGGGCACACCAAGCGAGTGGGCATTGTCACCTGGCACCCGACCGCCCGCAACGTGCTACTCAGTGCAGGTCTGCGCCGCCCGCCCCGCCCCCCCCCACCCCCCGCCCCTCTCTACGCACGGTTCCGGAGCCCCAAACCCTCGCCCGGGCCCATGTGACAGGTGGTAAAGCTTGACCGCAGAGGTCAAGAGGCCGGGTCTGGGCCCAGGAGGGTGGTCCAAGCCAGCCTGGTGGGCTGATGGCCCCCTGCCCGGCAGGCTGTGACAACGTGGTGCTCATCTGGAACGTGGGCACGGCGGAGGAACTGTACCGCCTGGACGGCCTGCACCCCGACCTCATCTACAACGTCAGCTGGAACCGCAACGGCAGCCTCTTCTGCTCTGCTTGCAAGGACAAGGGCGTGCGCATCATCGACCCCCGCCGGGGCACCCTGGTGGCGGTACGTGGCCCTGGAGGGCTGGGATGGTAGTGGACGGGCCCAGGGGCTCTGTCGGGGTGCTGTACTGACCACTGTGTCCCCCGGACAGGAGAGGGAGAGGGCTCACGAGGGGGCCCGTCCCATGCGGGCCATCTTCCTGGCGGATGGCAAGGTGTTCACCACGGGCTTCAGCCGCATGAGCGAGCGGCAGCTGGCACTGTGGGACCCGGTGAGTGGCCGTGGCCAGCCTGAGGGGACAGGCTTGATCGAGACTTGGGCCCCACCCTGGGCAAGGAGGGCAGGAGTCACCCCGGAGAGAGGCCTGTGGTGCCCAGGTTCTCAGCCTGGCACCTGAGGCTCCCGGGACCTGGAACCCTGCCAGCCTCTTCTGTCCTTGCCCCTTGCTCTCCAGCCTCCCCGACTGCCTCCAGCTTCCTCCGAGTCTCAGCCCACATTATTCTTGCCAACCGAAAGGCCATTCCCTCCTTTGCTTGCCTGTTCCCATCTGGCTGCCCTTTAGGACTCCGTGCAGAGGCCCCCTCCTCCAGGAGGCCTCCCAGCCCTTCCCCTGAAGTGCTCTGTCCCACAGCCCCGTGCTTCTGTCTAGTGACCTCCACAAGTCCCTCTGAGACAGAGCTGGTGCTGCCTGGTGCCCCCAGCTGCCACGTGGTAGGGACCTTCTCAGCACCGGCTCAGTGGCCCGCGGTAGGCTAGGAAAGTGAGATCCTGGGAGTGGAGGGGATCCAGGAGGGTGGGAGAGAACCCGTCTGGTGTGGTGGGGGCAGTGCCAGCTGGCATGTGAGGCTGCTTGGGGCCAGTCCTGATGGGGGGCTGGGATGGTGAGGAGAGGCGGGGGAAAGACTCTGGCCTGATTGCCCCCCACCCCATGTGCCAGGAGAACCTCGAGGAGCCCATGGCCCTGCAGGAGCTGGACTCCAGCAATGGGGCCCTGCTGCCCTTCTATGACCCGGACACCAGCGTGGTCTACGTGTGCGGCAAGGTGGGGCTGGGCGGGCCTGACGGGGGGCAGGGAAGAAGGCTGCCTGCCTGAGCGCTGACCGCTGCCCCCTCCCCCGCCACAGGGTGACTCCAGCATCCGGTACTTTGAGATCACGGATGAGCCCCCCTACATCCACTTCCTGAACACGTTTACCAGCAAAGAGCCCCAGAGGGGCATGGGCAGCATGCCTAAGAGGGGCTTGGAGGTCAGCAAGTGTGAGATCGCCCGGTAAGAAGGGCCTCCCAGGTGGCTGGCTCCAGCGGCAGAGGCCAGGCCATGGCGGCCGTCCAGGGTGAAAGGTCAGATCTTCGGAGGCTGCTCAGAGCAGGAACCAGCCCACAGCAGGGCCAGGGTCAGAGGTCAGAGTGTGGAGGGGCTGGGGCGAGGCCTGGGAGTGGAGAGTGCAGGGAGCCAAGGGAGCCAGTGAGGGGGAGGCTCCACCCATGGCTCCTCCCTCCCCCGCCTTTCCCAGGTTCTACAAACTGCACGAACGCAAGTGTGAGCCCATTGTCATGACGGTGCCAAGAAAGGTGAGGCCACCCGGTCCCCTGCCCACCCACTCGGGCAGGCGTGAGGTCTGTGAATGGGACACGGTTGAGTATGGATGTGGTCAGTGGGCTGGTCATACCCAGCCGGGTGTTGGGCTTTGTCAGACAAGACAGGCAGGGCTGGGACAGGTTGAGCTGAGGTCCTGCTCCGGAAGAGCCACAGGAGATGGACAGGAGCCGGGCAGCTGTGGAGGGCTCCCTGTAGTAGGCGACACAGGACCGACAGCATGGCTAGGGTGGGCATACGCCAGGCAGGGGGAACAGAGGTGAGAATGGAGAGCGGACGGGAGTCTGGCTGTAGGGGAGACTCCCATGAGGAGGGCATCAGTCCCGTGTGGCCTAGCCTCAGATGTCCAGCCAAGAGCCTTGGACGAGCTTCGTCCTCCACTGAGTGGGCCGTTGTGCCAGCCGGGCACGTCCCAGGGAGCAGAGCTGTGAGGGAGGCTGACTTAACACGGCTCCCAGGATCCCGTGAAACCACGTAGCTGGCCCCTGCTTAGGAGTGTTGGGAAGGCTTCTGAGGGGGTTGTTGGCGTGTCCCGAAGGGAAGTGCAATGACAGGTTTGTGCTTGAGAGAGGCCGCTGGAGGCCAGGCCATCGGAGGATGGGTTGGCAGGGTACAGGCCTGGAGGCCAAGGCAGTGATGAGAGGGCGGCTACCCAGGGTCCCGATGAGAGGACCCTGACACTGGACCCCTGACTGATCCCGACCTCCCCCACCCCCTGCCCAGTCGGACCTCTTCCAGGACGATCTGTACCCTGACACGGCTGGGCCTGAGGCGGCCCTGGAGGCAGAGGAGTGGGTGAGCGGGCGGGATGCCAACCCCATTCTCATCTCCCTGCGGGAGGCCTACGTGCCCAGCAAACAGCGGGACCTGAAGGTCAGCCGGCGCAACGTGTTATCCGATAGCCGGCCTGCCGTGGCCCCCAGCTCGGCCCGCCTAGGAGCCTCCACATCCGCTGTCGCCACTCACACTACCGCCCCCAGCGGCGGCCTCGCCGGAGCCGGGGTACGTGCCTCACAGTCGGGGCGGTGTTGGGAAGCCCCAGGCGTCACCCTGGTCTGCTGTGTGCGCCCGAACCATTCGCCGCCTGTCTGCCGGGCTCAGGCCCCTGCCTGGTAGATCTGGGGAGGGCTGCAGCTCCACGACACCTGACCGCCTATTCCCCCCCCCCAACCCCCACTGTCCCTGCAGGAGGCTGGGAAGCTGGAGGAGGTGATGCAGGAGCTCCGGGCACTGAGGGCGCTGGTCAAGGAGCAGGGGGAGCGCATTGGCCGCCTGGAAGAACAGCTTGGCCGAGTAGAGAATGGGGACGCTTAGGACCATAGGCCCAGGGGGTGCCACTCCCCCTCACCTCCTCCTCCACTCCCTTCTCACCCAGCCTCTGTTGGCAAGTCCCACCGCCAGCTGGCTGCCTCCTGCGCCTGCCCAGGGCCTCTCGGGCAGGTTCGGGGGCAGTCCACACCCTGTCCCATCCTGTGGGCCCAGGCTAGAGCCACCGCCTGGCTCTTGTCATTGTTACCGTGGAGGGTTTTTGTACCAAGGCAAGCTTATACTCTGAGGGACCATCTCCCCCCCCCCCCCCCCCAGTTCCCTGCTCCTTCCGCAGAGTAAGCAGGAGGCACAGGCTCTATATTTTCATTCCAAATAAAATTCTCTTTCTAAAAGCCAGGTTTGCCATTCTGCAAAGGGTGGGGCTGGGAAAGGAAGTCTGGAAGGCTGGGGACAAATGAGGCCCACGGGGATCCCGGATCTGAGGGAGGTCTGGGGGCCATGAGCATCCCCCACAGCCAGCGCTTCCCTGAATTCTGCCGAGTAGAGAAACTGAGGTCGCAGACCTGTGGACACCCGGGACGGCGTCCTGCTTTGAGCTGGTGCCATTCCTCCTTTTGGAGGCCTGGTCACAGGCCCCAGAGCCCAAGCGTCACCCGGCGAGAGACCTATGAGGCTCTGGTGTGGGTCAGGGTGGTCCCGAGAGGCCCAAGGCCCCCCACCAGGGGATATGGCAGGGAGTGTTGGGTGGGGTATTGTGGGCAGGAAGCGGAAGCGTCGAGTAACCCCCAGCTGCAGCTGAGCGCGCCAGAGCTCACTTCCACTCAGCACAGTCAGAGCTGGCGGTGGGCGCCTGAGCACTGAGGCCGGCGGACTGATGGTGAGCCCAGGAGCCCACTGGGCCCTGCAGTGGGGGCGACAGGTCGGGGCTGGAATGTCTGGGCCCTGGGAGCTAAGGGAGGATTTCTCCCCCACGCCCCATTGGGGCCCACGGGCAGAAACAGCCGGGCAAGGGCAGAGGCGGGAGACCCCGGGCGAGCGTGGGGCAGAAGCTGGGCCTTCCTCTCTCTCCCCTTACCGCCGAGCTGGGCCTCCCTGGGATTCAGAGTGTGCCCCTAGCACCCCACTCCCGGCCTAGACCCCCTTCAAGAACCTTTGCTAGACCCTCTCTCTCACCTGCTCTGCTTGGGACCTGGGACCTGGGCAGAGCCTCCCTGCATCCCTGGAGCCCAGGCAGAGAGAGGGCCTGGGGCGCATGAAGAGGAGGCTTGCTTGAAACCTCGGCACCCCTCCCCCCTCTGCCACCTCCCCCATCTGCCTTTTTCCAACCGCAGGCTTCCTCTGTTAGCACCAGCCTCCCCCAGCCCCTGGCCCTGCGAACCTAAGGCCCCCAGGGGACGGGGAGTTCAGCGGAAGTGGTGCAGCTGGGGCAGTCCCACGTGTGGGAGGGAAGAGGGGCTTCAGGGGCCCCCATCCTGAGGCCGGGCGGGGTGGAGGGTAAACAGTTGTCCTGGAGGTGGTC
Source organism: Prionailurus viverrinus (assembly GCF_022837055.1). Lineage (NCBI taxonomy): Eukaryota > Metazoa > Chordata > Mammalia > Carnivora > Felidae > Prionailurus > Prionailurus viverrinus. The sequence goes on from NC_062570.1 coordinate 106,105,460, forward strand.
CCTCCATCCCAGGCCTCAGGAAGAGCCAGCCCCGACAGCCAGCCTCGCAGGCCACCTCTCTCCTTCCACACCCCATCCCCACCCCACGGGCAACGTGGACACTTTCAACCAGTATTAACTGAGCACCTGCTATGCGTGCTGGGAATTCAGTGCTGGAGCCGTAAGGATCCCTGTCTCCCTGCTGCTTACGCCGCTGGGGCAGAGACGGGGTAAATGGCAAGCACCTGCCGGCTGTGTGAGGAGCACAAGGGAGAGGAAAACAGAGCCAGGCTCGGCCTGGCGCGGGGGGGGGGAGCGGCAGGGCAGTACTCCGGGTCAGATCGGGCCTCACAGAGATGGTCTGAGCCAAGGCGAGCCGGCAGCCGTGTGGCTCTCGGGGATGGGGCATCTGGGCGGAGGGACCAGGCAGCACACGGTCCCCTGGCAGGCGCAGGCTCGTACAGCGCAGGTGGGGTGGCGAGGGCAGGGCATCAGAGGCTCCGTGGCCGGATCTCAAAGGACCGGGGCCCTGCTAAGGACTTGGGTTTTTCTGCTTGACTGTCCCCCTTTTGCCCAAGAGGCAATTGAGGACCCAGGCACCAACTCCCCCCCTCCCCGCCCAGCCCCGGTGACGAGCCCCCGCCTGTCTCCCCGCAGGACCTGCCCTGTGCCCTAGGGCTTGGGACACTGCTGGCCCTGCCGGGGGTCCTGTGCTCGGGCAGCGGCGCCTCGGACGGCGAGGGCCCCAGCTCTGGCACGGTCGTGCTGCTGCTGCTCCTGCTGCTGCTCCTGCTGGCCACCGGCCTGGCGCTGGCCTGGCGCCGCCTCAGCCGCGACTCGGGGGGCTACTACCACCCGGCCCGCCTGGGCGCCGCCCTGTGGGGCCGCACGCGCCGCCTGCTCTGGGCCAGCCCGCCAGGCCGCTGGCTCCGGGCCCGGGTTGAGCTGGGGTCACCCGATGAGGACCCAGAGCAGCAGCAGGACGAGCAGGACGAGGAAGAGGACTACCACCTGGTCGGAGGCCTGGGGGAGACACAGTCCCGGGACGAGGACCAGCCATGCGGAGAGGGGCCCGGCCCACGGCAGGCGGCAGAGCCCACTGAGGAAGCACGTGACAGTAACACCGACGGGGGCCTGGGCCTCAGCTCCCAGGGGCCGGTGGGCTCAGGGGGCAGCGCTGAGGCCCTGCTGAGTGACCTTCACGCCTTTGCTGGCAGCGCGGCCTGGGATGACAGCGCTGAAGCGCCCGAGGGCCAGGGCCTCCATGTCACCGCACTGTAGGAGCCCGCGTGGTGTCACATCCCCGTCGCCGTGCCTCTGCTTCCCAAAGCCGCCACGGCCGCTTGGACACAGCCTGCCCTGGACCCACTGTCGCCCACATCCCCAGATGGAGAGTCTCAGACTATCACTCCCCCACCCATTCGGTCCCCAGAGCCGTGCATCCCTGTCCCCATCGGGAAGGCCACCCATCCCTATGGGCACTGGGCAGCCACCTTAAATAAAAGCCCTCCAGCCCTGTGGCTCTGTGGTCCTATAGCGACCCTTTCCATCTCTTAGCAGGGGCTCCTCCCGGCGCCACCCCACCCACTCCTGCCCCCAGAAATCCAAGTTCAAGAGCCAGGTCAGTGCCATGATTCAATATTTTAATTCGCTAAGGGCACAGCTCAACTGCAGGAGGCCAGCTGGGCGGCAAGGCCATTCCACTGACAGCCACAGCCTGTGGCCCTCTGTGGGCATGGTCCAGGGGCACAGCCACCCCCAACAGAGACACACTCTCACACACACTCACTCCTGTACTCTTGGACACACCTCCAGGCCTCTGGAACTGGCCCAGGGTCCCGCTTGCCCTCACAGCCATCCGTCCTCCTAGCGCCCAGGGCGCCCACGGCCCCTCTTAGACTTCTTGGTCCCTGAGGGGGGTCGGATGGGGAGGGGGGCAGAGCTCGAGGGTGGCGGTGGTGGTGGCAGGAGAGGAGGTAGAGGGGACTCCGTGGGCTCCAATGGGCCAGGGCTGGGCCGGAATCCCTCAAAGGGTGAGAATTTCAGGGGGCTGCAGGGAAAACCAAGGCTGAGTCAGCACCTACTGGCACTGGGGTCAGAGGGCCAACTTCCCCACCTGCCTGGGCACACAGACTATGAGGTCAGGTGCCCAGCCAGGCAGCCTGTGCCACGAGGGGTCCCCAGTGGTAGATGACAAAGCAGAGGCTAGCACTGAGATTCAGCCAAGGCAGCCCTGGGGTGGACGGGGCAGAGCCAAAGCTAGAACCGGCCTCCTGCTCCAGCTACACCCTCCCTTCTGCCCTGTGGTACCTGACCGGGGTCCGGGGGCTGCTGTTCAGGCGCCTGGGGGAGCGTAGCTTGGGCTGGAAGGAGAAGCCCTCCTTGCTGCTGTCCAGGACGGAGGGTGCCACGTACGTGAAGCCCTGGGAAGGAGGTGCAAGGCAGGGCTGGGCAACGCTCAGCATCCCCCACTCCTTAGCCACAATCCTTCCCGTGTCCCCATAACCCTCGGGCCACAAAGGACCTCACCAGGAAGGCCTGGTTGGCGCTCTCACTGAGGGCCGTATCATCTGGACTGTCCACTGGCGTCTGCCGTGTGAAGTGGATGTCAAACTGGCTCACGTCCTCCTCTGACTGCTGTGAGCGACCCAAATGGGGAGGAGGGGTCAGGGAGCGTCCAAGATGGGCCCTCCACCTGCCCCCAGTCCGGTGGGACCTCCACTCACCAGACAGGGCCTGAAAGGGGGGTCTACGCGGCGAGCCAGGAGGTCATCCCAATTAATGTGTCGGAAGAAGGGGTGTCTCTGTGGGTAGAGTGCCCCCAAACACCACCATTTCACCCTCTTCGGCTCCCTCAGTAACTCCGTCTGCCCTAAGGCCCTGCCTGCCCCCTGTCCTTTGGGGGATCATCCCCGCCCTCTCCTGATGGTCCCAGACCCACCTGCACATCAGCAGCGTCTCCTGGGCCGCCACCCATCCGTTGGCTGGGATTCCGCTTCAGAAACTGCGGGGCGAGGGCAGAGGGTGAGGGTCTGGGGGATAGACACTGACTGTGTGTTCCCCTGTGTTCCTGGGGGCTGGCTGGGGCGGGGAAGGGTGGAGGAGGGAGAAGGCCTCTGGAGTTGGGTCTCCACCTACGGGCCACCCTAGGACTTCCAAACTTGGTCCAATGGGCCCTCTGCCCTGAAGCCTTCGTAAAGGCACCTGGTCACCGGGATCACTCCAGGGCACTCCAGCAGGGATCCAGTCTCCAAACCCACCCTTCCCACTTTTATCCCTAATGATTGCCTTCGTGATGAGAGAGCAGCTAGCTCATCATGAATGTTTTCTTTGGCTGATGAGAACTTGGACTACAAATGTGTACAGGGTCAGCAGCTGGTCTACAACAGAGCTAAGGCACAAGCTCGGTGTCTTGGAACCCAAAGCAGGTGCCGCTTCATCCCAAAGGCATACTGCACAAGTGGGGATGTCGCACAGCCCAGAGGACCCCGTACGGGGCCTAGAAGACATGGAGGCTGGACCAGGGGCAGGAGGGAGCCCAACACCCCCCCCCCTTTTTTTTTTTTTTTAAGTTTATTCATTTATTCTGAGAGAGAGAAAGAGAATCCCAAGCAGGCTCTGCACTGGGGCTCGAACTCATGAACTGTAAGATCATGACCTGAGCTGAAATCAAGAGTCTGGACGCTTAACTGACTGAGCGCCCCCAGGCGCCCCCGGAGCCCACCTTTTTGACGAGGTCCCGGGCATCCGGGGTGAGGTAGGGGGGCAGTGTCAGCTTCCCTTTGATGATCTTGTCCATGGTTTTCTTCCGGTTCTCCGCAGTGAAGGGTGGCTGGAGAAAGCAGACGGTGAGAGGAGACTTGCGGGCTTCACCCCAGGCCCTGCCCCTGGCCGGGATGGGGACCCCCTCCCACCCCTGTCCCCCCTCCCCTCCTCCCAAGGAGGCTGGACTTGCCGATCCAGTGAGCATGTCGTACATCAGGGCCCCCAGGCTCCACCAGTCCACCGCCCGGTTGTGGCCACTGCGCACCAGAATCTCAGGGGCCCTGAGGGGACGGGTGAAACCATCAGCCCGGCCAGGCCTTTCCTGGCAGTTCTCCCCACCCCTGGTCCCAGCCAGCTACCACCCACATGTACTCAATGGTGCCACAGAAGGTGTGGGTGACGGCGCCCTCATGGATCGACTCCTTGCAGAGTCCAAAGTCTGTCAGTTTGATGTGGCCTGGGGAAGATGTTGGAGAGGGTGGTCAGGGCCCTGGCTCACTGCACGGTGCTCCTCGGCCCTCCCGGCAGATTCTGACCCGCCTCGCAGCTGCGGGGGGGGCAGGGTGCACGCGCGCATGCGCACCCTGGCTGCTGAGCATGATGTTCTCAGGTTTGAGGTCCCGGTAGATGATGCCTTGGGAGTGCAGATGGCCCAGGGCCAGCGTGATCTCTGCCAGGTAGAAACTGCAGAGACAGGACAGGGTGAAGGCAAGGGTAGGGGTGGGGCTTTCTCTGGGGAGAGGGGATCCCTGGAGCCCCTCAGGAGAGGCAAGAAGTAATACCTACCAGGCCGTGTCTTCCAGGAAGATGCCCTCTCGCTCCAGATGCGTGAAGAGCTCACCGCCTGCGACACAAACACGTCAGCAGCTGTGTGCTGGGAGCAAGTGCCTTCGCGCTCTGAATCTTGGTTTCTTCTTGGGGAGAGTGGGACTCATAATTCCGGCCCTACCTGCCTCACAGAGCTGCCGTGGGGATTCAATTCAATTCAGCAAACATCTACCGACGCCTACTCGGTGTCTGGCCCTGTGCTGGGTGAAGCTGGGGACACAGAGATGAAGAGACCCAGCCATTGCCCTCAGGACGCTCAGTCTAATGGGGAGACAGACATGCACACAGGTGCTCTAACATGCCAGACTGAGGCAACAGCTCCAAGAGCTTAACCCAAAAAATCTCACAGAGGCGGCAAAATTACTCCCAATGTGAGGGGACACAGCCCACGGTAGCAATGAGAATTAAGGGGACGCTGAGACAGACACAGATACTGGAGCTCACAGGGCCCATCTGGTGCAGATGGGACAGGGGGAGGGGTCAGGCCCCACCACTCCGTGGCCAGCAGGGGGCACCAGGCCAAGGAGGCCAGGCTGATCTGAGCAGTTACAAGGAGCCATGACTGTGAGTGTTGGGGACAATTCCATGCCGGCACGACGAGCACCCTGGGAGTTCGTGGAGGAGACATTAGGAAGAGGGTGAGCTGAAGGCCTCAGGCCCGGTTTGGAAACAACTGTGACTCATGCCCTCCCCTCAAGAGAGTGGAGATGATGGAGGACACTGCCAAGGATGAACCAGCTGGATCTGGGACCTGATGGGACACAGGGCACCCGGCAGAGAGGAGCAGGACATGAAGGGGTGGTGGATGTGGACAGAACAGGCCCCTGGGTTTCTGCACGAACTGCCACTGTTCCCATCTACCCCCAATGCAGGGGAGGGACACAAGAGGTGCTGGACAGACGTTTGCTGAATGAATGGATGGATGGATGGATGGATGGACGGACGGACGGGCGGACGGATGAAGGGATGGATGGACAGACGGACGGATGAGTGTGGGGGCCCCCTAGCCATTCTACACACCACATCTCTGCGGGCTTCCCCAGAGTTCCCAGTGCTTCCTGGCTGGTTCCCTGGCCCTGGTTCCCCCGCTGGGCCCACGCTCATACCACTGAGGCACTCGAGGATGAGGTAGAGTTTGCCACCGGTCTGGAAGGCATAGGCAAGTTCCACAATGAAGGGGTGCTTCACTGACTCTAGAATGTTCCGTTCAGCCCGCGTGTGTGCTGTGTCCTTGGCGTTGCGCACAATTTTGGCCTGAAGAGGCGGGGATCGCGGTCAGAAGGTGGGTGCCTCGGGCTCCTTTAGTCCCTGCAGCCATTACCTTCCGCCACCCTGTCTCACTCCATTGTATTTCTTCACAATCCCGCTAACCACGGTCATCCTTCTCAAGGACTGATTTATCCTCTAGGGGTATATCTCCACTTCGGCACGGATGGCATTTGGGGCAGGTAATTCTTTGTTGTGGGCGCCGTCTTGTACATCGGAGGATGTTTAACAGCGTCCCGGGCCTCTACCTACTGGATGCCAGGGGCACCCTCTCCAGCTGTGACTCAAAAATGTGGAAATTGCCACATGTCCCCTGGGAGGCGAAACAGCCCATAGGCGAGAACTACTATACAATCATATAACCGCAATGGACAATAAGCCGGCAAATGCCCAAGACTGGCACCGTTTCCACCATCACGTTCACTAGTGTCTTCCCAAAGCCTGGAAGAGTGCGTGGGGAATGGCAGCCACCGAGTAAGGACTTGCTGGCTGAACAAATGACTCACCTTCCTCAGGACTTTCATGGCATATATTTTTCCCAAATTGGTGCCCTGCACCTTTCGAACTTGGAACACCTGTAGGGCAGGGGAGACAGGATTAACCTCCCTCTCCATAGCCTGCCTTCACAAAGCTCCACCCTAAAGCTCCGGCCTTGAGAGCGAGAGGCCAAGGCCCACCCAAGGGTGGGGCAGGAAAGAGGTCGGGGCAGACTCTGAGAGGATTTGCCTTTCCCTCCTTTATGTTTTTACCCCAGAGAGCTACAGAGGCTCTAGTGATCTACAAGTCTAATTTGTTTTGAGACCCTCTGCTGCTGCGAGACTGAGGCAGGGAGACCAGCAGGGGAGAAGGGCCAGTACCTTGCCATAGCCCCCCTTGCCCAGCACACGCAGCAGCTCAAAGCAGTGGGGCCCGATGCGCTCGGGGCCCAGGTTCACACTGGTCTCCGTTAACTCCACCTCCTCGCAGTGTCCCACAGGCCTATTGACGCAAGAGGTTAATGGGGGCAAGGCTCCAGTTCGCCCCAGCCCTTTCCCTCCCTGCACACCGCCCCCCCCCCCAACACAACCCGCACTCACTCCAGGCCAGCCGCCCTCAACTCGCCATGGGGCCACACGTCCTGTGAGAAACCGAGGGGTAAGAGCCAAGGAAGGTACCAGGAGCCCTCCCCCTCAAGCTGGACTACTTGGCCCGGGAGAGGAGGGGGGTCAGGAATGGGAGCTAGGGGGCGACGGGCCAGCACTGGGGAGGAGAGGCCGAGGGCAGAAAAGGGAGAACCAGGGGGAGGGCTGGGGACCTGGAAGACAGGTCGGGGTGGGTGAGGATGGGTCAGAACTTAATGGGGGCCGGGATCTGAGACACCGGCTGGGGGGAAGCCAGCGCCATTCCACCGCCTAGGGGGTGGGATCGAGCCGCGCCCAGGAGGACCACTCACCGAGGGGCTGAACTCTGGCTCGCCCTCGCTGCCTTCCTCCGTCTCCAGGTCCAGGTCAAACACGGCCGCCATAGCGGCGCCGGCCCGGCGGGCCCCTCGGCCCTTGCTCGGCCGCGCTCGGACTGACAGTCCGGGGGGCGGAGGGTACTGTGTACATCATCACTCCGCGACCCAGGCCGCGGCGGCGCGCGCCGATGACGTAGGGAGCTGCCCCCTCCCTCCCCCAGGCCCGCTTAGTCAAGGAGGGGAGAAAAGATGGCGCCCAGCGCAAGGCCTCTCGGGAGCCGGCTTAACCCTCTTGGGCGGGACTTTCTCAGTCTTGCCAGCACTGTTCCTCCCGGGCGGCACCGGACAAGGGCTACCTGGAAGGCGCTCATCTTGGTTCTGGGGAGAGTTTGAGTGTGCCTGGGACAGAGGCACAGGCAGGTATGGCTGTAAACTTAACTCCCAGCCCCGTTCAAGCCGTGCGCTGGCTGCGTGGCTGGGTGGCTGGGTGCTGGCTGGGTGGCGAAAGGCAGGTCGCGTCTCTCTGTTCGGTCCTGAAAGAGAGGTAGCTGCATCTCAGTCCCCTTAACGTGCCACCTGACTCGAGGACCCTGCAAGTCAAAGCATATACTGGGTGACGACGGCTCCACGCCCAGGTCAGGCTGGGCTTTTTTGCCAGCTTCTTGCCAGAAAGGATTTGGGTCTCATTGATCCACCCGTAAATACGGGCTTGTGTTGAAGTTCGCTCCCATGCCAATTTAAGTACATTTCTTAATTTTGCTACTGGTACAGAATAGGTGCTTAATAAAACTTGGTTAAAAGAATGAATGAATGAATGAATACACCAAACCGGGTCTGTGACTTTAGATTTGGGCATGGATTCTTGTTGGGGTTCTGGGCGGGGGGATGGGGGGGTGGGACGTGAATTTGGGCCACACCAGGTCCTGGATTGCCGGAGGTCTGATTGCTGGAGGCTGTCTGGATGTGCATTCCAGGTGGATGGGGAGGTGAAATATGAACTCGGACAGAACTCAGGAGTCTCCAGGCTGGAGCAGGTTTTATCTGGTTGGATGTGGCCCTCTGTTGAAATCTCACCCTCCACAGACTCTCAGGTTTGGGTCCCGTTGTGGGTGACCATGGCAGGCCCCTGCTCATGGTCAACCTAGAGGCCCGGCCGGTGTGGTGTTTTATCCTTCGCTCCAGATGCTACAGGTATCCCGTAGCCACCTCTCCCTCCTCCCTTCCCCACCTCCCATCTAGCCGAACCCGAGAGGTGTTGTCCAAGTCACAAGAACCAGATACCAGATACTTCATTAGTCTAGAAGCCTTTATTTGGAGAGGGATGCTTGTGGAGCTGGCCACGGCTCCTGTGCTGTACAGAAGCAGAGTTATTAAAACAGCCTCCCCTGAATTAGGAAGCGAGTGTAGCCTCTCCTCTGCCAATGCTAGTTATGCCAGAGGCCAAAGCACCAAAGCTTGGTGGAGAAGGTGCATGCTGCATGGGAGAAGGTGTTCACTCGTCTTAAGGCCACATACGAGTGAGGGCGGGGAGGTGAGTGGGGTTTAGAAGCTGAGTGGGCACATGAGGCTTAGTAGAAGTGGGAACCTGAATCTTGTATCTCGTCCCTTGAACCTCTATCTACTGTGGTATGACCTTGAGGCAATGGTTGTTCCTCCCTGGGCCTGTTTCCTCATCTGTAGAATGGGGCAGTAGTGTCTGCCTGGAGAGGAGACGGTCACTGCTGACCCCAGGCCACCTGCTTCTACCGCTCAGGCCAAATGAGGCAGGCCGGGCACTGCCGAAAGTTGTCAGCAGGCTCTAGAGAGATCCTGGAATTTGCTAAATGAGGGGTGAGAGGAAGAGGACAGGGTTTAGTCTCAGGTTTTCGTAGGATTTGTCCAAGGCCAGGGGCCAGCCAGCGTTTGTCTTCCTGTAGGCTGCAGGAAGAGAGGCAGACTTGGAGGGATGACAACGATGGGCTAAGTTTGGGCCTCTCTCACCTCCCTGGGGCAGGTGTGCGTGTGTGTGTGTGTGTGTGTGTGCAGCTGCTGTTGCTTCTCCACGGCTAGAGTCTGGGGACAGGATTGGGGCCTTTGGGCTGGACTAACAGCAAAAGGGGCCAGCGGCCCTCCCAAGAGACTTTCTTTCGTGGCCCTCAAGCCAGGATGCCTTAATGTCAAATGGCCCTGCCACTCTGGAACAGACCTGAGGCCTCCGAGTGAGCCAGGCCAGAATTGGGGCAGGGCTATAGGAAGAGAGGCACTATTTGAAGTGGGACAGGAAGTGGGCAACAGGGTAGTGGGGCCCATCGATGCCCAGACCCTGGCAGAGGCCCAGCAGGCGGAGACGAGCCTCAGCCAGGCTGGGCCCAGCACAAGCCACACTGCAGTAGGGCTCCTCGTATTCACCAGGCACCAGGACCTCCTCCAGCAAATTGAAGCGCAGCAGGCCTTGGTCATGAAGAGCCTGCAGGGTCTCACGGCTGGCGGTGGAACTCAGAGCCTGAAGGTGCTGGGAAGCCAGGCACATGACGCCCACCAGGTGGCCACGGGCACGTGGGTGGCTGGGCAAGGCAGGCCGCAGGCCACAGGCCACCATAGCTGCAGCCAACAGCAGGTCCACACCATAGAGCTCCAGGATCCAGTCTCTCAGGTAGAAGCCACCCATCCGAGGGTTGATCTCGATGAGTTTCGGCCCGGCCCTGGTGAGCTTGAGCTCCACGTTGAAGACCCCATCCAGCAGCCCGCAGCCCAGGCAACAGCGGAAGGCTGCCTGCACCAGCTGTGCCTCCTGCTCCGGTGCCAGCCCAGTGGGCATGCAGGCCGCCGTCTCAGTGAAGCCAGGCAGCCTCGTGGGGCCATTGTCGGAGACGAAGGCGGCCAACAGTCGCCCACCATAGACCACCAGATCCACGTCGTGCTCGGTGCCCTCAATGAACTCCATCAGCAGCATGGCATTCCCCCAGCCCAGCCCGATGCCGGGGTGGTCGGCCTCACCCTGCAGGTCGCGGGTGATCCGGGAAAAGTGTTCGTGGCACTGCGGTGCGTCCTCCACCAGCCGCACACCCACTGCGCCTGCCCCAAACTCCAGCTTCATGACACCCGGCAGGGGCACCTGGTGGACGGCCCTCTCCACATCGGCCTCACTCTCCAGCGGGCAGCAGGGCACGGCATGGAGGGAGGGCGCGGGCCAGGGTGGGCCATGGCAGCGCAACAGGTGCAGCTGGGTGCAGCTCTTCTGCTTGGCCAGGCGCATGGCAGCCGGGGGGCTGCAGGGCAGACCCAGCTCCTGGCAGAGCAAGGCCGTGAGTACTAGGCAGTCGTCCCAGTAGGAGAAGCAGCCATCGAGCTGCAGGCCACGTGCCCGCACCAGTTCCGCCAGCAGCCGCGCATTCTCTTCGTCCCTCCGGTGCTCTGTCACATCAAAGTGGATGAAAGTCTGCACCAGTTGGGATGCAAAGTGGTTGGGATCCGACTCCACTAGGTGCAGCTGCAGAAACCACCAGAGGGCAACACACCCAGGTCAGCCTCTGCTGGACGCTGGGGAGATGGGATGGGGCCACGAACGTGGTTCTGGCCCTCAGAGGCGACGGAATCACCGGTTCTAAGTGCTCAAAAAAACATCTGTTGATGACTGACTCAAAGGAAGGTGCAGAGATAACACACTTAACCCAGCCTGAAGGGGAAGGAAGGCATCTCAAAGGAGGCAATACTTCGGTCGGGAGCTGAGTAAGAATCAGCCAGAGGAAAGATGGCAGGAGGGAAAGGGTGTGATCTGAGTGGGCAGGGGCTGGAGCAAAGAGAGAGAGAGAGAGAGAGAGAGAGGGCTGCTGGGCTCATTCTCACTCTGACCAGAGCTTGTAGGGGAACCACCAGGGTTAGGGTTGGGACAGGTGGTCTGGTGGCTTTGGGCATCATGTTCTTAGCCATCATTCACCCAAAGAGTTCTGACCCTCAGGGGGTGCCCACAAAGGAATCCAGTGGGGCCCTGTGCCCCAAATCTCACTGCCCGCTGGGGGAACACAGACACAAAGCAGCGGGTAACCAGGGCAGAGACAGCTCCTGAAGAGAGGGGAGGGTGGCTGTCTGCACAGTAACACTAGGCGGCGGGAGGAGTGGACATTCCAAGTGGAGAACACCGTGTGCAAGGCAGGGAGTGAAAAGACGTGGGAATGGCCGGGGGGAGAATTTCCTAGGGCGCGTTGTACTGCGGAAGAGGGAAGAGGAGGCCACTGTGGTAGATTAGGGCCACAAAGAACCTAGACATTTGGCCTCTGTTTTATCCGTTCAGTGCAGATAAGGATGTCTGCGCCGCCTGCATGGCCCCGGATTCTGTGATGTGAGGCCACTGCTCTGAATCTGATTCGCGATGTGTAAGCTGGTCCCCAGCACTCTCCTCACGCCCTCGGGAATCCAACCTCGAAGGGTCTGCCCTTCCTGCAGCATAGGGCCGGGCTCCTCAGCCTGGCATTCGGGGTCCCGGTTCTGATACTAACACTGAATGACCCCCTCCCCCCACCCCCTCCAGCCCTTCAACGCGGGTTTCTTTTTGCCCCGAAGGGCTCTATGCCCTCCCGGGGGACCTCTTACACCCGGCTGGAGCAGAACGTGGTCAGAGGCCAAAAAGTTTAGACTTCTAATCTTGGGCGGGGCGGTGGGCCCCACCCCTACTCCTGGGCTCTAAAGCCCCCAGCGGACACGCCCGGCTCAGGCTCCGCCCCTAGCGGTGCTGGCCCCGCCCCCTTGCCCAGGGCACCGCCTCCACCTCCACGGAGGCCCGGGGGTCAGGCCCGGCCCCGCCCACCTTGAGCCCGTAGTCGCGCGCCGCCTCCCACACGAACTTCTTGCTGACGCCGCCCGCGCCGATCAGCAGCAGCTGCTTGCCCTCCATGAGGCAGTGCGCCGAGCGTCGCAGCATGGTCTCCACGAGCGGCGCGGCCGCGGCCTCCCGGGCCGCCGGCTGCGAGCGCTGCGCGGCCCACAGCCCCTCGAGCGCACCGCACGCCTCCAGACACAGGCCGCCGTTCAGCTCCAGGGCTACGGGGGTCAGCGCGCGGTCTGCCACAGTCAGCGCGAAGTCTACGCCTGGGCCGGGGCGGGAGGACGCGGGCTCAGCGCCGCCTGCCCTCCCGCCTCGACCCCCCGCCCCCGGCCCGGGCCGCCCGCGCTCACCGAGGAAGTCTGTGCGGGCCCGGCGCCCGCCGCGCTGCTCAGCGCTCAGGCCGGCCTCCAGGGCCAGCACGGCGGCCAGCGCGGCCTCGGCCGCTGCCTTGACGCGCCGCCGCACGACCGCCACCTGCGTCGCCTCACCCAGGCCGCACCGGGCCAGTGCCACCTCCAGCGTCTGTGGCAAGGAGCTCCGGTGCCGCAGAGGCCGGTCCTCACGGCCCACACTGCACACCACCTGGGCAGGGTGTGGCTGAGGGTGTGGGTCGAGAGCAGCCCTCCCAGGACTGACACTGCTCCCCCATCCCCGCCCCTGCACTCCTACCCCGGTGCCCGGTGCCCGGAGATCCAGGCCAGACCTCTCACCGCGCATTCAAATAGCCCAGTCCTCCTTTGTGACTTACGCTGCACAAGCCACTTTCCCCTGCCACTGCCCATCTGGTCCTTTACACCCTGAGGGGCGTCTACCCAGGCTTCCGGGCCCAGCTAGGGTCTCTGTTCCCTGAAGGCTCCAAGCCTACTTGCTGCTGCGAGCCCCGGGGGGCCCGTGCCACCCCGCTTGGCTCAGAGCTACGCTCCCCGCTCCCCGGAGGGTCCTCAAGCTGCCCTAAGTTCCCCAGCTTGGAGGCCCTCTCCTAAAGGGCCCCGGACACTGGAGGTTCAGGGACCCTCCGTCAGCCCCTTCTGTGGGCAAGAGCTCCTTGGGAATAGGATTCAGCCCTGGGCCCTGGTGCCTAGTATGGAGTATCAGAGCTCCTGATGGAGGAAGGGTGCAGGAAGGGTGCAGGAAAGGGAGGGAAAAAGCTTCAGACCCAGGAGTCCTCCAGGACACCATCAAGGTTCCCCCCAAAGATTTTGTCCTCTCTCTACCCAGGGGCCCTCAGCAGCTCATTGGAGCTGGGCTGGGTTGGGCTGGCCTGGGCTGTGGCAGCAGGGTCAGGACCTGAACCTGGGCCACACTCACCTTGCTCAGCAAGGGCCTGTCACCCTGTGTCCGACATACCACAGCACAGATCCGCACGGCCAGCTCAGGGCCAGGTGGGGGACTGCCTGGGGAAAGACATGGAGCCTGAGCCCAGCACAGAGCAGCCAGGAGGCTGAGCCGGCACCCACTCCTGGCTGGCCCAGGTGGCTCTCACCTGGGAAGGGCAGCCGGGCAGGTGGGCACACAGCCTCCACCAGGACGCTCTCCTCCTCCTCCAGTTTCTCCAGCAATGCCAGCACCATGTCGACCACTGTGCCCAGCTCCTTTCGCGAGTACAGACGCAGTGCCTGCCGCCCCCGCCAGCGCCAGCCACTGAGCTTCACGGCCACCTGCAACAGGGAGGGGAGGGGGGCCTCCTTACCACCCCACGTACGTATGGGGTGGGATGCTCACACGTAGGATCCAATGTGTAAACTGAAGAAGGCAAGGGGTCGCCACAGAGATAGGCCAGCAGCAGGACCCCAGGTTGGGGACAACTTCCCAGCAGGACTTGGTAACCATCCGTGGGTCCCATCCCGCTGGCATCTATCTGCACAGACCTCGGAGGCAGGAACCTGTTACCTGCAGGGCATCACCCAAGGCCTCGGAGTGCAGAAAGGCCTCCACTTCCTCCTTCACCAGTGTCTCCTGGCCCTCTTTGCCACTCAGCTCCACCAGCCGTAGTCCTGGGCTGGCATCCCCTACCCGCAGCAGTGCTGGTGGCTTGTAGGTGAAAGCCAGGGTAGCTGGCACAGCCACGCCACCCTGCTGAGCCAGCAGTCTCCTGGTCAGCAGCCTGTCTTCCAGCAGCCGGGCCAGCTCAGCTGAGGCTCCTGTGGGGCAGGTCAGGTCACGGGCAAGTTCAGCCGCCTCTCGACCCCGGCCAGGTCCCAGCCCCAGGCCCGCCAGGAAGTAGGTGGCTCGGCGTGGGGGGACAAAGTCATCCAGGAATGTCAAGCCCCCCGGGTAGAAGCTCACGGCCTTGGAGACCAGCAGGGCCGACTCGCCCGGCTGCCCAGGTGCTGGCACCTTCATCAGCCAAGCAGGGGACAGGCAAAGGAGCATGTTTCCTGCGGACAGAAGGGGGACGGCTGCTGGCCAGGGAAGGCTTAATGCCCCCAAGCCCTCCACCTCCAGCCCGGGGACCCCGGGGAGTAGGGGGCAGCTGCTCCCAGAACCCACCCCCACTCAGAGCGTGGCAGCTGGCCCGGTGGAATGCAGGCAGTTGCCAGGGTCAGTGGGTATTTTGGGATGTGGCCGGGCCAGGGCAGGGCTGCCCTTTCTGCAGGAGGGGGTGGGGGAACTTGGGCACACACTCACCCGGGCTCTGGACCCCTCCTTCCAGCAGCACGGACAGAAAGGTGCTGGGGGATCCCAGAATGCATAAGGTCACCTCCGCACCAGGGCAGCCTCGGGAGGGGAAAGAATGTGGCCAAGCTCAACAGGGGCTCCCCCCCCCCGATATCTTTCTGCCTACCCTTCCCTGTTCCATAGCCCCGCCCTCTTCTTAGGCCCCCAAGTCCTTCCCAGAGTGGGATGAGAAGAGTAGAGAGGACAGAGAAGAGGCTGGAGAGAGAAGGGGCGCTGCCCGCCCATCCCACCCCATGAGGGTGGCTCCCTTCTCTCTGCAGCTGGCCTGGAAGATACTGGAGGCTGGGTGACCGGAGACCTGGGTTCTAGCCTGAGCTCTGACACTGACTTTCTCTGTGACCCAGGGCCCCCATGTCTCCGTTTCCCAGTGTGTGATCCCCAGGAGAGCCCAGTCTGTGATTTTCATGTCTTCTACCTGTGAACCCCTCTGTCCACACAAAACCTTTGTGGCCATCTAGTATATTAAACAGATAAAGCAGGGGAGGAGTCTTGAGTCCCAACTGTTAGCAGCTCCCAAGGCACTTCTATAGAAGGTTTCGCTCCACAGAACATGGGTTGCAAATCCCATGGCTGGGTCTTCTGGGATACGAGGGAAGTCTGGATCTCTGCTTTACTGGTGCCAGATGCCCTTTGAAACAATACTTGCCTGCCCAAAGTTTACTGGCTTTGCTTCCCTGGCTTCAGATCCAGACAGAGCCTGGGGGAAGGGGCTGACCTTGACAGGGATGGGAAGCAGGCCGGGCTGAGGGTGCCTCCCTCCCCCTCCCAGGGATACACCCCTCCACGGAGCCCTCGGATACCTGTGCGGGGCACCTGGCTGCGGTCCTGGGTCTCCGGCAGGCCAGCTTGCTGCAGACAGCTCTGGAGGAGGCTGTAGTGGTAGAGGGTCCACGCCCGGGCCTCCGCTCCCTCGAGGGAGCCCTTGCAGTCCAGGCCCACGTCATGGCGCCAGGAGCCAGAGAAGCAGCCTGGGGGTGGCAGGCCAGCGCCTCCTCCCCATGGGCCCTCCTCTTCCCCCAGGTCCTTGGAGGCCAGCGGGCAGTCCCACGCGGGACCCAGTGGATCCAGAGAGAGCTGAGAGGGGCAGAAGTGGTGAGTCTCGGGCAGAGTGGGCAAAGGACACATTAAGTCACCCAAGGGTACAAGCCCGCCACGCTCCTGACCGTGGGTGATGTTTGGGGCAGACGCTGTCCTAGGAACCAGGAGGGGATGGAGTCGGATTAGGGGATGAAGGCCTGTCCCCAGGAGCAGGCAGGTGGGAGTGCTTTGTAAACCGCAGGTGCAGTGCCCCGGGGAGGGAGGGGTGGGTAGAAAGCAACGTGCTGCTGGCTGGACCACTGCCCCCCCCCCCATCCCACGCCAAGGTCCGCCCTAGCTTGGTTCACAGGACCAGAGGTTTTGGTCTGTTTGTTCATCAAGGCAGTCCTGGTGCACAAAACAGTGGCACGCCATAGCTCCTCAACAAATGTTGACTGAAGAAGAAATGAACAAACGAGCCGAGCGATCACTCTCGAGCTGCGAATTTCTCTCTGCTTGTCCGTAACCTGCCATCACAGAGTTCTGCTGAGGCCTAAATACGTCGATGGATCTGGTCCACTGCCATCAAAGTAGGTCTTGAGGACCTACTGTGTGCCCAGCCCTGTGCTAGGCATTGGCAGGGGAAAAAGCCAGTGCCCTTTTTACAGATGTTCTGAGTCATGGAAATGCTTTCTTTGGGTGAAATTTTACACCCCTGCCCCTCTCTGAGTCTGGCTGACTCCCACAGGAGGCTGCTCAGAGGCTCAGTGTGAACACAGTGGGGGACACAGGTGGGCCTGTCCTCCGGGGGACAGGCTGGGCTACCTCGTGAGGTTCCTTTGGGCTCTGTGGGGGCCTGGCATCTGCCCTGTCCCACCCCAGGATGCCAGTGAGGCTTGGACTACAGTCATGGGGAGACCGCGTGCTGTGGCCCCGGAGGGCAGGTCTGGGCCCGAGACCTGGGCTTGAATCAGAGCTAACCAGTGCCAAATTCGGAGCCTCGTGCCTTCTCTTGGAAGGTGTGCTCCCCGAGAGCCCAGACTGTGTGTTCACTGATACATCCCCACCCCCAGAATGGTGTGCACAGATGTACGTGCACAATAAATGTTGCAGGATGAATGGGTGCGTGCCAAAGGGGACCAACAGTGCCCATCCCCGGGGCTGATGGGGGAGCGCCTGGCACACAGAGCTGGGAGGCAGCAGGGGTGTGTGCAGCTGGTCGCACGCCCCAGTCGTCTGCACGGGGGTGCCCCCAGGGTTAGGCTGTTGGATGCCAAACTCTGCCCTCTGAGCCCTCCCTCTGGCCAGGGGCTTGGGCCTTTGGGGGGAACCACCGGAGGATACTCACCATCTTACAGGTGGGGTGGCTGGCAGACTAATGGCAGAGACAAGGGGAGAGAGACCAAGGCGGGAGTCAGGGCAGCGGGGTCTGTACCCCACTGCCCAACCCCTAAGACGGGAAGAGAGGTGGCCGCCGCGGTGCCTCCCCCTCACCCCGTCCCTGACAACAGGTGTCCAAGGCTGCCCCACCTCCACCCCAAGGAGGTGGGGAGATTTCGGCCTCCGGGACCCCACGGATCCTGCACCCCTGAGCTCACACATCGCGGGCTGAGCCAGGCGGTCGTGGGCCCTTCCAGCGGGCGGCGCGCTGGGTCCCCGAGGCCCCTGCCCCCGCAGCCCCCGCTCCCTGGCTCTCCCCGGGGCGCGGGCAGGAGCCGGGGTACCTGGAGGGCTCCCTGGCTCTCCCCGGGGCGCGGGCAGGAGCCGGGGTACCTGGAGGGCGGCGGCAGCGGCGGCGGGGCTTGGCGGAACGCACGGCAGCGGTGGCAGCACGGCGGGAGCGGGTGGCGCCGCTTTATATAGCAGTCCCCGGGAGGGAGTGCCCAGTGCGGGGCGGGGGCGGTGCGGGGCCCCAGCCAGCACCCCACCCCCCACCGCCCCGCCGCCCGCGACCCAGCCCGAGACCTGGGCTCCAGGGTGGAGCCGGGGAGAGACGGACACAGCGGAACAGCCGGCCAGGTGCCAACGGACGGGGATGGTCAGAAGAGAGGGTCACAGACACGAGGCTGTGGGGAAGAGAAGGCACAACCGGGACAGGGGCGGAGAGAGCCCGAGAGAGGGACAGAGGGAGAGAAAGTCCGGGAATGAAGGAGGGATGGAAGAAAGGGGGAGGGAGGCGCGGAGGGAGAGGGAGAAGCCGGAGAGGGCAGAGACCGGTGGCTGGGCTGCCCTTGGCCTTTGGGGGTGGGGTGGCCAGGAGAGCAGTCGGGGCACACAGTCTGGAGCCCTGCCCTTGGATAGAGTCCTGGGCTCCCTAGCGCATCCAGCCCACAGCAATGTGTCTCAGCCAGAGCACTCTGGCCTAGGGCAGACCGTCTCAGAAGCCCCTGTTAGGCAGGGGTCCCCGTACATCTGTGGGGTTCCTGCCTCACCTCTCCTGGCCCCTGCCAGAGTAGGCACCAATCAGTAAGAAGACCCCACGAGTGGGGCGGTCCCAGTTTCCTGGGGTACCCTCTGCCCTGCAGGGGGCCAAGAGGGAAGGGGGTGCCCAACTGTGGGGTTCCCAGTGGATCTGAGCACTGGGGGGGGGGATGTATAGGATCTGCTTCACCCAAGTCTGCTGGACGCCAGCGGTCACACCCAGTCTCCCCAAGACAAACAACACGACGCCCAGGTGCACTCACCCAAGCACCCACAGAAGAACACCCCAAGAACTTCTCGAGAAGTCCGTTCTCTCGCTGCGCGGGTAGCCCGAGCTCCACTGTGATCCCACTGGTGGGTGCAGGGGTGGGGCACGGATGTCACCAAGGAGCACGAGCCTTGGCAGTTAACAAGAGTTAAAAACTGAAACTCAACCGAGGAAATTTTAAATATTCTATTGGCTTTATCCAACGATGCATAAATTGGCAACATCCCATCTAGCAGATAGAAAGGAGCTCTGAGAGGCTGTGCAGAGTGGAAGACTTATGGGCAGAGGGGAGCAAGGGCAAAGAAGTTGCACTGGGCAAAAAAAAGTGGGTTCTTGTAAGATCACTTTCCTTTAGGGAACGGCAGAAGTCTATCAAGCACATTGCCCAACTAGTGCTGACGGGTGATTCCCGATCCTGGTTTAAGAATCCATTTCTGAGGGGCGTCCGGGGGGGGCTCAGTCGGTTAAGTGTCCGACTTGGGCTCAGGTTATGATCTCGCAGTTCTCGAGGTGGAGCCCCACATCAGGCTCTCGGCTTTCGGTTGTCAGCGTGGAGCCTGCTTTCGGATCCTCTGTGCCGCCCCCCCCCCCCACACCTCTCCCCTGCTTGTGCACATGTTGTTTCTCTCAAAAATAAATACACATTAAAAAAAAATTCATTTCTGGGAGAGCTGAGACTGGGTTTGGCAAAGTAGGGCTAAGCATAAGCATCTCCATTTTGAGCCTCTGGGTTTTTTTTGTTTTGTTTTTGTTTTTAATTTTTAATGTTTATTTATTTATTTTTTAGAGAGAAAGAGTGTGAGCAGGGGAGGGGCAGAGACAGAGGGAGACACAGAACCTGAAGCAGGCTCCGGGCTCTGAGCTGTCAGCACAGGGCCCCACGCGGGGCTCGAACTCACAGACCGCGAGATCATGACCTGAGCTGAAGTCGACTGAGCCACCCAGGCGCCCCGAGCCTCTTGTTTTTAACACAAGCCACGCAGCCTCTGCGGACTCAGGTTTTTCATCCTCGAGTGGGGATTATGATGCAAACGTTAGCCCAGGCTTGGCAGGGCTGGGGGCACCTAGCAGAAGGTAAGCGCTCCCCCGTAGCGTGTCTTGACTTTGTGCTGTGCAGAGGGCTTTGCGTGCTGTATCTCCCTTCGCCCTGTGAGGGGGCAGTTACGAGAGTCTCTGCCGCTTACAGATGAGGCAAGCGAGGCTCAGAGGGTAAGAGGGCGTTTCCTGTGTGGGGACTGCAGGGAGCCCAAGTTTGGCTTCCGGATGGTGTGGGGATGGGGGGACCCCTGGGGTGGGTGGCGGCCCAAGATGGGGGCCGTGGCGGGGATCCAACTGCCTTCCACGAGTAAGTTTGTTTATTTCAAATGTTCGGTTATTTTGAGAGACAGCACGCAAGTGGGGGAGGAGTGGAGGAGGAGTGGGGGGGAGGACAGAAGATCTGAAGCAGGCTCCTCTCTGAAAGCAGCGAGCCCGACGTGGGGGCTCGAACTCACAAATCATGAGATCGTGACCCGAGCTGAAGTCGGCCGCTCAACAGACTGAGCCACCCAGGCGCCCCCGTTTATTTGTTTATTTTTAAGTAATCTCTCCACCCAATGTGGAACTCAAACTCATGACCCCGAGATCAAGAGTCACATGCTCTTCCGACTGAGCCAGCCAGGCGCCCCTGCCCTTCCATTTTTTTGCTTGGCCCCTACTCCTGTCCCTTGGGCCGTCCCAGGCCAGTGGACATCGCCGGGCGCCATCCCAGCTTCAGTCCCTGCAGGCTGAGTGCTGTCAGAAGTATGGCTTGCCTTCCCTGAGCCCCTTTCCGAGCAGGTTTGTCGGGAGCCAGGGCTGCCAGGTTTACTGAGTGTGGTTGTGCAGGTTGCTCACTGCACAAAGGTACCCAGCTCAGTGGTGACCTTCCCTCTGCCACGTGGAGCTGCATGTGCCTGGAGGAGACAGATCTTTTCCCAAGTAGCGTGCAGGTGTCCTAGCGGCTAGCATAGTCTTGTGAGGACGACGTGCGCAGGTAAGGGTTTACATGAGGAGGGAGCTAGTTCTCTTCTGGTTGGACGCCCCCCACACCCTGCCTGGCTCAGTCTCCCCACGTAGATGGTTGATAATGGCACCTGCCCACAAAATGCTTCCCCGAGTAGAAAACGCAGTGACTCAGCCCTAGCTGGAGGAGTCCTGCCGGAGACCATTTGCCCCTAGGGTCTCTAGCCAGTGGGACCCACTGTCACCATGGCCTCCCTCCCAGCCTCACGACAGATTCCCGGGCCCAGGGCCGAGATTGCTGCTTTCCTGCTTCCCCACTCTCCCAGCAGAGGAGCTGAGCCCATGGAGGGTAGGGAGTTTACGAGCAGACTCTAGGAGCAGATCCCCCCACTCTATCTGCTACAAAGACTGCATTCTATGCCTTAAGCCTAAGGTGCCTAGAACTCACTGAGCCCTGTACCCTAGTGGCTCTGCCCCTCACTGTGATCTTGGGCTGGGCACTCAGCTTCGCCAGCCTCCACTTCCCCCCCTTTTGTAACGAGGCTATCAGTGCTACCTGCGGGGGGGGGGGGGGTGCTCTGAGAAAGTATTCTGGGAACTGCAGATGACTAGGTTATTGTTAAGCTACAGACAGGTACTTTAGTGGGGTGGGGAGGAGGAAGGGAAGGCCCTGGAAGCTCTCTTTAACTCACAGGGGCCCAGCCGCTGCCCCACATTCCAAGGGGCTGGGGCAGGGCTAGGGAGTGGGTGGGAGCAGGAGAGAAAACATCCCCAGGAGGACAGAGCTGGGTGGGTGCCCAGCTACAGGGGGGACAGGTTCACGGCTGCCGGTACGGAGGCAGGGATAAACCTTGGGTCTGCCATGGGCAGCGAGGTCTTGGCCAAGTTCCCTCCCTTTCTGAGCCTCGGTTTCCCCCAGGAAACTCCGCAGATCTGGATCCGGACCTCTGTGTTCTCTCTTCCGGGCCATAGGCTCCTTGGGTGCAGGATGGTTGGCCCCAGAGCCAGGGCCTGGCCAGGCACATAAGAAGCGCTATATGAACATATGTAAGAGCAGGTGCGTGCCTACAGCCGGTGGCCCTGTCACCAGAACATTCCAAATCAGGGGTCTGACCAGTGGCCAGGCCGGTGTTCCAGCACAGCCATTGGGAGGAACAGATTGAATACTCCACCATCTAAGTGTCCAGATGCTTTGTCCCAGTACTCCAGAGTCCCTCCATGCCCTGCCACCCTCCACCCTCCACTCTCCACCTCCACCCTGCAGGGGCGGGCCTCCAGGGAGGCAGGGCACCCGGGAATGGGCACTGTAGGGACACAGCCTGCATCGGAACCGGCCCTGTTGTCCTGGCGATGGCTCGTGTCCCAGGCACCCCAGGCACCCACAGGGGCAATTATCGAATGTGGGAGGGAGTTTCCATGGCGGCAGTCCCGAGGGGGTGCAGTCAAGGCTTTGGAAGGGGGCAAGGGGCCTTTGTCCTGGCACAGTAGGCTTTTGTTCTTGCCCAGCTGTCTCCGAGGACCAGACCAGGACCATGGGTGGGGGGCGGGCTTGGGTTAGAGTACCCCCATCCTTGGGGGTCCTGAACCAGCCTGGTGGGGGGGAGGGGAGGAATAGGGGACAGAGCCCCCTCCTGGGCCCAGCATCCACTGGGAGAACCCTCCTTCCACAGGTGCCAGAGCCTTACCTGCCCCGCCCCCCACCAGAGGCCCGGCAAGGCGGCTTACCATTGGCTCCTGTTGCTGGCAACCACCTTTCATCAGCCAATGGGCAGCCGCAGTGTATCCTGTTCCAACCAAACCGGGGCTGGACTAGGAGAGGCCGGGCTGTGAGGGGGTGAGGGTGGGAGTGGAGGGGCAGCTGGTCTCCAATTGGGGGTGGAGAGCACTCAGTCCAACTCCAGCCAGGTTTCTGCCCAGACTTTATTCTAGGCCTCCCCAGGAGCCCCGCGGGGGCCCCTCGCCCAACCAGCTGCCCTTAACCCCACAGTCCCTCAGCTTCCATTCTTGCAAGGGCCCAGCACCGGGACAGCTCCGCGGGAGAATGGCAGGTCTGGGCCCCTGAAACCACACCGTGTGACCTTCCTTCACCCTTGTGTCCGACACGGTCTGCGGGAAGGGAGCTGATTTGCCAAATCCCGGCGGTAAAGTGCGGTGCCATTTGTGGGGCAGGCATCAGGCAACCGGGCACTTGGGGTTAGGGGACGCCGAGTCCATGGTACCTCAGAAGTGAGACCTTCAGAATCGGGTATCCAGGAAGGAGGTGGAGCTTCGATGAGACCTGGAGGGGCCCTCAACAGGAGGGCCCCGGGACCGAGTCAGGAGCCCGTGGAAAGTCTTGCCTCGGGTCTGGGGCTTGCGCCGTGGTGGCCTGGGCTCCTCCGGGGGCTGCACCACTATTCGGGGCACCTCGGGTCTGGCGCCTCCCCGCGCTCCGGCCAGCTGCTGGGCCTCGAAGATGGCCTGGGCCCCAGGCAGGCGGGCCTGCGGCCTTGGGGGTGGCCCGGACGTTGACTGAGGCAGCTGGGCCAGCTGGGCCCTGATCTCCCGCTGAAGGTCACGCTCAGACAGGGCCACGCTGTGCACCTGTGAGGGGCGGTTGGCGCTGAGTGTGCCCGGACTGGGGGAGGGCAGGAAACCGTCAGGTCCCCACAGGGCGGGCAGGACCCAGCCCCAGGAAGCGGCTGAGGGCTGAGGGCCTGACAGCCAGACTCGCTAAGGGAACCATAGAAAGCCGCTTGAAGCCTGGGGTTTTCACGTTCTCTGCTGCTCAGAGGACAGGAACTGAGCTCCGGGGTCTCACTCTGACTTCCTGCCGTGAGACTCAGTTTCCCCAGTTGAGCAGCAGGAGCTGGGCCATTGTGGAAGGCAGGCAGGGGGCACCCACCTGAGACATGAAGACCTCCTCCTGCAGCTGGGTGGGGGGGATGGCTCGTAGGGCACCGAGCGTCTCCAGGAGGCCCGGGCAGGCCAGGCGCTGTTCTGTGGTGCCCAACGCCAGGCGCACCAGCGTCAGCCCCACACGGAACAGGACCTTCACACCTGCAGGCCAGGGGCTCACTCAGTGCAGGGCCAGCCCTGCCCCTCCTCAGTCCTGCACCTGAACCTGCTCTTGGCCACACTCCTTCCACCCTCCTGCAGCTCTGCAGCCTTGACTCAGACCAGGAGCAATGAACGACGGTGGGGCTGCAACTGGGGGCACTGATGAGTAAGTCTCTGCAGCCGCAGACACGTGGGAGCAAAGCAGCCCGCCAGGAGCCGGGGGCTGCCCCCGCTTCACCCAAGCCTGTTCTCTGGGCCTCAGCAACTCGTCCTTACGAGGAAGGGCCAAGTGGGTGCCAGTTAAGACCAGTGACCTTCTTGCTCTGGAGAGATTCCAGCCAGAGCTCTTCACCCCTGAGCCAAGAGCACAGTGCACACGGGCACACGCACATGCCTGCACGCTCTCAGGCACACTCCGGTGTGACCTCGGGCTGTTCCCGGGGCCTCAGAATCCCTTCCGGGCAGCCTCGGGGACCAATGAGGCCCGGTGACAGCTCTGACTCATAAAGAGATGAGAGCCACCAGTCATGTCACCGTCACGATGAAAGGAGCCCCTCACAGTGCCCGTCCTGTCCTCCGCGGAGAGGGCGGAAGAGGGCTCAGCCAACTGATCCAGCCCTGCCCTGCCGGGCCTCGGAGGTCCGAGGCTGGAGAGGCGGTGATGCGTACATGACAA
Source organism: Prionailurus viverrinus (assembly GCF_022837055.1). NCBI lineage: Eukaryota > Metazoa > Chordata > Mammalia > Carnivora > Felidae > Prionailurus > Prionailurus viverrinus. Next base: position 106,129,620 of record NC_062570.1, read on the forward strand.
CTTGAACACCTGCGGCCAGAACTCCAAGGGGGCCTGGAGCCGATGGGGCACACGGCAGGTGCTCAATAAATGCACCGATTGACGTCTACCAGCTTTTAGTTGCGACTGCCAGACAACCCGCACAGAACAGGACGCAGGTGGGTTGCCCATGGGGGTCCCGAGGCAGAGCCCCCACGTCCTGAAACGTCCGGCTCAGCTGGGCCCCGACTCCACTCACTCTCGGCCCGACCTCTCTGGCTTCATCTTTCTCCACGCCCGTGCCCGCCAAGTCATCTGTAGCCGCGACCCTGTGGACAGTGTCTCTCCTGGCCTCGCGGCCTCCACACGGGCCCTGCCAGTTTATGCCTCCCCCCATGCAGAGGCCAAAAGCATCTTGGAAACAGCACTCTCCTCCCACTGCTCCCCTAACACTCTGTCACATCCCTTGTTTTATTTTCTTCGTGGCACTTAGGACAATCTATAAATACCTGCTCTCTTTTTTTTAAGCTCTATGCTCACCGTGGGGCTTGAACTCACGTCCCCAAGATCAAGAGTCGCATGCTCTACGACGGAGCCAGCCAGGCACCTCTATAAATATCTTGTTATATGGTTACTGCTGTCTCCCCTCCCCCCCCCCCACCAGAATGTAGGTGTCCTTCATGCTGGTGATCCCAGTGTCTACAGCAGTGCCTGGCACCCAGTGCCTGTGGGCTCCGGGGATGAGCGCTGTTACGCTCCTACTGGCCGCGTCCCTGCCGCTGGCCGTGCCTACCGAGCCCAGTCCCTGAACAGCTCCACTGCTGCGATCGATCTCCCCACCTCTGCCCCCAGCCCGCCTCCAGGCAGAGCCTGCCCTCCCTAAGGGGGTCTCACCACAGGCGCAAAGCTGGGGATGACACTGGTGACGTGCAGGCAGGGGCTGCGCTGTTCCCCCGGCGCCAACCCGACGCCATCACCCTGAACACACTCTGGCACCCCCACCCAGGCCGGGATTGGCAGCGGCAGGTGGGGCCAGGCACGGCTGGTGCGCTCGTCCCGTCCCCGTGCGCACCCCAGGCTCCCGGCCCTGGCCACGCCCCGCCTCCAGCTGCCTACTCACCCTCGCTGAGGAAGGCATCCCAGACGCGCAGCACCGTGGGGAAGGGCAGGGAGCGGGCGAAGAGGCACAGGAACCACTCGGGCAGGTACAGCAGAGGCCCGACGCCCACCTGCTGCAGGTGCTTGTGCACGCGCGGGAGCAGCCGCCGGAGCAGGGCCGCGAACACTTCAGCGTCCAGCTGCACGGCCTCCTGCAGCCACGTCCGTCCGTCCGTCAGCACGACTCGCAAACCCCGGGCTGCCCCTCTCAGTCCCTAGGCCCCTGCCTGCCCAGCCCCTCCCCTGTGCCCTCCGACCCCCTCCAGCCTCTCACCATGTGGGGCCCGTAGTAGCCAGGGAGGTAGACCTCACAAATCTGCACCAGGCACCAGAAGGCCTCCTGCGGGAGGGGCACAGGCCGTGAATGCCCGCACCGAGGGGACCGCAGAGGGAAGCACAGGGCAGGGGAAAAGAGCACGGGGGAGGGCCTGGGCATCATCTGGGGGTGGCTCTGGAGCCTGGAGCCTAAACGCAGCCTAAACTCAGGCTCTGACCGAAAGACTCCTCACTGCCCAGGTAGAGGCCGATGATGGGTTTAGGAAGGTGGAAGTCACAGGGCTCACAGTATTGATTTTCAGAGTCACAGAGTTGGGGCCCACTGGTCAAGGGTTGGGAGGGTCCCAGAGTTCAAGTCCTGGGTTCTTGGGGGGGTCAGAAGGGTCAGAAGTCATGGTCACGGGGCTCAAAATCAGGAGTTGTGAAGTCAAGGTGATGACATCCAGGTTCTCAGATCACCGGGACAGGGGTCAGGGACCAAGGGTCCCAGGTTTCTGGAGTCAAGATCGTTGGCCCTGAAGGTCACGGAGGTTGGTGGTCATGAGGCCCCAGGTCACTAGGACAGGATCTGGGAGTCAAGGATCCCAGGTCCCTGAGTCCGGAGTTCCTGGGGTTGGGGGTCACGGATCACTGGGGTTGGGGTGTCAGGGTCTCGAATCCCTGATGTAGGGTCTAGGGCACTCACCTCTGGGGGCAGGTGCATGAGCAGCACAGCAGCCACAGGGCCCTGGGCCTGACAGTAGCCCTGTTCGGGCCGATGCAGCGTGTAGGCCTTGAGTACCTGCAGGAGCCCCTGCTGCCTGTACCAGAAGACCCCATTAGGGGTCAGTCCACCAGGCACCCCTTCCCCACCCACTGGCGGCCCCTTCCCAGGCCTCAGCCCCCCCCTGGGCCTCACTGGGTCCCCCGAGATGGAAGGATATAAAGCTGAGGTGGGGGCCTGGGCCGAAGTGCCCTGGGGATCGTGGGGCCGGAGGTCTCTGGGGGTCCCTGGCCTCCTACCCATGACCCTGAGGTGACACAAACATCTCGTGCAGAGGGAACTGGCGGTGCAGGTCCCTGCTGATGGTCTCCATCCAGTGTGGGTCTCCAGGGGCCTTGGCCAGTTCCTGTGGGTGGACAGGAAGGTGGGGGTGAGGGCTCGGAGTGGCGAGGGGCTCTGAGAAGGGCAGGCAGGACCCCTGCCAACTCTATTACCTTATAGGTGTCGGGACTGTTCTTTTGACACACGTGGGCCCCGCACAACAGAGGCCAGCACCGGGCCCGCAGAGCCGAGGGGATGCCTTTCCGGCACTGAATCTTTACCTGTGGGTGAGGCCAAGGAGTCCCGCTAGAACAGCGAGGCCAGCCTCTCCTGCTTCTGTTGGCAGGTCCCAAGCCCCAGCCTGTCGTGGGGCAAGGGTCACCTTGGGCGGTAGGGGAAAAAGGCAGGAGGTCCCGGGATCCGGGAGGGGGCAATTTTGCCAGGGCGCGGGCAGAGGCAATGGGACCATCGTCCCCTCACCTTCTTGTACCGCCGAGACATGGTTTTCTCCCAGTGTGAGGTCATCTCTACCCACTTCATCTCTCGCTGGCGGATAAGGTCTGCAGGAGGGTGACCGGGCCTGAGGGCACACGACACAGGTGTCGAGGTGTGGGCCAGCTGTTACCTAGAGCCCACATCTGCCACCCTTCATGCTACCCAGGTAAACTCAGCTCCTGGCCCTGGAGATCTCTGGGGAGCCCTGGGGCGGGAGGGGGGGTGACCTGTCACCCAGGAGTTGCCAATCGTTGTCGTGGGGACAGGAAAGGATGTGGCTCTGATGTGGGCAGAAGCAGGAGAGGCTGAAGGGGGTGTGTAGGTGTGTGCTGGGGGAGGGGCTGGTTGGCCGTCCCCCAGGGTAGGAACACAGACAACTCCTAAGAGAAGCTAAGTGGACAGAGCCCCGGACTAGAAGCCAGGAGTCCTGAGTTTGAATGTAGTTCTATTTGGTCTCCGCGGTGACCTCGGGCAAGTTCCTATCTGCACTTGTTTTCCTGTCTGTGGATTGGGAAAGGGAGAGGGTGAGGGAAGAGGTGTGGGTTCTTTGGTTAGGTTCTGGGATCATTGGGGCAGAGATTAAAAGGGGAAGGATGTTTGGCCTTAAGGATAGGCGCAAAGCATCGGAGGTTCAGGGTAAAAGAGACAGACCAGAGACGCTCTTGTCTCAGCCCTGCTGGCTTTAGGATTCTACCTGGAGTGTGAGAAGGGGTGACACTGGCTGAGTCCCCAGACCCTCCAGGACCCTCGCGGTTGAGCCTCACTCTAAAATTCATCCCTCAGCCCCCATCCTCAGCCCCAGCACCCCGCTGCTCCCCATCTCTCCCCCACTTACCCTGGCTCTGCTGAGCTGCCCCCAATGAAGCCATAGCGGTCAGCCTGGCGATATGGGCCAGGCCCACTCAGCTCGGAGTCAGATCCCAAAGAGCTGGAGTCATCCTGTAGCTCTGAAGTTTGCACCAGGTCCTCCCCTAGGGCCTGGGCCATGGTGCCCCAGACCCCTGCTACAACAGGCTGCAAGATGTGGGGAGAGCCAGGGTGAGAGGCAACCCCCGAGCAGCCTGGGGCCTGGGCTCCCATCCAGCCGGTCCCCAGCCCGAGGACCTGACTGTGTGAGGTTCAGAGGGAAGAGGCTTCGGGGTATCTCACCAAGCTCCTTCTGTCCCCACTTTTATTGGGGGAGGGGAGGGTGGGCCCTGAAGTGGCAGAAAAGCCAGACCTCTGCATAGAGGCCCAGCCCCAGGCCCAGCCCCTGCCCCTGCCCCCCCCAGCCCAGCTTACCTCCCTGCTGCACCTCACCTCCTCCTCTCACTTCCTCCTCAGTAGCAGACAGCAACCCGCTGGGGGGCCCCTCCCACACTACCCTCCCGAGTGGGGGGGGGTCACCCCTTCCTCCCCGAGGCTCTTCCGGTCTGCCCCAGTGCTGTGGGCTCCTCCCACCCTTCCCGTGGGCTCTCCGTGGGCCCCCGTGGGCTGGAGGGCGGCAGGCTCAGGTTTCCGCCATGGGTGTGACGGGTCAGGGCCCAGCAGAGGTACAGAGGCCAGGCCACCTCCAGTTTTGAGGTTACCGGCACGTAAAGCAGTTCAGGATTCCAGTGAGAAAGAACTATGGTTTATTATAGTTTTGCTCTTTACAAAGTAATGCTTTGGACACGCACATAATGCAGCGTTATTATGCACTCAAGAAGCAATGACGGAACTTATAAAAAAAAATATTAACTTAGCGCGCACCACAGTGTGGACCAAAACGCGGTGGGTGTCTGAGTCTGGCCAGCTGCCTGGGGGCCACAAAGACTCAGGAGGTAAAGGTCCTCCATGAATGTGAAGCTGGGGTTTTGGCCCAGCCCCTTGCTATCTCTGAGCCTCACTTTCTTTTTCTGCACCTTGAGGACTTAATCCGTAGTGTCTGGGGAGACAGTTATTAACGTACTCACACCACACTCCCGCCCAGGGTGGGTGGGAAAGACTGGTCAGCCTTTGATAGAGAAAAACAACTTCCACAGTATTTCCGGTCCCATACCCTCGGAACTGGACTCGGTCATTCGTCAGGGGAGGGACCAGACTCGACCCCGCCCCACCAAGCCCCACCCCACTGGCCGGGCTCCGTCCTGGACACACACACCCAAACTCAGCGCAAGCCCCGCCCCGCCCCGCCCCGTCACCTATGCCCCGCCTCCGGACCGCCGCGGCCGCTGCTCCCGGCGTCCGGCGGGGGCGCTAGAGCGCGGGGGCAGCGCGCGCGGGGCGGGGCGCCAGGCCGAGGAGGCGGGGCGGCAGGCCGGGGCGGGCTGGGGCGGGCGGAAGGAGCGCCAGGCCGGAAGGAGGCAGCGGGAGGGCGGGCGGCAGGAGTGGGCCCGGAGCTGCTGGGCCGGAGCGGCGGCGCCGCCATGTCCGACAGCGAGAAGCTCAACCTGGACTCTATCATCGGGCGCCTGCTGGAAGGTTGGCCGGGGCGGGGGAGGTCGGCGCCCGCCGCGCCCGGGCCCCCTGCCTGGCCCGGAAGTGGTGCGCGGGCGGGCTTGCCCCTCCCAGGGCCAGCTTAGACTGGGCGGGGACGGGCCGCGAGGTCCCGCCGCTGCGGCTGCCCCCCAGTCGCAGCGCGCCTGGGGGGGCTCCAGGGACCCCCCCCCTGGCTCGAGGGGACAGCCCCCTCTCCTGGGCCCGGGGCGCACGGGTCGACCTGCGCTCTCGGGGCGAGGGAGAAACCTAAGAAACCTAGCTCCACCCCTCCCAGGGGTCCTGCGCCGTAGGGTGGGGTGTTGGATGGCAGGCCCCTGGGCACAGCAGACCCCCCCCCCCTCCTGGAGGGGTCCCGACCTGGGAGGCCCGAGGCGGAGGTCCTGGGAGGCTCAACAGCGACAGCTGCCCCTGGGGCAAGGAGGGGCCCAGAAGGCCCTTGAGCCCCCAGATGTGCCCATAGGGCCACTTGCGTCGTCCACCTTCCTCCTGCCTGAGGGACCAGAGTCTTGATGCCCCATTCCGTCCCCAGTGCAGGGCTCGCGGCCTGGAAAGAATGTACAGCTAACAGAAAACGAGATCCGTGGTCTGTGCCTCAAATCACGGGAGATTTTCCTGAGCCAGCCCATTCTTCTGGAGCTGGAGGCACCCCTCAAGATCTGCGGTGAGCCCCCTGCCCAGGCCCCTTTTGCTTTCTGAAAGTGGAATCTTCCTCCCCTCCAAGTCCTTGGATTGCTCCTCCCTGGAGCCCAGACTTGGTCCTGGGTTCAAGTGTAACCCCTGCACCTAGCGCTGAACAGGTTCTCTGGGTCACAGGTGACATCCATGGCCAGTACTACGACCTTTTGAGGCTATTTGAGTACGGCGGCTTCCCTCCAGAGAGCAACTACCTCTTCCTGGGGGACTACGTGGACCGGGGCAAGCAGTCTTTGGAGACCATCTGCCTGCTGCTGGCCTATAAGATCAAGTACCCAGAGAACTTCTTCCTGCTCCGTGGGAACCACGAGTGTGCCAGCATCAACCGCATCTATGGCTTCTATGATGAGTGTGAGTAGGCAGAGTATCTGGGGTTGCCCAAGTCCGTGAGGGACTCCGCTACTCAGTGGGACCCTCACATTGGCCTGGCAGTAGAGGTATTAGTGTCTGACAGGTACCTGCAGAGTATGAGCTCTATGAAGGGTGCACGTCGGTTCATGCCTCTCCACCCTGCCCTCCTGGCACGGGGCCTGGCACTCAGGGGGGTGAATGGCTGTTGACTGAGGACCGTATATATTCTAATGTGGGGCCCTGCCTGATGACACTCCCCTCCAGTACATCCATTAAGCACTTAGGATGCCTATCTGGACTGGGTTCTGTCTACCAGAAGCGGAGATAAACCAGACCTAGTCTTGGCCTGGCCCTGCTCACCGGGTGGGGGTGGGTTGTTCCATATTGGAACTCAGGTTCCTGTGGACTCCGCTGCTTTAGAATTCTTCCAGGACGGCTGGTAGGCAGTGGAGTCGGGGAAGGGGGGCGGGGAAGGGGGCTTCTCTTGCCTTCCATTCTTCCCCCAGCTGTGTCTGAGCGGCCCACAAAGTGTGCCGGGCGGGGGGCAGCTGGGCCTCACGAGGCATCTCCCTCCTGGCAGGCAAGAGGCGCTACAACATTAAACTGTGGAAAACCTTCACCGACTGCTTCAACTGCCTGCCCATTGCTGCCATTGTGGACGAGAAAATCTTCTGCTGCCATGGAGGTGAGGGTGGCTCTGAGGCACGTGTGGAAGGGATGTCTGGCCACATCCCAGGGGTCTTGGTTTGCATGTCACATCTTCCAGAAAGCCCCCCCCACACACCCCCCGCCCCGGTGTTAGGTCGCACTCACCCCCATTTTGGCCTTGGCATCGTGAATGTACTTTGTCTCCTTTGTTCAGAGAGCTCTTTGGTCCTTGAGGGCAGGAACCTGAAGAGGCAGAAGGCGATGACTTCTGCCCGCCTGGCCTCCTGGGACTCTGGGAGAGAGCCAGGTGGTGGTGGGTGAGGGGAGACTGACCGGCAAAGGCTTTCTGGAGCAGGAGGGCTTCGAGGCTGGTTTGAGAAAAGTGACCTGTGTCCCCCTTCCCCCCACGCGCCCCAGGCCTGTCCCCGGACCTGCAGTCCATGGAGCAGATTCGGCGTATCATGCGGCCAACAGACGTGCCTGACCAGGGCTTGCTATGTGACCTGCTGTGGTCTGACCCTGACAAGGACGTGCAGGGCTGGGGCGAGAATGACCGTGGTGTCTCCTTTACCTTTGGGGCTGAGGTAGTGGCCAAGTTCCTACATAAACACGACTTGGACCTCATCTGCCGGGCACACCAGGTGGGCTGGCCGCCCTGGGCTGGGGGGGAGCCGGGGCCTGGTAGCTAGCACCTACCGAGCTAACTGCCCCCATCCTCCTCCAGGTGGTGGAGGACGGCTATGAGTTCTTTGCCAAGCGGCAGCTGGTGACCCTCTTCTCAGCTCCCAACTACTGTGGCGAGTTTGACAACGCAGGCGCCATGATGAGTGTGGACGAGACGCTCATGTGCTCCTTCCAGGTGGGGATGGGGAAGGAAGGGGCCCGTGACCCCACGGCTTAGCCCGTGAGCCTGACCAGCTTTGTCTCTTTTAGATCCTCAAGCCCGCTGACAAGAACAAGGGGAAATACGGGCAGTTCAGCGGCCTGAACCCTGGAGGCCGGCCCATCACCCCACCCCGCAACTCCGCCAAAGCCAAGAAATAGCCTCCGCGTGCCCGCACTCTGCCCCAGATGGTGGATTGTACAGAAATTATGTGGCCGTTGGGGGGTTCGTGCTGGCTCCCCCCAGGCCCACCTGTCACGGGGAGCACGGAGCCTTGGTATATTTTTCTTTTTCTTTTTTTTTAATGAATCGATAGCAGCGTCCGGTCCCCCAGGGCTCCTTCCGCCTGCACCGGCGGTGGTGACAAGCAGGACCCTGGGGCTGAGGCTGCAGCTCAGGGCAAAGCAGGGCCAGATGTGGATTTCCAGCCTCGCTTGGCCTCAGGGCCAGCAGACAGATCCTGGGGCGACCCATCTGGTCTCTTGAATAAAGGTCAAAGCTGGATTCTCGCCATGGCCTCTGTCTCCCTTGTCCCAAATACTGAGCCTGGCAGCCCTTCTTGCCCAGAGCCCCTTGGGAGGACAGGCTTGCCGGGCATGGGGCGCCAGCCAAGGCAACCCCAGCCACAGGCTCGGGTCCACAGGGGCTTAGAATTCCAAACCAGGGCCAGACAGCATAGAGAAAGCAAGAAAAATAGTCTGCCGGCTAAAGGGATCCCAGGGGCGTGCCCAGGGTTTAAGGAAGGGACACGTCATGATTGGCAAAGCCGGGAGAGCAGCAGGGGCCAAGAGCCCCTTTGTGACTTTTGTCTTAGGGAAGGCAGGTGTCCACCCTGGCTGCGTGGTTAGGAGTCTGGCCTGAAGGCCTACGGGGAGGAACAGGTGAGGGACCTCCCATCAGGTGGCAGCTCAGTGCCAAGCCTGGGAACAGACATGATTGGTTGGGAGTTGGTGAGAGAAGACAGGACCCAGGCTACAGACAGCTGGGAGGGGTCTGAGGTGGGGACAAGACCAACCAGCTCCACTCCAGCACAGCCCGCCTTTACCACCCACCAGGGCAGAGATCAGCCCTCTGGGGGAAGGGGGAGGCCGTGGCTTCGTCTAGTCCAGGGCCTCTGGACACGGGCTTGTTCTCAGTTCAGCCTTCACCCTCACTATCTTCAGCCAGCACAGGGCTGGGGCCGGGAGGGGAGTGTGCAGGGGCGAGGACGGAGCCAAAGAACAGCGAGCGGAACTGGAAGGGAGCAGAGGAAGCGGGGTGAGTTCTGGAGGCTGCTCCCTCCTTGCCTCCCACCCCTGCCTCCATCTCCAGCCCCTACCTTCTTGGGGGGGGGAGTCCCAGGCTCTATACTGGGCTCGGTGTCGTTGTCCTCTGAGTAGGGGCCAGGGCTAGAAGGGGGCTGGTGGCCAGGTGAAAAGGACACAGAGGGTACTGCCCGGGAGCCCTCGATGTCTGCAGTAGTTTCCATGGCGATCATGTAAGAGTCAATGTCGTCATTGGCAAAGTCATCCAGGTGGGGTGTGCTGTAGGCAGGAACACGGTGTCAGGAACAGGGAGAAAAGAGGGTACGGAGGCAGGGCGCCTCCTTAGAGGACTCAGAGGGGGCTGTAAAAGCCTTGTGACCAGTGATGATCCCTTGGCTTTACTACTTTCTCATTTAGTTGGAGGGGAAAAGACGTAGTGGTTAAGTGGAGGCTTCCTGCAGGGAGTGGACCTGGAATCCATTTGATCAGAGTTCAGATCAGGGCCTGAGGGAGGCATCCTGGGAGCGAGTTTAGCTCAGTTTGGGTAGGGGAGCATCAAATCCTCTGAGCTAGACCACCTGGGGCCAAAGCCTCCACCTTCCCGGGAGACGGAGCTGGAGAGCACTGGGGCCCAGGGACGTGCTGGGCGGGGGGCCAGACTAAACTTCCTCTGTTTCAGCTACACTGGGCCCATCCTCCCCATCCCACCTGCCCTTCCAGCCACCTGCTTTCCCCAGCCCCAGGCAGCTCCCTGCCTCCCAGCAGCCTGTTCCCTCCCTGGCCTGGGAAGAGGCTCAGAGGGGAGGACTCAGCCAGAGAAGGAAGCCAGCCCGACCTTGGGGACACTTCCCTGGGTGGGAGGGATCTCTGAGCACAGCTGATCAGGAAGGCTGAGCCTGCGGGGCTGGAAGGGGCTGTGAGTACTGTAGGGGCTGGGGCCTGACAGGAAGTGTGTGTGCTGGGGGTGGCACACGGGCGGCAGGCTCAGGCCAGGGTACAGAGATGGCAGTGGGGAGGCGTGGGCAGGCGGGTGGGCATCCTCACCTGTGAGCCTGGAGCGGAGGCGCCAGCCTGTGTAGCTCTGGGGAGCGCAGGTCCGACTCGGACATCGTGGCCAGGACGAAGTGTCCGTCCAGCAGGGAGTCCTTGATGGCAAAGATGGCTGGCCTAGGCAGATGACAGGTCCTGGGCCAGGTCAGGGCTTCTCAGCTCCCGGCAGCCCAGAGCCTCCCCTCCCACACCCGAGGCTGGGAATTACCTGCCTGGCACATCGAAGTGAATGCTAAGAGACAAGTTTGCGGACTCTGCGAAAGTCAGGAGTCCCTGGGAGTGGAGAGGCAGAGCAGTGAGCCTGGGCGGGGCCGGGAGGGCAGGGTGGGGACCGTGTTGGGGGGAAACTCACCCGGAATTCCTTGAGGCAGAAAGTGATGGCCACCCCTTCCTGGGCCTGCAGCTGCTGGAAGTCCTCCTCCCCGATGCTCATCTCCGTCACCATGGCTTTGACAGTCCTGTCTGGAGGCAGGAGCAGGAGGAACCCAGGCCTCTGGGCCCTGTCCCCTCTTACCCCAGCTGCCCCCCCCACCCCCGCCCTGAGTCATCCCAGGCCGCATTGGGCTCCCTCACCTGCCTCCTCCTCCTGGTAGCTGCGCAGGATGACCCTGCGGCCAGAGCCGATGCCCAGCGTCACTTCTGCCAATGTGGGGGGGAAGGGCTGAACAGCCTCCCCCAGGACCCTGTGAGAAGGGCACAGCATCACACCAAGGCTTAGCCCTGCCCAGGGCCTTCGCTCTTGGTGAGCTGAGGCAGAGCTGTGGCGCAGGTTATTAGCGCACAGACACCTACCATGTGCCAGGCCTAGCACGCCCTGGGAGGGAGGAGAGGGTGAGGAGGACCTGGTTCCTACCTCATCCAAAGCTCTCGGGCTGTTGGAGAAAAGTCCACCGCAAGGGATGGGGCGGACCAGAGCAGAATCCAGAGGAGGTAACAGGAAGGATGGGCTGTTGCATGGGCCGAACCAGGCAGGCAGTACCTGCCCACCGAGGGGTGGGAAACCACAGCGGCGCCATCTATAAACTCGGCCTTCAGAAAAAGGCCTTAAGTCTTCATCTTTTTAGAATACACGTTAACAAGTATTCACGTACGAGACAACGTCTGGAAGTGGCCTCAAGACAACTGAGACAGGAGTGGGCATCTGCTTCTACATATATTTGAAATTGTCCATGAAAAAAGGAAAAACAATTGCTCATTAGAAGAAAAAAATAGCACCCAAATCCAGACTAGAGGTGATACCCTTCCCTCTTCCTTTACCCAAAGGAGTCCTGAGCGCACTATCCCAACAGAACTCAGAAAAACAGACTGTAGGGACTCAAAGGGAACTTCAGATACCACACCTTATGGCTACCAAAATGAACATGACCTTGGGCTACTCAAATACAAGCAGCATCCAGCAGAGGGTGGGAGGGGAGCTACCCCTCTCCACACTAGTGTTCTCCACTGGAGCCCCCATCTGCCAGGTCCTGCACTGCCCCTGGGTGTTCAGATTTTCCCAGAACAGAGCCCCACCCCCATGGCTGCGTGTTCAGGCAGCCGTTCTGGGCGACGACCTCCCTGGCCAGCCTCCTTCCTTGGGCTGCGGACTCCTCAAATCTACAGTCCAGGTGGATAGGAAAAGAGGCTGCTCTCGAAAGAACACAGTCCCAGAAGGATGACCCCACCAGAGAAGGGTTTTGAGCTCCTGAGCCACAAAGCTTAAAGACGGACGTTCAAGGCTGTTCAGGCCCGAGAGAGGATTTACGTGCAAACCAAAGACATGCTTGGTTGGTTGCCTGCTTGCTTTTTTTCTTTCTTTCTTTTTAAATATTTTTTAAAGTTTATTTTGAGAGAGAGAGAGAGAGAGAGAGAGAGGGCAAGTGAGGGAGGGACAGAGAGAGAGGGAGAAAATCCCAAGCAGGCGCCACACCCAGCACAGAGCCCAACACGAGGCTTGATCCCATGACCCTGGGATCGTGACCTGAGCCAACATCAAGAGTCGGATACTCTGAGCCACCCAGGTGCTTCAAAGACCTGCCTTCTAAAAGAGGAGTCAGAATGGGTCTGAATGGCCAGAAAGCCAAGCTGGATCTTTGGGGTGGAGAACACAGGCTCCTGAAGATACTGAGGACCCTGGGGCACCGCCCTCCTCCATTCCAGCCTCTGCCTAAGAGCCAGACCAGACCCCGACAGCAAATGTAGAAGAGAAAACGAAGAAGGCATCTCCTTAAATTGACTCTTGAAGCTCCAAAGAAGAAGAAAAGACCCACGGCTCAGCTTGTAGCCAGCCGACAGACTCACCGTGCGGGAGCACGGAGCACATGGGAGCACAAGGCTGGGTCGAAGACGGCCTGCAGGGACTCGCATTCCTGGAAGGACAGGTTGTGAGTCTTCCTCACCCCTGGATGGGCAGACAGGGTCTCAGTGGGTCTTGCTAACCTCCACCCCAGGGACCCCGCGGCCAGCCGGCTGCCCACTCACCGTATCTGCAGTGCAGCTGGACCACCAGGCGGCTGTTCCTGCCATTCAGCGAGATGCAGCATCTCTCCACGGTCTTCTCCACCATCGCCAGCGAGCGGAAGACGGCCAGGAACGACTGAGCGGGGCAAATCCACCGGCTCGGTGCTGTGCCTCCACCGACCAGCTTCCACATCCCGTGGAGGACCTGGCCATCCCAGGCTCAGCACTGTCACAGCAGGAAAGGAGCTCCACAACGTGCAGAACGTTTACGCCTTTCTGGGCCTTTGTTCATGCTGTTACACCTGTCTGGGATGCCTTGAAAGACCTACTTACCTTTCAAGGCCCAACTTGAGTATCACCACTCTCTCCAAACCCCGGCAGAATCGACCACCCTCTCCGTATCTCCCGTTATGCTCTGTGGTCTTTACTGTGCCCCTCACTGCATTTGACACTGGCTCGCTCCTGCAGTACCTCTCCCTCCCCAGTCAGTATCTACTGGATGTCCCAGAGCGGACACATTCCAGGGCGGCGGCACAGGGCCGCTGATGAGGGAAGGGCCTCACCTTCATCAAGATCTTACAGCGCAGGGCTTCCTGACCAGGGGTGGCTGCCTGGTACTGCTGGAAGAAGAGTGGGGCAAAGAGGAAGCAGGCGTAGGCAGAGCGAGAGGAGTTCACCGTCCGGAGAGAGAGCTGGGCCGGGAAGAGCAGGGAAAGGGATGCGGTCAGGGGGCAGAGACGGCCCTGCCCTCCGGCTGGCTTTTGTCGCACACTTGCCCTACTGTCCTCCGCCGGCACCTGTGGAGATCCTCCCTCTCGGTCCCGTCAGCGGATGCCTTCTCCCCGAAGCCTTCCCCGAGTCCCTGGCGGCACTGCTCCCACAGCAAGGGGTCCACATACTCTGCCTTTTCCCCTAGTCACCCCCCACCCGCCACCGGGCACTTCAGGGACCAGGGAAGATGACAGGGCCCAAACTGACGCCACAACAACGGGGTGGGGGGAGGGGGGGACAAACTCAGCAGACAAATCTGCCCAAGGGCATCTGGCCTGATGGGAGGCGAAACCGGCTCCCTGCTGTAATCCCACCCACCCCCTCACCCCGTCTTCCAGGGGCTCCAGGTAGAGCTCATCCCCGATACGGGACAGGGAATGGACGGCCTTGCCGAGCACTGCGGGGAGGAGAAAAGAAACGGGGGTTAGGCTGGCATCTCCCGCGGTTCCACGTGCCCCCGCCCACCGGTCGCCCCCAACTCACCCTTCACGTTGCCGCCCGTGACCAGACACTTCATGCTGCGCCCAGGACCGGGGCCGGGCCTGGCCCGCGACCGAGCTGAGACTGGCGGCCGGCCCGCAACGGATCCCTGCCCAAGCCCGGGGAGGCGGCTGGTCCCCGGGTCTCGCCCGCCGCCGCGGGGCCCCCGGGGGTTCCCTTCCCGCGCACCGCCCCCCGGAAGCCCCGCCCCGCATTCTCATTGGCCCACACGCCGGCGCCTCCGTCACGTGAGAAAAACGCTCGCCGGCTCCGCCGTCACGTGACGGAGTCCTCGGTCGGGAGGCGGGCCGCGCGGGGACTGGAGCCGGGAGCGCCGGCCCCTGCGTTTTCGCGCCCCTGGGCAGCGGGCCGGCCGGCTAGGCTGGGCCTCGGCGGCTGCGCACCCGCGGCCGCCATGGAGCGAGCACCCGGCTCGGAGCCCTGAGATGCACGGGCTCGCCCGCCTGGCTCGCTTAGTACAGATCTTCCTGGGTGTCGTCTGGATACCTGGTGGAAGCCGGACCTTCCGCACGGACACAAGCCGCAACCACCAGTTCTAAAGAGACTAAATTTGCTTCAGGATCTCAGGGTGGGAGGTTGGGAGGTGTGGCTGTGCATTCTGGCTTGGAGGATCCGTCATTGATCTTGAAAAACAGATTATCGGGGCTGAAAGGGCTGGAAGGGTGTACCTAGCAGGGGCAAGCGGGAGTAGAAGGTCATTGGTGCGTGGGCTTTGCCCCTGGTCGGGGGGCGGGGGGAAATGCTCCGTGAGCCTAGCAGAGGGGTGGGGGCTGCCAAATGATGAGGGACACCAGTGGGGAGCGCTGGAAACATCTTCCGAGCGTAGAGCCACATTTGTGTGACCATTTTTTAAAAGACCCCCCCCCCCACAAAGGGGCGCTTGGGTGTCTCCGTCGGTTAAGCGTCTGACTTGATTTTGGCTAGGGTCATGATCTCACGGTTTGTGAGATTGAGCCTTTCCTCTGGCTCTGCGCTGACAGGGCGGAGCCTGCTTGAGATTCTCTGATCTCTCTCTCTCTCTCCCCGCCCCCCCACCTTCTCTCTCTAAAAAAAAAAAAAAAAAGACTCCCAAGAGCGTGCAGCCAGGGAAGTTTCCCCCCTTGCCCTGGGCCCCAGGTTGCAAGGCTGCACAGTGGAAGGAAAGTCTTGGAGGGACTTTCTGAGCTCTAGCCCGCACAGCACCAGGGTTCCTAGTGCTCTGAAGGGACTTGGGCATCGCTGAGTTCCTTTGGGTCGGGGTTGGCCTTGTCCCTCTGGTATTGTCTGCAGTGAAGAATCTATTTGTCTACCTGCCCCTTGCCTTCCAGCTCCTGGCCAGCAGTTCTGGATCCCCCTTTGTCTCTCCCTCTCCTGCCCTAGGTGCAGTTTCTCACCAGTCTTCCCTAGAGCACTGGCGGAGGTTGTTTTTTTTTTTTTTTTTTAAGTTTATTTATTTATTTTGAGAGAGAGAGAGAGAGACAAGAGGAGGGGCAGAGTGAGAGAAGGAGAGAGGGAATCCCAAGCAGGCTCTGCTCTGTCCGCGCAGAGCCGCTTGTGAGGCTGGAGGTCAAGAAATGTGAGATCATGAGCTGAGCCTAGATCCAGTTGGATGCTTAACCGACTGAGCCACCCAGGCACCCGTGGGGGAGGTTAGTCTTGCCTTCCAAGGGGATCAGTGCAAATGGCACCACCTTTACCCAGGCATTTAAGTCAGTACTCTGGGAGTCACCCAGTCTCCATCATCCCACGTTACAGTCCTTCAGCAAGCCCTGACTGCTCCACCTTCCAAACAGGTGGCACCCACGTCCATGGCCATGGCCATCACCCTGGCTCCGGCCACCATTCTCTCTCACCTGGATGCCTGTGGGAGCTCTCTGAGTGCTCCCCTGCCTCCAGCCTGTCTTCTCCAGTCTACCCTCCATACAGCACCAAAGCGACCTTCCTAAAATGTCCCCCTTCTCACATACTGGCTCCTGTTCCTGGGGCTCAGCTGCACTTGCTCGACCTCAGATAGGCCTTCTCTGTGCCGCTCCTTCCCCGCCTTGAATTTGAAATAATGCAACATTATTTCATATACGTCTACTTAAGGTGCTGTGATGAAACTTCCAGCTTCTTCCCACAGTCCCATCCTTCCCTGGACAGTAGCTGCCCTTCCCCCCACCCCACCGCCACATCTGTCAAAAAGTAAAACCCACAAAAGAACCTAGCATTAGCTATTCCCTTCCTTCCCTTTCCTCCTCTCTCCATATCCCTCACTCTCTTTTTTTTTTACCCCAATGTAACTCAGCTTAGCCTTCACACACTCTCCACCGTGGCCCCACACCTGTCGCCTGGGCAGCCCAACTGGGACAGGAGCAGATGTCAAAGCTCCTGGAAGGCGAGGAGGGGGCACAATAATCACACAGTTGTGCCTCTGCCCCGACACCTCTGATGCTGTAGGGCCCTGTGGCCTTGAGGTCTTTGGTGCAAGGCCTGGGGGAGGGAGAGAGAGACATAAACTCTCAGGATGTTTAACGAATCTTCAGACATACACCCACACACATAAAGTCTTTACGATTTTTTTTAAGCAATCTCTATGCCCAGCGTGGGGCTTGAACTCACTACCTCGAGATCAAGTGTTGCATGCTCTCCTGACTGAGCCAGTCAGGCACCCCTCTTTAGGATTCTTAATGAGTCTTTTCACACACACACACACACACACACACACACCCTGCCAGAGGTCAGTTATCACCTGACCCTTCTGAAGGGCTCAGACCAGAAAGGAGCCTGGAGCTGGGAATCAGGGGTCCTGGGTCTCTAGTCTGTGCTTCACCACTGACTCGCTGTGTGACTTGAAGGCCCCTCTCTGTCTCTGCGGCTGTGTCTTCATCTGTATGACGTGGCTGGCGGTGTGAGATGCTCACTGAGGTTCCTTCCAACCTTGACGTGTTGTGATCCTGAAGGGGCCCTCGGCTTTCCTGGGCCCGTCATCTGGCCGCAGTTCCGGGAGGGGTTGTAATTGGCTGTCCTGCTCCCCCTAGGCTGCGGGACTGGAAGGATGTTCTCCTGTCTGAAACCAGGCAGCCTCTCTGGGCTTGCAGTTGGCATAGGCACCGATGCCTGTCAGGTCCGGACGGAGCAGGAGGCACAGTGTGTGTGTGTGTGTGTGGGGGGGGGGGAGGGCCTTGCAACCGTGAGGCGCACCGTGTGTTGGGAGGGGAATAGGAACCCAAAGGCAGTTTGGGGTCTGTGCCGGAAAAGACCCGGGACAGCCCCAGCCCTGCTCACAGATAGTCTCCAGCAAGTCAAGGCCTTTTTTTGGGCCTCGGCTTCCTCCCTGATAAAATGAGAGGGTTGCACGAGATGCTCTCTCAGGATCCTTTCAACCCCCAAATTCCTAACCTTCACCCCACAGGTACCAAAGTATGTAAGATATGGATGCAGGAAGGTGGTTACCATTTCAAACGTTTAAAATAATTATCTGCTGGGGCGTCTGAGTGGCTCAGTGGGTTAAGCGTCCAATTTCGGCTCAGGTCATAATCTCACGGTTCGTGGGTTCGAGCGCCGCGTCGGGCTCTGTGCTGACGGCTCGGAGCCTGGGGCCCGCTTCGGATTCTGTGTCTCCCTGTCTGTCCCTCCCCTGCTCGCACTTTGTCTCTCTCTCTCAAAAATAAATAAACATTAAAAAAATTTTTTTAAATAATTATTTGTTGATGGGGTTCCTGTGTGGCTCAGTCAGTTGAGCTCCTGACTCTTGATTTTGGCTCAGGTCATGATCCCAGGGTCGTGAGACTGAGCCCTGAATTGGGCTCTGTGCTGAGTATGGAGCCTGCTTGGGATTCTCTCTCTCCCTCCCTCTCTCTCTGCCCCTGCCCCGTTCACACTCTCTCCCCAAATAAATAAACCGAAACAAACAAACAAAAGCATGTACTGAACGACAAGGGTATAGCATTCGGAGAGGTTGCAGGACAGGCTGTCTGTCGCGGGGGACTGATGGCATTCTAGGCCCTGGTCTGCCCAGATCTGGCTCCACTGCTCCCAGGCTGGACACATCGCTTCTTTTCTCTGAGCCTCAGTTGTCTCACCTGGAAATCGGGCGGAAGGGGCAATACCAGTCCTTCCCTCAAAGGGCTGTGTGAGGGTTCACTCGGTCCGCGTCCGTGGAAGCTCTCGGTACGCACCGTGGGCGTTGCCACTGTTACTGTCGTCTCTGGAGTGTGCCCTCAACCTCTTGTAGGGTCAGGACCAGAAACAAAATAAATCAGCGTGGACGGAGCCCCGGTGAATCCCACTAGGAACCTGGGAGGAGAGCCCTCCCCCCCCCCCCCCGCCCCGGAGAAACAATACACAGGCGTGGAGGCCCGGGACTGGTCAGGGGGCTCCGGTGGAGGAGGCAGAGGTCAGCCCCGCAAAGAGGCGCGGTGCTGGGAGCCTGTGGCTGCCGCCACGGGGTCGCCCCGCAGTCCTGGGCCCTCGGGGCCCTCGGCGTCGCGGGGAGAATGAGTCCTCGCTGGCCTGGCAGGCTGCCAGAGACCGGCTCGAGGTGCTGGCTGTCCTCGCTCTGCCGGTCGCCCCGCGCGCAGGCCGGAGACCCGGGCTCCTCAGGCTGCAGGCTAGAGGTGGAAGGCAGATGGGATGGAAACTTTAAACCCACAGCAGGGATGCGGAGGGGAAGCTCCGGCTTGTTCACCAGAACCTGGCATGCTGGAGTTACAGGGCCCCCTCGGAGCGCAAGCGAGGTAAGTTTAGGACAAATCAAAGGCAGCGTGCTTCACCCAGCAGGGGAGGACCCCGATGGAACTCATTACTCCAAAATGTGGTCTCGGCTGGAAATATAAATAGCTGCACAAAAGGTTTAGATAAATCCATGGATGACAGTTCCATTCATGGGTTGGAAGGGGAAGGAGGCTGTTAGGGGCCTGCTGGCCTGCGGGGAAGGCATCGGGGAGGCCACCTGGCCTCCCTCAGACCACCCCTGGGGGCCCCTGACGGAGACCGGCTTCTTCGGGCCGCAGAGACCCAGGAGGTGGCGGTGCTCCTGAGGGCGGCAGCCGGGCCTGAGTCCCCCGGCCCTCTTCGCCGCCGCCTCGTGCTCCCCATCCACTGCCTGGGGAGACCTGGACACCACCAGCTCTGTGCCAAGCGTCCTGGCCAGGCTGTCCCTTAAGGGACCAGTAGAGGGAGACAGACACCGCGTACAGCCCCGGCTTCCAGAACAGAGACCAGGCTGCTCTGCCCTGGGCGAGCGCCTGTGGGTGCCAGCTGGGTGCCCAACGCTGGGCTACGCACCCAGGGAGAAGGGGGCCGAGAAGCCGTCCTCCCTGCCCAAGATGGGGTCACCAGAGGGCAGGGGGAGCGCAGGGAGACTTCAGGCAACCGGGGTTGGGCAGCGGGGAGGCCACTAAGAGCAGGGCCCCGGTGACTCTGGAGCCATCTGGCCCTCCGTCCCAGCAGCCCCGGAGCCCCTGGTGGGCAGGGTGTGGGTCTCTCTATGTCCACGCTGTTCCTCGGGGCACATATGGGGGGTGCTTCCCGAATGTTTGCTGGGGGGCTGCACCCCACCGGCCTGAGTGCCAGCTCCTCCCCAGCCCCAGGCACGGCTTCCAGGCCAGGTGTGGCCTTCCCCTCTTTGCCACCCAGACCCTCCTCGGCCCCTTTCCAAGCCCTGCCTGCCCTCTCCTTCCTCTGCACCACAGCCCTTCGTGCGCCTTGAGTTCTCGAGCCCTCTGTCATTTCACGCATTTCGCAGCGGCTGGCGAGTGCTCAGGGTGCTCTGGTGGGAAGGACGGGACCTCTGAGAGGTGCCTGTGGGGGCCGGGGCGGGGTGAACTCCTCACAGACCCAACCACCACTCGAGTGTTCCAGACAGATGGCCTGGAAGCCCGGACGGAGTTGCGCCCAGTACAGCCCGGACCCCTTGACTCCACTCAGAGCCCCCTGTGCCCTGAGTGTCCACCCTTCCCCCTCTGTCTCTCCCTCAATACACGCAGCCCCCCCCCCCCCCCGGGGTTGCATAGTCAAATGCTCCGAACTGGTCGTCGTGGGAGGAGGGTTGAACGATGGCCCAACTCTCCAGTCTCGTATCTGTGTCCTGTGGTCTACGCCCAGCGTCACACGGTCAGATCACGTTGGGGTTGTGGGGACAGGCTGCAGGAGGAAAGCAGGGTCTGAAGAACAGAAAAGGTGCGGACATGTGGGCATGGGGACTGGAAAGGGGGAGGTGGCGTCATTAGCCGAGACAGGAGGATAGGGCACGACGGGGCAGATAACAATAATATACAACGTTATCAAGTGCTGAGTGCCAGAAATTTGACTTGTATTAGCTCAATTGTCCTTACTCCGAGGAAGGTACCATTATCATCATTCCTGTTCCGTGCAGGAGAAAAGTGAGGTATAGAAGCGCCAAGTGACTTGCCCAAGGTCACACAGCTAGCGACGCCCTTACTCCTCGTCACTGTCCCAACAGTGCTGGGACGGCGGTCACTCGGGGTGGGACTCCAAGTCATCTCAGGGAGATGCTGTCTGTCCTCTGACCCCTGGGGCCCCTGAGGAACCCAGACAGTCTGGAGAAAGCCGGAGAAGTCTGAAGGAGGGAGGCCGGTAGGGAGGGAGGGGACAGAGCGGGAGGAGCCGGCAGTGACTCAGCAGGGCAGGATAAGGATCTTCCAGCCCAGGGAGAGGTAACCCCACTCCTCTGCCAGGGGAGACGGAGTCACGGAGCCCGAGGCATGGGTTGGCCAGGGCAATGGAACATCCTGGGAGGATGGCGGGGAAAGCTCCTGGCAGGCAAGGGAGGAGTTGAGCATCTGGGGCTACCCCTTTTGCCCCTGCCTTCCGGTGCCCACTCATCACCCAGACATCCTGGCAGATGGGGAGACGAAGCCTAGGTCGGGCAGGGGAGAGGCAGGCAGCAGGGCCCGGGTCCCCTCAGCTTCACGGGGAAGCAGGGGGGGGGGGGGGGCCGGTGGGCGCGGTGTCCTCCGGGAGGCTGAGCCCGTCCAGGTGTGGGTGCAGGACGCAGGGCAGGGTAGGGCCGCGGCTGAGGTAGGAGGAGGTCCTCAGCACCCTGGGGTTTCCGCTGACATCACCGCCAGCTCAGGGTGAGGCAGGGCCCTCTGGGCTCGTGCCCACTGGAGGGAAAGGGAAAGTGCACAGCCCTGCTGGTGGCCCCCAGGCCTGCAGCCAGTGGCGCGTGCACGAGGTGATGGAGAGGAGGCTGCGGATCCCGGGGAGCCCCCGGCAGCCCAGGCAGAGCCTCTGAGCCTGCGTGGCCCTCACTTTGCAGGCTGAGTAGTAGGGCCCTCGGAAGCCCAGGGAAGCCCTCTCCCTGGCTGTGGGTGGGTGGGGCCCTAACACGCAGTTCGGTCCTCATTCCGTGATTCAAACCCACTCGCCTGCTCCTGGAATCTACAGTTCTAGCTGAGGGGACTGGAGCGCTTTTCAGGGGGCTGACTCTCGCCAGCCCAGGAGGGTCCAGGTCAGGTGCCTGCCCCCACGTGCCACACAGTCCATGTCAGCAGTGGGCAGAGAGCAGGAGGGCCCAGGTCCCCCGCTCCAGGCACAGGGAGATTCTCTTTCTGTCCAAAGGGACATCTTAGTGTCCCATAGCGGCAGGCTGGCCCCAGCTTAGATGACCTCGTAGCCAGGGGGCGCTGTCTAGTCCTGGTGCCTCTGGAGCCCGCTCTCAGCACCCAGCCCCTTCCCCTCTCGGCGTGCCCCATGTTGGCATCTGAATGGTGTAATTCAAAGGGCAGACAGTGCTGGGTTCCAGTCCTGGTTCCGCCACTTGTGTGACCTGAGACAAGTGACTTCACCTTTCCAAGCCTCAGGGACCTCACATACAAAATGGGTAAATCACAGCTCCTGTTTTCTGGGGTTACAGCAAGAGTCAAATGGTCTCGTCCACGAGAAACCTGAGCACAGGACCCAACACGTGGTGAGAGCTCAGTATGTTTAAACTATTGTCATCAGTTAAGCCTTAGAGTCCTAAAAGGAGTAAAAGTGTCACCAAGAAATGCCAGGCATTGCAGCAGGCACTGGCAGGCCCCTGCCTGTCCTGCCAGCACACAGGTCAGCCTCCACCCCTCATCCCCACGGCCCCGTGGGGCTCCTGTCTGTGTACTCAGGACATGTTTGGTCAACACGTGAATGAATTAGTGAGCGTCCTCACTTACCTCTGTGGGCTTCGCCAACACTCTCATTCCTGCCGACCCATCAGGAGGGGCTGGATCAGAGGCTTCCCTAGTTCAGGAATCCACGACATCCTTGGGGCCCAGGACCCCTTCAGTGCCAATTTTCTGCAGCTGTGTGGGACATGGGATGTGGGGGGTGTCCGGAATGCCTTTCCTGGGGGTACCAGCTATGGGAGTAGGAAGGGAAGGTGAGAGGGAGAGGTCTAGCCTGTCCCTGAGCCCAAACTGACTCACCCCACCCCCTCGGAGGGCAACTGAAGCGTCGCCTGGTGCCAGACCCGCCCCCCTCCCGGCCACATCCCTTGGGGTCTGGCCTGCCACTCCCTGTGGATAAGGCCTGGAAGGCCAGAGAGGCAGCAAAGCAGTGTCCTCCTCATGAGCTCCCCAATCTCCCACCATCCTGTTGGGGAGGAGGGCACAAGGGGTCATACCCCATCCCACGAGAGGCGATGGCTTTTCCCAAGGCCATGCCGCTGGCCAATCGGAGGCCCCTCGTCCTCACTCCCAGCTTGACTCTCCGCAGAACAGGGAGCCCCGTGGGCCAGGGCCAGTGCTCCCTCGGTGCATCTTCCTGTGGTTCCAGCTATATTTCCCACCCTGAAGCTCCACCTCCTCCCAGAGCTCTCCTGCCCTTTCCATCCTCTGATCTCTCAGTTTAAATGAGTGCCCCTTGTCACCAGACCATGACATTCTCAAAGGCAGGGGTGGGTTTTCCTTCCCTCTTCTGTCTTCGTAGCGCCTAGCACCCGGCAGGGTTTCGGAAACGTCTTGCACACCATGTACCAAGACAGATGGCTCTGGGGCTCAGGGGGCACGAGTCTCCTGTAACCTCTGCCCTGCCCTCACCAGCAATCCCAGAACAAGAATCCCAGTCCGAGAGCCACAGGGGAGTGGGAAGTTGACATCCCCAACTGGAAATCAGAGGGCAGCCCCCTGCGCCCCCACGCCACAGAAATCCTGGAGGGGGAGCTATCACGCTCTGCCTCTCCTTTCTTCCTTCTCTCCCCCAATTCCCACAGCCCACCCTATTTAGGATTTGGCAGCAGAAAGGCAAGGTCTTTATTCCAGCCCCCACCCCAACCCACCTGGCAGCTCCTAGCCTCCTGCCTTTGCCCAGACATGGCAGAGGGGCACTGGCAGCTTGGAGATGGAGCTGATTTTCCCCTTGGCAGTGGGGAAGATGGGGGGGGGGGCTTGGCCACCCCCTGGTTGAGGGGAGAGGGCAGGGATGCAAGTCTAGACAAGAGGCAGAGGGAGAAGGCGACTTCTCCAGCGTGCAGTGTCACCGTAACAAGCTGGGTGGGTGTGGGGGGTGGCTGTGTGTAAAGTCAGTTGTCCCTGCTCCCCCTTGGCCTGGGTCCCCATTTCAGGGCCACAGGCCCTCGGCTACTGCAAAGCAATGTTTTCTGGCCTCCCGAGGCGAGTATTGGCTGGGCGTGTGGTGGGATGGGGGGGGTGCTCCCCTTCCACTGCAGTCTGTTCCTCTTCCTCCCTGGGCTCCTGCCTCCTCCCTCCTTCCTACTCCCACCCAGTTACTTTTCTGCCCTTCCCTTCTCTCAGCCCCCCACCTCCCTCCTTCAGCTCCCCTCTCCCTCTTTTCCCTTTCTCTCCCGGCCCCCTCCTCCTCTCCCGAGTGGGGGCTGCTTTCTCCCTGACTCAGCAAGGTGCTTTATAAGGTGCTGAGGGGGCTCAGCCAAATCCAAACCACATTGTCTGTGCAGACACTCTCCACAAGGAGCAGGCTACACAAACGAGGGGAGGACGAATTGCACGCCCCACTTCCCCACCGTTCGTGGCTCCCTCCTTCTGGAAGGGAGGCTGCTTGAGGACCTCATGGCTGGCCTCGGTGCCAGTCACCCACTGGACATCTGCCTTCTTGACCTTGGCGTGGGCATCAAAAGATCTCAGGGCTCACCCGCCAAGAATGTCATTGAAACTGCAGAGTTCTGGCTGAGGTGGGGGGGGGGGGGGGGGAAGAGGGAGGCCCCGAGCGCTTTTCAGAAGGACACCCCCCCAAGACAGGTTTCCTTAAAGCTGCTACTGATGCCCCGGAAAGCCCCCTGCCCCCAACCCCCAGCCAGCTCCCTTTTCCCAGCTCTTTTTCTCCTTGTTTAGAAAGAAAAAAGAAAGAAAGGAGGAAAAAAAAAAAAAACCCAACAACAAAGTCTGTCCCACTCCAGTGAGGTAATTGAAAACAAACTTCTTCCCCACCCCCCCACCCCCCCCCCCTCAGTCCACACAGTGCAGAAAAGGGAAGAGCTGCCCTGGGAACCTAGCGCTGGTCCTGACCATGCCGCCTGCTCTGACCCGCAGGCTGGAGGGGCTGTGGCAGGGCTGGCGGGGCACCCTCCTTTCTTCAGGGACACGGACACGGGGCAGGAGTCGTGGACTGAAGAATCTGATGCTGTTGGGGGGCGCGGGGAGGAATCACCTTCCAGGGTTGACCCACCACCACCTCTCCCACTTTGAAAAAACAAAAAAAGAACAGAAGCAACTTATTACCAAATGGTTTAATTGGTGGTCTGGATCTAGAGTACTCAAGCCTTGGGGACCAAATGACTGTCCCCCAAGAAGTCACCAAAAGGAGATGTCTGGAAGCCCCAGACGGGGAGAGCTGTTTCCTCTGCACTCTCCCTGGCAGCTCTCCGTCGGGGGGAGGGGGGCGGGGGGGGGGGGGAGGAAGGGGGCAGGAAGGAGACCCTCCTGAGAGGGTCGAGGCTTAAGGGTCCCCCAGCTATCCCACAAAGCAAGTCCCAACCCAGGCCTGGGGAAGGAAGGAGGGAGAGCACTCCACAACACCAACAACCCCAAACCCCGAAGGCGAGAGAAAGCCAAAAGTCTTTATGGGGAAGCGTTTCACAAATGGGGACTCTGGGTCTGTCCATCGCCTTGAATGGGAGCATTCCCGCTGAGTCACCCATGCAGCCTCTGGTGTTGAAACTGGTCCGGTGCCTCGTGCTGATTAATGAACTACAATTCCCCCACCCCTGTGCGCTCTCCCGGCCGCTGGGAAGAACGAAGAACCTAGTGAACCTGAGAGAAAAACCCTCGGCCAAGGGCCCTCTACTCTCCTCCGAGCTGGGCAGTGGGCCTGGGGTGCCCTCTCCCTCCTCCGCCCCAGGGGGCATTGTGAGGCCGTTAGTCACCTGCCCCAACCCCAGCGCCTCACTCAGCCCCAGCTTTTGGAAATGGGACTGGCGGCGGGACAATAGGCCAGGGGGGCGGTCAGCCCAGACAAAGGGCAGCAGGAAAAACACCATCACTTGCTGCGAGGCCAGCTCGCTGGCATTTGGGAGAATGTGTCATTGCATT
Organism: Prionailurus viverrinus; assembly: GCF_022837055.1. Lineage (NCBI taxonomy): Eukaryota > Metazoa > Chordata > Mammalia > Carnivora > Felidae > Prionailurus > Prionailurus viverrinus. The sequence continues at coordinate 106,155,033 of NC_062570.1, forward strand.
TACTCAGGGGGAGGGGGAGGAGAGGGAAGGTTAGAGATGAGGAGTCCGAGGTAGGGTGAGAGCAGGGACCCCGCACCCCGGGTCGACGCCGTCGGAGAAGAAAAGGAGAGGGCGGCCCGCTCCCCCCAGCTCGGGGAGTCTGCCGGCGGACTGATGCCCTCCCCGCCCCCTCCCCCAGGAGGCCCAGGGTGGTACCGCCGCAGCCTCGCCTCACCTCACCCCCCCTCGGTGTTGTGGGAGGGAGAGGAGCCCCAGAAGCCCTCCCTTCCCTCCTCCCCCCTCCTCCCCCCACCCCGGGGAGGGCCGCTACAATTTGTGGTTACAGCTTTACACGTCAGAAAAAAAAAAAAAAAGTTTGCAGAATGTCCCACACCGAAAAAAAAAAAAAAATCCGAAACCGAGCGAAAAAAACCTGCGAGTGGGCCTGGCGGATGGGATTATTAAAGCTTCGCCGGAGCCGCGGCTCGCCCTCCCACTCCGCCAGCCTCCGGGAGAGGAGCCGCGCCCGGCCGGCCCGGCCCCCAGCCCCATGGACCTCCGAGCAGGTAGGAGCCTGGCGTCCGAGGCCCCGGCCCCCGCCCCCGCCCGGGAGCCGCGAGATCCGGTTCCCGTGCTTCCCCCCGGGAGCCCCGAGCCGGGGCCGGGCGGGGGAGCCGGCAGCTACCCCCGCCAGCAGGGCTCGGGCCGGGGGGTAGGGGGGGGTGGGGGGGGTGGGGGGGGGGAGGCACGGCCGGGCGCCCTCGAGAGGGGCCGGGCGGGGACGCGGCATTCCTGAAGTCCGCTCGCCGGGGCCAGGAGGTGGCCGGGAGCGCGGCGGGAGCCCGCGCGACCCGCTGACCCCGGGAGCCGGCAACCTGGAGCCCCAGCGAGGCGCGGTGCCGGGAATCCCGGCGGAAAGAGCCCCGCGCGAAAGTCGGGGAGAGCGAGTCCCAGGCGGGGAGCGGGGCTGCGGGAGGGAGACGCGGCGCGCGGGGAGGAGGGGGCCGGGGAGGAAGAGCGGAGAAGGGCGGGGAGCCCGAGCCCGGGCCGGCGGGAGGCGAGGGGAGGCCGACACCTCGGGCCCGCCGCGCTCCCTCCCCGGCCCGCCGGGGAGGGGAGGGCGGGAAGGAGGGCGGGCGAGAGGAGAGAGGAGGGCGGAGGGCAGAGCCGAGCCTGGTTGGGCCGGGCCGGGCTGCGGGACTCGCGGCTTCCTCGCTGCGCGCTGCGCGGCCGGAGCCCACCATGCTGCCCGCGGCCGGGGAGCCGGCGGCAGGTAGGGCCCGGGCGGCGGGGCGGGCGGCGGCGGCGGCGGCAGCGAGCCCCCACCCCCACCCCCCACCCCGGCCCGGCCCGCCGTGGCCTGGGAGTGATTAGTGCGGGGGGACGGGCGCAGCCCGGCCGGACCGGGCAGGAGAAAGCCCGTCACCGGCCGGGGAGCGGCGGCGGCGGCCGCTCGGCCCCGGCGGCCCGCGGGAGGGCGGACGGGCAGGGCGGGGAGTTGACGCGCGGGAAAGGGCAGCGGCCCGGCCGAGCCCGGAGCCCGGCGCCCCGGACCCCGCCCCCGCCCCCGCCGCCGGGAAGGGAGCGACCGGGCGGGAGCGGGCCGGGGGCGGGGCCGGGGGCGCCGAGGCCACACAGGGGGAAGGCGCCGCCGCCGCCGCCGCCGCCGCCGCGGGGAGGGGGCCGGGAGCGAGAGGTCACCGCCGAGGGGGAGGGCCAGCGAGCGGCCGCCGCCGCCGAGTTCTCGGGCCGAGCCCCTCGAGGGGAACCCCGGGTTCCCCCCGCCTCGCCGGAGCCCCATCTCTTTCCACCTTCCTTCCCAGTTACTCCACACTGCGCTCCAGAAGCCCTCCCCACAGACCCCCAGTCCCAGAGGACCCCGTCCCAGTTTCGTCCGGTGCCCGGCCCGGCCCTCCCCGCTGGGGTAGGAGGGAGCTGCCGGGACGGGAGGGGAAGCTGGAAGTCCCCAGCCTTGGAGAAAGGTTGTGGGTGAGGACGCCGGACCCCACACCTCTGTCAGGCACTCTCTGATCCTGACCTTGACCAGCTGACATCTCCCGGCTTTCACAACCCCCACAGACCCCCTTTCCGGCTTGGAGCACACACTGCCCTTCCCTGGGGACACAGGGATACATTCCTCTGACAGACCGGACACCCCCCCCCAGCCCCCACCCGGCAGTTTGGCTCTGGCACCCTCACTGCCCTGAGCCCCGCACTCAACCGGAGGAGGAAACAGGCAGATGGCAGCAACTGTCACCTAGCAGCCCCCCCCAACCCCCCGTCTCTCTCTCTTCCAGACTGGTCTAATGGCTCCCTCTCCCCTCCACGGAGCCCTGCACTCCTGCCCGGTTCACACTTGTGCACACCACCCAGCCACACCAGCTACTTTATTGGTGACACTTCACATTCCTCCCCACAATCCCACCTGCCTATTCACACCCTGGCTCCTGCCCGCTCCCTCCCAGCCCCTCCCACGCCTCTGAATAACAACACCCTTTCAACCCGCTTGCCGGCCGGGACTGTTTTCCTTCACTGGGTCCCCCTGCCTGGCTCTCCGCCGGCTGCCTCGCCTAGCTCCCCTGGCTTCATCCTGCGCCCCTTGCGAACAACTGGGGTCCTCTTGGAGCCCAGTCCAGAACCCCCTCACTCGGCGACAGCCCAGCTCCTCTGTCGGTACTGACTTCACAAGGCAGGGCAGCCGGCCCACTGGCCTGCTTCTTTCCCTGGGCCTCAGTTTCTTCTTCTGTCATTTAGGCTGGAAGAGAAGGGCAGGGAGGGGCCTGCTGAAGATAACAGCAGAGGTGGAACCCCACGCGCTTGGGCTGAGAGGGACCTTAGCGGGCACAGCACAGCCCTCTCCGGCGAGCCCAGTCATGGGTTGTGGCAAAGCTAGGTCTCCGGACTTCTGGGCCTATGTGGACTCGCTCACTAAGCCACTTCTCAGTGGCCTGGGGCACAGGGAACCAAAGAGAGGACGAAGGGGAGAGAGGACGGAGGGAAGGGCAGCCAGCCAGAGGACAAGGAAAGATGGGCTATTTCCGTGGGCCTTTCCCTGAGGAGGCAGGTCAGGAGGAGCCCCTGAGGGTCATTGCCTACAGTCTCAGTGCCTGGATCTCACACTACGGCGGCGGACACACTACCCCCTAAACCACTTCCTTCCCCCAATTCCCCTCAACACATCCCTCCAAGGTCGCCAGGAAGCTGGTCCTGGTCTGGCCTGAGGGCATCCCAGGTGCAGAGTCTCCTGGACAATTGTCTGACTCACCCTGGCCACCCTGCACATGTGCCCTGCCGAGCCCCCGACCCTTGCCGGAGGAGTTCAGCCTGGAGGACACAGTCCAGGGATCGAGGGGCAGCTGGCTAAGGACACGTGGACCCTGGTATGCCTGCCCGTGCAGCCGTGTCAGGGTGGCCGTGCGCTTGCGTGGGCTGAGTGTGTGTGTGTGTGTGTGTGTGTGTGTGTGTGTGTGTTCATGAGGGGGGCCTAGGTTCCCAGGGCCCAGGGATCTGGATGGAATTAGGGGCCGCTGGGGCGGGGGGCCAAGATGGGGGGGCGGGGGGCTCCAGCAGGAAACGTGAGCTGTGAGCTGCACTCATTAGCTCCTCACGTGCTCAGCCGGATTTATAAACACAAGGGAAGCCGGGATGTAAACAACAGTGGGCAGCAGCCAGAGGCAGAGCTGGGGCGGGGGGCTGGGCTAGGGGCCAGGACTGGGGGAGGGGGCCCGGTCCACCTGCACACCAGGAGCCTGGAGAGAAGGATGGGAGAGGGCTCCACGATGCCCACCTAATGCTCCCTCCTCGGGACGCAGGTGAGCCCAAGCCTCACTGAGTTCCGGGGCTCACAACTAAGCCACAGGTGTTCTCTGCCCCAGATGGCCTAGAGCCCTGTCTCCTTTCTCCTTCCTAGCCTCTTGTCCCTCTAGATACCTGAGACCCCTTCCTTCTTACTGGTTCTCTCCATGGGCCGGTCAGTCCGATCTTTCTGCAACTTCCCCTGCCCCCCCCCTCCCCGCCTGCAGTGACACAGTTACCTCAGAACTGAAATATTCCTGGAAACACCGGCCTCGTCTGGTTAATTTCATGAGCCGTTTTTCTGCCCAGATGACTTAGTTCTTGTTTATCCAAAGGCTTCTCCCCCTGCTGTCCCTGTGTAGGGAGCCAGTTCTCCCCAGGGATGTGCCACAGGGCCCAGAAGAGGAGGGGAAAACAAGGCCCAGAGCTGGGTTCCTGACCTGGTGCCCCCCCCCTGCCCCCCCCCCCCCCCACCACAGCAGAGGCAAAACTCAGTCCCAGAACTATGGACCGAAAGGCTGACCAAAGCAAGGTCGGGGAAAGAGGTGAGCCCAGCTCCCAATGTGGGCTTCAGCTGGGACCCTCAGCATGCTGCTAACTGTGAGTGGGGCCAGACTCAGTCCCGAAGAAAGCTACCTCAAGCCTGGAAGGGCTGCCGCTCGCCTCAGCAGGTCTCCACCTCCAAAACACCCCATATTGTACCCTTAGGATCTTGGAGGTGACTCTGCCAGATATCCAGGCTGAGGGTAGCCCCAGGCTTCGTGCAGAGGAGGGCCTGGAGTTGTCTTGGAATATGAGGAAGAGTAAATAGAAAGGAACACAGAGTCAGCAGGAAAAGGCCGAACGAGGAAAGAAGCACCAGGAGGGAAGCCGCGGGCTGCAGATGCGGACAAGGACAGGGGAGCAGTCATGTGCCTGACAGCACGCTCTGTCCTAACGCACGCACGCACCCATGCACTCAGACCAAGCCCCTCGTCCCTAAGAGCAGGGTCTCTGAGACCGGTGTTCCCCCCACCCGACCCACTCCCCTGCTCTATCAGTAAACTTGCCAGCCACCACGCATCTTAGTGAGTCTACACTGATGGCCTGGGCCGCTGCGCAAGTCCCCACCTGACCCCTACACTCTGTGAGAGGCATTCTGTACAGTTTGAGTCTTAAGCCCTCTCCAAAACCTTGACCCAGCATTATGACTAACTCCAAACTCCCCCTGACTCGGTACAGTCAAACTGTCAAACCCGTATCCAACTCATTGCTAACTATCACAGCAACATATGTCATGATAAAAATTTGAAAGTCGAAAATAGAAAGTCGAAGAAACGACTCGTGAGCTCAACACCTACCCAAGCTTAAAACCCAGACCAGCCCTACTCTTAGTGACATGCCGTGCATTACCCCATCTGACATCTAAATCAACACATTAATAAACCTTAGCCCCAGCCAACCCTGTGCCTGTCCAAACCTCACCACATCCCCCAGCTAGACTCAAACCTCAACCACACTCAGTCAGCCAAATCCCAATAAACTAACCTGAAACTTTAAAAGTAACCCAGTCCTTAAACCTAACCTAGCCCCATACCAGTTTTAGCCTTGCCCTATCCTAACCCTAATTGCCTTTACCCAGTCCCGGTGCCCACTGACTCCTGGCCTAGTGCTCTTTACCTTGGCCCACACCTAAAGGCTGGGAAAATCATGTTTCCCAACTGCCTATGGGTATCTTCTTCACATTGTCAGCCCCTGGCCTCTGGTATCCCAGGATGTCCAAACTCTCCGGCACCATCAGCTGACAAGCCAAACCCATCAGATACATCATATTCCCCCTCTTTCTCTCTTTCACATCCCCCACCCCGACCCTCTTTACTGTAGGTTCATCAGAAGACCTCACTCAGGTCAAACTTTTCCCCATCCAACCTCCTAGATAAGAATGGGGCAAACCTCCACCCCACAGCTCCACACCCAGGAATCCTGTTCAAGAATGTACCCACCACTGACTGCATGAGCCAGCCCCCTCTGTCCTTCAGCCTGACCCCCTTCAAGCCTACCCCTTGCCTCCTATGGCTCTCTGTGTGGACTCATCTCAGGGCGGCCTCTCTCGTGCCCTTCCCGGGGCTGACTGCTGGCAGCTGGCAGAGAGACATGTGCTATTTCCCACCCCTTGGCTCCCTAAACTGCAGAGGGTCTGGATTCAGAGTCCCTAGGCCTGGCCCCGTCCCTCCACGTACACACACATACGCATTGGCATACGTATACTGGCTCTTTCTTAGCTGACACACAAATACGCTTTCCGATATATACTGGTAGATACACACACAGAGGCCAAGTTCTCGTCCTCAAACACATACATGCCTCCATACACACACACACACACACACACACACACCCAGGCCAGGAACGCTCCCCTCCTCCATCCCCCCTGCCTCCCATCTGGCGGCCCACCCTCACCAACCCTGCGCCCGGCCCAAGGTGGGGACAGACACCTGAGGGGCTGCCAGCTGGGCATCCTCCACTGGGCCTGGGCCCGCCCTCATGTTTCTCGCCCCTCCTGCCCACAGGGGACTCGTGGGGGATGCTAGCTTGCCTGTGTGCTGTGCTCTGGCACCTCCCTGCAGTGCCAGCCCTCAACCGCACGGGGGACCCAGGGCCTGGCCCCTCCATCCAGAAAACCTACGACCTCACCCGCTACCTGGAACACCAACTCCGCAGCTTGGCTGGGACCTACGTGAGTATCCAGGGCAGCTGAAAGGTCTGGGAATTGGCAAAGAACGAGGAGAGAAGATGGTGGAAGAGAGACAGAATGGTGGAGGGGTCCCGGTGAGCAGTGGTCACCAGGGGGCCCTTTGGTTCCAAACGGTCCCCATGTCTGGCCTATCTCCTACCCTTCCCTCTGAGGTGCCCCCCTCCTTCCCATCCCTGGCCCCAGGACTAGGCATGTGGGCAGGCCTCGCACCCGCCTTGGCCCACTGCCCCACTGGCTGCCGGCCCAGCCGCCCGCCTCCCCCTGGGGGCCGGGGAAGTCTCTTCTGTTTACACCGTGTTGTGGTGTCTCTTGCACGGGCGGGGCTGGGTGGGGATGGAGGGGCCCCACCTCCCATGCCTGTGTTCCAGCTCGCCTCTGCCCCAGACCTGGGGCCCTGCTGCTCTGGACCCATGGGCCTCCCTTCTGTCTGCCTCTCCCATCCTAGCTGGGCCTCCTAGGGGGGACTTGGGGGAAGGGGGCTGCGGGGAAGATAGGCCAGTAGTGGCAGGAGGTTCAGGGTGTGGATGGAAGTTGTGCCATGAGGATTTGGGGGCAGTCCAGAGGTGTTCAGAGAGCCCAGGAGAGAAGGAAAGAGGGTCAGAGTTGCCGAGGACCATGGGGAACTGGCCCCCTCTTCCCGTGTTCCTCTTCCACATCCCAGACCCTACTCTGGAGCCAGGGAAAGAAAGGGGAGGAGGGTGGCGGGGGAGCTGGCTCCAGCCCCAGGATACACCGAGGAAATTAGTTTGTCTCTGTGCTTGTCAGCGTGTGAACCTCCCCCTGGGCCCTTGCCTATCCCAGGCCTCGCCCCTCTCTTCTCCCTTTCTCTCCAGCTGAAACGTCCCCCTCAGCCCTTTCCCTGGGCCCCAGGCCTCTCCCTTGAGGGTTGGCAAAGCTCTGTCCTCTTCCCTAGACTGCCTCCTATACCCTTCCTCCTGCCCAGCTCTTGAGACTGCCTCAGTTTCTTCCTTCTGCAGCCCTGCTCCTAGGAGCTCTTCCTTGGGGGGACTTGCTGCTTAGTGAGTACCATCTGCCCCCTGGCCTTCTGCTGGTGGGACCAAGCGCGTTGGGAGGCACATGGAGCTCTGATTCCCACGGGCCCCTCTGCCTTCCCACCCACTTTTCCCTTCCCTGGCCAAAAACCTTTGCCTGACTCTGCTACCCCCTCTAGCTCCCGACCCTTTTTCTCTCCTGGCCTTCCCTGCCAAATTTCTCGAAGGAGTGGTCTACACCCTCTGCCTCCGCTTCCTCTCCACCCACTCACTCCTTAACCCCCTGCAATCTGGCCTCTAGGCCACTGAAACGGCTCTCTCCAAGGTCGGCAGGCACCTCCTTTTCGCCAAACCCAACAGAATTTTCTAAGGCCCATTCCCCTTGCTCTCTGTTTTGCAGCCACACTGTCGAGTACTCCTGCCTTCTCGAACTCCTCTTCTTGGCTCTGCACTCTTCTGGTCCACCTTCCACCTCTGCGGCCTGGCCACCTGGGTCCTTCCGGCTCCTCTTCCTCTCTGCTCTGCCCCGTGGTGGGCACGCTCCCAAGGCTTGCACACACGGCCAATCAGCACGTCCTCCCCGAGTAGCTCCTGCGTGTTTTTCTCTTCCTACACCTCTCATCAACCCCCACTGCCTCAACCGCCACCTCCATGCAGATGACATCCCTGGAGAAACTTAGGGGAGGCCCTCGCACAGAGAGGCCTAGCGAGGAGATGGGGCCGGTGTCAGGGGACCCAGGAAATAGGAGCTTTGGGAGCAGGTTATCTCCCGGTGGCCCTCCTCCTCCTCCTCCTCCATCGCCCTCTCCTTTTCACAGCTGAACTACCTGGGCCCCCCTTTCAACGAGCCTGACTTCAACCCACCTCGGCTGGGGGCAGAGACTCTGCCCAGGGCCACTGTCAACTTGGATGTGTGGCGGAGCCTCAATGACAAACTGCGGCTGACCCAGAACTATGAGGCCTATAGCCACCTCCTCTGCTACTTGCGTGGCCTCGACCGCCAGGCTGCCACGGCCGAGCTGCGCCGCAGCCTGGCCCACTTCTGCACCAGCCTTCAGGGCCTGCTGGGCAGCATCGCGGGCGTCATGGCAGCTCTGGGCTACCCGCTGCCCCAGCCTCTGCCCGGAACCGAGCCCACCCGGGCCCCCGGCCCTGCCCACAGCGACTTCCTCCAGAAGATGGACGACTTCTGGCTGCTGAAGGAGCTGCAGACCTGGCTGTGGCGCTCGGCCAAGGATTTCAACCGGCTCAAGAAGAAGACGCGGCCCCCGCCAGCGGCGGTCACCCTGCACCTGGAAGCCCATGGCTTCTGATCTCTGACCTTTACCGCCTCCTCTCTCCTCTCCTCCCTCAAATCCTGCTCCCACTCTGGGAGGGAGAAACCCGTATGCCAACGTCTGTTGAGCCAGGAGGCAGAAGCCATGGGCCTCTGGCCCTCTCCGGACTTGGAAGAGGGCATGGTCGACAGGGCCTGTCCCCTCCCCGCTTTCCAAACCCCTGCAGGTCTCTTCCACAGGGAGGAGCGCTCCCGGGGGCAGTGGTTCAAGTTGGTGCGAAGGCTCTCACAGCTTCCTGCTTCCTGCCCGGCACTTGCCGGCGCCCACACGGCCCCTCACGCGGCACTTCCAGGAAGCATGCCCGTAGGCAGGGAGGGGGGCCACCGCAGCATGTGCCTTTCTGGGGCGGGGGGGGGAGCCCTTTGGCTGCCCCACTCTCCTTGGATGGGCGTTGTTCCCCTATCCCCAAATAGCTCAGTACAGCCAATTCAGGAAACACACACGGTGGCAAGTCCAAACGGGAAGAAACGGGATTTAAAAGCGGAAGAGGTGGGATCTGCATTGGAGGTCATACTAAAAGCATAGGGGCAGGGACAGAGCGGACCCACGGCTCACCAAGGCAGTCGGTGGCACAGGACGGCAGCCAAAAGGACCTTGCCTTGCATCTTCTTGCATCTTCTTGCATCTTCTTGCATCATGGTGCCTCCTCTCCACCCCCTTTCCAGGGTATCTGTGGGTTGCCCAGGCTGGGGAGGGCAACCATAGCCACAGCCACAGGGTTTCCTGAAAGTTTACATTGCAGTAGCATTTCGGGGTGCGGGGGGCAGCTCCCCCAGGCCCTGCCCCCCAGCCTCACCCACTCATGACTCTAAGTTTGTTGTATTAATATTTATTTATTTGGAGATGTTATTTATTAGATGATATTTATTGCAGAATTTCTATTCTTGTATTAACAAATAAAATGCTTGCCCCAGGACTTCATCTCTTTGCTTGGCCTGGCGCTTCCCCTCCTGGGCCCCCGCGTGCCTGGTGGCTTGGAGCCTGGCAGTCCAGGGCAGAGCTCGGAGAGGCAAAGAGCTTGGGGAAGAGGCTCTGCCCTGTCCACGGAGCGCGGTGCCCACAGCACACTCTGTTCCTCCACCCACGGTGCGTCCCTTTAGTCCTTCCAACGTCCTCTTGTCTGGCCGCGTGTCTTCCCCCTCCTGGCCTTTGCTCGGCCTGCCTCCCCTCTCTGGATTACTTTAAAGGTCTCATAGGTCTCTCTTCCCTGCAAAGCTGTCCACCTGCGCCTCTGGTCAGCCATGCGCGGTCAGCCCTCAGCTTCACCGGGACCCCCACCTGTGGTGGCCCCCGGGGGCCCCCCGGCAGTGACCCTTCCCTTCCCGATACCCTTCATCTCCTAGGGAGCGTGACTGTGGCCACGTCACAAGTCTCAGGCGTGACTCCACTCCCTTCTTGTAGACTCTTTTCAGTGTAAGGCAGCAGGTTGGGGGGGCGGGTGGGTAAGAGAAAAACTCATACGGGTCTGCAAAGCGAATGGGATAGATGTGACTCAGGGATGACCTCAGCTCCAAGCCCAGCCTCACGGCCTCCTAGCTGAGTGACCTTGGACAAATTACTTAAAGCTCTCTATTCTCCGATTTCCCCATCTTGGACAAATTACTTAAAGCTCTCTATTCTCCGATTTCCCCATCTGTGAAATGGGGATAATTAAATACCCTTCTAAGACTGTTTGAAGGATGAGAGAGACAATAAAGGGAAGGTGCCCGGCTGCAGCCGCAGCCGCAGCCGCAGCCGCAGCCGCAGCGAATAGTGATCTGATCTCCAGTTATTTGTGACAGACTGGCCTGCACTGACACTCTCGTGAAGAGCCACTGGGTCAGCTAGGGGGCTAACTGCTCCCAGGTAACACAGAGGTATTTCACCAGGGCCTCCGCGAGACAGTGCCCTAAGCACAGGAAGTAACAAATGATGGTGACGTCAATCAGTTGACGAATCTTGCAAAGGTCTGCCCATCACTGCGCCGACTGGAGTAGGAAACCCAGCAGAAGTCTGAGACCTGACTTGGCTCCTGCCCTTATGGAGCCTGCGATCTCTCTGGGAAGAGAAGACCAGCTGACCTGAAACTACTGACAGGTGCGTGAGCGTAGGTGCATGAGCTATTGGACTTGCTTGTGGGCGAGCCAGGTCCTGCTGAATGTCCCGGAGTCACCTGGCCCAAGTTGGAGGGCACATGCCCCGCCAAGGGGTCCGGGCCCTTCAGGCGGACATATCTGCCCAGACCCTGTCTAGATATCCTGCGGGCCTGCTTTCTGCCTAACGAGAGGGAGGAGAGGGCATCCGGGCTGTCTCCACATGGCAGCAAAACCTAGCAGCCTGTAATGTGCAAGGCAGCAAACAAGGGGGCTATGCAGAATACAGGGAGAAGGAAGGTATATCCTATACCACTGTACTGTGTGTTTCTTAGGGGCAGACTCTGAGTTTTCCCCACCTCTCTATCCCAGTTCAGGCTCAAGCCCACGGAAGGTGTTGTTAGCGTGTCGAACAAAACACTCGAGAGAAGGGACCGGGACTCCCCCCGCCCTCCCTTGCTCCAAATGCTAGAATCCAAGGCAGAATTGGATCAACTGTGGAAAGACACAGGCAAAATACTTGGAAGTCAGGGAAGGAGCGATCGCGTCCCTTCAGCGAGGGTGCTGGTCTGTAAGTCCTCTCAGGGAGGCAGCGGTGTCTGCAGCCACCACTGTCCTTCCAGTGCCCAACACACAGTAGGTGCTTCTGCACAGGCTCTCAGGGTCGGGTATGGACAAGGGCAGGGCAAGGGTCAGTTCAGTGTGTCTGTCTCCCTTGTAAGCAGATAGCATCTCGAGGGCACGTTCCACAACTTATTCATCTTTGCATCCCCCTAGCATTTTAGCACAATGCCCTGCACCGAACTAAAGTACTTGATCATTTAATATAAGCCGATTTAAAGAGTGTCAAGACAATAGTGTATGAGAAGCCAAGAGAAGAGAGTTTTAGGGAGGCAGCTGATCAACAGTGTCAGATGCCCCAGAAGCACTAAGAGAAGAATTTGGGGGAAACCCACTGGGAAATTGGGAGGTCACAGGTGACCTTTGCGGGAGCATTTGGGAGGTAGACTCCAACTGTGAGATTAAAGGAGGAGGTGAGAAAGAAGGAAAAGGGGTGAATGTATTCTCTCAGGCATTTGGTGGCAGGAGCAAGGAAGGTTTTTTGTGTGGTTGGTTGGTCTGCTGTTGGTTTTTTATTTTATTTTATTTTTTTAATTTTTTTTTCAACGTTTATTTATTTTTGGGACAGAGAGAGAGAGCATGAACGGGGGAGGGGCAGAGAGAGAGGGAGACACAGACTCGGAAACAGGCTCCAGGCTCTGAGCCATCAGCCCAGAGCCTGACGCGGGGCTCGAACTCACGGACCGCGAGATCGTGACCTGGTTGAAGTCGGACGCTTAACCGACTGCGCCACCCAGGCACCCCTGGTCTGCTGTTGTTTTTAAACAGAAGAGATGTAAACGCGAAATGGCTGCGGGAGGGGTGGGAGCTGGAGAAGAATGGAGAGGGACAAGCAGAGGAAGGGAATCAAAAGGGCGGCTGGCCAGCCACATGGAGCCAGGTGACACCAGCACGCACATCTCTGTCGTGGATTGTGACACCCCCTAGCAAGCCAGGGATGGCAGGAGGAGAGGACAGGGTGAAAAGAGGGCACTTCCCAAGGCCGAGGACTGACAGGGCAGGAATGGCAGAGACTCGAGGGTCGAGAGACTCCAGAGAGCTCGAAACGGTGCTTCTGAGTGGCCGGGAGCTGCAGCGCACGCGGGGTCTCAGAGCCGGGGCTGCAGCAGATGGAAACGGAGGAGGAGAGCAACCGGGGAAGGGCGGGCAAGCACACAAGTCCGCCCGGCTGAGGACACAGAGGGGGGCGTCATAAAGAGTAAGGTGGGGGAGGCGGACACAGGGGACAGCTGAGCCGGAAAGGGCATCTCAGAGTCTGAATTCTTGAACTCTCCCCCAGAAAGCCCCCTACTGATGGTGACTGATGGTGTCGGGGTAGGAGCCCATCCTTTGGGTTTTGGAGCTTCGGACCGTGAGCAGGTGGCCCTGGGTAAATGACAAGTCATCAGGCTCTTCTATGAGTCCGTTGTTGGTTCTCCACCCACCACTGCTCCGGGACCGGTGGTGAGTCTGTGTCGGTTACTCAGGTTCCGCCTTCTTAAGTGTGGCCTTAGCGTCAGGGGCCCAGGTACGCAGAGGTCAGCTTAAAAACCTGGACTGCCTGGGGCCTGCGGTGCCATGGGAAGGAGGACATTATCTCTGGAAGTCCTTCTGTCCCAGGAAGGCTAGGGAGAGTAGGAGGGAAGGAGAGAAGCTCTCCTCCCCATCCTCTCCATCCAGACAGCACAGAGCGGATCAGGAAGCTCGGCATCCTCTTGGGTATCTGGAAACGCACCCGTGTGTGCGAGGATGGGCACGAGTTGGCGAACGGTCCCTCGGGAGAGGCCACTTCGGGGGCAGGGGTGGGAGTGGGTGTGGAAGAGGTGGAGGGTGGCCAAAGGCCGGTGACGCCTTGCCAGCTTCCTGCCTTTGCAAAGACTGACCCAACATCCAGGACTCAGGGCCCTCGCAGTATGTGAAGAGACTCATTCAAGTGCTCGTCTTACAGACACGCGCACACATTCGCCCACTCGCCACAGCCACCCCGAATGGGGAAGGGCCAAGGGAGGCCCTTGTTCCCCTTAACCTAGAGGGTAAGGGCCAGTGATCCGGGCCCCTGACTGAGTGCTCTGATGGGTGGTTCCCTCTCAGCTCCCCCGTCTTCTCTGGAGCCACAACTGTCCCTGCCTTTGTCCCTTCAGTTCTTGAGCTCCCTGACTCAGCCTGGTCCCCCAGTTCCCAGCAGTAGACAAAGCCCTTGTCAGTGGGGTGGGGGTGGGGACAATGAGGAAGTAGCTGTGAGCTTTAGAACCAGAGTTCCAGCCCTTCCTCTCAACCTTCAGGGTCTTCCAGCCTCCCTAGTGCAGAGGTCACCTCTAGGCCCCTCCCCAACTTGCCCTGACCTCTAAGGCCTGGCCAACCGGGTGGAAACGGACTAGGACCTTCCTCCCAGCTAGACAAAGTCTGACACCTGGTGGCCAAGGTGAGAAATGGCCAGAAGGATCCCTTTTCAACTGTTCCCAGAATTTCTCCAGGGCCAGCTGGCCAAGGTGACAGGGGCAGTAATGGGAGAAGGCTCCGAGGGGATGGTTGGGACATAGCAGAAAAGCCAGCCAGTGGCAGAAAAACCCAGATGGAGGGGGACCTTTGCCTTCCATCAGGCTCCTGCCCCCCAAAGCCCACAAGGCCAGAGAACCTGGAGCCGGGAGAGGTGGGGTGTCTGGGATGGACTAGGAGGAGTTGCCTGAAAGAATTCTGGTCCACAGGGTGGGGAATGGAGCCCATGGTGTGTGGGCATGTGGGTGGGGGGGGGGGGGGCAGGGATACGAGTCTGGCTGCCCAGAATCTCTAGCTCCCGGTGGGTGGCAGGGCCTGAGGGCCTGAGGAAGGGGATGCTGGGGAGAGGGAAGGAGAGCAGGCTACACCCACAGTCTGCTGGGCCCCAGGCAGCTGCTTCTCTATACCTGCCCCAACCTTCCTGGCTCTAGCTGACTCTCTCCACGACGAGCCCCACTGTGAGCTAGGGGAGGGAGAAGGGGCTCCTAGGGCACCTGTGCAGTGCTGAGGCCCCCCCACCCTGCCACATTGTCTGAGCTAAGCCAGGCCTAGTCCCCTTCCCCTCGGAGCAGTAGGCAGTGGGCCTCAGCCTTCAGGAAGGTGCTGGGCTCCTGTTCCGGTCTTCGCTCTCCTTTTCCCTTGGGTTCCCCCAAGACTTTGGTCTTGGCCTCAAGCAAGGCCCTTGAGTGTTCCCAGGCTGAGATGCATCGGCCACTCCTGCCAGTCCCATAACCATCCTCTGGGGGTCAGAGCTGACCCGGAAACAGGCTCCTGGGTCTCAGGAAAGTCCCTGAAGGAGGGAGAACTCAGCTCCTAACTCAGACCTCTGGCCTGGCCCTCCAGCCTGAAGCCCAAATTGTGATAGGCCCCACGACAGCAGTTTGGGGGATAGGCTGGGAGGCTGCTTGAGTAGGGACAGGGGTTCCAGGAAGAAAGGAGATGGGGGCAGACAGGAAGGGAAGGAAGAAGGACAAGACCTGTTGGGTGGGTAGGCCAAGTTACAGAAGGATGCCAGTTGGACAGGGATGGCTCCAAAGCTCCTGGGTGGCAGCTCCTTTGAGCCTTGGAGCTCGGTCCCACTACTGCATGACTAGGACAGGAGGGCGATGCTGCCTGCGGAGAGTTCCCTTGACTCCAGGCCAGAAAAACAGTCCTGGGGTGCCTGCACTTGAGCCGATTGCCTTGATGGGGGAAAGCTACAGGCCGGGCTGGGTGAGAGAGGCTAGCAGGGCCCGGGCCAGGCAGAGGCGGGGGTGGCTGGCGGGGACGGCCCAGACAGTGCCCACAGAGCAGGCCAGGGTGCCAGAGGAGAGGGGGAAATGGGCTCGGGCGGCAGTAGGAGCCACTGTGGCCTCCCAGCGGCACACCTCATTTTACGCTCCCTGGGCGGTGGCAGGGCCCCACGGCTATCAGCTTTCAGGGGTGGGAAGGACTAGGAATGGGGAGGGGTCTGCCCCGCCCATGGCTTCCTACTCCCTCGGGGCTCTGTGGACTCAGGAGTGAGGTGCCGCACACCTCTGGGACGCCCCCTGGGGAGAGAGTGGTCAGTCCCACCGAGCCCGGGCACGATCCCTCCGTGGCGTGCTCAGTGCCTGACTGGACTCCGCACCTCAGCCCTTCCCGGGCCTGGTGGAGAGGGCCTCCCTGCTCCCCTCCCCAGTGCAGCAGGGCCCCTGTCTCCCTCAGTGTGGGCCCCACTTAGTCCACGAGGCAGATGGGGGATTAGGCCAGGCCCAGCCCAGAAAATAAAGCAGGGAAGGGCCCTCCAGCTCCGTGCAGTGCATTCGCGAGCTCTGACTCCCACTCGGCCCTCCTCAAGGAAGTGGATGGGGAGAGCCAGGCAGGAGGAGGCCCCTGAAGACATGTCCTGTCCCTGCTCCTCCCCTTTGGCCGTCCACTCTGCAGACCATTTTCCTCTCTTGTGCCCACCTCACTCCTAACGCAGCGCACCCGCACCCCAGAGCAGTGGAAGAGGGGGCAGGCAGAAGCCTCTGAGCAGGCCCGGCTCTCCTGGAAGGAGGAACTAGATGGATCTCTAGAGGGCAGTTAGAGCTGGGCTGGTCCCTGTGTCGATTCCCAGACTCCCGCTGACCAGCGCCGTTGCCTGCTGCCAGGAAGTTGGTGAGGGGGAGGAGGGTGTAGGGGTGACTCAGCGATGACAGGAGCCCAAGGGACAAAGGTCATGGGCGGAGAATTGAGAGACACTGTTTACAGCAGCCTGCCTCCTCCAGGAGGTCTTCCAGTGCTAAGGCAGCCCTGTGGTCCAACTCATCTCTGACCCACCCTCTCCCCTATCCTTGTTAGGAACTTTATCCCCGCACTGACAACTTGTGCGTCCTGTTTGCCTCCGATATTAGCCTCTGAGCTCCTGGGAGGGGAGGGGTGGGGAGGGCACGGCCTGTGGTTTAACTGGGGCCCCACAATGCTGTGACTATCAGCACTTCCTACTTTCAAGAACCATTTTATGGGCGCCTGGCTGGCTCAGTCAGTGGGGCATGTGACTCTTGATCTCAGAGTCATGAGTTCAAGCCCCATGCTGGGGGTAGATATTACTTAAAAAAATTAAATCTTAAAAAAAAAAAAAAAAGAATCATTTTACATCTATTTTAGTTGAGCGAATATGTGGGGAAATGCTGAGAACAGTACTTGGCATACTGTAAGCGCCATATAAGTGTTTGGTTTAGTGTGGGTATTTTCTGCTCATACTGTCATATTAGTGAGATGGCAGGTTTTACTGATGAAAAACTAGGGATACCAATACACTCTGGCCTCCTGCTCAGTGTGGAATCTTCCTGACTGGTAGGGTGGGTATGGGGCAGGCTGCAGGACTCCGGGAGAGTTGACAAGGCCAACGCTTGCCTGGACTAAGAGTGGGCAGGGTCTTTGGGCACAGACTGTGAGAAAGGAGCTTTGGAACCCATGGGCTTTTCCAGCCAGGTCTCCTGGGGCCAGTGGGGGTGGGATGGGAGCAGGGAGGGGGCTGGATTAGCCCAAACTATCATCGGACCTCCAGACCTGCCCCCACTGAGCTCTGCCGGACAAGGGGTGGGAGCGGAGGCTCCAGCTGGACTCTGGGGAGTTACCAACCGGCCACGGGGATTAGTGAGGCTGAAAAGAACATTTGCCTAGGAAGGGCAAACGGGAAGTGAGAGGCTAAGGATAACGCTCTATTAAGTCCCCCGAGACCCACTGCAGACCAATGGGGCGGAGGGGGGGCAGGAGGAGGTGGTGCCGTCTGGGGCATCTTGACAGGTCTCCCACCCCAGCCTCGCCCCTTCTCCCCCAGAACACAGCTGCAGCAGCTGCCCCGCCCCCTCTGCCTGCGCCGCCTGCCACTGGCTGAAGCTGGGCCCCGCCCCGCAGCGGTGGCCAGCCATTGGCTTAGGTCTTTAATGTTTGCGTGCTTGTGGGGGTGGGGGACAGGCGTCATTCCCTGGAACCAGCGGACTTCCTCTCGGCTAGTCTGGGTCACCGTGTCTGCCTGTCGCTGGCCCCAGGCTCGCTCTCTGGCCTCAGCCCTCTCTCACTCTCTCTCTCTCTCAGCAGCTGTCTCTCTCGTGCCCGCTGGCCTGTCTCCTTCCTCGCAGTCGCCTCCTTCTTTGCCTGCCTGGGTGGCCGCCATGGGCCGGAAGCGGCTCATCACTGACTCCTACCCTGTAGTGAAGAGGAGGGAGGGCCCCGCTGGGCACAGCAAGGGGGAGCTGGCGCCAGAGCTAGGTCTCTAAAGATTGGGGGACGGGAGCAGTGGACACCACCGAGGGGCATGAGAGGACGTGGGTGGACGCGGGCAATGGCAGGGGAAGTGAAGTATGTCCTCTACTTCCTAGTCCAGGCCTGGCAACCGCCGGCGGAGGCCAAGGGGTGGCGGAGGCCAAGGGGTGGCGAGGGCCGGGGAGCAGTGGGACAGCTGTGAAGCGAGCAGCAGGGGGCTGGCCTTGCAGGGCATAGGCCCCGGGCAGGCCTGAGAAGCAGCATGTCATTGCAGGGGAAGAGCCCCAGCCTCTGAGCGTGGATGAAGCAGAGCTGGAGCTGCTGAGGCAGTTTGATCTGGCCTGGCAATATGGGCCCTGCACAGGTGAGAACCCCCTCAGGCCCCAGGAGCACATCCTGGAGACAGTCCTGTCATCCACACGTCCCTGAAGCAAGCCAAGCCCCTGCCTGGGTCTACTGAGACTGGGGGGTGTGGAGGTCCCAACACACCCCTCCACACACATTCTCTAGCCTGGACTCGGTGTCTTCTTCCCACCCTGGCAGGGATCACGCGGCTGCAGCGCTGGCATCGGGCCGAGCAGATGGGCTTGGAGCCCCCCGCCGAAGTGCGCCAGGTGCTGCAGACCCACCCTGGAGATCCCCGCTTCCAGTACAGGTCAGAGACAGGCCAGGGAGGGCTTTCAGGGGGGCCAGGGTTTTCGTCAGGCACCAGCAGCCTGCTGGCCCCAGGTGGGGGCTGCCCTGACCTGAGGAAGAAATGGGTGAAGGCTCTTGGGCTTTGCTGAACGGGCGAGAAGGCTCTACAGGGTGTCTGGCTCAGGAAGGCAGAAGATGGCTTTAATACTTCTTAGCTCTGAGCTAATGGTGGGGGAAGAGTGCACCCAGGGCCCAAGGGACTCTCTATTTAGTACAGAGGGGTTGGCCAAGGACTATAGGCCATGGCCAAGAATTGGGGCTGGTGAAATCAGATCAAGGACTTAACTGACTCGCTCTGATTTTTCCCTCCCCCTCCCCTTGCACAGCCTCTGGCATGTCTATCCCCTTTGAGGCACCGCCCAAGGCCTCCTGCCTGCGATCCCAGGACCTCAGGACACAAGCGGGAGCCAGTTTGCTGCCCCCTTGGCTCAGTTCTGCCATGAGAGTGTTTGGCTGTGAAGAGTGTGAAGAGGAAAGAGGCTGAATCTGGAGGTCTCTGAGGCTCAGCCTTCCATCTAACCAGCAGGCTCCTGGAGCCCCCTCTGGGAGCCAGCACAGCTGAAGTTTGCACTTCCTACCTGGAGCGTGGTCTCTGAGGACCAGGACCTGACCATGACCCTTCAGATGCCTGCTACACACCTCCCTGACCTAAATGCTGTGGTCTGGGGAATAGCGTGGCTGAGGGGCACAGCCTTGGACAAAGGCAGACTCAGGCAGGTGTCTAAGAGGCAAAGACACACTCCCCACTTCAGGCTGGGAATCTGAGGGCAGAACTGGCAGGGGGTTCATTAATGCTTATCAATAAAGAACAGAGTCTGGAAGCTTGACCTCCAGTGCCTCAATGTGGCCCTGTTTGGGCTGGCAGCAATCAGCAAGTTGATAGGTGGGAAAGGGCCGGCACCGTGCTTTCTCTCTGTTGTCCCATCCTAGATCTGAGATGGAAGAAAGATGCCTTAATAGATGGTGGGACAAGTCCTCATTAGAGCTGAGCAACCTCTGGCGCCCCCTGGTGGTGTACAGGGAAACTACTCCTTAGTCACCTTCAAAGAGCCGCCAGAGAAGACCTACCTGACCTGCCATCCGGCCCGTCCAGTGTAGCCCACCTCACAAAAATGGGTCCTTTGTCAGAGGGGACTCCATAGGCCCACGCATCATAAAGCCCAGACCTACGCATTCTTAGCAAGCACCTCTGCTTCCCCACACTGGGGCTGCCTGGATCCAAAGTATACTTGGGGAAGTCCAGCCTGCAGGTCCTGCTTGGAGATGGGCATCATCTGATGGGCTTTGATGGGGAACTGAGTGGAGCAGAAACAACGCTTAGGGGACCTTGGGATGGCATGGAGTCAGTACTCCTCATACTGTGTTTACCTTCACTCCATCCTGAGCGGACAGAGACCGCACGACTGTAACTCCTTGGGGACAGGCCTGCAGAGCAGCCAAGTGGCCCCCTCAGCCCCCACTGTACTGGGCGCTGCCCACGCCTCAAGCTCTTTAAATGAACAATCTCTAAGGTTCCTAAAGGGCCATCAGGGTACGTTTTACGGAGAAGGAGCCCGAAGCCCAGAAGGGCTCTGCGGAGTTGCTCAGCAGTGCCAGCAGGTCCGTGGTGGCACAGAGATGAGAGGCCACGTGCATCGGGCTCTTCCCATCCATACCCATCCATACCCGTGCCCCTGCCCATTTGCTGAGCATCCTCCGTACGCCGGGCTCTAGAGGTCCTCTTGGGTGTTGTCGGTGGTGAGAGATGAAGGAAGGCCCACAGGCAAATATTATGCCACGTGGCGGTCGGTGGCAGGCCACCTCAGGGTTAGAGGTCAAAGAATGCCAGGGGTGCTTGGAGAGGTTGATCAGGGAAGTTCCCTGACAGGGCGGCATTTGAGCAGACCTGAGCGAAGTACAGGAAAGAGCCTTGCACCTCTGTGGTACTTGGGACCGAAGGAGCAGCAAGCACAGTCCCCAAGGCAGGAGAGTTCGCAGCCTGGTCCTGGAGCAGCACGGAGGCCGGCGCAGCCAGGGCAGAGGGAGCGAGGGCAGTGCCAGGGGAGTTGGAGGGGAAATGAGGCCAGAGAGGTGGCAGGCCGGTCCCGCAGGGCCTCTCAGGCCTAGACAAGGAATCTGGATTTTATTCTGAGTGAGATAGGAAGACAGTGGTGGGTTTTGAGCCAATAAATGACACGATCAAGCTTATGTGTTGAAAACATTACTCTGGCGGTTGGTGGAGAACAGATTGTGGGGTTGGGGGAAAAAGAGGCAGCAAACCTGCTCAGGCTTTTGGGGTCGGCCTCGAGAGAGGTGACGGTGATTTGGACCAGGGTGGGGAGATCAGTCGGTTGTGGGCTTGAGAGAGAGAGGAGCGAAGGAGAACTCCAAAGGCCTCGGCCTGAGCGTCTGGAAAGCCAGAGTTCCCATGACTGAGATGGGGAAGGCTGTGTGAGGGGTGGGGGTGGGGGGTGCTGGGGAACCAAGAGTCCGCGCCTGAAGTGGGTGACACCCCAGCGGAGCGGGGGAGTAGGCGGTGGATACGCCAGCCTGGAATTCCGGGGAGCTCTGGATGGGAGATGTAAATGAGGACGTTTCTTAGGTGGCATTTAAAGCCCCGAGCGTGGATAAAGTTACCTCGGTGACTGAAGACAGAGACAAGAAGTGGTCCAAGGACAGGCCTGGGACTTCTATGCTTAGAGGCGAGGAAGGAGACTGTGGGCGGCAGGGCCGGAGGAAAATCAGGAGTTGCAGGCCCGGGGGGCCTGGACAGAAGGCATTTCAGGGTCTCAGGTGCTTTGGAGAGGCTGGTACAATGAAGCCTGAGGGCCGAACGCTGGACTTGGCCATGCAGAGGTCACCAGAGACAAGAAGTTTCCGTGACTGCCAGGTAAGAGTGTGCTGCAGGGGGCTCAGAGCGAGTGGCCGAAGTGGAAAGGGGAGCGTGCCAACTCTTTCAGGGAGTTTTGCTGGAAAGGGAGCAGAGGAATACAGCGGTGACCAGAGGGACGTGGGATCAAAGGAGGGGTTTTGATGTGTCGTTTTGTCTTTTGCTTTAGAGAGAGTGACACCACAGCATGATCGCCCAGGGAAGACAGTGAGCAAACAGGGAGGGTACTGATGCCGCAGGAGACAGAGACAGCAGTCATATGAGGCCTTTGTGAAAGTGACAAGGGCCAGGACTAGTACCCAGGGAGAGGCTGGCCTCAGGTAGGAGCATCCAGCGTGACAGGAAGGGAGGCCAAGGATGTGGGTGTAGATGCAGGTGGGAAGGTATAGTTATCAGTGGGAACATTCGAGAATCCAATGTTTGCTGAGAGCCCCACGTAGCTCGGAGGGGTCTGATGTTTACTAAGTGCCCTGCGTGCCATCTGCTGAGCTGAAAGCTGCACATTCCTTATCTAGTTGACTGGAGTGACTCAAAACACTCTCATTAGGTAAGTATTAGCCACAGTTGACAGATAAGGAGGCTGGAAAGAAAAGCAACTTTCTCCATCAGTAAACCCCGGGGCAGGACTCACACCTGGGGCTGCCTTCCGCAGTGCGTTACCCAACACCTGCACCCTGCTGGGCCTGCGCCCTGGGTGCTGAGGGCGCTGTTGGAGAGATGAGATCTACCCATGTGGAAAGTTAAGAAAACAATATACAGGCTACTTTGGGGCAATTGGGAGTGGTATAGATACTGAGTCTTCAGGAAGGAGAGAGCCCTGCACTTAAAAGGACCCTCATTGTGGGGACCCTGAGCACAGAGACAGCCACCTCCCGCTACGTTGGCTATCCCTGCCTTACTTTAGCACCTCACCCCTTCCGCTGCGGAATGAATGAAGACCCCCTACCGCAGCTGGGGGTGGCCTGAGACACCTCCACTCTGAATATTCTTTTTAAAAAATTTTTGTTTGTTTGTTTATTTTATTTAAAAAAAATTTTTAACGTTTATTTATTTTTGAAACAGAGAGACACAGAGCATGAATGGGGGAGGGGCAGAGAGAGAGGAAGACACAGAATCTGAAACAGGCTCCAGGCTCCGAGCGGTCAGCACAGAGCCCGACGCGGGGCTCGAACTCACGGACCGTGAGATCATGACCTGAGCCGAAGTCGGACGCTTAACTGAC
Source organism: Prionailurus viverrinus (assembly GCF_022837055.1). NCBI lineage: Eukaryota > Metazoa > Chordata > Mammalia > Carnivora > Felidae > Prionailurus > Prionailurus viverrinus. The sequence goes on from NC_062570.1 coordinate 106,177,536, forward strand.
TGAGTCACCCAGGCGCCCCTGAACATCCTTACTAGTTGCATCTTTTTTCTTCAAAATCTTCTGCCAGTCTTGCATTCTACTCCATGATATTACTGAGGTAGCTGCTGCAGCATTAAAAATGGGTGAACTCACTTGTCAAGTAAAACGACCCCTCCAGGAAGATGTGCCGAGAGTGGCCTGCGGCTGGCTCGACACGCCCAGCACCACCCAACCAGGCGGAGCAGCCCTGCAGGAAGTGGCAAAGAAACGTTTATCGGAAGCAGAATGGGAGGTCAGGGGCCCATGAAGGGTGAGTAAGAGGAGATGGGCAGAGAAGAGCATTCTAGATTGAGGGACTGGGCTGAGAGCAAAGGTAACGAGGAGAGGCGGACGTGCGCGCCCAGGGGAGGGCGTGCAGATCGCAGCACTTGCTTAATGAGAATCGGTGCACTAAACAGCTAGCATTTCAGTGCCTACTCCATATCCAGACTGTTCTAAGTGCTGTTTATCCTCTCAGATGCTAAAATCTTTATAAAGAGACTTTGAGGAAGAGATTCAGGCACAGTGAGGTTAAGTACTTGCCCAAGGGTCACACAGCACGTAAGTGTCGGGAACGGAATCTGATGCCTGCACTCACGTCATGTGGGATAAAGCCAGCAAGGAGGGCTGGGGCCAAACATGGGGCCTGGAGCCTGAGGTGAAGGAATCTGCACTTATCCACAGTGAAGACAGCGCCTGAAGGTTGTTGAGCAAGAGAGACATAGGATAAAAATAATCATTCCGGAGAATCTGTCTGGCCAGGTAGGAAGAAAGACTTGCAGGGAAGAAAGTGCAGGCAGGGAGACCAGAGCAGAAGCTATTAAATATTCAGGACATGGGTGCTGAGATGCTGGGTTAGCAGTCAGAATGCAAAGGACAGGGAGCAACGAGAGATGTTGCAAAGGCAGGTGGCAAGGCCTGCGTTTGGGAAGGGAGGAGTGGGGAGGAGGCGTCGAAGATGACTCAGGATTTGAGCACGGGTGCGTGAGAGAAGGCTGGTGCCATGGGCAGGAGACTGGAATCTGGGAGGAGGAGCAAGCTCGATTTCATGCCTGTTCAGTTTAAGACGATGACAGGACTCCCAAAAGGAAACATCCAGTAGGCAGCGGCAACGTAGAGGTCAAGTCCAGTGGCGAGGTCAGGGAGAGGTGGCATCCAGGGCAGGGGGGACCGCCTGCACAGAAGCGACAGTTGAGCCCGTGCGCGTGGAGGGGTTCTCAGGGGGTGAAGAGAGACAGGGAGGTGGCGTGACGACAAGACCGAAGACGGCGCTCGGGAAATCCTCTCTAGAAGGTGGAAGACCAGCAAAGGAGAAGGGAGAGTGGCCGAGTGGCAGGAGAGCCAAGGCAGAGCAGTGTCCCGGGAGGTTCCCGAGAACTTCGCAAACGGCTGGTGTCATGCTGCCAGACGTCAAGGGAGAGATCACGAGGAGGAGATGGAAAGAGGAGGACGGCCCACCCTCTGCCCTCACATTTCCTATGTCCCTCTGTCCCCATTCTGCCGTCCCCAGCTGCCACAGTGACTACCAGTGCCACACCCGCCGATGAAGGCCACACTGATTCATTCTCTAGTGACTCAGGTGTGGCGGCATTTTTCCACCCTCAAACTCAGACAAACGCACCGGTAACGTCAGGCTTAAGGAGCTAATTTGCCAAGAAACTCAAGTAAATCAGGGAAAGGAACATGTCTCCGAAAGGGTCTAGAGGTGGAATGAGGCCACAGCAGTGGCAGCTTGACGTGGTTTGGGGTCAGCTCCACCTCCAGGACTTACGGGATCCTCAACATGACGGCTTGTGTTCTCCATAGTTCGTTCAGCCGAGTGCTACACTAGAAAACAACCTCGTGCCGGTCATGGCAGATGCGGACGGTTGGAGCTCCGGTGCCTCAGCTCCGAGGGCTTCCTGGTGGGAGAGGGGGGCCTGGAGCTAATGCGAATAGGGCCACAGGACAGGAGTGCACGCGGACTTCCCGAAGACGGCCCCGTAGCTAAGTATTTCAGAACGAGCCGGGAGGACGGAAGGTGGACAGGGTCCCGGGTCCTTCCTGAGCTCTGCTGTGGTCCTTAGTCTCTTGAAGGAAAAGGCATTTCCCAGAAACCTCCTTTGGGGCAGATGCCTCCACCTCGCGGAGAGGTTCTGCTGGCTTCCAGACCTGCAAGTCCCGCCCTTGACCACATGCCGTTTCTCGGGGCAGCCTTCCCCAAGAAGAGTTAAGGATTTCTGTGTTTATATTTTATGAGGGCACGTCTCATTGCTACAATACATCTCACTGCCTCCGCTAGAGACTGCCTCATCCTGGTGCTGTGTGTCTAGCCCAGGGTTGGCTACGTAGTAGGCACTCATGCCTCCTGTTTGGGCTGTTGGTCCTGTCCAGCCTGTGAGGATTGTGCATGTGCCGGACGAATGAAGTCTGGGGTCCCTGTCTAAGTCGCTTCTCCTGGGGGTTGTGTGGCCTTGATGGCAGGAGCCGTCTTTTTCTAGAGCCTGCTCAGCACGGAGGGCGTCAAAGCTGTCAAACTTCAGAAGCTGTCAAAGCGGGCTCTGTTTCACTTCCCGTTTCGAAGCCTGTGCGTCCACTGGGCCTGCCCACAGAGCGCTCATCCGAGGTCCGCTTAGGTGCAGGGCAGAGATGATCATCCCACACAGAGTGCAAAGGGCCATCCGGCTACAACCCCCCCCCCCCGGCCCCCCGCCACCCACATGCTCTCAGGGGGATGGCAGTCCAGGATCCTCCCCCACAGTCCCACCCTGCTGGGATGTAAACTGGTACAGCTCCAAGGACGTCACATGGGCACTATTTGTCAAAATTACAAATGCACATATCCCTTTTGGTCCACATCTAGAAATGTATCCTACCGACACACTTGTATGTCTACAAGAACATACATAAGGTTATTTCTTATCTTACCATTTGTAATAGCAAAGACTATAAACAGCCTAAATGTCTATCACTAAGGTACCGGTAAAGTAAGTTACAGTATACGAACGACACTGTACTGTGAAAAAGTTCAAGCAAGCTCTGCATGTTTTGGTGTAGAATAGAATGAAATCTAAAATACATGTGAAGAGGGGCACCTGGGTGGCTCAGTCGGTTAAGCGTCCGACTTCAGCTCAGGTCACGATCTCAGGCTCTGTGAGTTCGAGCCCCGCGTCGGGCTCTGGGCTGACGGCTCAGAGCCCGGAGCCTGCTTCGGATTCTGTGTCTCCCTCTCTCTCTGCCCCTCCCCCGTTCATGCTCTGTCTCTCTCTGTCTCAAAAATAAGTAAACTTAAAAAAGCTGCTGAGGATTCAAATCAATTTAAAAAAAAATAAAATATACGTGAAGAAAGTGAAGTGGGGGAACAAAAGGATTTACAGAACAGGCTACTATTTGGGTAAAGATGTGTGTATTCACTTGTATTGTGCATAAATATCTCTGAAAGGACACCTAGGAAACTGATGCCATTGGTTACCTTTGAGAGGAAGGTAATTTGGTGGGTTGGAAATAGGGAATGAAGGGAAATCTTCATTGACAGTACTTTTGAATTTTGAACTATGCGGCTGTATTACCTATTTAATCAATCAATAAGAAAAAAATCTCGGGGCGCCTGGGTGGCTCAGTTGGTTGAGCACCCAATTCTTGATCTCGGCTCAGATCTGATAGTTTGTGAGTTCGAGCCCCGCATTGGGCTCTGCACTGATAGTGCGGAGACTGCTTGGGATTCTGTCTCTCCCTCTCTCTGCCCCTTTCCCACTTGCACTCTTTCTCTCAAATAAATACACTTAAAAAAAAAAAAAAGAAGGAAAAAAAAGTCTTACCATGTTCGTGCCGACATATTTAACAAATAGTATAAATACTAGAGGGGCGCCTGGGTGGCTCAGTCAGTTAAGCATCCAACTTCAGCTCAGGTCATGATCTCACGGTTCCAATCGCGGATTTGAGCCCCGCAGCGGGCTCTGTGCTGACAGCTCAGAGCCTGGAGCCTGATTGGGATTCTGCGTCTCCCTCCCTCTCTCCCCCTCCCCCTCCTCAATGATAAGAGGAGACATTAAACATTAAACAAACATTAAACAAAAATACTAGAGACAATTCTACTAGGGTAAAGGGGGCATTGTGTCATGCATTGCAATGGCTCTGTGGCTATCTCTGGACTCGTAAAGCTGTACTCTCACTATGTTCCACGGGGACAGAAGGGTCTTCTACCTGTTCCGGGGGGGAGGGGGAGTGTTGGCAGGGGGGAGACCCGTCGCCTCTTCTTTTTCACTGGCTCCCAGCCAGGCGTCTGGCACTGCCCACACTGGGACATGAGTCAACTGTCATGGTGACCGGTTTCACAACAGTCCCAACATGATGAGTCCGGGAGAGGTCCGCCCAGTTTTTTCCTTTACTCACTTAACAAGTACAGGGCAGGGGCACCTGTTAGTGTGAGCAGTATGTGAAGTCCGCACCTTGGGTTCCGAGCCTTAAAGAGTTTCTAGTCTACCCTTAAATATACGACAAGATGCCCACTTTTTTTTTTTTTTTTTTTTCGAGAGAGAGAGAGAGAAAGAGCTAGCAGGGGAGAGGCAGATAAAGAGGGAGACAGAGAATCCCAAGCAGGCTCCACACTGTAAGCGCAGAGCCGGATGTGGGGCTCGAACCCACGGACTGCGAAATCATGACTTGAGCCAAAGTCAGACGCTTAATCTACTACTGAGCCACCCAGGCATCCCAAGATTCCCCCCTTTATTTATTTTTTTTTTTCAATGTTTATTTATTTTTGGGACAGAGAGAGACAGAGCATGAACGGGGGAGGGGCAGAGAGAGAGGGAGACACAGAATCGGAAACAGGCTCCAGGCTCTGAGCCATCAGCCCAGAGCCCGACGCGGGGCTCGAACTCCCAGACCGCGAGATCGTGACCCGGCTGAAGTCGGACGCTTAACCGACTGCGCCACCCAGGCGCCCCTAAGATTCCCACCTTTAAATAAGATTGGCAAAAACTAAAAAACTTGGACAGTATATCTCAGTTGGCAAGCTGAGGGGAAACTTGTAAGAGCATAAAATTGGCCCAGCCTCCCAGAGAGAGGAATTTGGTAGTGCTAATAAGACAGAATGGCATTTACCCTCTGACCCAGAAATGCTATTTCTAGGAATTTCTCCCGAAGATTCACTTCCACAGACCTATAGCAACGTATGCACAAGCTTATTCACTGTGGCATTATTTATAATGGCAGAATGTTGGAAAGCACCTAAGTTCCATGGAAGCTGATTAAATAAACCCATCAGTGCAATACTGTGTAGCTATTTAAAAAAAAAAAAAAGATTTTCATTAGCTGATACAGAGTGATTTCCATGATAGATTGCCAAATATGTAGTATGCTACCTTTGTGTAAGAAAGAAGGGAAAATAAGAAAATAAGATATATATCTGAAAAAAGAAACACAGGAGGAGTAAACCAGAAACGAATGGTAACATAATTGTACAGAAAAAATAACACAAGAATTCAAATAAATGTTCAATACAGTTCATGGACTTCCTAAGGACTACAAAAAAAAAAAAAAAACAACACTTGAGCTTTACTTAATTGGTTTGTTGTTGATAATATCAGCGTAGGAATTCTAAAACTGTTGTTGTTTTTGTATGAAAGATACAAAAAAATGAATAAATATATAGATGTTGGAAATCAGAGATTACACTGTGAAAAAAGGGAGATAAAATATGGAATGAAGGAAGGCGAGGAAAAATCCAGAAATGTCAGATCTGAATTGGAGGTAACAGTATGCAGAATTTTGTTGTTGTTGTTGTTGCTGTTAAGTAAGCTCTACACCCAATGTGGGGCTTAAAATCGTGACTCCGAGATCAAGAATTGGGACCTCTACCTCCTGAGCCAGCCAGGCGCCCCTAGAATTCATAAATTTTTTTCACTTTATTGAAATATAATTTATCTACAGATTTTAAGCATATAGTTTTGGTAAATGTATACACTGGGGTAACCATCAACCCAATTGAGATCTAGAATATTCGATCAGCCTGAAAGTTTCCTTACTCTCCTTTGCTCTCTTTCACCCTTTTGTTCTTGATAATTGGTAAATTGCATTTTCCCTCTTTTTTTTCTTAATCCATCTTGCTAGCGGTTTATCCATTTCACTGATTTTTTTTCAAAGAACCAACTTTTAGTTCTGCTTTCTCTGCTCTTTATGTATTTCTATTTCACTAATTCCTGCTCTCATTACTCATTTTTTGGGATTTAACTTGTTCTTTCTTTTTTTTTTTTTTTTTTGGCTTATTTTATTTTGCTCTTTGTTTCGACTTTTTGACTATAGGACTGATGCATCTATAAACATTTGTATACTGGTTTTTGTGTAAATATATGTTTTCAGTTCTCTTGGGTATATATTTAGGAGTAGAATTGCTGGGTCATGTGGTAAAAATATTTAACTTTTTGGAAAACCTGCCAAACTTCTTCCAGCTTCTTAGGGTAGAATCATAGAATACTGATTTTTTTTTATTTTTTTTTTCAACATTTATTTATTTTGGGGACAGAGAGAGACAGAGCATGGACGGGGGAGGGGCAGAGAGAGAGGGAGACACAGCATCGGAAACAGGCTCCAGGCTCTGAGCCATCAGCCCAGAGCCCGACGCGGGGCTCGAACTCACGGGCCGCGAGATCGTGACCCGGCTGAAGTCGGAAGCTTAACCGACTGCGCCACCCAGACGCCCCTAGAATACTGATTTTAAAGCTTTCTTTTTTTCCGATTTAAAGTTCTCAATTTCCCTCTAAAGCACTTCTTCCAGCTGCACTACACAAATTCTGATACGCTGTGCTTTTGTTTTGTTCAGTTTGAGATATTTTGCCTTCATTGTGTTTTCTTCCTTGACTCATTAGTCATATATATACATATATATGTTTTGCGTTGTTTTAAGATTTTATTTTTAAGTAATCTCTACACAAGGTGGGGCCTGAACTCATGACCCAGAGAACAAGAGTTGCAGGTCCCACCAACTGAGCCAACCAGGCACCCCTAGAAATATATTCCTTAATTTGTAAACATTTGGGGTTTTCCAGATATATTATTATTTCTTTCTGATTTAAGAGAGCATATTCTGTGAGATTTTAATCTTTCGCAGTTTGTCTCGTGCCGAGGATACGATCTATTTCAGGGAGCGCTCTATGTGTGCTTCCAAACACTGCAGTTCTGCAATATTACGGGATAGAGTTCCCGCAGATACATACAATGTCGGCTCTGTCAAGTTGGTCGTCCTGCTCAGACTTTCTATACCCTATTGCTTTTTTTGTCCAGTTAGTCACTTATCAATTACCAACGAAGAGTTTTCCAATCTCTGTGATTACGCATTTGCCTTTTTTTCCCCTTAGTTCTGTCAGTTTTTACTTCAGTTTTTTTTGTAGCTCTGCTATTAGGCGCATATACGTTTAGGGTTATAGCTTCCTGTTCAGTGGGTCCTTTCCGGATTACGAAATGCCTCTCTTTATCTCTAATTCTCCTTGTCTGGACGTTAACCTGGCCTGATGCGAATGTAGCTGTAGCAGCTTCTTGTGCTTTCTAAGTGCCTAGCATATGTTTTCATCCTTTTACTTTCAGTGTCTGTAGAAAAATTCTCTCTCTTTTACATATTATATGGCGGGGTCTTGACAAGCTCTGTGTTTTAACTGGAATATTTACATTTACTGGACTTATTCATACAGTTGGCTTTAGGTCTATGTTTAGTCTGTGTTAGTCTGGGTTTAGTCTGCTGGGGCCACCATAACAAAGTACCACAGATTGGGTGGCTTCAACAACAGAGATTTCTTTGCTCACAGTTTTGGAAGCTAGAAGTCTGAGATCAAGGTGTTGACAGAACTGGTTCCTTCTGAGGGCTGTGAGAGAAAGATCTACTCCAGGCCTCTCTCCTTGTCTTGTCGACGGCTGGCTTCTCCCTGCGTCTTCACGTTCTTTTCCTTCCGTATGTGTCTGTATCCAAATCTCTTCTTGTAAGGACACCAGTCATATTGGACTCGGGTCCAGCCGAATGACCTCATTTTAACTGAGGATCTCCGCAGGGGCTCTAACTCCAAATACAGTCGCATTCTGAGGTGCTGGAAGTGAGGATTTCATCATATGAATTTGGAGAAACAGAGCAAGGTCTGTCACCTTACTACTTTTTTTCTATGTGTCCTTTAATTCCTCAGTTCATCTTTTCCTGCCTTCTTCTGAGGAACTGAATATAATTAATACCATATTTACATATTATAATTCAATAGTCAGGATTTAAATATCATTAATATTATATTTTACTTCCTTTTTTGCTTTTTAGCTAGATCTCTTTTTATTATTTTTTAACGGTTGCCTTAGAAATTATAGTATGTAGGGGCGCCTGGGTGGCTCAGTAGGTTGAGCATCCAACTTCAGCTCAGGTCATGATCTCACAGTTCGTGAGTTTGAGCCCTGCGTCGGGCTCTGTGCTGACAACTCAGAGCCTGGAGCCTGCTTTGGATTCTGTGTCTCCTTCTCTCTCTGTCCCTCCCCAGCTTGTGCTCGCTCACTCGCTCTCGCTCTCTCAAAAATAAACATAAAAAAAAAAAAGAAATTATAGTACACATCACTAGTTGATCACAATCTAATTGAACTTCACATTTCACAGATATTAGAGCCTTACAACAATATAAGTTTATTTGCTCTCCCATTATTTCTACTATTATATTTTATTCCTCCATATGTCATAAACTGTATCTTATGATAATATTACTTTTGCTGTAAATAGATACTTGTCTTTTGTGGAAATTGAGAAAACAAAAAAGTAACGCTTTTAAATTTACCCAACTTTTACCATTTCTGTGGTGCTTCATTCCTTCCTATGGATCCAAGTTCCCAAATTTCCTTTCAGACTGAAGAACGCCCTTTAGCATTTCTCAGAGCGCAGGCCCGCCAGCAGCAAAGTCTCTTCTCTGTCGCTCTTTTTAAGTTTTACGTATGTGTGTATGTATGTACATGTTTATTTATTTACTTATTTTGAGAGAGGGAGAGAGTGGGGAAGGGGCAGAAAGAGAGGGAGAGAGAATCCCAAGCAGGCTCCACGCCGCCAGCACAGAGCCCAGTGCAGGTTTTGAACTCACAAACCACGAGATCACGACCTGAGCCCAAATCAGGAGTCGGCTGCTTAACTGACTGAGCCACCCAGGAGCCCCATCCTCTATCATTTCTCATAAAATGTCTTTACCTGTCTCTCCTACTGCAAGATATTTTCATTGGCTACAGAATTCTAGATTGTCTTCTTTGTCAGCACTTCAGAGTGTGAGCTCACTGACTCTGTCCTCCACTCTTCCACATCACTGTTCCCCGATATGGAACCTACCTGCTTTCAAAATGTTTTCTTTACCTCTGGTTTTCAGCACTTGGACTATGACATGCTTACTCCAGGTGTGATTTTCCTGTGCTCATCCTGTTTGTGGCTTGCCAAGCTTCTTGAATCTGTAAGTGAATGTTTCTCATCAAATTTCACATTTTTTTTCCTTACCATTATGTCTTCAAATACATATATTTTTCTGTCCCGTCCTCTCTCTCCTCTCTTTCTGGAACTCCAGACACATACGTTAGGCTGCTTGAGATGGTCCTATAGATCGCTTGGGCATTGTTAATTTCTATTCAGTCCTTTTGTTTCTGATTTTCAGATGAGATCATTTCTCCAGACTTGTCCTTAAACTCACAGCCTATTCTTCTTCCAAGCCTTCTTCAATCTTTTGGTAAGCCACTCCAATGGATTTTTCAATCTATTTGGTTCTTTACAGTTGTATTTTTTTTTAATGTTTATTTATTTTGAGAGAGAGAGAGAGAGAATCAGAGAGAGAAGGAGACATCTCTGAAGAAGCAGGCTCTGAGCTGTCATGTCAGCACAGAGCCTGACGCGGGGCTTGAACTCAAGGACTGTGAGATCATGACCTGAGCCAAACTTGGACGCTTAACCCACTGAGCCACGCAGGTGCCCCAATTCTTTACAGTTTTAATTACTCTGTTAAGACTCCCAATTAAGACCACTATATTTTCCTTCAAGTCCTTAGTCATATTTATAGTAACTACTTTGCAGTCCTTGTATGCTAATTTCAACATTGGTATTATCTCATGAGTATGTTTCCGCTGACTTTTTTCTTTTTTTTCCTTTAAGTTTATTTATTCATTTTGAGAAGGACAGTGCAGAGAGAAAGAGAGAGAGAGAGAGAGAGAGAGAGAGAGGAAGAGAGAGAGAATCCCAAGCAAATTCCACACGGTCAGTGCAGATCTCAACGTGTCGCTTGATCTCATGAATCACTAGATCATGACCAGAGCTGAAATCAAGAGCTGGATGCTTAACTGACTGAGCCGCCCAGGTGCCTCAGAATAATAGATTCTACAAAACACATAATAAATGTAGAAGGAATGATAGAATTAAAAAAAAAACACAATGAAATAATAATTTAGGCAAAGGTCATTCCTTGATACTAAAACCAATGATTGACAGATTGTTGGGGACAGGATATTCACGCAACTTCAACTTACCACACAGCTCATGACTACAAAGCGAAAGGGTTCCTGGACCATGGAAAGATCTAGCAGATGACACCTTAACCAGCAACCAAATTCAACATCAGCAATAATGAGATCGGGCAACATTAAATGGTTGAAGTAATGAAACAGAGAGAACTTACTGCTCATATAGTATTCTTGCAGAAAGGTTTAATCTGAATCTAACTGCAAGGAAACATTCAAGCAAATTCAAATTGGAGGATATTCTATAAGACAACTGGGCTGGGTTCTGCAAAAATGGCAGTGGCATGAAAAACAAATAGGAAGGAACACTATTCTAGATCAAAGAAGAATCAAGAGACATGACAACTAAACGCAGTCTGTGATCCCTGATTGGATCTTGAAACTTTTTTTTTTTTTTAAAGCTGTAATGGAAACTTTAGGGCTATTTGGGGAAATATAATTATGGTAGGCAATCTAGATAATAATACTGCATCATCGTGAAGTTTCTTGGCCGCTGTGAAAACAGTTTGGCGACTCCTCAGGAAGTTGAACACAGACTTTACCATATGATCCAGCAACCCTACTTCCAGGTACGCGCTAAAGAATCAAAGCAGGGACTCAAACAGATGTTTGTACAGCCGTGTTCACGGCGTCATCCAGAGTGGCCAGAAGATGGGAATAACCCCTATGTGCATCAACAGGTGAAAGCCGAAGCAAAATGTCTATCCATGCAGCGGGATGTTATTCGGCCTTCAAAAGGAATGACGTTCTGACCCATGCTAGAAAAATAGATGAATCTTGAAGATATTAGGCTAAGGGACATAAGCCACACATAAAATGACTATTGAATGATTCCACTTGCATGAGGTGGATGAGCAAAGGTATGGAGATAGAAAGTAGAATAGAGATTGCCAGGGTGGATGGGATGTTTAATGAAAAAGTTCTGGAAATGGCTAGTGAGGAGGGTTGCACGACATAATGAATGTAGTTAATGCCACAGGCCGTGGCGGAGGCCCGCCAAGTGAAGACACGAGCTGCACAGCCGTGTGGACTGCTGGGATAGACAGGCAGCTGCTGTTCTGGACACTTCTGCTAAGTTCCAAGCCTTCCCGGGCCACATAACTTATGGGGGGCGGAGTACATATAATGAGCTCTGTCTCCCCGGCCTTTAGGGGCACCCTCCTTCACCCAATCTGTCGCTCTCCCCCACGATTATGTCTGACTTGAGCGAGGCCAGCATGTGGCCCTTGCTTTTATCCGGGTCTTCTTCCACCCGCCCCTTTCTGCCGCACCTCCCTCTCCATCTTCACCCCCGAGGCTCGCCGAGCTTCTGCGGGTCGCGCCAGTGGGGTGGAGTGTGGCATCTGTACCCAGGCCGGGGAAGCTCACCGGGCAAACTCCGCCAACTCGCCTCCCCACCCAGTGGGAGGACAGCTTTGTATTCTCAGTTCTCCAACCCAGACCCAGAATCCCCTCTGGTGTGCCAGCGGTCCAGGCAGCTGCAGAGCAGGAGAAGGGGCACCGGCTCCCCGATGCGACATGCAGCCACGGGAACAAGTCAGAGTCTAGCGCGGGTACGGGAGTGAGACTCTGGCCAAATGTGTCTGAGAACAGCTGGGCCAGGCTGGAAAACTGAGGCAAAGGGGTAGGAAATTCTGACTGAAATGAGAAGGAAGGGGCGTACGGCTCTGTTTTCAGGTCAGCCTACGACTACGGCCCTGCCGGTAGGCAGATGGCACCCCTTCAGTGACAGCCGAGGGAGCGGAAAGATCGCCGGTCTCCATGCCACCGTCTGGCTCTTTGGTCTACAACCCCAAAACTCAGATCTCTCAGGTGGAAAAGTCAAGGTCATGATGTAAGACTTTCTGGCCGTTGTGAATTGTAAAGGACCGGCACGCCCCTGAAGCAGGCTGACGTAGGCCTCCGGGGCAGGCACTCGGCTGTGGTGACCTCCTCTCAAACGCCAGGCCTGGAGTTGCCAAAGCTTCGCGTGGCACTTGGCTACTCGGGAATCCCGATGCCCAGTGGGCACTTACCCGCAGCCAGTGGAGTGGGAGCAAACTGGAAGAGCAGGACTCCAGAGTGGACGTGCAGGCTGCCGGGAAGATGAAAGAACAGCCGGTTCTGGGTCCCTCCAGAAGTCCGGCGCCATCCCCCATCTAGGGACAAAACAGTCAATCAGTCGTGCCCCATCCCTTCTTTGGTTGAACCCACTTAACCCTCCCCCAGTTTCTTCAATCCGAGGATGATTTCACGCTTTGTGAGCAACAAAAGGACCCCAGAGGGGAGCCTAAACAGGACCTGGGAGGGTCTGCCCTGTCCTCAAGCCACTCTCCTCTCAATATTCTCTGCTTTGCCGTCCTCAAAAGGTGTCGTCCTTTGCGACACCTCTGTCCCAAGTGCTGAGGTGGTTCTCCCTTTCCCGGGTCTTTGGACAGCTGTTCTAGGTGGTCCCCTTCAGGGCTAGAAGGGCACGGCCCTGAAGTCAGCCTGATGATGGCGCCAGCAAGGCCAACTTCCTTCCTCTGCGGGGGGCTACAGGCCTTGGCAATCTGTTGGCATGGGGGACACAGTTTCCGCTCCCAGGTGGGTCACAGACGGGAGAGACATCCTCTGGGGAGGAGTGGGCCGCAGACAGAGGAGAGCCAAGAACAGCCACAAATGCCCCGAGACCAAAGTATCCATCACTGGCCCTCAAGACTGCTTCACAATCCTGCGCTGTAGTTTCCTCCCCTGGTGGTAGTTCAGCTCACTTCCGGGGAAGGAGGCTCACGAACCCTCCTACCCGTCCACCAGACCCTATTCACTTGACTCCTAGTCACTGTACTAGACATGCCAATGATATGGCCCCCCAAACGCCTGCCGATCACGTTCTTCCCTTCCCGGGGTGTCTGTAAGACAGCGTGTAAGCTTAACACCAGGGTCTCAGGATGATACCTTGTCTCGCCAAGACTCAGAGCCCCTGTTCCTCCACTAATATTTCCTACACGTGTGTGCTGTGCTGGGAGTAAAACACTGACCAAAATCCATTCCCTGCTCTCAAGAGTTCACATCTAGATGGGGCTCCAGACATTTCTCCCCCATTCTCGGGGCTACCGGGGGTGGGGAGTGCCCACAGTATCTTTTCCCCACTCCCTGGCACATCCACATTGTCTACATCCCTCAAGGCCCCGCTGAAGTGCTGTCTGCTCCTTGCTGCTCTCATGACACAGCCACTTAGCAGTGGTGTCTCCGGCCTCTGAGTGTTCACAGTAGACACCTGTATCTCTCTCATGATGTGTCATGTTCCTCTTGTATTACGTGTTCGGTATGCATAGTCGATCTCCTCTACAGACTCTGTTTTCTTGAGGGCAAAGATCATCTCACACATCTCTGGATCCTTCAGACCACGCCACACAATGCCAGGTACATAATACGTGGCCAAAAACTATTCGTACAATGCGGCTTCCTCATACAGATGCTCTTTGGATGAACGGAAACTTGTTTGTGAAGCCACTGGGAGTTCCCAGATTTAATAAATAATACATTTTATCACTAACTTAAAGTTCCTTGTTGGGATTTTCCCAATGAATACAAAGTTAGAACTCAATGCAAGTAGTATACGATTCTTACGTATTCCTTGTAATTGTGTGTGTATTCCTCTGGTCTTAGGTAAATGTTATATAAATATTATAATTCAATATTCTGCGGTTTCTGCATCATAGCATGTAAGTGCTCACATCTTGCTTTTTTTTTGGTAATGTTTATTTATTTTTGAGGGAGACAGAGCATGAGCGGGGTAGAGGCAGAGACAGAAGCAGACCCAGAATCCGAAGCAGGCTCCAGGCTCCGAGGTGTCAGCACAGAGCCCTTCGTGGGGCTCGAACCCATGAACCACTGCCAGCTCATGATCTGAGCCGAAGTCAGATGCTTAGCTGACTGAGCCACCCAGGCACCCTGGTGCTCACATCTTCTATGAATTATAAGGAAGAAAAAGTATTTTCAACACTGCGTGGTGTTGGACTTTGCACGCTCCCTCCCTACCAAGTGGTAATGATATAACTCAGACTTTTCCTGAAGGAAGGAGATACACAGGTTGAGAGCATCCAGCCTTGGGTAAGAAGACTCAGGCTTCCCCATTGGAATCAGCCTATGAAACCATCCTGCCTAGGAGAATGGATTTACCCATCAAGAAAAATGACTCCAAAAATTAGGTAAAGGTCTCACGGTAGCTAAGGAATCTTCTTCTTCTTCTTTTTTTTAATGTTTATTTATTCTTGACAGAGAGAGAGAGAGAGAGACAGAGCATGAGCGGGGGATGGGCAGAGAGAGAGGGAGACGCAGAATCTGAAGCAGGCTCCAGGCTCTGAGCTGTCAGCACAGAGCCCGGGGGGGGGGGGGGGGGGGGGGGGGGGGGGGCCTCAAACTCACAGACCGAGAGGTCATGACCTGAGCCGAAGTCGGACGTTCAACCGACTGAGCCGCCCAGGCGCCCCGGAATGTTCTTTAAAGTATGAGAAATGATGGCTGGGACTTGGGACAACGCTTACTAGGTGCAGGCCTAGGGCTAAAAACTTACGCGCATTATCTCGTTTAACCTTCAAACACTTGAGGTGACAGTATGATTACCCCTGGTTTTGCAACTGATGAAACCGAGGCTCAAGAGATGTGAAAACTTTGTCCAAAACCACACACCCGAGTTTCTCTGACTCCAGATCCTGAGCTGAGATTGTCGCTCAAAACCATCCAGCTCCCCGTGTCTGGCACGCGGGGCGCACTGTGGGGGTAATGATCCCATATTCTCTAGAAGAGACCGTAAAGATCATCTGCTTCAACCTCGTCACTTTGCAATAGAGGAAAACGGGCTCAGAGAGATGAAGGGACTTGCCCCCGCCCGTGGCACGGAGCCAGAGGCTGCTCTGCAACGGGATGGCAAGGTGCCCTAGAATTCCAGCCCAAGCCCCACTTGACGGAGGAGGAGCTGAAGCCACGTTTGGTGAGCCCCGGGTCCCGGACCCAGGAGAGGCAGAGCCGGACTCAACCCCGGGGGCGCTCCCTGCCTTGCCCGGCCGGCGCCCCTCCACGCTCACCTGCGGCGCCACCCATCCCGCGGGCGGCCGCGCCCGACCCGCGTCCCGGCAGTACCTGTCTGCGGCGCGCAGGCTTTCGGCCGGGGACAGGGCGCTGGCGCGGAGCGAGGCGGGCTGCGCGGGTCAGAGCCGGACGGACGCTGGCCTCGCCGACCCGGGCCTCCCCGGGCCCCTCCGCCTCAAACTCCGAGGCCCAGGAAACGCGCGGACCGCCGGACGCCGAGAACTTGGCAGCGCCGGTCCCGGGAGGCAGAGCCGCCTGGCCTCCTCCCCTCGAGCCCCCTATTCTGCCCCCTCGGCTGTCCGCAGACCCAGCCTAGCGCGAGGGCACCTGAGGGGGAACAACAGCCACGCGCCCCGCGGAAGTCCAGCCCCTGGGACCCTAGAGGGCGAGGTTCCCATGGAAACGAGAGAGGCTCTTCGCGCCTGCGCGGACGCGCTAGGCACGGTGGGAATCGTAGTTTCCGGGCTGCCACCCGGCGGCCAAAGGCACGGACGCGAGATGGCGCCCGAGCATCGCGGTGGGTTCCGCGCCTCCGGGGTCGTTTCCCCCACTACCCCCAGGCCGAGCGCTGCCGGCGTAGGAGAGGCCGCGGAGGCCTGAAAGGTAGTTACTCCTGGCAGCCGCGGCTCTGAGGTGTCTAGGGTGTAGGGGGCGGAGGCCGGGACGCGCTCCCTTCGCCGCGTTCAGTTGTGCCGTTTGAAATGTAGTCCTGACGAGGGGCCTCCCTGGCCCCGGCCGACCGGGGCCGGGTGGAGGGAGAACTCTGGGAAGGGGGTTGCCGGGAGGCGCCTGCTGCTTGTCCGGAGGCGAGCTTCGGGCAAGGGTTCGCGTCTGGGCTGGGCGACCGGCCCGGCTCCCGAGAGGCTCCCGATGCGGGTGGGAGTCGACGTGGGATTTGCGAGCGACGGCCTTGAGCAGAACTGGTGAAAAGCAGTGCGAGTTGGACGCCGCCCTGTCCCTCCGAGTTCGGCCTCCGGGCTGAGATCTAGAAACTTAGGATCGATTTCAGGCCCTATCGCTCAGTTACTTCTCTGGGCCTCAGTTTCCTATTTCCAAAACGTGGTAATTATAATGCGTGCGTTTTCTCCTCTGGGAGTGTTGTTAAGATTCGCTGGAGATGACGTTGTTGTGGTGTAGGCTGGACAGTCCTTTAAGGACACGCACAGACATTCCTGTTTGCTGTACATTGGTGCAACTTCGTGGAGGGAAATTAGGCAATGCCTTCCAGATTAAATGCATATAGCCTTTGCTTCAGCAATTCTAGAACTATGTCCTACAGTAGGCGCCTGGGTGGCTCAGTCGGTTAAGCGTCCCCACAGTCCTAGAGTTCAAGCCCCGCGTCGCGTCGGGCTCTGTGCTGACAGCTCAGAGTCTGGAGCCTGCTTCAGATTCTGTCTCCCTCTCTCTGCCCCTCCCCCACTCATGCTCTGTCTCTCTGTGTCTCGAAAATAAAAACATTAAAAAAAATACGTCCTACAGGTTTAGTGGCCCTGTGTGCACCAGAAAGTATATGCAAGAGTACTTAAGCATTACTTGGAATGAAAAAAATATATATCCATAAGCAACCTGAATGTTCTTTAGTAGATGCGCACTTAAATAAATGGAGTCCATAGAATAGAATGTGTCTGATTGTTTTAGGAATTAGGCAGAGCTTTCTGAACTGATGTGCCACTCTTTGTGCTATGAAAAAAAATGTCAAAGTGTCAATGTTAATATGCTGTAATTTATGGGTTTTTTACGTTTATTTGTTTATTTTGGAAGAGACAGAGCACAAGTGGGGGAGGAGCAGAGACAGAGAGGGAGACAGACAGAATCCCAAGCAGACTCCGCACCACTTCCAGTGCAGAACCCGATGCGGGGCTCAAACGCACGAAACCCGGAGACCTGAGCGGAAACCACCAGTCACGCTTAACCAGCTGAGCCACCCAGGTGCCCCTATAATTTATGTTTTTAAAACAATACATAAATATATTTGATGACATAAGCATGGAACGTCTTTGGAGGGACTCAGAAGAAGTTGAAACGATGCTGCCTGTGAAGCGTTGGAAAATAAGATCTAAAGGACACATACTTTTCATCATATATCTTTTTTTTTAACTTTTTTTGCCCCTTTAGCAATTTGTGTGAGGGGTGTGTGTGTGTGTGTGTGTGTTAAATCATTTGCATTCTTTTAAAGTAATCTCTACACCCAATGTGGGGCTCGAACTCACGACCCTGAGATCTAGACTATCAGTTGCTCTACCAACTGAGAGCCAGCCAGTTGTTCCTGTCCATAGACTCTGGTCAGCCCCTAGCTCTGAGTTCGTGATAGGACTCTCCATTCCCAGCCGCAGAGGCTGTAGGAAGGCAGGGCCTGGCCTTGGCTTCCTTCCTGACATTGTCACCCTACCTGCCCCTAACCCTGGCTTAGGACTGCTGAAAGGGCAGCCTGGGTGAGACGCATGGTTGGCTGGAGGATGACAGGCAGCCCCACTGTTTGCTCAGAAGGGTGGACCAGCGAGGTGGATCAAGAATCAGGCGAGCCTCTCTGGACCCCACCTGGGGCCCTAGGCATGTCACCTACACACAGGTACACATGGTTCTTCTAGAGAGCATGTTGGGGGTGAATTCTGTCAATGTGTAGGTGACATGTATCATTAACACACCAAAGTGGGAAGGGGGCACTTAGGGATTTCCTAGTCTAATCCCTTTGTTCTACAGAAAGAAACAGAGACTTGAAGGGAAGTGAGTTATAAGTGGCAAAGCCAGGGCTAGATCCCAAGTTTCTTGTCCCTTGGTACTCTAGGAGTAGAGTAGTGCTGGGGTCCCACTGGGGTCTAGGTGAGAAATGCCCTTCCAATGGGGCATGAGTTCTCAAGTGGTGCCAGCTCCTACGTCTGAGTCTGCTTTGAAGGAAGGAGTTGCATATCCACCCCCCCCCCCAACCGAAGTAGTGTGTTTATGGGACAGAGGATATGATCTTGGGAAGAGAAGACAGAAGTGACAAAGATGGAATAACTTACTCTTTTTGAACGGTAAAGTGGAGCAAAAGGAACCCGGATGCAGGAGGGGAGGGCCCATCGAGGGTCCTTCTTGATCAGGCTGTCTTGCATTGTAGCAAGAGGAAGATTCTTGGGGCCCACAGTGTGCTCGAGAACAATCATCAAGTGTCCAAACAGAGCCTTAGCTTCCGGAACAGGCTTGGTCCTGTCCAGATAGGCGTCGGCAGCCCCCACTTCCTCATGGGTAACTCGCTTCAGCTGTCCCAACAGAGCCAAGCACCTGCTGCCCGGCGTAGACTTGTCCCCCACCCCAACCTGCCTGACGGGCGCAGGGGCAGCTAACATTTACCCAGGCCCTGCCCTAGGAAGTGAGGGAGATAACACTGGTCTCCCCTCTTCTCTTCCCCATTCCTCTTCCGGCCCCACCCCGCCACTACCCTCCCACCCCGCCAGTCCTCCAAAACGGGGCCTGTCTAAAGACACCTGGTGGTTGCTATGAGGAGGCCGGAAGGGCTAAGAGAGGCCAAACTTCGTGTGTAACCAGAGAAGAATCAGACTCACAGGCACACAGCTTTATCATAAAAGTGAAAATAATATGAAAATGTTTTTTTTTTATTTCTAAGTACAAAGCCAGATACTATTAAGACTGTGAAAAACTGGCCAGAGGCCGTGAAGGACAAGAAGAAGACTTTCTTTGGCCTGGTGCCCTGTGACCCAGCGCACTGCTGTCGGGGAGTGGCATGGGGCAGGGGACAACAGCAGAAGACGGGCTGGTTGTGGAATGCGGGAGGAAGGCCCCATCGGCGGGACCGCTCTCTGCTCCTCAGAGCCTCCAGAACTGGGAACTGAGGTTACTCTTGGCCTTTAAGGGCCACTGGTTCTCTGGCCTAGCGGGCCCCAGGAATGAAGAGGGGCAGGGGTGAGGCACATGGGAGTGGGTGAGGGAGGAAGCATGAGCCTTTCTGCACTGGGTTTATTCCCTGGCTGCAAGTGAGTGTTTCAGGCAGCAGCTGGGAATGAAGCAAGGTGCTCTGGCCCCCAAAGGCACTTTCAGTCTCTCTGTCACATCCCCGTTATAGAGAAGATCTTGAGCCCTTGGAAAGGTGGACATGTCTGAGACTTAAGGCCATAGGAGCTGAGGCTGTAGTGATGGAATCTCGGGGCCACTGGGGAGGAGCTAAAAGGAATGTGGACAAGCTGACAGGAATGAAGGGCGCTCGTCCCAGGAGCTGTGTTCAGGCGCCTCTATTTGTGTCTAGGGGGCCATGAGCATGTGTGAGGGCTCAAGCCTCGCCCTCCTCCCCACTGCCATCCACACTGGCCTGCCTCACCACCTTCCGGAGCCTGGGTGTGGAGGAACGGCCGGCCTCTGCCTGCTCCTGCAAGGCCCGGGTCCGGCTGGCCACCAGGGCGGCGCTGTTGAGGGCAACCACAGACTGGTGGGACTTCAGGGCAGGCCAAGGCCCCTTGGGACCCGGCTCGCCTCCCTTGGCCTTTGAGAGCTGAGGGAAGGGCACCGGAGGGTCTTCTTCTGAAGACTCGTTTGAAGAAAACACCTAGAAGGGTCAGAGTGCAAGAAGAATCACTGAGAAGTCTTTCCAGGGCAGAGTTATTGAGCACAAAGCCTGGGAAGGGGTAGGTGTGGAATGTTAAGTGAATGTAGAAAATCTGAGCTACTCATGGTCGTATTTCCATAGGAGGGAAGATAGCAGCCCCGCCCCACTGCCCTGCTCCTTGGCCCCCGCCGGTCCTCCTTCTGGCCCCAGAAGCCCTCCTGAGCTCCCCTGCACCTGCCATATCCTTGAGGCCCCCTCCTCCTCCTCTTGCCCCCCTGCCTTTGTGCAGTCAGTCCTGAGAGCTGCAGGTGAAACACCTTCCGGGTACCGAGTGAAGACACTACCTTTAGGAACACCCACGCTCGCTCACCCATCAACCATCCATACCCAGTGCCACCTCCTCCAGGAAGCCTCTCCCAAAGGTTCCCACCCTCTGCAAGGAGCTCTCTGTCCTCAGGTCAGCCATCTTGGCCTCCAGTCCCGTGGTGGGTCTGGCTTCCTAAGGCAAAGGCTAGTCTCTGGTCTTCTGCTTGTGCCCTGCAGCACTTAGCACAGAGGATGCTCAACTGCCCAGCCCGTATTTGGTCACGTGAGTGCCACGACCCCTCTGTACCCCATCCTCTGGTGGGTTCCCCTCAGATTTGGGAGGGGCCGCAGAGCACCTTCTCCACCTCGTCTGGGGTTGGCAGTTGGGTGTCCAGCTCTTGGCCTGGGGAGGATGCTCGTGCCATGGCTGGGCAGCCCTGCCCCTTAGGAGGCAAGTCCTTTCATCGGGCTGAGAGTTGTCTGCAGCCTTCACCCCGGGGCTGGCTCGGCTGAGAAGCCCACGCAGGTGCCTCCGGCCCCATGGCTGCTCTGCAGCTCCCACGGAGGGCAGTGCTCGCCGACCGCCCACGAGGTCTCCTTGGCTGCTTTGAGGGGACAGAAGTGAGCTGCCCAGGGAATGGTCCCCATGGGAAGTTGGGCCCCGGTCCCGGTCTCTCTCCTTCCTCCTGCCATCTGCCCCTCCTACTTCTGTCCCCTGATGTGCCTCAGTCTGGGCTCCTTCCCTAGCTCCAGCCTCACCTCTGGCAGATCACTGGCCCCTGAAATGCTTTCCAGCTCCGAGGAAGGCTCCAGGAGGCTGATGGACCGCATGACCCCTCGGAGGTTGATACGGGGCCGTGGCCCAGGCTCCTCTTTCAGGGCTGACCGGCTCTCCTCCAAACCCATAGCCTTCGCCTCCCCACTGCCCCCTGGTTCCGGCGGAAGAGGCGGGAATGGTGTAGACATCGCAGGGGCGAGGGGCTCCTCTGGGGAAGCCCCACCCACTTTCTGCTCCCAGATGTGGCTCTGCCGGCTGGAAAGAGGTGGGCCTCAGTCAGCCTTGAGTGACCCAGCAGCCACGCCCAGCGCCCACACCCACCTGCTCCCCGGGCCCCCCCGGCTTGTGGCTTGTACCTGGCGGTCAAGATGCCCTGGTAGGTCTGCAGCTGGCGCAGAAAGCCGGGGTTGGGGCGGGCGATGGGCCGGAGCTCCTGCACGTGGCGCAGAGCCTGCTCCAGACTCCAGCCATACTGCTTCATGGCATAAGCTATCACCGTGGCAGCTGAGCGGCTGACGCCCATCTTGCAGTGGACTAGCACCCGAGTGCCCTGTGCTCTGTGGAGGCAGAACACGGTCAGCACCCCCCCCTTCCCCGCCCCATCGCTGGGAGGGGCCCTGCGGTGTGGGAGGACAGGGAGTGCTCCGCCCAGAGCAGAGGAGGGAGCCGAGACCCTGAGGGCCGGGAGAGGTCCTGAGCCGGAGGGAAGAGGCAAGGGGACCGCTTGAAGCTGGGGCAGGCGGAGCCCCACCTCGCGGCCTCCACGAAGCCGTGTGTCTCCTTCCAGTGGGGTAGCAGCTGGGCTGACTCCTCATCCCAGAGGCGCACGTTGTGGTAGATGAAGCGATCGGGGTAGAAGTTGTCAATCTCGCGGGCCACGTTCAAGATGTGGCTGACCCTGTAGCAGAGGGTATGCGGCCCGGCTGACGTTGCCAGGGGCACCAGGCCCATTGGCCAGCAGACCCGGCCGACCCTGCTGGTTCTGTTTAGTCCTTGGTTCTGAGAGTCGGGTGGGGACGGTGCAGTCGTGAGGGGAGGAGAAGATGGCCGTGACCCTGAGCGAATCATGCCGCCCCACCGGGGTTTGAGTTTCCCCCTCTGGTCCAGGTAGCTGCTGGGCTGACTGGAGCACTAAGCCTACTAGTCTCAGAAGCCAGTGGGAGGACAGCTTTGATCTAAGCTGAGACTGGGTGGATCTGCAGCAGCTGGGTGATGGTGACGGGGGCCACAGTAGGTTTCCCGGGAGCCCGTGGGGGACAAATGGCAGGAACCAAGGAGGGCAGGCAGCCAGCCCCCTTGCCTGTCTCTGTGAGACGTGGTCAGGTGGAGAGGGGCTTTTCCGCTTGGGAAAGGCCCTCGGGGCGCCCACCCCACTGCCGCCCCTCTTCTCTGTGTCATATGGGGCTTGCTTTACAGAGTGGGGAGGAAGCGGGCCAGGGGAGCTGCCAGCAGGCCCCCAAGACCTTGCCGGGGGGAGGGGGTCGGAGGCAGAGCTAGCAGCTGCTGGGGGGGGGATCTGGGGGTTTCTGGCCAGGTTGCCCCTTGGGGTGAGGTCAGGGGAAGGGGAAGACACAGGGTAGGTGGTCCTGAGGGCCCAGAGCCCTACCTGTTCCTCTGGAGCTCCTCCAGGTTTGCCGCATTCCACTCTGAGCCCTGCGGAGGGACAGAAGCTTCACCCTCCGTCTCCCCCACCTGTGGCGCCCTCACGCCGCCCTCCCCCTGCTGCTCACCAGGTAGAGGTGGGGGAAGATGCGGGAGGCGCGGTCTTGCTGGGCCATGAGCAGCAGCATCTGGTTATCAATGAAGTCGCGGTACTGTTGGAGAGGACGGCCCAGGCGCAACTCCAGGGCCTGGCGGATCTGCAGGCGGAGCCAAAGGGGAGGAGAGGCTGGGGGGGGTGCCTTGCAAGCGTCCTGATGCCCGGCCCTTCCCTCCGGGGCCTCAGAGGACAGCACCTGTCCATCTAGACAGAGGAGCTGAAGCCAGGCGTGGGGGACTGGCTCAGGACTGGGGGAAAGCTCTGCCCCCGTGGGAGGATTCCCCACCCCCACCCCCGGCCCGGGGCCCAGCTCTCTCCTGGCCCCTGCTCCTCCCCAGCACCAGCCCAGCTTTTATTATTTTTTTTGAGTAAGCTCTACACACGACGTGGGGGCTTGAACTCGTGACCCCGATGTCAAGAGTCGCATGCAGCACCGACTGAGCCAGACACGGAACCCCCCGGCCCACCTCTTTGGAAGTGACGCTCTCCAGGTCGCTGGTGTCCAGCACCTCCCACAGCTCAGCCCGGATCGCCTGCTCCATCCGCTCCTGCTCTGAGGGCCTGGGAGCCGAGCCCGTCAGTCCAAGAGCCCCTTCCCGGCTCCCCCATGGCACCCTCCCCTCTCCTCCCCTGCCCGCGCTGACCGGCCAGGCTCGGCGCTGGGAGGCCGCAGGGATTCCAGGTCGGCCATGGCCATCCACTCGTTGAGGCAGCTCTGGTCAGAGCTCAGTCTGTCCTGGTAGTATCCAGCCCAGGTAAGGGCACTACCCCCTGGCACAAGACCGCTGCCAAGAGCCGCCTCACATGCCTGGTGCAACACCTGGAGCGTGGCCCTAGGACAGAGGACGGGCTGGGTCACACCCTCCTCCCTGCCGCCCCTCCCCAGGCCCTCCAACCGGCTCTGAGAAGAGGAGGCCGGCCGGAGACCGGGGCCGCCCTAACCCTTACCACATGGTCTGGATGGAGATGGGCTTGAAGATTCGGCTCTGCCCACTGGACGTCACACTGAAGCCCCTGAGGGAGACCAGGTGCGGGTAGAATCCAACTCCAGGCTCCGGGACAGAGCTCCTGAGAGGCCAACCCACTCGCCAC
This sequence comes from Prionailurus viverrinus, assembly GCF_022837055.1. Taxonomy (NCBI): domain Eukaryota; kingdom Metazoa; phylum Chordata; class Mammalia; order Carnivora; family Felidae; genus Prionailurus; species Prionailurus viverrinus. The sequence goes on from NC_062570.1 coordinate 106,201,557, forward strand.
CTCGCGAGGCTGGCCCTCAGAATACGTACATACACAGCATTTGGGCTTCAAAATGAGCCCCATTTGCCACACCTGGGGTGGCCGAGGCCCAGAGAAGTTAGGTGACCTGCCTAGAGTCACACAGCAAATCCGAGATGGAGCTGAGTCGGCCCAGGCCCCAGACACCCAGCCTGCGTTTCTTCCGCTGCTCCCCACTGCCCAGTCACCCTATCCGGTCCATCACCCTGCCGGCCGCCCTCTCCCCTCTCTCCTCCCTCCAGTCGCCATCTCTTACCCGTCTCCATCTAGGTACACCTGGGTGTCACTCCAGAGAGGCAAGACCAGGCCCAGGGTGCAGCTCGGGGAGCTGGCAGGGGACAGAAGAAAAGCCATTGTTCCCCAGCATCTCACTTCCTTGCCCCCCTCCCTTCCTCTCCCTGCTCGCACCTGCTGTCGGGGAAATCCACTCCCAAGAGGACTGTCTCATCCTGGCTCTGATGTTCTCTTGTGGAAACTACCAGCAGGTAGCGGAGCCGAGGGGGCCGTGCCGCCTCCAGCTGGGCTGCCTAGGGAAGATGGGGAGGGGGAAGCCCAGGGTCACAGCGGCCCAAGAAGACCCTGCATCCCCCGCCCCCCGCCCCCCACCTGACATACACGTGGGCCTAGAAGAGACCTGCTGCCTGCTTGCTCTGTGCCCATCCTCCTCTTCCCAGGTTCCAGATTGGTAGTTATAACCCAGTGGCTGCCAACTTTGGGATTCCATGGTCCAACAGAATGTTTAAGAAGATTTTTCGTGGGGCGCCTGGGTGGCTCAGTCGGTTAAGCGTCCGACTTCGGCTCAGGTCATGATCTCACGGTCCGTGAGTTCGAGCCCCGCGTCAGACTCTGTGCTGACAGCTCCGAGCCTGGAGCCTGTTTCAGATTCGGTGTCTCCCTCTCTCTCTGACCCTCCCCCATTCATGCTCTGTCTCTCTCTGTCTCAAAAATAAATAAAACATTAAAAAAAATTTTTTTTTAATAAAAAAAAAGATTTTTCGCAAAGGGGGTATGTATGGAAAAAAGGGGAGAATGGGCCTCGCACCCATTGCCCATTTTCAATTTCTGCCCAGGAAAGAGGTTTAAAAAAAACCCAAAAACCTTTTCCACTTGCCATTACCATCATTTGATTCAAGAAAGGTTTCTCATCAAAGAAATACTAAAGACACAATCTCATAACAAAGGACAGTGCTTCCGTGGAATAAATTCGGCTTTCGGAAAGACTGCCTCCATTTTGTTTTTCCCATCTTGCTGCCGACAGTGAGATGCCCCACAGGCATCTGGGAACTGGTCCACCGGCTCCCACCTGTGCCCCACCCCGCCTGGCGCCCCTCCAGCTCAGCCGGCCCTCCGGAGCGGCCGGCCAGGCCCGAGGTGTGCGCACAACTCATGGGGTCAGGAAGGTCCTGTGCTGGTTGCACAGAACCCCACCTCCGTGTAATTCCCAGCTCTTGGACCCGACCGGGCCTTACAGGCTCATGCAGGGCAGACCCCCATCATTTCCCGCTCCTCCAGAGACCTGAAGACGTGATCGTGCCCTGTTTAAGCAACTAGCTGAACCGGGGGGCTCCTCAGGGTTTGGGGGATCCGTATCACTTGCCCTCATGCCACTGCTCCCCAGCAGACACACACGCTGGCTCCCTTCTACCCTCGCCTCCCCCGCCCCCCCCCCCCTCAAGAGCTGGCTCTCTCCCCTTCTCCGAGGGCGGCGGCCCCTCACCAGGCGGATGTCGTCCTGTGGCCTCAGCAGCTCCACCATGAGGTGCAGGTGCTGACTCTGCTGCTGCTTCTGGGGACTCTGGGGCCCCTGCCCATCGTCTGTCTGGTCGCTGTGGGGCTGTTCTTCCCCCGGGGGTCCCTCCACTGCCTCAGGGCCAGCGTCAGCTGCTTCTCCATTGTCCTCTCCGTCCTGCAGTCCCAGGACAGCCCCACGGAGCACTGCAAAGCTCTGCCTGGCAGGGCAGCAGGGAAACCACTTTACGTCCGTCATCCCCCTCAGGGCAGACGTGCATCAGATTCACCCACCAGGCTTGTTAGAACAAGTGTTGGGCCCCGTCCCGGGGGAGTCAACAGGTCTGGGGTGGAGGCCTGAGAATGTGCATTTCTAAGGAGTTCCCAAGTGCTGAGGCCACCACATTTGGGGAGCTACTGTCTTGGAGGCTGCCAAGCCCCCGAGCCACTTGTTTAAGTGGGGGGGGGGGGGGGAGTGTTGCTCCCTTTCCCTTCCCCCCTGCCTATCTCAGGAGATGCTGTAAACTTGGTGGGGACCCAGGAGCCCTTGGGCTCTGCTGTCCCATCCCTGCCCTTTGGCTTGTGACTACTGGCCCGAGCCTGGGTCCAGAATAGTGGTGGAAGGGCCCCGACTGACCCGGAGGAAGATAAAAGCAAAGGCAGCCCGGTCAGCACTGCAAGCCCACTGTGCCCACCAGCAACATTGCCCCACATATGCAGTAGTTGGTTCTGGCCGAGTCCTCCAGTAGGGCAGGGGCCAGGCCTGGCAGCTGGAGGTAGTTGTCTCTGTCCGGGAGAGGTGCTCACCTTCGCTGGAGCCGGCTTCTCCGCTTGGATGCCTGGTCCTGCTGAGAAAGCAGCCCCCGGGGCAGAGTGAGGTGGGGGGTGGCAAGGACTCTCCTCTCTGCTATCAGGGCTGTGGGGGTGGGGGGTGGGGGTGGGATCGCCCCACCCCCCAACTGGAGACTGGAACCAGAAAAGATGTCAGATCCCTTCCCACCCCCAGTCCACTCCCCACCTGGAGGCACGGGGTGGGGGGGGGGGGTAGCCTGGGCAAAAGTCCAGGTAGGGCAGCTGGGGTGAGTGGGTGGGGGTGCTGGAGGTGTCCAAGGGGTTGGCCCAGATCTGGGCCTGGAAGAGGGTAGGGCCTCCGCAGGGTGGGCTGGTGTTCGGGGCTCCGGATCTTGCCTTGGTCTAAGTTCTTGGGAGCCTCCAGACCCCCTCCCAGTCCCCTCCAGCGAGACACTTAGGGTCCCCCTTCCCACACCCCCAGCCTCAAGGGGAGGCTGGCAGTGGGCAGGACGCGCTCCCCGGGGCCCAGCTGGCAGCCAACTGCGTGGGCCGGAGCACGGCAAAGCCAGACTTACCGTGGGCCCTACAGGCGTGGAGTGGCCGCTGGCCGGAGGGGAGCGGCTCACTGTGACCAGGGCCATGGGGCCAGGCCGGGCACACCTGCGCCCGTCCGGGTACGGTGCCCTACCACGGCCCCACGGACAGTCCCTGCCCCGCAGGACCAGGAAGGAGAGACCGGAGCCACCAGGGCCTGGCACCTCCTCGGGGGCGGCCCTTAAAGGGCCAGACGCGCGTCCAGCCCGCGTCCAACCCGGTCTGCGGAGCCAGCACCGAGCAGCCGCCGCCCCTCCCTTTGCGTCTCCTGGGTTGGGCCGCCTCGCCCCCGCCCCCCCAGCACTTTGGAGGCGGGCCCGGGGCGGGGCGCAGGTGCGGAGCGCGGCGACCGGGAGGGAAGTGGCCAGAGGTCCGGCAACTTGCAGTCTTCGTTCCGGGGTTCCGGGGTTCGGTCCCTCCTTCTTGGAGGCGCCCCTGCCCCTGCCCTCCTGGCTCCGCCCACCTAGGTCACCTGAGTTCTGCTTTGGGCTTCAACCGTTCAGTTACCCAGATTGGCACCTAGGGAGGCAGGACTGGGGACACAGGTCTCGGAGAGGATCCGACATAGTAGGTCTTAAGTCGGAGGGCACCCCAAAATGATTTCTTCTTGCTGACTGGCCCTCATGCTTCCACTCTCTGCACAATCATTGGGAGACATGCAGAGCTTCGGGGAAACCAGGCAGAACTTAGAACTAACCCATCGCGGGATCACAGGCCATCCTCAGGGCCACCTTGGAGGTGAGCAGGGCAGAGTTGAGCAGGCTCGCACTGCAGCCTGGGAAGGGACTTGTCCAAAGTCACTCAGATAGAACATGCTCGGATAGAACAGGCAGGAACCCAGGCCTGGGGTGCAGGGGGCTCCTCCCAGTTGGTTGGGGATAGTCTGGAGGCCCAGCCTTTCCCCTCCTTGATAGGAGCAGGGGTGGGTTCTGGGAAAGCCCGAGTAAGTGGCAGGAGGAGCCTGGGTCCCCAACAGGTGGAACAAGACTACAGGGCGCAGACGTTTGCGAGGCACATACTCTGCAAGGGACTTGACGTATGTTGGTTTGTTGGTTCACTTCACCCTCCCAACGGCCGGGGGTGCTGGGAGGTGGTCTCATTTTACAGCTGGGGAAACAGGCGCAGAGAAGCTAAGGGGGCCACAGCCAGGATTCAAACCCGGGTCTGAGGCCATTGCCCACAGTGTCTCCCCTCGATGTCGCCTCCCCCGCTTTGTCATCCCATTGAGCAGAGCAAGCCTGCTGCTGAAAGTCTCTTTATTTCCACCTTGGTCTCCAATGCACGCCCATCCCCAGGGCTCCGGGCCGGCAGCTTAGCAGCAGAGAGTTTATAAATAAATAAGTTACAAAAGCAGGTGGGGGCGCACACCAGACAACCCTCCCAGGGACTGGGTACTCGGTGCTCAGTGCTCCGTGAGCGAGAGCCGCAGGATCCTCTGTAAGTCTTCCTCCTCCTGCTGCCCCCGCCGTTCCCGCTCCTCCTGCTCCCTCGAAGACAACTCCAGGGCCAGGCGAAGCTGCTCCTCAAAGCTTGGGGGGGCCGGGGCCGGGGGTGTCCTGTGAGGGGACTCTGGGCCATTGGGCTCTGTGGACATCCGCAGGCTCTCTTGGAGGGCCCTTCCAGGCAAGGCGTGAGAGGGGAGAACAGACCAGTGAGCGCTAAGGCTGGGGAAGAAGGCCAAGTGTTGGGACACAGCTATGGAGGACAAGGTGGCTGGGACCTGGGAGACCGGAGAGAAGAGACGAGGCAGGGGACCCTGTGTCTCCCATCCTCATGCTGCCTTTGATGGCAGGCCATGTTGCTTCTAGAGGGTGGCCTCGGAGAGGGCATGGGGTCCTGGGACCAGCACCTCCCCGCTACCCACCGCCACCAGCCAAGGACCCCCTGGCCGGCAGGCTCCTTGGGGCAGGGCAGGCCGAGATACTGTCCCAGCAGGTGCTAGCGGGCCTCACCGCTCCAGCTGAAGCTGCTCCTCGTAGGCGGCGGCTTGGGGAGGAGGGTGGGCACCGGGCCGGGTGTTGGTCAGGGCCTCCCAGACAGTCACCTGCAGCAGACGGAGCCCGGAGCTGTCACCTCTGGCGCCCCTGCCCACCCCCAGGGTCTGGCCGCTGCCCGTGTCCCACCTGCTCCGCCTCCGCGCCCGCCTCAAGCAGGCTCTGCCTGATGGCGAACTGGAGCAGGGCGTCATCCTCGTCGCGAAGGGGCTCGCTGCGCTCCGTGCCCAGCACGCTGTACCCCTCGGGCACCTCAAACACGGCGGGGTCCACCTCACACGGGAAAGGGCTCCCTGCGCAGAAGGGCAGCACTCAGCCCCGGGGCTCAGAGACCAGCGAGCAGCACTGCCGGCCCCCCTCGCCCGCGGCGGTACCTGAAGCTGTGACGGCAGAGCCAGAGCTGGGGGCCGGCACCCACACCGAGCTCAGGGGCTCGTCACAGCCACACAGGTTGCTGAAGGTGATGCGGGCGTTGAGCACGTGGAAAAGGGGGATCTCTGCGAGGAGACAGCCGAGCCTGAGCCGGAGGCCGGCACCACCCCGGGAGCTGCCCCAGACCCCCGGCTGCCCCAGACCGCCCCTCACCAATCTTGACCGGGAAGCCGGGGGGCAGGCGCAGGGTGATGAAGTCACGCAGCTTGGCAAAGTGAGCGTTGCTGATAGCCATCAGGTCAATGATGGGCGTCACCTGGTCACCCAGGGACAGTGGGTGCTCCTCGCTCAGCCACAGCGTTGCCTTGAACCTGCACAGGACGTGAGTCAAGGAACTCCTGGTGGCCCCTCTGCTATGACCCACCCACTCTGGACACCTGCCTTGACTCACACCCTCTGCCGGGCCTGAGGTGCCCTCTCGTCTGCTCAGCTGCCCCCGCCTGCCTGCCCCAGGAGCTTCTGTCCTTTGGCCCTACCGCCCGAGCTGCACCCAGACCCCGGGCCCAGGCTGGGGCCTATGGCAGCTTGAGCCAGCTCCACTCATCTGGATGGAGAGGGCAGGGCCGGGCTGCTGGCTTCAATCATGGCCTTGTCCACAGCCGGGTCCTCCTCCCCAGCCCACAGCTGGCCAGCACCTCACACTTTGCCACACTTTTGGGTCCAGCAAAGCCCAGAGGTCAGGACGACCAGGGTTCGAATCCACCACTCGGTGGCTAAGTCTGCCTGTGGTTCATAGGGCAGTGCTGGGCTCACCGCAAGTTCTACGTCATGGCTCATGAGATCCTCTTAGCACCCTTGTGGGCAGGTGGCTAAGTGTGACTGGTATTTTACTGAGGAAGAGAACAGACTCTCGGAGGAGAAGACGTTTCCTGGGGCCACAAAGCCGGGAGACAGTAGAGCTGTGAGACCTTCCCCTTGGCCACAAGCTGGCCTCCAGGAGGTGCTCATTCAGTTGAACAGAAAACCATAAATGGGTGGTGCTGCTCACTCACTCACTCACTCACTCACTCACTCACCAAAGAAGAGTAACCAATCCTCTGGTCCAAGCCCTCTGCCAACAACCATGGTTAAGACAGACCTGGCTCCTACCCCCAAGGAGGAGAGTCTAGAAGGAAGCTGGCTGGGTGAGTGGGTCCCCCACTCTGGTGGGCCCCATGTGTGACAGGAGTCTACGAGGGGCTCGGGGGACCAGGCGGCATCCGCGTCCCTGAGGGAAGTCCCCAAGCCAGCCCCACGACCTCACCTCTGCACTTTGCTGGACATCTCAATGGGGCGGCCGATGTTCCTCGACTCCAGGCTGAAGTTGGGGTCGAAGTATTCACTGGGGGAAATGGCTGAGGGGTTGGTGGGGCTGGCGGCCTGCTGCACAGGAGCCTGGGAGGGCCCCAGGACTGGGCTTAGTGCTCGGGAGGGTGGCCGCCTGGCCCTGCGTCACGGCCCCCTGCCCGTGGCCCCCAGCCCCCTGGGCCCGGCTCACCCCGCTGTGAGAGGAGTGCTGCTGGGCCATCCCGAGGAAGGACTGGAATGGAGTCTTCCCTCCTGAGAAGGGGTGGGAGCCCGTGAGGAGACTTTGGGCCACTGCCCCCCGACGCCCCCCCCCCCCATCCACCCTGGGAGCCTCTGTCGGGTGGGAGACTGAGCACACGGGAACGGGGAGGCCTCCCAGCTCGTGCAGGACTCTGCGGCCCTGACCCCGGAGCAGGGTGACCCCGGCATATGGTGTGACTGGGCCACAGGCAGGCGCACCTGGGTTTACCTTTGCTCCTCGACTTGTCCTGATCAGAGAGGTGCTCCGTGCGAGTGCGTGTCACCAGCTCCACGTTGGTGGCACTGTATACCTGGGGAGCAGGGGGGACACAGGCAGAGCTAAGGGCTCAGAGCCTGTCCCCCACACTCAGCCTCACCAGTACAGAACCCAAGCCCTCCTCTCCGCAGGGACAGACAGGACCTCGCCCCCCACAGTGGAGGAGGTGGCAGGGTCTGAACCATGGGGACTCAGTAACGAGGGGAAAACGCTCATTTCATCTCGGTAACCTGGGTCGGGGCTGGTGCCGGGGTGATCCCTATGTGCTCGGCGGGGCCTGGGCACTCGGGCCCCACTGAGTTCCCATCGCCGCACAGGGCCTCCAGAGCCCGTGGGCTACTCTGTCTCTCTTCCACATGGGTGGACATGGAGAAGGGGTGGGGTTCCTGGGCCTTGTCTCCTACCCCAGCCCCCACCACTAGCCTCTCCTGCCTTGGCCTCGTAGCCGCTAACGGTTTCCATCTTCTCAGACCGCCAGCCCCAGATACCACATTTGTTCCTGAAACAGACCAAACAGGAGCTCATGAGGACCCGTGCCCCTCAACCTTAGCCAAAGCCTTCCCTTCCAAAGACCCCTTCCAATTAGCCTTCCCACTGTGAAACACGCAAGGGCCTTGATGAGGATGCCTGGACGGCTGGCGACCATCAAACAAGGACTGGGGACTAAAAAGTACTGAGGGATTATCATTGATGTTGTCAGATGTGATGACGGTGTTGGGGCTGGTTTTAAAAAACATCCTCTGGGGGCACCTGGGTGGCTCAGTCAGTTGAGCGTCGGACTTCGGCTCAGGTCATGATCTCGCAGTTCGTGAGTTCAAGTCCTGAGTCAGGCTCTGTGGTGATGGCTCAGAGCCTGGAGCCTGTTTCAGATTCTGTGTCTCCCTCTCTCTCTGACCCTCCCCCATTCATGCTCTGTCTCTCTCTGTCTCAAAAATAAATAAACGTTAAAAAAAAAAAATTAAAAAAAAAATCCTCTGTTAGAGTTGTGTGCAGAAGCATTTACTGTTAAAATGATAGGACAGCTGGGATGTGCTTTAAAATAATCCAGGGTAGGGGCGCCTGGGTGGCTCAGTCGGTTGAGCGTCCGACTTCGGCTCAGGTCATGATCTCACGGTTTGTGGGTTTGAGCCCCGCGTTGGGCCCTGTGCTGACAGCTCAGAGCCTGGAGCCTGTTTCAGATTCTGTGTCTCCCTCTCTCTCTGCGCCCCCCCCCCCCAACTTGCACTCTGTCTCCCTCTGTCTCAAAAATAAATAAACATTAAAATTTTTTTTAAAAAATACATAAATAAAATAAAATAAAATAAAATAATCCCAGGTGGCTCAGTCAGTTAAGTGTCCGACTTCAGCTCAGGTCATGATCTCGCGGTTCACAGGTTCAAGCCCCACATTGGGCTCTGAACTGACATCTCAGAACCCGGAGCCTGCTTCAGATTCTTGTCTCTGTCCCTCTCTCTCTCTCTCTCTCTCTCTCTCTCTCTCTCTCTCTCAAAAATAAATAAATAAACATTAAAATAAAATAAAACAAAACAAAGCAAAACAAAATAAAATAATCTGGGGCAAAAAGGAAAAAAAGCAAGAAATAGATTCAACAAGATAGGCAGAATGTTGGTAAGTGTTGAAGTGGGGTGATGGGAACTTTCTAACTATTCTCTCTCCTCTCATACGTACATGTTTGAAACTTGCCATAATACAAAATGAAAAATAAAAGTACGACAACAATCATTGCAACACATCAACAGACATCCATTTCAATAATGGACAGGACAAGCAGACAAAAGATCAACAAGGAAACAGAAGACTTGAACAACCCTACAAGCCAGACTTAACAGACTTCCCTCGAACACTCCACCCAACCACAACAGAACACATTTTCTTCTCAGGTGCACGTGGAACATTTTTCAAGATGCATTACATGCGAGGCCATAAAAGAAGCTTCAATAAAACTGAAAGGAGAAAAATCCTATAAAGTATGTTCCCCAACCACTAGGGGATGAAATAAGAAATCAATGACAGAGTAGAGATTTGGGAAACTCACAAATGTGTGGAAAGTAAACGGCACACTCCTAAAAAACCCAAAGGATTGATGAACAGATCAAAAGAGAAATCAGAAAATGCTCTGAAATAAATGGAAAGAAAGATACGCTACATCAAAACTTAAGGGAGGCAGCTGAAGCAGTGGTTAGAGGGAAATTTACAGCTGTAAATGACAAGAAAAAAGTAAAGACCTAAGTAAGTGGGAAATGATCACATGTCCTTGGTAGGGGGCACCCAACATTGTTAAGATGGCAGTACGCTGCAAGCTGAGTTACAGATTCAGCGCAAACCCTATCAGAATCCCACCTGGCTTCTTTGTAGAAATTGACAGACTGAATCTGGAATTCAGGTGAAATTGCAAGGGACCCAGAAGACCCAAAATAATCGTGAGAAAGAAGAACAAAGTCAAAAGACACACACTTCCCAATTTCAAAACTTACTACGAGGCAGCGCTTAATTAAGGCAGCGTGGCACCAGCACAAGGACCGACAGAAATCAACAGAATGGAATGAAGAGTCAATTGATCTTCCACAGGCGTGCCAAGACCATTCAATGGGGAAAGAACAGTCTCTTGAACACACGGTGCTGGGACAAGTGGATCGTCACCTCTAAAAGAATGAAGTCGGACCCTTACCTCCCACAAATATGAATTCAAAATGGGTCAGAAGTAAGAACTAAAAAGTATATGGGGCGCCTGGGTGGCGCAGTCGGTTAAGCGTCCGACTTCGGCTCGGGTCACGATCTCGCGGTCTGGGAGTTCGAGCCCCGCGTCGGGCTCTGGGCTGACGGCTCGGAGCCTGGAGCCTGCTTCGGATTCTGTGTCTCCCTCTCTCCCTGACCCTCCCCGTTCATGCTCTGTCTCTCTCTGTCTCAAAAAGAAGTAAATGTTAAAAAAAAAAAAAAAAAGTATAAAACTTTCAGAAGAAAACACAGGGGAAAATCTTTGTGACTTTGGATTTGACAAAGTCAAATATTGGTAGATGTGTGATGGTAGGAGCACAGGTGACAAAAGAAACAACAGATGCATCGGGTCTCGTGAAAACTGAAAACCTGGACACCATCAAGACGTGTGAAAAGTCAGCCCATAAGATGGGAGGAAACATTTGTAAATCATGTACCTGATGAGGGATGTACATCTGGAGTATGTAAAGAACTCTTGCAACTCAATGATAAAAAGATAACCCAATTGTTGGGGCACCTGGGTGGCTCAACTGGTTAAGCATCTGACTCTTGATTTCAGCTCAGGTCATGATCTCACATTTGTGAGTTTGAGCCCTGCGTTGGGCTCTGCGCTGACAGCGCCGAGCCTGCTTGGGATTCTCTCTCCCTCCCTCCTTCCCTCCGTCTCTCCCCCTCCTGCTCGTGCTCTCTCTCTCTCCCCTCTCTCAAAATATACATACATACATACATATATATATATATATATATATATATACACATATGTATTTTTTTTTAGAAAGATAACCCAATTGTTTAAATGCGCAAAGGATCTGAACAGACACTTCTCCAAAGAAGATATACAGATGGCTAATAAGCACATGAAAAGGTGCTCAGTATCACTAATCGTTAAGGAAATGCAAATCAAAGCCACAATACCACTTCTCACACCCACCACCACGGTGGTTATAATCCAAAAATAAATAAACGAACATCAAGTGTTGGTGAGGACGTGAAGAAACCAGAACCCTCATACACGGTGTGTGTGTGTGTGTGTGTGTGTGTGTGTGTGTGTGTGTGTGTGTGTGTAAAATGCTGCAGCCCCCTCGGTAAAGGGTCTGGAAGTTCTACAAACAGTTAAACATCCAGTTACCATGTGACCCAGCAATTCCACTCCGAGGTATACACCGGAGAGAAATAAAAGCTTATGTCCACACAAAAACTCGTGTACTGATGTTTCCAGGAGCATTATTCATAACAGGCAAAAGATGGAAGCAATCCTACTGTCTGTCAGTAGATGAACCCATAAACGAAATGTGGCATAGCCATACGATGGACAGCCGTAGAAGGAATGAAGTGGTCACACGCTACAACCTGGATGAACTTGGAAAACACTCTGCTCGGTGAACGAAGTCACAAAAGACGCCCTAGTGTAGGAGTCCATGCATCTGAAAGTCCAGGATAAGGAAATCTGTAGGGACAGTCAATCACTGGCTGCCTAGCGCTGAGGAGGTCGGGGGCTCCAGGCACTGGAGTTGGTAGCCAAAGAATTTCTTTCTGGGGTGAGAACAATGTTCTAAAATCAACTGTGGGGATAGTTGCCTATCTGTGAACACACTAAAAACCGCTGCACTGTATGGTGTATAAAACTATATTCCGATTAAGCCGTTTGCCTGTCTGTTTTTTAAGGTAGTCCTGAAGTCTGTTCCTGGAACTGGGACATACGTCGTCAGCGAGAACAGCCGGGCCGGTAGGGTCAGATTCCTCAGCTACTACCCACAAAGGACTCTGGCCCAGAAACAGCCATCCTACTGAGAAACCAACACTGGGGCACACAGCGCCCTGAGCCACAGCCTAAACCCTTGTTGTTATGGGAAAACACGTGAGGCCAGAAGTGAAGGCGCTGGGGACCCCTGACCCAGCCTCCTCTGCCCACGGACAGCCATGCAGGGCCCCGAAGGTTGCCACAGGGGGTCTGAGCGAGCCGCTGGGCCCGCAGCGACCCCCGCCCCCATCTGAGCAGCCTCTGTGGGTGGCCCAGCCTCCCAGAGGCCCGAGCCGGGAGCCTCAAGGGCACCACCTACAGTGTGGCCAGGCTCCAACTGACCTCTCGAAGGCCACATTGCGAGTGTCCAGGTGGGTGGAGACGATAGGAGAGGTGAGACGGCTGGCCACGTGCTCTTCACTGGGCCGCATGGCGGCCAGCAGCGCTTCCGGCTCGTGCAGGGCGAGCCCCAGCGTCTCGGTGTGCACCACCTGCCGGTCGTGGTCCACTTCCATCACCAAGGCTCCCGCCTCTGCCGGCCGGAACGGGTGTGTGAGGGGGACACGTCAGTGCTGGGCCGCAGACAGTGGGGAAAGGGCCGCCACGGTGCCCTCAGCCACCTGCTGCTAAGTGGGTGAGGCCCCAGCCCCCGGGTCCCCTCGGCCCTCAACCTCTGTTTCTACACCTGGGAAGCAGAGAAGAAGGGCACTGTCCTCACGAGCCACGGGAGAACCTGGGCTGCTCTGGCCTGCCGCGTGCCCACGGTGCGTCCCCCACAGCTCACCCTGGCCCTTGAAGATAAAGCTCCGCCGGCCGCGCTGCCAGGTCATGTGCTCAAAGCCCAGGAGACTGGTGTCCACCCGCAGGCTCTCGCCCCGCTTCCACACTCGGTACACGTCACTCGGGCACATCTTGGACACGAGGGGCACTGCAGGGGGTGTGGAGGTCACCAGGGTTCTTTCCCGAATCGCCCCTCCCTGGCCCCCGGGAAGCCAAGAGGTCCTCACTCACCCCAGCTGGTGAACTCCCACTTCATTTCCACGTAGAAATCGGGGGCCTGAGATAGACCAGAGCACCTGTCAGGGTGTGCCTGGTGCCGGGGACCAGCGGGCCTGGGGGGCTCCTTGTCTATAGCCCCCTCTGGGAGCCCAGCCCCTCGGGAAGTCTTAAAGTGCTGCTATGTCCCAGATATGCCCCCACCACAACCAAACCCCACCCAGCAAAGGGTGGGCTAAGTGGGGCCCTAAAAAGGTCTTGGCATAATCAGATGGTAAGTATCTGGGACCTGGAGGTCAGTCTCCACCTGGCCACTAGCCTGCTGTGGGGCCCTGGGGGAACTTCTGCTCCCCCTGGGTCCCAGAGTCCTCATCACTGATCTGGGCCTGCCCCTGGGGCGGGGGCCACGAGGAAGGGTGCCCTCCCAGCCAGGCTTCTTCATGCTTGAGGAGGGCGGACAGGTACTCCGGGGTACCAGGCCACACCCGCTGGTCAGATGAAACTCTCCCTCCAGGAAATATGCATTCACCAGGAGGCCCACATCTAAAGCTCCGCAGAGACTTCTGGTATGAGGGACCCGGGATGTCGTTGGCCACGGCTTTCCTCCCACAGGGCCTGATGTCACCCATGTGGGCCTGGACTCCTGTCTTTCCTACACAACCCCGGGCTGCAGTCCAGAGAGAGGGATGTCGTCTACAGCGTTGGGAAAACAGGCTGCACGGACCGAGTAGGTGACCCGAGGGACCCCCGTGTAGTCCGTCATGGCCCCTTGACGTGGCACCCTGCCCCTCCCTACCGGCCACACCTGTGCACCCTGCTGTACCTGGCGGAGCTTGCTGAGCAATTCTGGAATGCCAGCCAGCCTCTGTGTGGCCCTCTGGTAGTCCCGGTACTGGAGCACCAGCTGCACCATCTCCGGGTCCCCAGTGCTGACCGCCTCCTGCAGGACTAGGGGCACCGGGCTGCTGGGGGGGGGAGCTCACCAACGGCCCCAGGCCTGACCACTCGCTGCCGCACCAACCCCACTGCCAGCCTCGGGGGAGCCCCTCTGCCCTCTGTAGTACCTGCCCAGCCCTGGCAGCTCTCTTTGCCCACATTGGCATTGTGTCGAAGGAGCACTCTCACGGACTCCAGGTTCCCCAGGGACACAGCCAGCTCCAGGGGAGTGCGCCCCCGGGGGTCCTCCTGTTCAATGTCGTGCTGGGAGAGATGGGACACTCAGCACAGGGCAAGTAAGGAGAAGCAAGAAGGCCACTAGGCTGAACCTGGCCGGGGGTCATTGTGGGAAATAAAGATAGCAGACAGACCATGGAAATGGCAGAGGATGGCCTGCGTGTCCTAATAGGAAGGGGGAGGGGGCAGGTGGGAAGGGCCTGGGGGCCAGAACCAGGCTGCTGGCTCTCGGCCTGGCTCAGGGGTGGTGTGGCGCGAATTCGGGGGCTGGATGCAATGTGAAGCGGGGTGACGGGCTGGGCAAGGCCCAGCGCTGGAAGCGGAGGCCAGTGGCTCAAGCGAGAGGGGCAGGTGACCCGGGCTTCGGATCAGGCCTGGCGGCCTCCAGGACGGAGACCTGGCTTTGGGTGGGCGGCCCGGAGGACGGCCCGGGTGCCCGGTGGGCCTCACCTGGCGGCTGTGGAGCGCGGCCTCCAGTTCGCGGTGCCGGTTCGCCCAGACGAGCCGGTGCAGCGGGAAGGTGGGGCCCGGGCCGGCCATGCTGGGCTTCAGCACCGCATCCCGGGAGGGAGGGCGGGCGCGGCGGGGGCGGCCCAGCCCCGCCTCGGCTTCGGGCCTGGCGCGGCTCCCTCGCCTCCAGTCCGCGCCGCGCGGAGTTGCGCCCACCGCAGCCCCCGCGCCCCGCGGCTGTAGCGGCAGCGGCGGCTACGGCGCTGGCGGCGTGGAGGGCGGGCCGCGCGGGCGGGGCTCGCTGGGGCGGGGCGGGGCGTCGGGCCGCGCGACCCCTTGCCTCCCGCAGCCATGGCGACCGCAGCCGGGCCCGCGCGCGCGCGCGCGGGGGGCCGGCGGGGGGGGGCGCTGCCCAGTCGCCTTGGCAGCCGCGCGCGCCGGGGAAGGAGCCGGGGCCCGCGTCTGCGGGACCCTGGCCTCAGCCGGGCCTGGGTCTGCGAGGGGCGGGCTGGCGGGCTGGGCCTGACTACGGCTCCGCCCTCAGCCTGCAGGGGGCGCCCCCGGTCCAGCTCAGACCCGGGTTGCGGGTCCGGAAAAGGAAGGAGGGAGTCCGGGGGCGGGGCGGTTCAATCAGGGGCGGAGCTTGGGCCCCCGGGACGTGCGCACGGATGTGCGCGTGCGTGCTCAGCGGGCAGTGGTCCTCCTGTCCTTGGCTTATCCGCGTTTCTCCCGCTGCCGTCCGCCCGTTCCCGGGTTTTCCTACCCGCCGCGGGTACCGACTATGCCTGTAAGGGCGGGTGAGCTGGGGGAGCCTGGCTCCCTTTGCCGTCGCCTCCGAGATGTCCCTAACTGCTGGCCAGCTTAGCGTAAAGCACCTTCCCCAGGGACCTAGGCGAGTGTTTAGTGGTCGCCACACCATGGGCTGGGCCCAGCCATGCGGGGAGACGCCCCGCGGGGGCACCGCAGTCAGGGATGAGAGTACTGGGGAGAGGGGGCAGTGGGCCTGGCTGGAGTCAGGCCTCTCCTGGTGGACTGCCCACCGTAAATGGCTGCCTTCGCCCACCGCACAGATCCCTTTTGCAGAGGCTGCACTTTGCTGCCAGTGTCAGGAAAGGAAGGAGAGTTTCGAAATCAGGGCCGGTCCCTCAACCCACACCGGAACTAGGGTGCAGGCCTCAGCTAGCTGCCTGAACTCTGGCACTGTTACCCTAGACTTAGCCTGGGGTCTGGTGTTGGTGGGTGATGAGGCAGCCGCCAGGCTTGGCCGAGGCTGATCCTCTGGTCTCAGTCTCCCGGTTTGTAAAATGACTGACTACGTATTTTAACCTAGAAGTTTGAGCTGAATCTCTGGGCTGGGAGGGTCAGGTTGCCATTTTCACCCTGCCCTCTCATTGGGGCCAGGTGGCTCCTGTGCTATCTGGGATCACTTTGCCACCCCACCCTGTGGTATTGTCGGGTCACTGTGATGTCCTTGGTTCTCTAGCGGTTCAAAGGCGTCTGAAGGTCCGGAACTCTACATCAGGCCCTGCTGGCCACCCCGCTGCAGCCCTCTCTCACCTCCACCTTTTTTGAAAGGGGCTCCTCCCTTTCCCAACCTTTTCAACCCAAATCTAACAGCACTTCTCAGGCCCAGCCTCTCCTGATTTCTGCAGTCTTGAGCACAACTCCCCACCAGCCTGTGAATCCTAATTCCATTGTCTTCTCAACCCTTTTCCAGGACCCCTTGGCCCTCTCAACCCCCAAGTCAGGCTTCTTTCTCCCTGCCTGAAAGCCTGTTTCTAATGACCCTGATGCCACCCCGAGGACTGCGTTTCATCAGTCATCATGGGACTCTCATGGGACATCTCTATGCCTGGTGTCCCATGCTATCCCATTAGCATTACTAAAACCAGATCTGGTCACATTCACCCTCTTTCCCCAGGCTGCACTCACTGCCTGTTGTAAGGCTGAGCATGCCCCAGACCTCCCTGTGTGCCCGTTCAGACTCCTACCTCTCTCTTGTCCCCAGGTGCAGCCCATTCCTGGTGGGCAATGTTCTTCCCATCTGGCCTCCCTGCCTCCTATCCTTCGCCTCCCTCCATGCATCATGTGCTGGGAAATCAGTGACTTGTTCTACAGCCGGCCCTCATCATGCAGCTTGTCCAGAGCCTTCAAGGGACTTCCCAGAGCCTAGCCAAGTTCAGACCCCACATCCATTTCCAACTTCATCACTAAGTGCACGCTGGGCTCTGGGCCAGGATTAGCCTAGCGTTCAGGGCCTCCCGGGCTGGCTCCTTCCCACAGTGCTCCTACCAACCTGAGGCACTCCTGACTGCCTGGCCGTTTCCTCCATCGGGAACATCCTCCCCAACGCCCCACCCCAGTGCTGCAGGCCTAGCTCAAAGGCCTTTCCCTCCCAAGTCTCAGCCTCTACCCCCAGCAGCCTTCCTTCTCCACCTGCCGTGCTGTGCTCTGGCTGCGGGCCCCTCAGCCCTGCCCAGCAGAGTCCAGCACGGAAGGGGCGGCAACCAGCACCACCACATGGGCCTGTAGGGCAAGTATGTGGGGGAAATGAGGTTGAGCAGAGCCTCCGGGTAGAGACCAAGTGCTGGGGGATCCCTCAGGCCGCAGGAACCCCTACTGGGGGGCTGCACAGCAGGGCAAGAGGGCAGGCCAAAGCCAGAGCGGTCCAAGGGCCCAGAGGCTACTGTGCGACCCCAAGGGCAGAGGTGCCTGACTGCCCGAAGGGTGTCCTCAGCGCAATGCCTGGCGAGCTGAGGTGCTTGGCCGATCAGTCCAAATGTGACACCAAGCCCCTCTTCCTGCTTCCCCTTGTGTGGGAGGATGAGCCGGTGGGGCGGGAGAGGAGGCGTGGAGCCCCCCGCCCTACCCCGGGGAGGGATTGGGCCGAGGCAGGCTGGCCCTGATGCCCGCTGTGGCAGCAGAGGGGACCTGGCACCACCAATACCCTCTCTCCTCAGGCCCTAGCCCAGCGGTGGCTGAAAATGGTCACTGGGCACAAAAGAATCGGACACGGTCAAGTCAGGCACCATTTTTTATAAAAACGCATAGTCTCATTTTCCACTCTTTAAAATCACATTCAAAACTCGGCAAAGGAGCGCCCCCGGGAGTAGATGGGAAGGGAGGGTGCGCCAACCCAGCCCCAGGGGGAGGGGGCGCGACACCACACACGGCAGCGCGACTGGCACAAGGGGGCATGCGGCGGGCGGGGTGGCGCCCTGTGGGCAGTGGCACTGACGGGACGTGGGGCTATGGGGCCGGACAGCCCGGCGGGGGGGGGGGGCACACTGACCAGCCCAGGGTGGCGAGGGCTGGCCCCGCCTGGCCCCTCTCACTGTGCTGCCCGGCCCGTCAAGGCTGGTCACCTATGGTCCCAGGCAGATGAGGCCTCGCCCAGCCCAGGGGGGGCGGGGGACCTCAGGGCCAGGCTAGGCCAGTGTGACACAACCCACAGCTGCCTTTCTGTGGTCCCTGAGCCCGGATGCTCGGCGGGGGAGGGAGGGGGGACCGCAGGGAGGGCAGCTGCACCTGCTGCCAATGCCAGAGTCCCTCAGTGTCCAGGGAATGTGGGAATGGAGGCGGCCAGTGATACAGGGGCTCTTCCTGGGCAGGGGCACAAGAGCTCGAGTCACTGTGGCCGGGCCCTGGGGTCAGGGAGATAATGGGCCCCTCCTCCACCGACTGGCTGGAGGACAGGACAGTGCAGGACTGTGCCCCTGTCACAGGAGGGGCTTCGGTGGGAAAATTCAAGTAGTATCCCTGTGCTGCGGCCTCCCCTGGGGTGGGGGACGCTGGGCCACCCCGCTGTGCTGTGGGCACAGAGCCTGAGGGGACACAACGCGGTGCGGCATCGTCCCTGGAGAAGGGCCAGGAGGGCTGCAGGGGCTGCTGCTTCCCCCCCCCCCCCCCCCCCGCCCCCTGCTCCCACCCACAGGAAGACACTGGGAGGGGAGGCCCCTGGAGGGTCGGGGCTGAGGGCGGCCGGACAGTGGCTGGGTCGGTGGCAGCAGGAGCCAAGGCAAGCGGGCCCCCCCTGGGGGCTGGGCCAGGCTGGGGCCACAGGAAATCACAATAATTACAAAATAAAACCTTTTCCGCTTTGCGGGAAAACAAATAATAAAAATTCGACAAAATAAATTAGAGGTTTATAAAAGGCGGGCGGGTCAGAGGCCGTTGGCACTGCCGCGCTGGACCAGCGGCACCTTGCTCAGCTCCACCACGGGCGAGCGCGGCTTGTTCTTCATCTTGGGCACGCGCTGCACCAGCTGCTGGGCCTCGCGGTACGCGTCACGAAGCTCCTTCTTCCACTGCACCAGCTCAGGGTCACTCTGCGGGCACCCAGGGCCGTCAGACGGGGAGCGGGGGGGGGGGGGGGGGGGGGCGCCTGGGTGCCCGAGGCTCCCTTCCCAGCCCGCCCACCCGCCGCCGGCCCCCGGCCCCACTCACGTCGCACTGCAGCACAAACTGTTTGCCGCCGCGGATCTTGAGGAGGAGGCACTTCCGCTCCTTGATCTGCGTCTCCTCCACAGACTGGATCTCCTCCATGGTCAGCAGGCTCTGCTGCAGGGCGGGCGGGAGGGGCGGGAAGGGGCGGTGAGGCCGCGGCGCGGGCTGGCGGCCCCGGGCACTCACCCCGCCTCCGGCACCCGCGGGCACCAGCCCGCTCCTTACCGGGGCCTCGCCCTCGCCCCGCCACTCCAGCCGGTTGGGAAACAAGTAGAAGTACCGCCTCTGCCACTGCGTCAGGAAGGGGTTGCCCATCTTGGACATGTAGCCATGCATGATGCAGTCCTTGCCCAGGGCATAGTCTGCCGCGAGAGAGTGAGAGGCGCGCTCAGCCAGGCCCGCCCGGGGCCGGATCCTTGCTTCGGCCTCCCAGCGACCTCGGTGGCTTTCCGAGACCTGAGCCGATTTCTCATCTCCAAACTGCCCGGTGGGTGCCCACGGCAGCTACGAACCCTCACCTTCCTCGTGGCCCAACTGCTTGTTTTTGGTTTTCTTGCGGGCCTCCAGCCGGTCAGTCTCGGCATTGATGGTGTCGAAGACCGTCTCGGCCACCTCCTGCTGCCACCGCTCCGAGATGGTGAGGGGGAAGTTGCGGTAGAGTTCCTGGTCACTGTCCAGCAACTTCAGCGAGTAGACAGGGCAGGGACATCCATCCATCAGCCACAGGCCTGCCCAGCCCCAGGGCTCCCAGGCGGGGGCGGGGGGGGGGGGGGTCTGGTCTCACACGGCCCCCCACCCTCCCAGGCACGTTTGGGGAGGAGGAGCCTGAGGCCCAGCGGCTGACAGAGCCCTGCAGGCCAGGATCAGGGCTCATGTGAGAGGCCAGGGCAGGCCCGGTACCTTGATTCCTTTTGTGTCCTCCTCGTCAAAGGAGCCAATGTCGAAGGCGTCAGCAGCGTTCACCTCCCCTCGAGGGGGGATCAGCGGGGGAGGGTACTGCAGCAGAGCACAGGCCGGGCATCAGCACCAGGCAGGGGCTACAGGGCGCCCGCCTGGCCCTGCCCCAGGCTGGTACCTTCTGCAAGAAGACCATCTGCCAGTCCAAGGAGCGGAAGAAGGGGCTCTCCTTTACCTCCTGGGCCCTGTGGGGAGATGTGGGTCATCAGGCGGGGGCAAAGCCTGGGCGCCAGAGCAGGTGGCCCAGGCTAACTCCTGCTGCCGCCGTTCTCTGGCTCTGCCACCCCGGGAAGGTTCCTTAAACCTCAGCCTGTTTCCTCATCTCTAAAATGGGGAGAACGGTTCCCACATCATAGGGCCGTTGGGAGTTTTCACATTTGTAAGTCTTGCGACATCGTGCCCAACAACTTAGTAAATGCTTAATAAACACAAAAAGCTGTTGCCATCATCATTATCATCGCCACGTTTGTTACAGGGGCCCTTCTGGAAGCCGGTCCCCCAGCAGCTCCGGCAGCTGTGCGCCAGGCTGCCCCGTCCCCTGAGAACACTGGATGGGGCTGGCCATCTCCCAACCCGTGAACCCCTCAAAAGAGGCTGGGACCAGGAGGGGGCTCCAGTGACGGGACACAGCCCTCATCCTCAGGCTAGCCTAGCAGCATGCCCAAATACCCAGGGCCTGGCAGGGACGGAGGGCCTGGGACAGTTGGCCCCGGTCCCGGGCACTCACCCTCGACCCAGGCAGCCCAGTCTCCGGTTGACATCCCTCTGCAGCAGCCCCTCCAGCAAGGAACGGAGCTCGGGGGAGAAGGAGTCGGGCAGCTCCACAGCCTGCGGGGAGGAGTGGACACTGGCAGGGTCCGAGGATGGGACCTGGCCCCCGGCACAGGGAAAGACAGGGCCCAGCTTCCTCATTTGCCCCCAGCGGGCACATCTGTTCTGACAACACAGGGATGGGAAGCCTCTGGGGCAGGAGGCCAGAGTAAGGATGAGTGGCCCAAGTTTGCTGTTATTTGGTGAGACCCAAGAATCCATGACCCTGACACGCACAGGAGACCCCATCCCCACGGTGACCGCCCCCCATGGACTCCACCCAGCCTCCCTACACTCACCATTGTCAATGTCATGCGGTCAATCTCGTGCTTATCTTTGGTCTTGTGCTGCCGAAAGGGGCTGTGCCTGGGCAAGAAGCACAAGGTCAGAGGATAGGAATGGGGAAACCGAGGCAGGGAGCGACAACGATCCTCATCCAAAGCCAGGGATGGTGCCGCCCTAACACCCAGGCAGCTGTAGCCCCCCTCCCCTAGACACCTACCTGGACTAGGGATGAGCTCTTCCCTGTCCCGTCCCGCCCGCCGGCCGGGGAGGGCCCACTCACCCCCGCAGCAACTTGAAAAGCATGCAGCCCAGGGAGAACCAGTCAGCGCTGCTATCGTAGGCCACGCCCTTCTGCAGGACCTCAGGGGCCATGTACCCGTGGGTGCCCCTGTGGGAGCAAGGAGGCCATGAGAGGGTCTGGCGGAGGGTGCGGGAAGGGAGAGTGGGGGGCCGGGCACTCACACGCTGGCGTGGGGCTTCTTCTTGGAGAAGTCGCAGGCCAGGCCGAGGTCTGAGATGCGCACGTGACCGTGCTCGTCCAGAAGGATGTTGGCTGGCTGTGGGGGAAGCCCAGTGAGCAGCCTCAAGGGTGACTCAGGACAGGGCCTGGCCAGGCAAGATGCCAGCTAGGTCACTGTCCTCACCCTGGAGTGTTGTGGGTGTCCAGGGACAAGGCCCCGGGTGGGGTCTTCCCCTCCTTTCCCCGGTTACAACCGGAGTCCAGAAAATGGCTGGGTAGGGGGGCCGGTGAAGAAGGGAGCAGCCGGCCGACTCTGTCCCAGACGCCACTGCTGTGGGCCAGGCGGGCCAGTGGCGTGGAGGGGAGGGGGGGGGGCAGAGCCTCACCTTCAGGTCCCGATAGACAACGAAGCGGTTGTGCATGTGCTCCAGGCCCAGGATGATCTCGGCCGCGTAGAAGCGCATGTCGGCCTCGGAGAAAACCCCGTGCTGGGACAGGTGGTAGTGCAGGTCCCCGCCTGAGGGAGGCAGCCCCGCAGGGTGGCGCTCAGCTGCCTGTCCCAGCCCCCAGCCCCGCGGCCCGCCTGGGGCCAGGCCGCGCACTCACCGTTCATGAGATCAAGGATGAAGCTGAGCTTGTCCGGCGTGTGGAACGCGTATGACATGCACACGATGAACGGGCAGTCCTGGGAGGGCACGGGAGGCCAGGTCAGCAGAGGCCGCGCACGGTTCCGGGACCCGAGGCTGCTGCAGTGACCTGCCCGGGCCCTCCTGGCTCACCCCAGTGCTGACGAGGGACAGCATGATGCGCTCATTCAGGGCCAGGGTCTCCCCCTGCTTCATCTTGATGCGCTTCTTATCCAGACACTTCATGGCGTACCTGGGGGGGGGGGGGGGGGGGGGGGCGCTGGCTGGTCAGTCAGTCCACACGCACCTTCAGCGCAGAGCCCAGGGCTGTGTCTGGGGGGGTGGTCCATGGGGGGAGGGGGGGGCAAGTCCTCAGGGCTCTTGCGGTGAGAACTGGACACTGAGACGAGGCAAGACGGAAGGCAGGAGAGAGTACTGGTGAGGCGGGGCCTCTGGGGGCCTGTGGGGGGCGGCAGCACCAACACGGAAAGGGGGGAGACAGTAGCCTCTGCAGAGACCTGCCCACGTAGGACCTGGGGGCCCCGATCCCCTCTCGGCTCTTCCATGCACACCCCCAGGGGGCCCTCCCCTCCCTCAGGCATCCCACTCGACACTGGCTGAGCTGGCGCTCACATCTTGCCCGTGTCGGCCTTCCGGCACCCATAGACCTCGCCGAAGCCCCCTCGTCCGATGATGCGGTGCACGCTGAAGTCGTTCATGGTCAGCTGTGGGGCGGCAACAAGCAGGGTCAGAGCACCCAGGGCAGAGACACCCAGGCAGCGGGGGGGGCCAGTCCCAGGCCCGGGACCACCCTCGCCACGCACTTACCTGCCCTGAGCCACCCTCACTGGGACCCTGGCACCGAGCCCACAGCCACCGCCCTGGGGGCTGAAGGGCAGGCTCCCCTGACCCGCCCAGCCCTGGCCGAGCTTCGGTGCCCAGCTCCCTGGGAAGGGTGGAAGGGAGGGAGTAGTCTTCCATGCCCACCCGGCCCACTCACATGGATGTTGAGCTCCACATTCTTCCACTGGCAAAATCGTGTGAATTTATCGCTGTGAGAGAAGAACCAGGGCTCAGATGAACTTCAGAAAGTGGGCAAAATGATGCTGGGTACGAGCCATCCCCACACCACTGCCATTGTCTGGCGTCCCGAACCTCAGATGTCCTCTCCTGGACTCCCAGGAGTAGCGCTGGCCCAAGTGGGTTTCAGATAAGCTTAGAAAAGAGGACCTCCGGTCTGACCTGGACTTCCTCCCACTGTATCCCTGACAATGCTCATCTCATCCCTGCTTGTACACCTCTAGTGACGCAGCACTCACCCCTGTGAAACTCCCCCTCCGTTGCCTGGCAGCTGGGACCCTGAGAAAGCTGTTGCTCACATTAAGCTGAAATCTGCCTGCAACTCCCACCCACCAGGCCAGCTCTGGCCACGGGGGCCACAGAAGAAGACGGTGTGTCCTTTTGTGCCACCCTGATGCTTCTCAGCATAGATGGGCCCAGCAAGGTGCTCAACAGTCCATGAGAAGGAATGACACTTAGGTGGTCCTTCACACCCCGGAGAATCCCCTGGGGCTCGGAGATGCCTGGCACTAAGAAGGACAGGGAGGGACTGTGGAGGAGGTGGCAGCTAGGAGCCTGTCCCACTTCTCAGGAGTCCCTGCATGGGGCCGTTGGCGGGGCCCAGGCACCCGCCTGCCCGGATTCTCTCCTCCACACCATCCACACCCCTTCTCAGAGCTGCCTCTTCCTCCCCTGCCCCTCCCGCATATGCTCTGCTCTCACCTCTCGATGAATTTCTGGAACACATCCCCTCGGAGGTTCTGACAAATCTCTTCAATGTACGGCTAAGGGGAGAAGCTGGAGGTTGGTGACTGAGCCAGACTGGGAGCCGGCCAGGCTCCGTGACCTCAACGGTCCCAGGGTGCCCCTGGCTGGGCAGGGAGGCAGCGGGGGATAAGCCCAGCACGCACCTGGAAGAGATCCGGAGGAACCTGCTTCTTCACCAGGTGGCCCTGGACGTGCTCAGTGGCACTTTTCGAGAAGGGCTGCAGAAGACAGAGGTGGCTGTGAATCCTCTGCAGGGCCCCTGCGTCCCTGCCCACACCCCGGGCCGCTCTGGGCCGGCGCTGGGGTCTAGACCTAGGGACGGGCTGGCCGCGGCACTCACGTGTGAGCAGGCCAGCAGCTCCTTCATGATGTAGGTGTCGAAGACCTCCCGGCTGCGAGCCAAGCGCTCCTCCTCTGTCTCCAGCTTCTCGTATTTCTTGATCTAGAGGACAAGATCCCCACAGGTGACACAGAGGCACCAACAGCAGGCATCTTAGAGACTGAATGAAAGCAGCCCAACCTCCTCTCTCTGCAGGCAGCGGGGGCCTCACCTCCTCATAGAACTCCACCAACGGCTTGGCCTCCTCTAGGTGTTTCAGGCAGAAGTCTCGGAAGAGCAGGTACCCTGAAAGCAAGTGTGTTGGGTCACACGGGGCCACGCCCCTCTCTGGCCTTCCCATCAGGGCAGGCGGCGTGGGCTTGGGGCTCCCCGGGCAGAACTGGCCAAGGAGGCAGCAGAGGTGGTCTCTGCCCCAGGCAGGGACAGGACGAGGCGGCCCCAAAAGCTGTCACCAGCTGAAGATTCTCAGTTTCAGGTTGAGGGGTGCCCGTCTCCCAGAACCCCAGATGTCAGCTGGAATGTGATGGGTGCTCCGGGCGCTCTGGCGAAGCAGAGGCTGACTCCGGCTCCCCGCCCTCTCCCTGCCGTCTAGGGCCTGCACCGCACCCCACTGGGCGGGCAGTGTGGGTGCAGATCCACCTGGGTCAGGCCAGAGCATGGCGGGCAGGAGGAGGGCAGCCTCCCAAGGGGCCCACGTCCCTCTCCCTGGACGCCCCATATCGTGCCCCCACCGTATCTGGCCGATTCTCACAGCAGCCCTGAGGAACAGCTGCAGAAACACACCGGCGGAGGCCTGTCAGGTGGGCCGAGCAGAAGGTTCGGCTCTACTACCCGCTGGGAGGCGCTGGGAAAGACAGGCCAGGGGGTGGGGCCTCGAAGGGCACGAGGCCACTGGGGAAAGTAAGAGGCGGGACAAGCTATGGGAAGGGCTCCCAGGCCTCACCCCTCCCAGGGAATGGGGGCCAGCCCTGGAGAGCAAGGAGGAAGTAAGGGCAGTCCCCATTCCCTCCAGCCTGACATGGGTGACCAGCCTCGCACTAGATGGCTTCCATGCCTCTTTGGGGGCACTGCCTGGACACCTCCGGCAGAGCACACAGCCGTCACTTCTGGTCAAGGCGGCCTGGCCTTTGAGTCACTCGTGACCTGGGTTTCCCAGTGGGCAAGGGGCTTTCACTGAGGCCAACTCATCTGGCCCTCCAACAGTCCTGGGCAGCAAGGCTTCTGAGTCCTAATTCCTAGGTGAGGACACCAACAGGCTCAGAGAGGTAAAGCCACGTGCCCAAGGTCACACGGCAGAGGCAGGGGGCCGACCCAAAGTGTGCTTTTTGACGCACTGGCTCCCCAACACTGACTTCCAATGCCTGGTCTTGCCAGGCCAGGCCAGGCCACTCCCACTTCAGAGCTGAGATCCTGCTCTCCTCTCGGGAAGGCCGAACCAGAGCTGTGTGTGCCTGAAGCCTGCTTCCCGGGAACCACCCCAACCCAATCTTGCCCCGTGGGCCAGTGCTGCAGCCGCGGCACTGCAAAGCAAGGGCACTGGAGGAGGAGGCTCGAGGGGCCACTGAAGCAGGTTGCTCTCAAAGAGGGCCCATGGGGGCGGGGGCGGGAGACCACAGCTCGGCAGGCGCCACAGGAAGGGCCCCGCCCCTTCCTGTCAGCTCTACCAACGGCCCCGCAGCAGCTGTGCCTGCGCCAAGGGGAAGCTGCAACTCTCAAAAACAAAAACCCAAAGGAGGAACTTCCCCGGCCGCCCTGGAAGACTGCTGGGCCCCCACCCCCTTCACGGGGCTCCCGGGGCTGACCGCCAGGGGCTGGGAGGCACAGTGGGTCACCATCCCGGGGGACGCGGGGTGCTCGTCACAACCCTGCCCCATCAGATGGGAGGTCAGACCTCCAGGGAGGGAACAGAGGCCAGCCGGCTGGGGTGGGGGCAGGAGAGCGGCCTCAGGGTCCTCCTGCCCCCTCGCCCCAGGCCCGGGGCAGCTGGACGGTGGCGGGAAGTCCTTGGGGCTGGCAGACCTCGTACTCACCCAGCTTCTGGGAGAAGATCTTCTCAAAGGTCACCTCGCCCCGGTCTTCCAGGTACTTCTGCATGACGCTTCGGATGCTGAAAGACAGCGGGGGTGGGGGGGTGCCCTCAGTGAGCCGGAGCCCCCGGGGCTCCTGCCAGGCCTGCTGGCCCTGCCTCTTCCCCCCGGGATCCAGAAGGTCACTGTTCCCTCCAAGAAGGCAAACTACCAGCCCGGGGCTGCCCACCTGGGCTCTGTCCCCAAAAGCTAGGGTGGCCAGCAGGTGGCTGCTCAGAAGTCCGGTCCCAGTACTGCCTCATGCTGGCTTCGGGAACCTGGCCAAACCTCAAAAGCCGGGCCTCACCATCAGCAGATGATGGGTAACCAAAATGGGGCCTATCCTTACCACGGAATACTGCTCGGCCGTAAGGTGGGACAAAGCACTGATATACAGAAATGCTACGGCATGGATGAACCCTAGCGCGCAGCGAAACGAAAAAAGAGAGTCACAAAAGGCCCCCAGTTCTATGATGCCACTTACGTCGCATGTC
This sequence comes from Prionailurus viverrinus, assembly GCF_022837055.1. Taxonomy (NCBI): domain Eukaryota; kingdom Metazoa; phylum Chordata; class Mammalia; order Carnivora; family Felidae; genus Prionailurus; species Prionailurus viverrinus. The sequence goes on from NC_062570.1 coordinate 106,228,305, forward strand.
CAGAACAGGCAAATCTACAGAGAGCAGATTAGTGGGTGCCAGGGGCTGGGGCACAGAAGAGGAGTGACTGCCAACAGGTAGGGGGTTTCTTCTTGGGGGTGATGGAAATGTTCTGGAATTAGGGTGAGAGCTGCCCAATTAGGTAGGGTGAGAGTTGTACTAAAACCCACTGGGCCGCACTCTTTAAAATGATGAATTTTATGTTATGTGAATTATATCTCAGGTTTTTTTACACAGTAATAACAAGACGAAACAAAAACCAAGCCCCGGCTCCTGTGTTCCTAACATCTGAATTAAAAACATGCCCCTCTGTCCCTGGGTTGCTCGGGAGGGCAGCAAGGGAAAGGCTGGCCGTTGTGACCATGGAAAGCCCAACCCAACGGTCCCCACCCGGAAAGCTCACCTTCAACGCCAAGGGCTGTCTGGGCAAGCAACACGGGGCTATCCTTTGTGCCCGAGACAGACCTTGCCGTCCCCTCCTCCCCGCTCCTGGGTCACCTGTACACCAGCCCTGCCGGCCTGCCTGTCACGCCTCCACTGGCTCAGGCTCCCGAGGAACACTCTTAGCTGCCTGTACCGGGGACCAAGCTGCGCAGTCACACCTGAGCCCAGGCAATGCTCACAAGGCCCTTAGGATATGTGGGGCCACCGGCAGGCCACCGACAGAAGACGTCGCAGCTGGTGAGGACCAGAATCAGAAAGTCTGGGCTCTGTGGCCCTGCATCCCTCTTGGAGCCCAGCGCGGGTCACCAGGGCCTGCTGCACGTTTTCTACTGGAAGGTACCACGTACCCCTGACCTCCAGGCAGGCCCTCCCAGGGCGCAAGTTCTGCATGCGTGGCTCTAAGACATGACACAGTGTGTGACAAAGCCTGACAGGACCCGCTCAGGAAGGGAAGAGTGTTCTGGGCCATCACGAGAGGCTGTGTGGAGGAGGAACTTCACTGGGTTCCTCAGTGCAAACAGGATGTCAACAGGTGGCAAAGCCCAGGGCAGGTGGGTGGATGTGGGGACAAGCAGGGGAAGACCCGGCCAACGTCAGCAAGAGGCTATCCCAGGCAGGAGGGAGCTCGGCTAGGGACGCTTGGGAAGCTCAGTCCAGGGAAGGCAGAGTCTGCTGGAGGCCCCACAGGAGGAAGCCCGGGTAGCGAGACACTGGAGGGACGGCCAGAAAGAAGGGAAAGAAACAGGGCTGGGTGCGAGCAGGCTCGGGCCATCGGGCAGGCAGAGGAGTTGACCAGGGCAGCGGGACGGCAGCCCAGGCCTGCGATGGTCTGGCCCACGAGAGAGGTGTCTGAGGTGAGAACGTTCCAGGCAGGGCCAGTGTGGCCCACGGACGCTGCCCAGCCGCTGGGCCTATGCTCGGAGGCGGGGGGACTCCTGCCCTTTTCTGCTCAGCACTCTCCTTCCGAGACGGTCTGAGCGGAAGCCCAGGCTCCACTCCCCCCAGGCTTCCGCTCGAGTTTGAGCCACACAAGGAAAGGCCACGCAAGATAACAGGAGAATTTAGAGCTATCTAAATGACTCCCTCCTCTGCTTCCCCACCCTAGAAGGCTGGAAGATGCCGTGACCTCCTCCAACAGCAAGAAGGGTGCTGATGACCAGGACGGCCCTCCCGTGTCCCTGTCCTGCGACTCCAACCAACGAGAGCGGAGCTCCCAGCTGAGGGCCGGTGGCTTGGTGGCCCCACGCCAAAGTGGTGGCCACTTCAGAGCTGGTTCCCTCAGGAAAGCAAGGATGCCCTCTGCAGTGGACAGGGGCTGAGGCCAGGATGTGGTCCTCACCCAGGCCGGCACCGTCTCCCCTCCTGACTGTCACATGCCAGCTCACTTCCACCAGCCACCATCAAGAACACATCTCCCCAGCCCCAGGGGACCCACAGAGACTCACAGGCACTCGGGAGGCGAGGCCTGATTCCAAGGCCTGCTCTGTGCTCACACACGGCAGAAACTAGAGACACCTGCCCTGGGGCCTGCAGCCCAGAGACCAGAGCCCCTCATTTCCTGTGAGGGAGAGCTTAGGACCTCCTTTTTGGAGGACAGGAGGGCAGGCCAGGGGCGTGCTGGGGTGCAGCATAGCAGGCAGGGCCCAGTGCAAGGCAGCGAAGGGCCGGCAGGGTCTTGAGACCAGGCAGCCAGGAGTCAGGGGCTCGGAACCTGGGGCTCCGTAAGGGCCAAGTGCCTGGATTTCACCTGTAAGGTGGAACAGCAAGGCTGGATCCTCACCGCCCCTTGGCTCAGCTCTTGGCACGCCATGTCTGCACCCAAATCCTGTGTTTGGGGACATTTTGGTCTATGGAAGGGGATGGACAAGGTAATAAAGTGGGGGGCGGGGGAATCACAAAATGTCAATCCCCCACGGAGGTGAGTGGTCAGATGGAGGTCAGGTGCAGTCAAGCGGGATGATGTCCAGATGCTTCAGATCCAGATGGGAAGCCCCCCTGAGCCCCAAACTGGCTTCCTGGGAATCAGCGTGGCTGACACCAGCTTAGGGAAGGCAGCGTGATGGGAACACCCCCCGCTTCCCATCACAGGACCCGGTGACCCCCAGAACGGCTGGGAACCGGACCCTCCAGGGAAATGCCCTCTCCCCGAGGGCCCGTGGACGAGGGAGCCAGCCTGCAGCCCAGCCTTCTCCCTTCCCGGCGGCTCTGCTGTGGGGTCAGCCCAGGAGAGAGCAGAAAGTGGGGCACCGGTGGCCAGACCCCGCCTCCCCTCTGGAGCTGCATGGGACGCCTCTCTTCCCAGCCCACAGCACTTCACTTTCTTCCTTAAAAAGAAAAAAAAAGTTTTCTAAATAAAATAAACAACCGCCCCCCCATCCAAACACAAGATTGGACTGAGCAAAGCCTTGAATGGAAGGCCCCCAAAGCGACAGCGTTAGGGTTTCCTGTCTGTTCTCATGGGGCTGGTGGCCAAGGGAGCCGGTAGTTTAGAAAAACGTGTTATGGGGCACATTCCCGCCGGGTGGCAAATACAGGCTGGCACGGGCAGCAGTGGTGGCCTCCTGGGCTGGGTCACCTTCATCTCCAACACCCACTCCCTGATACTGGCAGAGTCTCGGGCGGCGACGAGCCCAGAGCAGCATTTCTGCCCCCACCCAGGCCAACAAGTCCGACATACAGGAGCACGTGGCTCCCCGACCAACTCTGGGTTGTCAGGAGAGCCAGACGCCTGCATCCTCCCCGCCAGAAGGACCCTCAGGCGCTCAGTCTCTCTGGGGAAGGGCTGCCTTGGCTCTTGCGGTCAGGGGGACACCCACGCCTGAGTTCCAAACGGCTCTCCCCAAGTCCCCTCCGTGGAGGAGGCCAGGCCAAGTCACAGACTTTAACCGTCCAGTTGGCCCACTTGTGAAATGAGGACGTCAACAAATTTCTGAACCGTCACCACCGCGCTGGCCGGTGGAAAAGCCTGAGGGGGCGCCTGGGTGGCTCAGTCGGTGAAGCAACAGACTCTTGGTTTGGTTTCAGGTCATGATCTCACGGTTCGTGAGATCGAGGCCCGAGTCCAGCGCTGCACTGTCAGTGCAGAGCCTGCTTGCGATTCTCTCTTCTCTCTCTCTCTGCCCCTCCCCACCTCATGCGTGTGAGTGTGTGTGTGTGTGTGTGTGTGTGTGTGTGTGCACACGCTCTCTCTCTCTCTCAAAATAAATAAACTTTAAAAAATTTCTAAAAAAAAAAAAATGAATACATAAAATAAAAAAATAGAGAGCCTGAGAGGACACAGCAGAATTGTCCTAAGATGCTAGCCTTGCTGGGAGAGCTCCCCTCCTGGAGGCAGCCCTCCCGCTGGGATCCCCCAGACTGCACCTCTTCTAGAACATGATCATAAGCTATTTGGTCTCGTTTGGGTCTTTGCCCCACACCCTCCCACATCCTCAGAGGGTGCCGCCTGCTGCCAGGCCTCCTGACTGGCGAGCTCTGACCAGGGCTGGGGCCAGGGGAGTGGCTCACAGACCAGCCTCACACACTCATGCTCATCAGCCTGAGGACCCAGGGGTGGGGGTGGGGGGCGGGGACAGAACCTGATACCAGCCCCTGACAGAAGCAGCAAGGGCCCTGTGGCAGGAGGGCCTGCCCTGTCTGGCAGGGAGCTGCCGGACCCTGCTGCCTACGGCCAGGGCTGTTCGCTTTGGCCCCAGCTGCTCCCAGGAGCAGGCCAAGCCTGACACTGAGGGGGAGAGCACATCCTCCCCCGCAGCCCGGAGTGTGGGTAGGGGTGACAGGACGGCAGGCAGGCAGGCAGGCAGGCAGGAAGGGGGTGAGGGCTGTGGGGGAGAACTTCCGGTGCCTTCTGGAACCACATGGTTCAGAAGAAAGGCAAGGTCCCTTGCTCTGTGGCACAGAGGCTGATCCTGGCCCTCACAGATGACTCCCACACAGGGTCACAGACGGCAGCTTGTGTGGACTAGCAAGGGCTGGGGGCAAACACGCTTGTTTTGTTTTGATGGTGAGGAAATCTAGGCTAGAAGCTGAGTGGCCTGCCCAGCATCCCACATGGAGACAGCAGCCAGAAAATGTCCAACTCTCCCCGAGAAAAGGCGACTCGCCAGGCAGGGGCCTTCCCCTGCAACCTCTGCAGAGGACCCCGGACTTGTACCCCGGCTGCCTCCCCCTCCGTCCACTGCCAGTGCTGTGGGCAGCGGGTAGCATCTCTCCTGGGAGCCCGGCGGGCTACGGGCAGCTTCGGCTGGCACCTGGCAGGCCGGGGTGTCACCGGGATGCCAGAGTTGCGAAAGCCCAGGACGGTGCAGGATGGCACGGGGGCGGCAGGGCCTGGTGGGTCTGGCGCGGCCACGCCTTGAATAGCCACGCTCTGGGAGAGGACAGTGAACGAGCCAGCGGAGCAGAGGCTGTGGCTGTGGCAGCGGCTCCTCTGTGGCATTTCCAGGAAACCTGGCACTGAGGTGGCAGCAGGAGGAGGAAGTCCCCTGGGGCTTCTTATTAATATTTCTCAATGACTTGCCCTGGGGCTCAGTGTCCTCAGCTCGAGAACAGGGCCGCATACCAAGTGGGAAAGACCAACCCTGAAGGCCACCCAGAAAGGCCAAGCCCAGGGAAGAGAAAGAGACACGCACTAGGTGGCACGCACACGAGCACCCCCCCCCCCCTCCACGCAAACGCCCAAGCCACCCAGGCTCCCAACAGTCAGTGCGGTGGCCACGACGTGGCTCCTTGCGGGATGTGCGGGGGGGGGGGGAGGGGGGAGGGAGGGTGGGGGAGGGTGCTCTCTGGCAGCCTTGTCACATGTCACGGCTTCTATGCTAACATGACCTGAGTACCACACCCTGCAATTTACTGCCATTATGTTAAAACGCACCAAGAACAAAGTTCCGGGGCCCCGTGGCCCGTGGTTCCCAGGAAGGGGCTGTCCACCCCGACCTGGGTGGCCTCCAGAGTCAGAGAATGCCCCGCTCAGAGACAGAGCTGCTAACACTTTTACACCAGAAAACTCGCTTCTGAAACCCTGCTCCTCTGCCAACACAGATGCTACCCTTCGAGGCAGCAGAGATGCAGAGAAGGAATGTTATTTAGAAAAAAGCTGCAGCCAAACACGTCATTTTCAGTATCTCTTACTTGAAACAGATCAGTGATAACTTGAGCACAACCCTCTGTCTTATGTGACCAACAGAGCACAGTGGCCCCTTGGGGCCACAGGAGGAAGGGGCAGGTGTGAGGGAGGCTGTGCGATCCTCAAGACTCTCCACGTGCTCCTGGCGTTGGCCGTTTGCTCCGAGGCAGGAGCAGAATATCCTGGAAGCACTAGCCGTGCGCGCGCAGCCCCTGGGTGCCCGGGGCGGGGAGGAAGCGCCGCTGCAGAGTGCCTACACCTGACGTCACCGGGAATTTACTACTAGGGATTGATCGTGCATTAATAGGACACGTTATTCCTGGTTTGACAGAGCCCAGATTCCCCTGCACAGATTCCAACCCATAATGCTCATGCTCCCTTCAAATCCACTTACTGAGGGAACAGCGGGAGGGCGGGCAAGCAACTTAATGGCCAAAATGTGAAACCCCATGGCCTGGAGAGGAGCGCAGATGGGAACAGACGTCCCAGAGACCCACTCCTGAGCAAAGGAGGGGCTTCAAAGGCCCAGAGGGAATGACTGCTGAAAAGATCACCTTGTTTGGCGGGGTGTGGGAGTGAGGAGGAGAGCTACCGCTGGGGTAGAAAGTTCTGGGTGAGGGACAAAGGCTGGAAATAAACAGCGTTTTGCTGGTGATGGAGAAGTGGAGGAGGAAGGGAGGAAACCTTCCCCTGCACCCCTTCCCCGCCCCCCCCCCCCCCCATACAAATCGTGGGCAGGAAGTCCTGGAAGCAAAGAGTTAACAGGAACGAAGAAGCAGAGGAAGAGTGGCCCGGTCTGGGAGACAGGGAAGCCAGAAAAGGGCAGGAAGGAGGAAATCCATGGTGGGGGAGGGACCAGGAAAGAGCTGAGAAAATGGGAGGCTGCAAGAGGCACCCGGCTCCGACAATCTGCTGCTGGGGCTGCCACTGTCACCAGGGAGGGCAGGGGCATCTCCTGGGACCGCCTGAGCGAGGCTCCTGAGACAGGAGCCCAGAGATTAATTACACCCGGCCTCCGTGGTCATATTAAGCAAATGACAGTAATTACAGGACCGCTGCTGGTGGAGGGAGGGCAGCTCCATCGGGGAGAAGCACAGACCACAGGCCCGAGGGCTGAAGGAGCGCCGCGAGATCATCCCTGGGGGGCGGGCCCTGGCTTTACTGAAGGGGAAACGGAGACAGGTGCAGTCAGGAAAAGGGACATGCTGGGATGGCAGCAGGATCACAAGCCGGGTCTCCTGTCTCCCAGCTACACAACACTGCCTCCTTCCACGAGGAGGTCGAGAAATGGGTCTGTTCCCTCAGATTCTATAGGGTGACAGAAGGGGAGGACCCTGTGCCAACTCAAAGTGGCACTGTGCCTGCCCGACAGCTCCTGTTCCTAGCCCTGACAAGTCAGAGCTGATGCCAGCCCCAGCTCCCGGCCAAGCCACAACCTGGGCACCAGCTGCAGGCAGGCTGCCAAGACGGACCACCCCAAGGTGGGAACGTCTCCAAATGGCATCTCGTCATGGACGAACCACGGCCATTCTTCCTGACCCTGACCTTGTGGGTGAGGGGAAGACGTGACCCCAGGCAGGAGCTGCCTCCTCCGCGTACTAGCTTTGTCAGAACGGCTCCCTCCATTCTGTCCCAGATGACGGGGCAGGGGCCGGGCCTTGTGCCCTGCCGCTTCCAGGCCAACCCCCAGACCACGGCGACCCAGACGAGGGGTGCCAGAGGGGAGAGCAGCGGGGGTACGGCGTTGTGTGGAGGAAATGAAGCACAGCAGGGGGTCCGGAGACCTGAGTTCAAATTCCAGCTCGCCTCTGGGACTAAGTCTCCTCCCCTTCCTGGGCCTCAGTTGCTTCAAATATTAAACGGGAGAATACCACCTTCGGGGCCCTGCTTTCCCACAGTTGTGGAAAGAATCAGCTGGAGTAAAAGCTAGCTTGCAAACTGGGAAGCGCTAGGCAAATGTAAGACACAGTCATCGTGACCTTCCAGGGCAGGAGGCATCCTACCCACCAGGTGTGCGAAGCATAAACGCAAAGGCTGGCGTGTCCTCCGTTAGGAGAGGCCTGGCCTCAGGTCACCGATGGGCGCTGCGGGAGCCTCTATCCATCTCACAGCTGTGCTGCTGGATGGCGACCCCCTATGAGAAGCCATGACACCTGGGTCTTGGTCTCCTGCTGTTCCCCTAAAACTCACAGCCTGGTTCCAGACAGCACCCGGTCCTGATATTTCTTGAGCAACTGCTACACGTGAGGCATGGCCGTGCCAACTTCACAGGTTGGTTTTCGGATCAACTGAGATGACAGATGTCATAATAAATAATAAATTGTTATAATTTCCACCATCGTTCCTATCAGCATCGTCACTACCACAGATGGTAAAGGGGACAGGAAAAGAGGAACATCTCGTTTCTCAGGGTTCTAACACCTGCAGGGCCAACCCAAGGCGGGGCCCCATCGGGAGCAATGCATTCTGGGGAGAGATTACCCAAACACAGAGAGTTCCAGAAAAGGTTCTGCCTGACACTTTGCAGAGCCCCAACCTGCAGGAGGGTCTCGAGGCCGCAGCCACCAAGGAGAGCCGTTGTGAGCCCCAGAGGCGGACTCCCCCCCGTTTCCTCCCTCATGGCTTTGTCATTTCTGAACTCATTTTTGTTCTAACTGTCGCTGCTCCCTGGACAGCCCCCAGCTGACAGTCAGCCTGGTTCCTGTTTTGAGAAATCTGATTGCAAATGTCTTAGAAAAAAACGGGCCCTAACGGCCTTTTCAAAATGCAGACCAATTTTCCTCTCCCAGGCCTGGTGTTCAGTCAATCCGAAACCCAGTGAACAGGGCACAGAGAAGGGTGCTGGAGATGTAGCCAAGGCACTCCCCACAGCTTTGCGCTCTGCTTCAAAGGCTTAGGACGCCATGGGGTCACGACCCTTATTTCACGCTACCCACATTTCACAGATGAGAAAACCGAGGCCCAGAAGCGGAGGGGAAGGGACTTGCCCAAAGTCACATGACAGCTAGGACCGGCCCAGGTTCCCAGGCCAGCCAGGCTTCCAGCATGCCAGCTCTCAGGCATGAGCAATCATGGTGGGCACACAGCTGTCGCAGATGCAGAACAGCCAGGCCCCGGCTCAGGCCTGAGTAGTAGACATGACGTGGACGTGGAAGCCAGAAGCCCTGATCTGGTGGCGAGGCGCCAGCCTGGACTACCTGTGACACAGGGCGAGCCGCTCACCTCCGGGGCTTCTGCTTCCCCACCCGTTCGGTGGAGACAAAACTGCACCTGTCCCACCTGCTGACAGGTTGCAGTGCGGCTCACACAATGGGAAAATACTCTAGAAGCCATAAAATGCTGGCCAAACCTCAGCAACGGTCCATATCCTGAAGAGAACGTGCCTACATCCTGAACAGTTTCAACTTTGATACCGGGTGCAGTGACATCAATAGTCTCACGGAGAGGTGGCAGCCGTGGTCCAGCTGCTGCAGAGGTGCCGGGATATCCTCTGGCAAATAGCAGCCACGGGACACCACGCGCAGGGCCGCCAGAGGAGGCATCGCAGGGGAGAGGGGCAGTGGGTGTCTCCCCCGCTGGGCTGGGGCACGCGCGCCACACCCTGCTCCCCCCCACCACCACCCCGGCCCCCAAAGCACTCTTAAACCCTACCCCAAGCCAGTGACCCTCCAGATGGGTGGGGGAAGACCAGGAAGACTTGCTGCCTCCCGCAAAACCTCACGCAAGTGTCGACCAGAGAGAGGGGGCTAGGAGTGGGGTGCTGCAACCCCAAGGCGGGGTGCCGGGAGTCGGGAAAGCTCAGGGATGGGGGATGCAGTCAGGCCAGGTGGCCGGTGGCAGGTAGAGGAGGGGACCCCACGGGGACCAGGGGCTGCCGGGAGGGGCACGAAGGGCAGCACGGGGCCCCTGTGGGAGAAGGCAGGAGCGCGGGGCCGCCGGGGGCGAGGGCAGGCGGCGTGTAAGAAGGGAAGGGAGGCAGTGGGGCAGGGGGCACTGCGCGGCCCGGGGAGCCGGCGGGGCCGGGAAGCCCCGGGTTCAGGTGCACTGGGCCTGGGGCCGAGGGGTCGGGTCGGGGTGGCCGAGCCCCGAGCGGTGGCCGGGGCACGGGGCACTGGGGGGGGGGGGGGGGAGGTCAGGGGCCAGCGGCGGGGTGGTCTGGGGCCGCGGGCTCCGGGTTCGGGGAGCGGGCCCGGCCGGCGGCCGCCTCACCTGGGTTCGGGCAGCAGGATCTTCTTGCTGGCGCGCGCGGCCGGCGTGGCCTTGCTCTTCTCCATGGCCATCAGGTAGCTCACATCGGCCAGCACCGCCTCCAGGTCCGCCATCTTGGCGGCGGCGGCGGCCTCTCCCGCCGCTCGGCTCGGCTCCGCTCCGCTCGGCGCGCTCGGCCCCGGCCCGGCCGCTCCGTCGGCCTCGGGCGCCGCCGCCCGCCTGGCCCCGCTTGGCGCCCGCGGCTCCGCTCGCCGCGGCTCACAGGCGGCGCCGCCCCATGGCGCCGGCTCGGGCCCGGCCCCGGCTCGCTCCGCTCCCGCCGGGACTGCAGTCGGGCCGCCGCCGCCGCCGCCGCCGCCGCCACCGCCGCCGCCCGCGCCCCGGAGCCGCCGCCGCCTCCGGCCCCGCCTGCCGCGCACAGCGCCAGCGAGCCCGCGAGGGGCCGGGCGGGCGGGCGGGCGGCGGCGCCCCCTGGAGGCCGCGCGGGCTGGCCCGAGCCTGACCCCCCTTGGCCGCGCGGACCCCTTCCCAGACCCGACCCTGACCCCGCCCCGGGCCTGGGCCGTGGCCCTTGACCCCAGACCTGGAACTCGCCGCGGGACCCGGGACCGAAGAAGACCCCGGACCCACACCTTGACCACAGCTCGGATCGTGACTCGGACCTCAGAATCCACAACAGACCGTGGCCCTCACGCCAGACTGGCACTTCAGAACATGATCTCGCGGACTTGGACCTCAGACGCTGGACGTAACCGCTGACTTCTGGGTCTTGGTGGAAGTGTCTGACCTGATATTAGTCCTGGACGACATTCCTGAGCCCGGCCTCCAAATAGGACCCCAGGACTGGACCTCGGACCACTGCTTTAGACCACTGCATTAGACTCTGTGACCCGAGATCACAGCCCCGTGGCTCTCTCCACACCCAGACCTTGACACTGACCCCAGATCCCCCACAGGACCCCAGATATAGTTTTAGGACCATGATCTCAAACACTGGTCCCATCCTGGTTACTAACTCCAACCTTGATTCGAACCCCAGACCCAGACCCAATATCAAGAACTCTGAACATGGGAGTGCCTGGATGGCTCAGTGGGTTAAGCATCTTACTCTCGATTTCGGCTCAGGTCATGATCTTACGGTTGTGAGACTGAGTCCCGCATGGGGGTCTGAGCTGGGTGTGGAGCCTGCTTAAGATTCTCTCTCTCCCATTCCCTCTGTTCTCTCTCTCTCTCTCTCTCTCTCTCAAAACAAACAAACAAACAAACAAAACAAAGTAACAACAACAACTCACTCTCAACATGGACCCAGGACCAGAACATCCAATGCAACCAGGGACCCAATCTAGACCTAGAGCACTTAACAGGTCACCATGAACTTGGGACTTGACAACTGCAGTCAGGCTCCAGGTCTATGCTAGCTCCAGTCCCCACCCCTTCTGTTCTAGACCCAACTCTTGACCAAGGATTTCCACTGAGGATAAAGGACCCTGCACCAACCTCCACCCTTCCTGGACCAGCTTGTGCTTGGCCTGCACCCCATCCCATCTATGGAATCTAATGGAATCATCATGATTCTACAACATGGGATCAAACCTCTCTCAGCCTAGGAGGACCCAGGAGTCTCAGTGGTGCCTGGTAAGGGAAATTCGCTGTACTGAGAACACTCAGGGTGGGGAAGGAAGGTCCATGTGTCTCAAAGCAGCGCCCTCTATCTCTATAGAGCCTCTCTCTGTTTTCCAAGGTGACAAGATCCCTTCCTAGTCCCCGGGCACATGGGACTCAAGCCTGCCTCATGCCAGTTTATGAACCTCAGGCCAGTAACCAGAACCCTCTGGCAAAGCAGAGCCCCCTCAGCCCCTCTCTGTGCATTTCTCAGGCTACCATCTGAGATCAGCACCAGAGCACATCAGGAATAGCAGGGTCCCTTCTCAGTGGGCAACACTACCATCCACCCAGATCCCCAAGTCAGAACTCCAGGTATCATCCTCAACAACTCCCTCGTCCCCTGGCCGAATCTCTCGCCACACTCTCTTGTCTGGCCTGAGAATCATCTTCTTCTTCTTCTTTTTTTTTTAATTTTTTAACATTTATTTATTTTTGAGAGAGAGACAGAGCATGAGTGGGGGAGGAGCAGAGAGAGAGGGAGACACAGAATCCAAAGCAGGCTCCAGGCTCTGAGCTGTCGGCACAGAGCCCGACGCGGGGCTTGAACTCAAGAACCGTGAGATCATGACCTGAGCCGAAGTCGGACGCTTAACTGACTGAGCCACCCAGGTGCCCCTGGCCTGAGAATCTTCTTAAACTTGTCCCCTTCTCAGGATCCCCATGGCTGCTACCCTGATGCAGGCCCTGACCAGAGACGCCTCTCCCAAATCTAGACCTGATGGAGTTACTAAGGACTTTGGGATCTGCTGAGAGTGGCGGATGGGGGTTGGGTGCTCTAGGCAACCCCCCCCCCCCACCTCTACTCAAAGCAGATCAGGTGAGCAAGTTCCTTAAGTCAAGGAACGGGGATGACTGGACCCTGCTCCCCTCTCCTGCCTGTACTGCCACCATTCTCTGCACCTGCCCACCCACCCGTTCTCACCTCTGTGCCATTGTTCTTTCCCGTGTCCAGAAGCGCTCTGTGGGCCTTCTTCCCTGGCTGACTCCTGCGCACCCTTTTAAGAAAAGACCCACCTCCTCCAGCCTCCCTGACCCCAAACTGTGTACATCTCCAATTGTGTTCTTAGCACCTATTTCCTTGATTTGAAAACATCATCAATTGCAAAATGTATCAAGTTTTTGAAGGGGGTGGGAGGGTGGAGCTTTATTAAATGTTTGTATCAGTTGGAAAAGGCATCCTGATGTTGGATATGCTGACGGGGAAAAAAGAAAAAAACAACGTACATACAGTCTCCAAGTGTAACTGATGCTCCTAGTTCATCTTTTGCCCCAGGGCCCACCACAGGACCTGACACAGAAGGGCATAGTCTGTTCGATCAATGAATGAGGGACTGAATGAATGAGCTCCTCAGCCCAACGTGGCATATAGAGTTTGGGGGCAGAACAGGGCCAGAGGCACACAAGGATGCCTCACAGGAGGCCTCTGGCCTCCCCTCCTCCTACCCCACCCGACTCTTCAACTCTCCAGGACTGACTACAGCCACACACTGGCCTGGGTTTTCTGGAACAGTCCCTAGTTTAGTTTAGTTTAGTTTAGTTTAGTTTAGTTTTACTTTAGTGTTTATTTTTTGAGGGGGGGGAGGGGCAGAGTGAGGGGGGTTGCAGAGGATCTGAAGTGGATTCTGTGCTGACAGCAGCGAGCCTGATGTGGGGCTCGGCTCATGAACTGTGAGATCATGACCTGAGCCAAAATCAAGAGTTGGATGCTCAACTGACTGAGCCACCCGGGTGCCCCCAGCCCCTATTTTAAAAATTCTTCCTGAGGGGGCAGCTACATGGCTCAGTTGCAGCCCCCCTTTTTTAATGTTTATTTTTGAGAGAGAGAGCAGTGGGGGAGGCACAGAGAGAGGAGGACAGAGGATCCAAAGTGGGCTCCATGCTGACAGAAGAGAGCTGGATGCGGGGCTTGAACTCACAAATCGTGAGATCACAACCGGAGCTGAAGTCAGATGCTTAACCGACTGAGCCACACAGGCACCCTGCCACTCTTAATCTCCGGGTTGTATGTTCAAGCCCCGTGGTGGATGTAGAAGTTACTTTTAAAAATACATACATGCATCAGTTCTTTCTGATGAACTTGTCAGACTAGAATCCCTGTGGGTTCTGAAAGGCCAGCCACCTGCTCCAGGAGGTGGCCCTACCTTCTCCTCCCCGGCTGAAAACCCTACGCTACCCCTGCTCAGGCCCAACCCACGTCCCCAGCAGGCCTGAAGCCGGGGTCCTTTGAGAGAAAGCCAGCCTCCAGGGCAGCCCTCGCTAAATCCTGGAACCCCAGAAAGTAGCTTCTGGAGCCCTGGGTGGGAAGAGGTTGAGGTGCGTCCTGGCCCTGGGGAGGCAGGTTTGGGGGGTGATGCTGCCCTCTAGTGGTTGAGGGAAGGTTGATTGTAAATTTGTTCTTTTCGTCCTTTTTTTAATTTCTTTTTTTTTTTTTTAATATTTATTTATTTATTTTGAGAGAGAGAGACAGACAGACAGACAGAGGGACAGAGAGAGAATCCCAAGCAGGCTCCGTGCTGTCAGTGCAGAGACCGATGTGGTACTCAATCTCATGACTTGAGCTGAAAATCAAGACTCAGACGCTTGACTGACTGAGCCACCCTGGCACCCCAGTCATTCTTTCTCTTAAGCCTTTGCCCGGGGCCCAGACCATGGCAACCTCCAGCTGGGATGCTGGGGGTGAAGGAGAAGCGGAACCCCATCTCTGCCCAGCTGGCAGACCCACAGGCGACACCGTCACATGGCATCTCTCCCAGATGACTAATGGGTATTGCAAACTTAAAGCATCCCACACGGAGCTCCTGCTCCCCACCCCACCCCCACCACCCAGCCCGTCCAACCTGCTCCCCTCCCACCTACCCATCCCAATTGTGGTTCCTCCTTCTTCCAAACACTTGGGAGTCATCCTTGATTCCTCTCTTCCCTTGCCTGCCCCCGCCCCCATGTATCCTCATGCTGTCATGCGGCCTGTCCTGTTGACTACCTGGCGTGTCTGTCTCCAAAGTATACCCTGAGTCCTTCCACTGCACCCCGCTAAGTCTCATCCAAGTCCCACCACCTCCTGCCTGGTGCTGACACCTGCACCGGCCTCCTCACTGGGCTTCCTGCCCCTCTTCTAGGCCTAAATCCAACCCCACCTCCTGTGACTGCTTCTGTACTAAGAATAGACACCCCCACCCTCCAGGGCCTGTAAGACCTACACCGTCGTGCCCCAGCCTGCCTCTCTCACTCTATTCCATTTCCCTTCCCCTTGCCTCTTGGTCTCTGGTCAGTCTGGTCTTCCCTCTGTCGCTACACCACGCTAAGTTCATTTCCACCTCTGGGGTTTTGACTTCAGAATTCCCCTTGCCTGAAGCGCCCTTTCGCTCCTCTCTGACAAAGAAGGCTCCTGCTCACCCCTGTATCTTGTGGTTGAGAGGTTCTCAGAGGGCTCTCCCTGGGTGGTTCGTTGTGGTCACTCTTCATTCCTCACACCTAGCATGGTGTGTGGCACAAAGTTAGAGTCACAAGGAGAGACAGGATTCAGTGGCGGCCCAGTCCAGCAGAGAAGACCTCTAAATGTATACCTCCAATTAAGCCGGCGAGAGCTACAATGTAAGGAGGTGGGGAGCTCAGAAGAAGGCAGTCAGGGGAAGGGTTGGAAGAGCGTCAGGGAGGGCAGGGGAGAGATGGGGAAAGTCACGAACTTGTGTACATGTGAGCATGAGTGAGGTTGGGGTGAGGACCGACATGTGCCAAGACCCAGGAGTGCAAGTTCCTTCTTGCTGGGGCCTCCGAGACTTTGAAGATCCGGGAGGATCAACTCGGGGCCTCCCTGACCTCACCAGGAGTGTCGGGATTGACCAGGAGAAACTCCTGCCTAACAGGGACAGCTACCTCTCTGATGTCCAGAGCTTAGACAGTGCCAGGCTCTGGCTGGGATGCCAGGAGTTCGCTTCATTCACTCACTCAGCCAACAATATTTGTTGAGCTCCTGCTACATACTAGGCACTGGTACTTGACCTTGAGGATCCAAGGCAGGGAGAGACAAACAATGACCTTACAGGCAAATTACACAGAATAATAACCACTGACATTTACTGGGTTCTCACTGTGTGCAGGGCACTGTCGATAGAGCCCAGATGATCTCATTTAGCGGGTGACAAATTATTATAAAAGCCAGAAGGCTTCTTAGGTAAAGTCAGGGAAACTTCTGAGGAAGGGCGTTTTTGCTGGAGCCACAAGGATGGAAGGAAAACAGCTTCGTTCGGGGCAGGGAAAAGAGCTTTTCAGTTATGTGGAACAGGAAGTACGAAGACCCTGAGGAAGGAAAGGGCTCTCTTACATGGGAGGCTCCACATCTCCAGGACGCTGGTCCTATGCTTCCTCCCGCACCGTCTAAGGCCCTTGTGGCCCCTTGGCCCCTAGGCACCGGCTCACAATCCGGGGCCGGGCTTCCAGACAGCTGGCTCCACGCGACCCGCCTTCCCGAGCAGCGCCTCTCCGTGGAACCCTCGGGAAAGGTCATACAGTCTCGCACTGCCCCTGCCCAGCCTCCTTTTCCGCCTCAGAGCCTTAGCCCGGATTTGGCCTCGGCCAGTGGCCCCGCCCCGCCCCGCCCCGCCCCGCCCCGGCCTGTGCCCCCGCCCCACCCCGCCCCGGCCTGTGGCCCCGCCCCGCCCCGGCCTGTGGCCCCGCCCCGCCCCGGCCTCGGCGGCGCCGCGCACCCGTCCTTCTCTAGCGCGCGTGCGCGCCGGCGTCCCTTGCTCCTCCTGGCGCTGAAGCACGCCGTGATCGCGCCGAGCGCGTTTGTCCCTGGACGCGTCTGGCCCGCGTGTAAGTGTCCGAAGCGCGGCCACGCTGACCCCCGTCATCTCCACGCTGTGGCCAGCGGTACTTGCAGTGTCCGGGAAAGGGAGGATGTGTGTGGAAAAGACTTGGGGTCGAATGCTAGTGTCACCTCGTAGTGCCCTGGCTGGGTGCCCCAGGCCAGTTACTTAACGTCTCTGAGCCTTGCCCTCCCAGCCTGACCTCACGGGATTGCTTTGAGGTTTAACGAAGATGCAGTGCTTGCTGAGTGGTCATTGTCACATGTGGACTATTTGGACCTCACTTGGATCTCCCTCTAGGCATCCTCTGTGGACTCTTTTCTCTCATTTCTTTTCTTCTCTTTCCCTTTCTCTCCCTCTTTCTCTGCCTTTCCTTTTCTGGATCATTTGGGGGTGTTTTCCCTCTGTGTCTCTTTCTGCTTCTGTTCCTTCTGTTTTGCCATCTTAGCACTCTCATGACACACTCTGGGGGGACGGCAGCTGGACCTTCGTGTCCGCCGTAACTCTCTGGAATGGGTATTTGGCAGAGGCAGAAACTGGGTCACAGCACTAGGCTGAGAGCAAACTCAGGTGCCTGCTCTCACTTTCCTGCCCGCTAGGGTGTCAGCTCTGAGCTTTTCCTTCCAGGTCCGGGTACCTGGAAAGGTGGAGGTAGGACGGGTCTCCCCAGCCAGCAACTGCCAGGCCTCCTCTGTCGCCTCGCAAATGGCACTTAGCACAGAACTGGCCTGGGAGGGAGGAGGAGAGCTAGGATTGTTCTCCTCCGCCGCCCCCTGACTAGCTATATACATGTACCTATAGTGCAAATGAAATGCGGGGTCCCTTGTTTAAAAATTATTAAGATTTCAAGATAGAAAGAAAGGAAGGAAGGAAGGAAAAAGGGAGAAAGAGAAAGAAAGGGAGAAAGAAAGAAAAAGGGAGAGAGAAAGAGAAAGAAAGAAAGAAGAAAGGAAGGAAGAAAGAAAAAGGGGCACTCAGTCAGTTAAGCATCCAACTTCGGCTCAGGTCGTGATCTCACGGGTCATGGGTTGGAGCCCCATGTCGGGCTCTGTGCTGACAGCCTAGAGCCTGAAGTCTGCTTGGGATTCTGTGTCTCCCTCTCTCTCTGCTCCTCCCCTGTTCATGCTCTCTCTCTCTCTCAAAAATAAACGAAAACAAAAGATTTCAAGGTTTTAAAAAAAAGGGACGCCTGGGTGGCTCAGTCTGTTAAGTGTCCAACTTCAGCTTGGGTCATGATCTCATGGTTTGTGAGTTCGAGCCCTGCGCTGTGAGCGAGGAGCCTGCTTCAGATCCTCTCTCTCTCTCTCTCTCTCTCTCTCTCTCTCTCTCAAAAATAAACATTATAAAAAGAATTCAAGATGGCAATGGCAGAACATTAAACTGAGGAACCGAGTGTGGGGGTCCTGAGTACAGGGCCCTGTAACAGTGTAGATCACTTACCCATGAGGTCAGTCCTGCCTCCCCCTCCCATACACCCACCTTTCATTACGCTCAGTAAATGCCCTTATCCCACCATTCCTGGTATAGATGAGGGTGTGTTGAGCTACTTAAGGCTAACCTCCGCCCCCCCACCCCCCACCCAAGGAGTTCGAGGAGCCACGGGAGAGGGGTGGATGCTCAGAGGGGCACGGGAGAGCTGCAGCAAAGGCAGTAGTCCCTGGCCCAGTGTTCACATACATCTGCTGCTGACCCCAGGGCCCTCACTTCACCTCTCTGAGTTTTGGCTTTGTCATGTATAGAATGAGGACACCTGTCCCCTGGGCTGGGGTGTGAGAATGAAATGGCATCATGTGTACACAGAGAGGCTAGGGAACTAGGTGGATAGGACTGACTCAGGGGCTAGTCTTAAGGTAGGTTTTATTAGCCA
Organism: Prionailurus viverrinus; assembly: GCF_022837055.1. Classification (NCBI taxonomy): domain Eukaryota; kingdom Metazoa; phylum Chordata; class Mammalia; order Carnivora; family Felidae; genus Prionailurus; species Prionailurus viverrinus. Next base: position 106,246,420 of record NC_062570.1, read on the forward strand.
AGACACTTCAGCTAAGTTGTTCAATATCCATAACCCAGTTGCTCACCTTTAAAATGAGGATAGGGGTGCCGGGTACCCGGCTCAGTTGTTTAAGCATCCGACTCTTGATTTCAGCTCAGCTCATGACCTCACGGTTCCTGAGACTGAGCCCTACGTGGGGCTCTGCGCTGACACTGCCGAGCCTGCTTGGGATTCTCTCTCTCTGCCCCCCCCCCCCCCCCCCCGAGTGTGCCCACGTGCACACACGCATGCCCTCTCTTCTCTCAAATAAATTAAAAAAAAATAAAATGACGATAATAATGGTATACTTGCTGTGAGGATTATAGGAGTAACTACATGTAAGTGCTTAGAACAGTGGCCCTTACTTAGTAAGGCCCACTAGGTGCCAGCTGTTTTCACGACACTCCTGTTGCCTGCCAAAGGCACAGAATGTCCAGGTTAATCCTTTTTGATTGGAGGGGAAATGGGAAGGGCTTCTGGAGGAAGAGATGTTTGAAGGAAGATTTTCATAGTTGCAGTGAGGGTAGCACATCTTTTTTTTTTTTTTTTAACGTTTATTCTTTTGGGACAGAGAACGAGCGAGCAGGGGAGGGGCAGAGAGAGAGGGAGACAGAATCCTCAGCAGGTTCCATGCTGTCAGCACAGACCCTGATGTGGGGCTCCACCCCAGGAACCACGAGATCGTGACCTGAGGGGAAACCAAGAGTTGGAAGCTTAACTGACTGAGCCATCCAGGCGCCCAGAGGGTAGAACATTTTAAACACAAGTTGTCGTTCAAGGTCTCTTAGAAGCACCTACCGTGTGCCAGCCATGGTGCTTCCCATTTTACAGATGCCAGTAGCAGGATGAGTTTACTGAGTTTAGATATGACCCTGGAGGATTACGTAAGTTTTTTGTGTGCATCCGAGGAAGATTAATTCATAGATGAATGCAGGCTATATTGGATAGAGCCACCCCCCCCCCCCCCCCCGAAGAGGCTAGTAGCATTAGCACGTGAAAGAAGGGTAAAGATGTATGAGGTAATGGAAAAAGTGAAGTTTGAGAACATGGCAACAGATGGACTGCACTGGGGAGGGATGGGCCTCTGGGGATCCGAGCTGTTGGGAACGTCACCTATTAGGTGCCAAGCTCTGCACCAGCCACCGTGGACGATGTGAGCCACACAGACTCCTCTCTGTCCTCGTGGAGCTTCCCGGCTAGCTGGGGAGATGACCTCTGCGTCCCCAAAGCTAGTAGGGTACTGTGGGAGCACATGACCCAGTCTTGAACAGGAGGGACGGTGGCTTCCCAGAGGAAGTAGTAGATAAACTGAGGCAGGTGCACCAGCAGAGGGAACAGCAAAGGCCCAAGGAGGGTGGGACTGAATAGTTAGGTATGGGTGGAGAGGAGAAGGAAGGGCAAATGTTGAGTGAGGAAACTGAGCCCTTTATCCTGAGAAACACACTAAATGGGTTTTATTTAAAAAAAAAAAAAATTTTTTTTCAATGTTTATTTATTTTTGGGACAGAGAGAGACAGAGCATGAACGGGGGAGGGGCAGAGAGAGAGGGAGACACAGAGTCAGAAACAGGCTCCAGGCTCCGAGCCATCAGCCCAGAGCCCGATGCGGCGCTCGAACTCACGGACCGCGAGATCGTGATCTGGCTGAAGTCGGACGCTTAACCGACTGCGCCACCCAGGCGCCCCTAAATGGGTTTTAATCAAAGTAGTCAAATTGGTCTTTTAAGGAAAATGTTCTGGCTGCAACATGGAGGACAGGGGTTGGAGTGGAGGCTGGGAGGCTCATGCTGTGGTCAAGGTTCCAGACAATGGTGGCTTTGAGTAGGGTGGCAGAGATGAGACAAGCGAGAGGCAGATGGGTTTCTGAGATGGCCAGGACGCAAAACTGACACTGTTCCTCCCCCTGCTCTGGCAACATCCAAACATGGCCACATCCACATCCGTCCTCAGGAAACCAACATGAAATCAGCTCCTTGTCCAAGACCCTGTCCTTTTCTAGAATGTGCAGAATTGTAGACGGTCATTAACTGTCAGCTTGGGAATAGGATGGGCAGGGACTCCCCACTCCCTTGAAGATAGTGGTGGGAGGAAGGACTTCCCAGATGGGGGTTCAGCTCTCCTGAGACGCCACAATCGGGGCGAGGAGGCAGTCGGCTGGCAGCACCTGGCACGCTGGCTAAAGGCTGCGAGCTCGTACTCAACAAGCCAAGTGATGAGAAGGAGCAGGATGCAGTGGCACAAATGCTGACTGGAGCCTGTCTGGCCCGGACCTTGCTCGGTGACCTTGAGCAGGCAGTGTCGAAGGGCCTGTTCTGCAGCTTTAGTGGATGGAGGTTGGCCTCGAATCTCCAGAGATGGCAAGATTAGAAATCCCCAGGCCTTCTCAGGACAGCACCATGGGAGAGGCAGGGGGACTGCAGGGGATCATTTTCACATCCATCAAAAAGTTCACCTTGATGAAGTAAAGTATCATGGTGTTTCTAGAAGCAAGTAATGCTTTCTGTCATAAAAGAAAAAAAAAAAAAGGCAAGTACTACAGGCGCATAGCAGTTCTGCTGCTTCTGCTCAGAGGAATGAAGCAGGCAACCTTGGCCTCCAGCACCAGAGCCTGCACGACCTTCTCTTTCACGCACACACACACCAAGGCAGAAAAGGTTTTGTTTTTGTTTTTGTTTTTAAAACCTTTTTATTAAAAAAACACCCCCCCCCAAAAAAAAACAAAAAAAAAACAACCCCCAAAACCCAAATCAAAATATTTCCCATCGGAGTCTATTTCTTTTTTTGTCTTTTAAAAATTTTATTACACAAATATTTCCCATTCCCACGTGTCAGAGGAAAGAGGTCCTTGCTCTTTCTAAAACCAATAGTGGAGAACGTTTAGAAAACAAAAGTCCAACTAGGTTCCCTCCTTCCCTGGCCCAAAATAACCCCCATGTGTCAAATGAGATAGCAGGACTTGCCCCCTTAATGCTTACATTTAATTTAAATTTTTTAGCACAACATTGGAGATTGACTCTAAATCAGCAACAAAAAATATATATTTACAATATTTCTCCGAAAAACAAAAAAACACAACCAAACCCTTTAAACATAGTGACTTTAGGAGTTTTATTTATGGAGCAGTTATTTTTTTAATCACCAAGTGATTTTATATTATATATATATAAATTTTCTTCCTTTCCTTTGTGGTTTTTCGCCCCGGTGCTCGGAAAGATGGAGGCGGGGTGTCTGGCCCTGCGGTCTGAGGAGGGCAGGCTCTCCTGGCAAGGCCACATCTCAGAGCAGATTGCAGGAAATGCGATGGGACTCCCGGGATCCTCTGTCCCCAGAGACATTTCTGTCCTCCACACGGACCAACCCTCACCTCTAAAAACCGTTTCCCCCCTTCCAGTCCCAGAGATAAAGGAAACCCGGCAAGGGCGTAGGTCCAACTGCTGCCCTCCTGGGCTCCCTTTCCTGCTGACCAATTTACGTGCACGGTAAAAATGCTTGTTTTTCCAAACCAAAAACAACCAAAAATTAAAACCAAAACCCCAAAAAACCCAAACCATCAGCTTGGAAATTTCTGTGGATGAAATGTCCCAAAGTCAGAGGCACTCTCCCGGCACAATCCCTGCTCTGAGGGGGTCTCTCCACCTCCCCTTTTATAAAAAGACAACAAAACAAAACAATCTTTTCAGTACTTTCCACAGGAGCAACCAAAAAAAGGCAGGAAGCTTCCAATTATAGGTCATTAACAATAATATTAATAAGGTTTTTGCTCAATACCCAGGGTTCTTTACAGAGAAGTTCCCCTAACTGAGGCACTCTGGAATAAGTCACTGGCATTTCCTCAAAGTTTCAGCCCCAGGTTACTGGGGCCTGGAGACCGATGGAAGGGGCAGAGGGTCGTGGGAGCAGACTGCTGCTTTTAAGGAGCAGCCAAGAGAATCAGCAGATTGGAAGAAACAGACACAATGCCACCCCTTACCAGGACCCAGTTTTCTCTCAGGAGGCCAGTCAATGCCAGGGTCGAAGCTGGGCTAGGTGGCAAAGAGGGGGCCCCTCTGCCTCTATTGCTTTGGAAGTGGCGAGTGTGCAGTTGGCGTCTCTCCTCAAGGTGGCTCACGTTTCAGACCCCCGGGGCCTGGGCTCCGTCCCCTCCCCCTCCCCTGTAGGGTTTCCTCCCCCTGGAGGGTTTTGGGAGGAGGGGAGCCTGAGGCTGGGCTGCAGGAAAGGGGCCAGGAAGGGAGGGGCCGGAGGACGAGAAGGCGGGGCAAGGTTGTGCTATCGCTATCCTCACAGGTGGGGAGCAGAGTGCAAATCCGCATCCGTCCTTTATAAGCTCTTGCCACAGGCTGCTGCTATTGAGCATCTCCTCACACACTTAAATATTGACCCAAAAGAAATTCCGACCTTTCTTTCCTTTTTTTTTTTTTTAAAGTGCAAAAAGCTCTCTGCTGCCCTAGAGAGAGGATCTTTGGACAGGCCGTTCAATGCAAAGTAAAAGGGGGCAGCTGATGGGGCTCAACACAGGGCGGTGGGGTGGGAGACACCATGCTCCCCTCCCTCCCTCCCTCCACACACACGTGTAATACACTCAGCCACACACACAGAGGCACATGCACACCCCCTTCCACGGCTGCAGGCAGAGGGCAGGTGACTGGCTTCAAAGCAGGACCCCCCCTCCCCCCCACAAGGTGCCAGATCAGTGAGCCACTGGGGCTAAACACAGGCCTGGGCTCTGGGGGCTACACCCACTGGAGACCCAGAGCCTGCTGGGAGGCAGGTGGGACCGAGCCCAGCTCTCTGCTCTCCCCAGCCGGGGGATATCGGCTGCTCCCTCTGAGGACACGCATCCTGGGAAAGTCCTGTCCAGGCAGGAAGGAGGAACATGTGGAAAGGGCAGTGGGAGGCTGACGAGGGAGGGGAACAAGGAGATGGTGCCTGTCTCAGAATCTGCCTAGGAAGCAATAAAATGGGGGTGTCCCTGGGGTACACAGTTCCGGCTCCTCTGAAGAGCTTCAACCCCGGTAAGTGCAACAAGGACCTCGTAGAGACTAGCGGGCAAGTCTGGGGTGGGGTAACCTCATTACGTGAACCACCACGAGCATCGGACAGGATCAAGCTACAGGGAGGGGGAGAGCGTGGACACGGATGAGAGGTTTTAGACACCTCAACAGCACCAGTATGATCGGCACGGGTCTAGCCTTCCCGGGGCTGCTGCTGGCCCCTCCTGCATACGCGGGGAGAGTGTGGTAGAGGAGAGACACGCACTGGACACCACAAGGAGAACCTGGCCATGGAGACAGGGCCGCTTTCTTCCCTGGAAATTTGCTCAGAACCAGGCACGGCTGGGGACCGTGGATGGGGAGAAGGGCCCCAGGGCCCAGCACAGATGACGGTTGCACAGACACCCCAAACTGAGAGCCTGGCCTCCTGGCCGGTGAGTGAGCGGGCGGGCGGGCAGGCGAGCAAGCGAGCAGGCACCTTGACAGCACAGAGCCTGTGCTTTCCCCTCAGATTCGGATCAATTTGCTTGCTACTCCTTTCTCCTTAGGAGGGAGAGGAGCAGGCAGGTAAGCCTGGTGTCTACCACCCTCTCTGCCCAGCCTGTAGGGAAAGGGCTCAAGGGACAGGAGAGCAGAGAGGGAGTGTGACGCTGGCCTCGGAGCCCGTGCAGGGTCGGGGAGAGAGGCTCTCCTGGCTGGGGAGTCAGGGGAAGATCGGTTTCCTGTTCAGTCTGGGCTGTGTGTGTTTTAGCTGATCTTCTGTATCAGCTTCTCGTCAGACAGGCAGTAGAGACTGTTGATGGACAAGTCTGAGATGAAGTGCTCGCAGGCTTTTCGAGTGATCTGCTTACATCCTCGAAGGTCAATCAAGGTGACATTGGCGATGCGCCGTAGGTAGATCAGGGTCTGGTCTGTCAATTTATTGCAACCTGTGGGGAAAGTGACAACGAGGACAATGCTGGGTACATACTGCCACAGGCGCCTGCCTCTGCGGCTCGATTCCCAGCTCTTTCCTTTAAAATGCTCAGCAAAAGCCCTCTGTGTCTTGTAACTACCTGGCTCAGAGACGGGAAGTGCCCCCTGATGCCTCACTCCCTGCACTGCAAAGCTGACCAGGCTGTGGCTGGCAGTTGGCCATGACCTTAGGCACCTGACAACTACTTGGGCCTCCACCCCCATCAGTTAAAACAGAGAGCGAGAAATCAGAGTCCTTGTTCAGGTGTGAGGAAACGAGTTAACACTGTTCAGTCAACAGACCCAAGTTCATTGTTTTACTGGTCAAGTTCCAGGGAGGGCTGGGCCCTCCAGGAGGCACGGGGTACCGTCTGTCATGAAACATCACAGCAGCATACCTGCCATGTTGAGCTCTGTGAGGGAGTAGCGAGTGGAAGACCCGACAGCGGTGAGCAGATTGGAGGACTGATCTGTCAGGTGGCTGCAGTGACTGAGGTCGAGTCGAGAAAGGAGGGGCATGTGGCGAATGATGAGGCGAAGTGTGGCGTCCGTGATGTCAAGGCCTGCCAGCCGGAAGTCAGTCATGTTCCGGAGCTTGCTGCGATTGTCCTGACCTGCACAGAGAAGAACCTAGGTCAAAACTCTTAACTCTGGTCCAGCTCCAAAGCCTCAGGCAGCTTCAGCTCCTTCCTGGCCAGGCCTTCTTGCAGCGGTTGAGCGAACTGCCCACACCCAGCCCTGCCTGTAGTGAGCAGTGTGTGGGGGCAGTTTCTAGGAAACCAGACACGTTTTCTTTCTTCCCAGCTGCTAGATTATGCCTCACTTATAGAGCGAAAGGGTATGTGTGGAATGCTCCACCCCTTTCCACACTCCCACACTTTTTTAGACCATAATGCAAACAGCTTTTAATGTTCCACCTCAACCATGAAGCCTTCCCGGCCTTCCTCAGGATTATACTCTCTGGGCCCCAAACTCCAATACCCCTGAGACGGAGTAGCCCCTCCTTTATCTGCAGGCAAGTAACTGGCTGTCAATAGCTAACCTTGAGTCCATTGCTCTGTTCTCCATTTGTACTCATCCACAGCATCATTTGTAACACTTTTTTAGTTTCTGAGGACAAAGTCTGTCGAAAGACAAAGCTACCCTCAGGTGACCACAGAGAAGTCAGGCCCAGAGCACACCTGGTTTATCAGCCGGTGGAGTCAGCAAGTCCCGAATTTGAGGGTCCTTGATTCCCACTGCCCACCGAAGATCAAGGGTCCTGAGAAGGGGGCAGCTGGAGGTGCTGAGGGCAGAGACTGCAGACCAGGAACAGCCTGCTAGGAGGAGGTCTTTCAGTCCTGCAGCGGGAAGAAACAGACATGCAATCGTATACTCTATCAGCACATCCAAAGCCTCAACGACGAGCTGATGTGACCACGGTAAAATGGATTCTCAGTCTAGAAATCCAGTTCAAAAATTCCTATGGTCTCCTATATGACATTTTCTAGCTTTGGTGGTAAAACCAATTACTTAGTTCCTACAGGAGCAACGTAGTATGCGAGACACTGTCTTCCTAAGACCTCAAAATGCTGAGGGGAACAAAGCATTCTAAGGGGCTGATCATGGCAACATCTTACTCAAATCTCTTCAGTGGTTGTGTTGAGAAGACCCATTCTCTTCATTGTCCGGGAAAATGATTGGCTAGTCCAGCTAGTCTGGGGTGCCGCCTGGGGACTGGCAGTTAAGGTGGCCCTGGGTGAATCCCTTGTTAAGCAGAAAGACAACAATGGAATGGGACTGTTGCCCTAAATTGCCCTAAAGCAGTTTTAAGCACTGCCTGTAACTCAGCTTTCCCTGCCTGCTCACCTGGCAGTCTATTGACGAGCCACGTCAGTTGTTTTTTGGAGATGTTGGTCCAACTGAGGTCCAGGCTAACTGGTTGCCTCTTGATGATGCCACTGAGGGCCTGGGGTACAATAGCCTTACACCTACTCAAGTCAATTTTTGTCCAAAGTCTCTTGTCGCAGCACCTGTGACAGAAGGAGAGAACACTAGCCGTCAATAATGTGATACTCCTTGTCAGAGGAGCTCCCACCAAAGGGTACTGCAGGCTTCTAGAAAACACAGAGCACCTGGAGTGTCACCCTCCCCAGGTTCTTCTATTAAGCAGACAAGGATCATGCCCTGCTGGGGTTTTTTTGTTTTTGTTTTTTTAATCCTCAGACAAAAGGGCCTGTCCTCTATGGCAGCCCGACAGGTTAAGTAGCAGGCAACTTGACCAGTTCACCGATTTACTTTGGAAGGGCTGGGAATACAGCGCAGTGGTTAGGAACACACGACAAACAGTATACTATACTCTCTCATGTGCATTAAAATGGTATGGCTCCCACCAAAGTGTACATAAGGAATTATTTAAAAAATTGACTTCCTGCTGCCTGAAGCCTTAGGCTTGCCTTCATTCTCTCCTTTGTCAGTCATACCCAGCTGCCTGAGATGCAGGCGTTCCTCAGCATATCTACAGTCAGTCCTCCTTTAAGCTCTAGAACGAGCCCACTACTGTATCAGGCAGAAAGAGGCTCTTTATTATCGGGCCTGGAGAGTCTTCTTCCCATCTTGCGTTTCTGCCTCAGGGCTATCTTTATATTTTCTGGTCCAGTCCAGGCCAGAACTGAAAGCGAAAGGCCTGCCTTTCCACTGCAATCTACAGTCCACAGGCCACAAATAGCACTGCAACATGCAGGCTTCTGTTTAATATTTTACAGCCCCTGCCTCCCAGCCCGGCTCAGAGTCTGGTTGGCAGGGGAAGGGGAGACAGCACATAATGGCAGTCTTATGTGGCTCAGCCTGGAAACTGAGGAATAGAGCCAGGCAGGCCCACTAGCTCTACAAAGAGAAAATATTAGGAGAATTTGGGTAGATCACATATTAATTCAGATTTGGGAAATAAAACTAGTGTTTGTAAAGAATGAGGTCTTTATTTAAAGACTGAAAATATTTCACCAGTGGCACATAAGACTTCTATGGCAGAAACAAGCTGCTTATGATAGAGCAGTGTATCAGAAGCCCCTGGAAAAAGTGTTAAAAACAGTTTGCTTGGCTCCACCCCCAAAGCTCTGACTCAGGCCATACTGAAACGGACCCTGAGAATCTGCGTTTCTAACATGACCCCAGGTAATGCCAGTGGTCCAAGCATCACCCTTTTGAGAAGAAATGGTAGGTCTTATTGGGATAAGAACAAACAACTGGAAAACTGTGGAAACATTCAAATTTTTTGAAAAGCATGTCCACCCCTTTCATTAGATGGAGAGGTAATTGAGGCAGGGGCTTAAAAGCAGTCATCTGTGTCACCAATAACAGTGACCATCACATCATCACAGGCTCTCAACAGATGTGTGATGAGTGCAGCTTACTTGAGGGGGAAAACTGTCGCAGCTCTGTGGACTGAAGTTTTAGCACAAACTATAGAAATCCATCCCCCAGATCAGTTTCATATGTTCAGTAAAAAGAGAGATGGGAAAGGTGGGAGCAGGGAGAGGAAGCAAAGGGCCGCACTTCCCTGAAGGGCCACACCTATAGGCACGACTGGCCACATCTATAACAGGACCCACTGTCTAGGGAACAGACAGAGTGGATTCAATCCTTTAAGACCCAGCAAGCCTCCAGATGCCAGGACGCATGCAGTTCTCTTATGGAAAACCTGCCACCTGCTCCCATACCCCTATTCCTGATCCCTGTATCCCTGCTCACCATTTATACCACGTCTTGCACACTCGCATACATTCACAAAGTTCTCTGCGGCTGAGGTAGCGGAAGACAGACATCCAGACCTCCCGCTGCATCCAGCTTTCGTCTCCATCCTGAGCCCAACTGCCCCGGCCATTCAGCCTGGCTGCACCCCCCTCCTCTGCACTGTCATCTTCCTCCTCCTCCTCCTCCTCTTCCTCCTCCTCTCCCCCCAGCCCCTCCTCATCCCCACGCTGGGGGGTTCGGGCTGGGCAGTGCTGTACTAGCACGCGGGGGGAATGGCGAAGGTTGGCAGAGGAGGCCGTGATGGCCTGCAGCTTGGGCACAATGGATGTCCCGTGGAGCTCTTTGGTGGGCCTCTGTAGCGTGACAGTGAGGTACGATCCCCGGATCTTGGCTTTCTCAACTTCAGACAGCTCCTTTTTGCCGCTGGGATTGTTCTCCTTTTCCCGTACCATGGTGCGCTCTGTGGCCTGCAGCCGCAGCAACTGCCGCCGTTTGAAGCGCTCATCCCGGCTGGCACTGTGGTGGTCGCTGGGGCCAGCCCCAGGGGATGACCGAGTCACCATACCCCGAGGGGAAACCGGGTCATGGATGAGCTGTAGCATAGAAGTGGGTGAGTGAGGCGGGGGCGTGAGGGGCTCGTCGCAGCTCCGCAGGGGCCGCAGGACTTTGGCTTGCACGGATTCTTCATCACTCTCTTCCATTTTCCGCTTCTGCAAAACAGGCCCCCAAAAAGTCACATCAGTGCTTTCTCCAAAACCCTCTACATTTACGGGGTGAGCCTCACTACTGCTCTCAGGAGACTAGAGAGAAGACAGATCACCGCTCTCCTATGGGGAAAGGGGTACCTGCATGCTACAGGGTGGTCACCTCCTCAGAGTCTAGTCTGCAATCTGCCTCGATCAGCAACCGAGCTCAAGTCTGTGCCGAGAAAGCTGATTACAGAACAAAACCCTTAAAATAGGTCACTTGGGAAATCTACCTGTGACAAAAAGGTTTGTGTTCAAGTATAGAGGAGTGAGATCCAAATTTGGGCTGCACGATTCCACAGCCCACCTTATTCATCTCTTGCCCCAATTTCTGGATTATAACTCCCTGGATAAAGATACCCTTTAAAGAGGCCACAACTTTACCCCTATGCAATCTGACCGTTTTTAGTTCTATCTCTAATTTAACTCCTTCACCCAGGAGATGCTTTTGACAGAAGAGAGATGCCTGTGGTAGAAGAAAAGCAGCCTCCATATACCATTTAAACTGGAACGCAGAATCTGACAGAAGTAAACACCACTTTTAGCTCCACTGGTGTCTGAGCTGGACTCCACCAGGCTGCTTCTTCCACTCAGCACCCTCCCCTATCCTTAGAGACCAACTGCATGGAATATAAAGCAGAGAATGAGAACCTCTGAGGAACCACCCTGCTCCAAAGGAAGCTACTCTGGATGAAAAAGAGGAATTTTGGTTCAGTGAAACTGACATTCCATAAAGGTCCACGACCTCATCCTACGCCACTTGTCTCCTTCTGGGGCCACCATGACTCCGCCGTGATGAGGCTGAACCAGTGTTCCACTAGGGATCAGTGAGCAGTGGTTCACATTTTCCTCAAGGAGATGGTTTCTGTCCCTCAGCAACAAGCCTGCTCCCTTTCCTCTACATTCATAGGGCACTGTGGTTGGAAGAGAATGACTACCTTGTGGGTGCTGGCTTTTACAATGCAAGAAGGCAATACTAACATACAGCCACCTGGGGCACCTGGGTGGCTCAGTCAGTTAAGCATCTGACTCTTCGTTTCGGTTCAGGTCATGATCTCATGGTTCATGGGTTCGGGCCCTGCGTCAGGCTCTGTGTTCACAGCACGGAGTCTGCTTGGGATTCTCTCCCTTCCCCCCACCCCCTGCCCCTCTCCAACTTGTGTGCACACATGTGCTCTCTCCCTCTCTCTCAAAATAAATAAACTTAAAAAAGATAAAATGAGGCATCTTCCCCCTACCTGCTGTGGCAGGGAGGCAAACACCGCCACTACTGCCTCCACTGTCGTCAATGAAGAGAAAATGTTTAAGAACCCCTAGTTTAAGAACTTGGGATAAGGAGAACTTCAGCACTAGTCCACTCTAGAAATCCCTGCTCTTCAAACATATATAGAATGAAAATTCAGTCACCTCAGTACCCAAGTGGGAAGAAACAGACAGACCAGGAAACTTGTCCCTACTCCTGTGCAATGCGCCTGGAGGAGACCACTGCGCCTGGATGGCTGCCACTAGGCCAGCTGCCTCCTCTGTCTGTGCCCTCAACAGGTCTTATTCCTCCTGGCCTGATCAACCAGAGTCCTCTTGGCCCTTTGGTATTACCCATCGGGCCAGCAATGTCAGCTACTCAGGGCCAAGGTCATGGCACGGGTCCCCTTGCAGGGAGGGGCTGCCTGTGTAGGGCACAAGGGTAGGGTTTTCTGTAGGGCCATAAAGGTGAAGAGGACAAAAATGTGAGCCCGCTTAACTGGAAACTCCGGCACACCACTGTATTTACTAGCTGCCTCAGGTCACTGCCTTCCCTCTAGTGTCATTCCTCAGGAGCAACCGTGCTCGCCTCACTGCCCTCCTCACACAGCCTAGCTATGCTGCCTCTTTTTCTAGGGTCTCAGAGTGTAAGAGGACCTCAACAATTTGCAGACCCCAAGTGGAACAATATTCAGTAACACAAAAACTCAAACAAAAGAAAACCAAATAATTAACCAAAGAGGGGGGAAAAAAAGTTATCAAACAAAATACAAAATCATCTCCATGGTCCGAAAAACCATGTGAACAAAGACGCAAAGGCAAACAGACTCTAGCCATCCCCTAAGCTCGACGTTTCTTTTCTTCTCTGGTGCAGTCTGGATAAAGCTTCCTTACCTGGGCTTTCTCTGAGTTGTCCTCCTGGTAGCACTTTGGACACTCCCAGCAATTTGGCAATTCCTCATTAAGCAACCCCTCTCCATCCATCTAGAGGAAGACAGGGATGTTAAAAATCTGTCTCATTTAAAAAAAAAAAAAAAGCCTGTTTCTTAAGGCTCCTTTATCAAACAATAACAGCCACATGGTTGGGAAGAACCTGGAAGTTTTACCCATTTGTAAACACATCGGCCCATCGGGGAGAAAAACCAAGAGTCATTCAGCCCCACTCCTAGCCGCTAGGAGACTGGTCACCTTCACTCTTGGTTACTTGATCAAAGTTAGATTCCACGAGGAGATTCCCAAGAGTCTGCGTCAATCTGGGGTCTGCAGACTTCTATATGTATCTTTCCCGACACATTTATTTCTTGAGCATCTCATGCCTCTCTGCTAAAGGAACTGACCACACTATTCGGAATGGTGCCAGACCTCATCTTGACAGTGGGGCATAGTAATTATGATTGCTTGGGTTCAGAGACTGTAGCCTAGTCTCTGTGACTCTGTTCTCAACTGTACAGTGCACATAAATACTCCTATAAGGGTGTGGTGAGGATTAAATGAATTACTTGTTAAATAACGTGTTTAGATAAAAGCTTGACATACAGTAAATGCTTCGTTTATCAGCATGGAGAGGATACCTTAATTTTACTGATCTTAAGATGCATATTTTTTTTCACATTTGAGTATTTCTAAAATTGAGCTGCTTCTCACAATTAACCGTATCTTACAATCATTGTCAGCCAGGTGGCAGTCATGATATAGCTGACACCTTTGGAAAAATCGACAAAGTACCAGCACCAATGCCCTTTAAAGAATGAAGAAACAGGGTAGATCCAACTTCACAGGGCTATCTTAAAAGATGTAAACAAGAGAATGCATATAAAACAATGGTTGTCCACCCCAGCCACATATTAGTATCACTTAAGGAGCTCTGGCGCATACTTAGGCCCAGGGCCCATGCTTAAAGATTTGATGCTACCTCCTAAAGACTGTATCAGGTTCCCTATCACTTTTTCTTTCCTTTTAAGATTTTTTTTAGAGAGAGCGAGCGAGCACACACATGAGCAGGTGAAGAGTGGCAGAGAGAGAGGGGGGGCGGGGAGAGAGAGAGAGAGAAGGAGGGAGGGAGGGAGGGAGGGAAGGAGGGAGGGAGGGAGAGAGGGAGAGAGGGAGAGAGAGAGGGAAAGAATCTTTTTTTTTTTTTAATTTTTTTTTTTTAACATGTATTTATTCTTGAGACAGAGAGAGACAGAGCATGAACGGGGGAGGGGCAGAGAGAGAGGGAGACACAGAATCCAAAGCGGGCTCCAGGCTCTGAGCTGTCAGCACAGAGCCCAACGCGGGGCTTGAACTCACAGACTGTGAGATCATGACCTGAGCCGAAGTCGGACGCTTAACCGACTGAGCCACCCAGGCGCCCCGAGGGAAAGAATCTTAAGCAGGCTCCACGTTCTGTGCAGAGCTGGACTCGGGGCTTGATCCCACGACCCTGGGATCATAGCCTGAGCCGACTGAGCCACCTTAGGTGCCCCTCTATCATTTTCTCTTTTTTTTTTTACTTGAACTCCCAATCTGTGACATCATGACCTGAGCCAAAACCAGGAGTCAGATGCTTAACTGATTGAGCCACCCAGGCACAACCTCTATCATTTTTTCTTAAAGGCCCTCAAGTGTGAACCAAGCCTGATACACTCATTAAACGTTAGCTGATACTATTACTCTAACCATCTTTCAGGAACTGACATCCAGAGATACAGTCAAGTACACAGGAGAGATGCTTAAAGGCACAAGGCATTCCCAAATAGACCAGGCAGTTCCATGATGGCCTGGGGACTCCAAACACACTCTATGGAGGCCAGACCGCAAGCTCCATGAGGGCAGGGAACGGGACTATTAGTCTGTGTCCGAGACTGTCCTCAGGGTCGAGCCAGTGGCTGACACACAGTGTAGACCATGAATCAAGGACAGATGTTAGACCACTACATAGCCCATTGCTGATGGTCCAGATCGGGGATTCCCACCCTCCTCTGCTCCACTCAGTACCTGAGACCTTAGGGGCCCCTTTGGCCTCTCCTCACCTGGAGGCAGCCAGGATGAACAATCTCGTTGCAGATACAGCATTCCATAAGTTTCTTCTCGAAGTCCTGTGTCTCCTCATTTTGATCCACCTCTCCACAGAGGGAACATGTGACTGAGTGAGGCAGTCTGGGCTACAAGAGGACAAAGACAGAAACCAAGAAAAGAGCAGACTTAGATCCTTATCGGTTTAGCTTCCCTTTAACTGAAGACCAGTGATTTGCTTCCTCTAATTCTCCTGGGAACACTTAGGGACCAAGGAGACCAGGTGGAGAAGAGAGGTTTCTGGTAGGAAAACTAGATGAGAAAGAGGATAGGGAGAGTGAACCAGCTGAGAACTAGAGACTGACAGAGACCAGTTTATTTTCACCAGTCCATCCCAGGCCTCCCAGGTCCTTCCTTTCTAATCCAGTTAAAGAGGGGACAAGAAGCAGTGATTTGCCCTTGAAACACTGCTCCCTCATTTGAAAACTGGGCGAGCAAGGCTGAAAGGTTAAACGGGATCATTTTTAGTGTGAGGTATCTTCCTTCTGAACTCAGAGAGAAATGGGGCAAAACAAAGCAAGCCAAAGAGAGAGAGTAACTTCTCCTCTCCATCTCCGAAGGCTCTACCACCCTCTACTACCTGCATTTCAGTCCTTTTGGCACCACCACCCCTCCCCCAAGCTCTGTATCCAGCAGACCACTTACTGCCAAGCACTGCCGAAGGACACACGACTGCTTCATGCGACCAGGCCCCCCGAACTTCTTCATGTCCCTGCAGTAGTGGCAGACACCACACTCTCCTTGCACACAGGCTTTGCATTTTCGACAGCGCACTCGTCTCCGCCGGGCTCCTGACACTATGGGGGAGGCAGCAGCCGGCCTCACAGGTGTTAACCGAGGAGCTGGTTTCATAGTGTGAGGCTTTGTGATGGGGATGGTAGGAACCCGCACCTTCGGCCGGGTGGGGAATTTAAGCTAGAAAGAGAAAGCAGTGAGGTCAAATGTATCAAGTAGCTTTAAGGACGGGAGGGGGTAGAAGATCACAAGGCTTGGCAAACTATGGCCCGTGGGCAAATCTGCCCACTGCCTGTTTGTACATGAAATTTGACTGGAGTACCATGATGTTCATTTGTTTTCTGTCTGGTCTATGGCTGCTTTCACTTGCAATGACAGAGTGAAGTTGCCGACAGAGACCGCGTGGCCTGCGAAACCTAAAACATTTATTGATTTTACTCTACTTATCACCTACGTATTACCTTCAAAGACAAGGTTTGCCAGTCCCTTCAGGCTATCTACTTCAGTCACGTCCCTCTCACTCTGCTGAGCTGTGAGATTCACCCCTCCCTGAGGCTTTCTATGTACCAAATGTCATTCCAGGGACCCTCCAGTATTTCCCTATCCTGGATATTACTACTCAGAAGATACTCCTAAAGATGACGATAAACTACTTGAGGGCGAGATGAATCTTGCTCATTTCTTTATTACTCTGAGTCTGGTACATAACAGACACTCCAGTAAAATACATCCCTCAGGTATATGTTTATAATTTTAGTGCTTGTATCTGTCCAGCTGGTGATCTTTTCAAGAACAAGGACTGGGTCTTTCAGTTTTTTCCACGGTGCCTCAAACATGTTCCTGACACAAAACACTGAACAGCCAGAGATGCCTAAACTGTTCTGAGGCAGTGTCATGTGGTCAAGCCCAGGCCAAGTGGGACTCCTCCACCCCGGTAGTAAGAAGTGGTTCTTTAAGACATCTTTCACAGCTATTCACCTAAACACTCCTGGAATGTGATGGCTCTGCAAATTTCACCCGGGGAAAACCAAAGAAGGGCCTATGTATCTGCCAGACCCATGGGCAGGATCAGAATGCTAGCCCTTACATTTATTTGATAAATAACCTTGACAAAGGACAATACGGGAAAAATTACACAGGACCTAACTGAAGAGGCATGAAAATTCATACCTGACAATTTATTAGCTTACAGGTGATTCCTTTCCTTCTCTTTTTGATACTGAAAAATCCAAATGAAGGGGACTCTTGAGTGTACACTCAGGCCATCATAGAAATACTCCAGCCATTTGAATACGTATGTAATTATTTTAACTAGTTTTAAAAAATATCTGAAAATGACCGAATCACTGGGCCAGAAGGCTAGGAACTGATCCATTCTGGTGAACAAATGCACACTTTTGCATCCAAACCTGGAGGCAGGTTTCTGGTTTGATAGTTCTGTTAACAGAGTCACCTCTAAAGATAGCCAATTACCCTGACCTAAGAGTTAAAACAGAACTGAGTAATGATTTTCTGTCAGTTCATATTAATGCACCAAAAGCTGTCTGCCTCTAGTTGTTCTTTTTCTTCCCGGAATGGTGACGGTCGGCTAGCAAAATGCTTCAGCAGCCTGAAGATAAGAACAATAGTTTCTTACCTTATCCCTTTTTGGCCACTGTACTATAGGGACTCCAGTGAGGGCTAACTTGGGATCGCTGTTGGCAAGCTCCTCCAGCAAAATCTAAGGGCAGAATAGGATAGAAGAGGGGGGAAGAAAAGCAGGACACAGTGAACAAAGAGCCAACCACTCCCAACAGCATCCAGACTTAGCCTCAGTCCCCACAAGCGACATGGGAAGGGCAGGCTGGCAGCTGTGTTTTCCCTTCATTTAGAGACTCACTGCCAAACAAATAAATTGAAGATGAAAGAGAAAACTCAAACTAGTGTAGTACTATCAAGACTTTGAATTTACCTTTGCTCCCAACCCCGTACCTGCATACTCACTGTACTGTTAATACGTATGCTGAAGTAACTAGCTATGGGGCGACAAGTGTTACTTGGCACACAGTTCTATACATGGCAGTAAAACTTTATATTGCCCCCTTACTTTTCAACACCAGTGATAATTATCAAGAAGTACTGTTTTCATTTTGCAGATCTCAGCAAAGTGGCAAAAAAGACTGGCTAATACTTAATAATATGAACAGAACAACAATCTTAATGTCTTGATTCAACCCAGAGCTCTGTTCTTCTAAGTCTGATTACAGAAATTTCAACTTCAAATTAACCAATCGATTAATCTCTCTCTCTCTCTCTCTCTCTCTCACACACACACACACACACACACACACACACACACACACACACACACAAAGTCAATCATTTGGCTTTATTCTGGAATGGAACAGGAACAATTTAGGGGCAACAGTTTTGATGGGTTTAGCCAATCTAGTTTGAATGACTTGAGGACACTGCTACAGTAAGAAACTACCACTTAAGTGAATCATACTGGTTGAGTGTTATTTGGAAGCAAGCCTTTATGTTTTCGACAGAAATTTCTGAATCCTGAACCTTAGAGCAGAAAACGAAATCCCTCTTCCTCTGACCTCATGCGCCCTACAGCAAGGACAACAGCAAAAGAACACAAATCCAGAAGACAAGTTACAAGATTCCTTTCAGGTTGCCCTACTGTGTACAGGGTATTAACTGTTTCAGTGTTTCAGTGAACACTCAACTTTGATCCTGGACAATAAGCATGCCTAGGCCATCTTTAATAATCATTTCCATAATCTTGTGGGCTCTGTGCCTAGAGACCAGGACTTTTTGAAGCATGCGGCACTTCTCTACCAAGGATCATGCTCCAAATTCGAGTTGGGACTCAGAAAGACCCTTTAAAACACCCAGGAAGCTCCTCTACGAAGAACCCCTTTGCCAAGTCTCCAGCTGCCTCTCACCCTCCCCCAAACTGATTTCATTTGCAGACGTTTTATTTACTTCAAGTTGCTATGACATCCTATTCTGAAGTCTCCTGTTTAGCACCGCACAGCGTGGGGGTGAAGAGGCGGGGTGCGGTGCCACGTGGGACTAAGGCTCTGGGACTGGGCTCCGGTTTGGACTCCTAATCTCCCTAGGGTGAAAAATTCAGGTCCATTCAAAACGTGTGCGAGGGAGTGCACAGTTCCCCTCCCCCATGTCTACTGCTGAGGAGCAGGACTCTGCCCATTTCCTCTGCCGCCCCGGAGAGCACTGAGCTGTCCACAAACAGGGACTTTCCACTTTCAGCAAAACAGACCTCACAGAAAGATCCACAATTGTTTAAGAGTAGCAAAAGGAACCTAACCGTTCACCAAAAGCAGTCTAAATCTACCTGCAAGATTTTTTGTGGGGGATAAGGAAAGGTAGGTGGAGAAACTGTGTCTGCGTGGGGGGTGGGGGGCAGCTGTTCACACATATACGACTCTGTTACCGGGGTCTGTGTGGGTGTGGAGGGAAATGCAGATTTCCTTCCAAGCCTTATTTTGTTGGGGCCAGACAACCAAACTCGCCCTGCTTCATCAAAAAAGGCAGACTCCAGCTGAGGCCCTCCAAGAAACCATATAAAGCAGCCACCACCCTTCACCAGAGGGGGTTTGGGACAGGGAGCGGGGGTGGAGTGCGGAAAGGCTGACGCCTATCTAGGCTCCTGGCATTCGGGAGAACATTCAAACACAAGCCCACACCCCACACATCACAGGAAGGGGAAGAGAACAGCGGGCGTCTGGGAAGAGAAGGAAAAAGGATTCCCCAAAGCCAAGAGACCCAATTCAAGAGCACATCCCACCAGGAGAGGGAACAAGTGCAATGACGGCTAGAGCAACACCAAGTAACCTGAGCATTGTCCTGGAGTCCCCTGGTAGGCTGTTCTTCCGCCTCTTCCGCTGAGACAAAGTCCCTACAGTTACACACACACCCCGAGCCAGAAAGGGTTTGCCGCCCACCCGCCTGACCTTGCGTTTCTCGTCGCTCTGGAGCTGCTGAAGCTCTTGGTTGAAGTTTCCCCAGCGTCTTTGTTTTGTTTTCTGTATTGGAAGTTGTGCTGAAGGAGTTTAGGTTTTCTGCCTCTAGGAAAATCCTGATTTACTTGAAAATTCTGGAATCTCCCAAAGTACATCAGGCGGGGCAGTCCAGCTATAACCCTTGAGGCTACCCAGAGGGAGCAGCGTGTCGTGCTCTGAGCTCCTTCTCGAGCCCTTCAGCTCAGCCGCGGCTTCCTGTGCCTGCGAACAATGCTGCTGCGTCACCCACATGCAGCTCCCAGAAATGCTTTGCAACGGAAGATGGCAGGAGGGGGAGCTGAGCTCGAGTGAGCGAGCCAGGCAGAGGGCCCAGCCGTCCTGCTGCAGAGTCGGGAGGGGGTGTGCTCAGCCGGCGCTCTCGGCCTGGTGATTGGAGGAAAGGCTGCCCGGGAGGCGAGCCGGGCCGCGCCCCCGCCTGCTCCCTCCCACCACCACTGCAATAGGAGAACCCAAGGCCGGCCCCGGAGGGCTCCCTCTGGCCGACTTCGGAAGGCGCCAGCAAAAGGGAAGGCTTTAACCCGTTCTGCATCTGGGCCCGTGAGTGTCCTTGTCTTCGTCCACACCCTGCCCCTCAGGGTCACCTCTTATTGTTACAGCCAGCACTCTTGCCCACTGACCACTCCCCCCAATTCTCTCTCCTGCTTTTCAGGCAAACAGCGAGTCACCCGAAGTTCAGCCTGTGCAAGAGCCAGGCACCCAAGCTGAGTTCCTCCAACTTCCCTTCTTTCCCCACACACCCGCCTGCTTCACCTGCCCTCACTGCTGCTCTCCCAGCCCAGAATCCAGAATGAGCATACATGTTTCCAGAAAAACCTTCAGGAATGACACATTTCAACCAATACTGAGATATTCAATACATATGTCTGTTTAATATCAACTACTTCGACAACAGATGCCTGCCTCTGGTTACGACTGGGCACTCTACCACCATAACCGAAACGTCTAGGCAGCTCTTCCCGCAGTTCCATCTTGACCAAGTAAAGCCAGCTGAGGTACAACCTGAGGTCAAGGTGTCAAGGTGCTTTATCTCCTGCCTTGGTACCAGCGCAAGGAGCCACTGAATCTGTGTCTGCCAATTCCACATCCACCAGTCTCCTGGGACTCTGCCCCTCAGATTACCCCTCCCCCCAGGACACCAGCACTCCTGCCCATTTCCTATCCTAGTCGTTTGTTTTGCCTGCCACCTTCTTGATGTTCCCTGGATGATGCGGCCAGCCTTGTATCCCGTCAGACATCCCGATGCCATTTGTGGCAGCTACTCGAGTGATGCGTGCCACACACTCTCCACACACTGATTCACGGTCAGGGTGAAGCTCGGACTGAACAAGCAATCTCTCACTACAGTGTACTGTATTTTGGATCTAGATTTATGTAATTTTCAGACTCTCATAAATATAACTTGGCTTTTTTTCAGAAATTACAGGAGCTGCTTTGAAATAAACATCTCAGGCCACTAAGAACCTAGCTCTTACCACTGGAAACCTTTTTATTTCCAGGACAGTTGTGTCAGTGAGTTTCTGATGTAGTCGGTGGCTTAATATGCTTTCTGGGGCTTGGGCTTTGCTGCCAGGGGGGCTAAATATTTCAATTTTGACGGTAGTTTACCAAGAAAGGTGGGAGTTTTGTGCTTTTTGGTTGAGCTCTCCCTGAAAAAGTTTCTATGGCCATTCTAATCCTAAACCTCTCGTTTGCCCTTTATCTTAAGACTGAAAGACCTTGGGGCGCCTGGGTGGCTCAGTCGGTTGAGCATCCGACTTCGGCTCAGGTCACGATCTCGCGGTCCGTGAGTTCGAGCCCCGCGTCAGGCTCTGGGCTGATGGCTCAGAGCCTGGAGCCTGCTTCCATTCTGTGTCTCCCCCTCTCTCTGCCCCTCCCCCGTTCATGCTCTGTCTCTCTGTCTCAAAAATAAATAAAACGTTAAAAAAAAAAAAAAGACTGAAAGACCAAGTGCAATCAGACTATTATGTCTGAAACGCTCTCCTTAATAGTGTGAAAGGTCTTCTTAGAAAATCCTGGTTCTTAGTCTTATCTAACCTGGAGGGGTGATAAAGAATGGAATACTAAAGAGAAACATGTTACCACGCTGTAGCAAGTAAAACCCGAGAGGCCACCAGGAAAGGACAAAAACCAGACAGGGCTTCCAAATCGCTTACTAAATGAGGCCAGCCCCCCCGCCCCCCCCCCCCCCCCCGCCCCATTAATTCAGAATAAAAGACAGGCACCAAAGATCAGAGATGGTAAGAACATGACATTACATAACACAATAATATAATAACACTTTGAAGAATTATTACATATTTTAACCTAACCTTATATGCCTTGTAGCTATTAAATTATTCAAAACTTTTTTCTTAGGGGGCACCTGGCTGGCTCAGTCGGTGGAGTATGTGACTCTTGATCTTGGGGTCATGAGTTCAAGCCCCATGTTGGGTATAGAGTTTACATTTAAAAAATAAACTGATGAGTAAATAAATATAAAACTTTCCACTTAGAATGTGTCGATTAGATTTCAAATGAAGTTTTATTTATACAGGTTGCCTTTCCCCCCTCTAATCTAGTTTAATGGATTAAGATCTAATTATAGTGGATCCTCTACCAGTTCTTCTCTTTAACTAGTGCCAGAGTCACCCCCAAAGTGTCAGATGAAGCAAATTTCTCATTAGTGTCTGTATCTACCTGAAACCATGACTTTGCTTTTGGTTCCATCATACTCCTGAGAGAGAGCCGAGTGTAAATTTTTAGATCATGGTTACAAAATAAAATGTTAGGATCTTAGTTCAGAGCAGCAGTAGTAGCCTATTGCACCACAAAGAACAATTCTAGAATTCATAAACTGAGAGTCATTTATATACTGTTTTATCATCTAACAGGAAAGCTTATTAACTTTTTTTTTTTTTTAAAGAGAGAATGAGTGGGAGAAAGGGGCAAAGGGAGAGGGAGAGAGAATCCCAAGCAGGCTTCACACTCAGCATGGAACCAGACTCAGGGCTCCACCCCATGACCCGGGGATCAGGACCTCAGCCGAAATCAAGAGTCAGATGCTCAATCCACTCAGCCACCCAGGAGCCCATATTAGAAGTCTGTTTGTTTGTTTGTTTGTTCATAAGCAATCTCTCTACAACCAACGTGGGGCTCAAACTCACAATCCCAAGATCAAGAGCCACACGCTCTACCTACTGAGCCAGCCAGGTGCCCCCTTAACTTCTGAGTTAAGAAGACTGGCATTTCCTTCCCTCAGGACAGAATCCACACCCAGCTTCTCAGTGTTCAGGCAGCACTCTAATGGCATGCATGGTACCTGTAAACCTAGGATGCACTTACTTTCTCAGCCTATTGAAATGCCTGCTCCACCACTGACTTGCAAGACCCTCGAGGGCCTCATCCACAGCATGTGTGCATATTTACCCCAACACTCAGCCCGGTTCTGGCACAGAGTAGGCAGGCATTATTCACAGATTTGTGACATCTGATTTTTTTCTGTAATAGTGATATAGTTTATTAAATATTTACTAACATTATCATTAAATTTCACAACAGCCCCATTGAGGTAGATGTTATTTTACAGAGGAGAAAACAAGCTTTCATAGATCTAGTATCTTGACCACAAGTCACATGTTTGCCCAGCTTATCAAAATACCTTAGAGAAAACAGGAAAGTAAATACGTATACAACACTGAATTTGTTTCACTGAGTTGGACAGCCAAATACATTGATATATTAAAAACTTTTTATGTATGTATATATATTAAGAGCTCCTTTATGACCAAAATAAATACAAAACAATAAATTCTGATTAAAAACTCAGTCTTCAGGCTGACTCCTACCACCTTTCTGTGACCCACTGTCAGCAGTTGGCATGTCCCTTTCTCCAGCACCGCTGCAATGCACAGAGATTTTCTCTCACTTTAATGGGACTGTATTACTGACACTGCTCTAAGTCCTGTCTTTTTTTTTTTTTTTTTGAGAGAGAGAGAGAGAGAGAGAGAGAGTGCAAGGAGTGGGGGAGGGGCTCAGGAACAGAGGGAAAGAGGGAGAGAGAGGGAGGGAGGGAGGGGAGGGGAGAGAGGGAGAGGGGGAGAGAGAGAGGGAGAGAGGGAGAGGGGGAGAGAGAGAGAGAGAGAGAGAGAGAGAATATGAATGAATATGAATCAATCCCAGGCCAGCTCAATGCTCATCAAGGAGCGTGACTTGGGGCTTGATCCCTCAGACTCTGAGAACATGACCTGAGCCAAAATCACGACTTGGACACTCAACATGCTCAACAGACTGAGCCACCCAGGTGCCCCAGGTCAACAGTTTTTAATGCCCCCCCCTTCTTTTTATCTAATCCCCTCCCAACTTTATATTCTATTTTCTTTCTTTCTCTCTCTTTTAATTTTTAATGTTTATTTTTGAGAAAGAGAGAGAGAGAGAAGGAATGAACGAACATGCCTGGGGGAGGGGCAGAGAGAGAGGGAGGGAGACACAGAATCCGAAGCAGGCTCCAGATTCCAAGCTGTCAGCACAGGGCCTGACGTGGGGCTCGAACCCACGAACCCTGAGATCATGACCTGAGCCACTCAAGTGCCCCGATCTTTCTTTAACAATGCAGAATTTAATATTTTAGAATCTTCAAAGCCCTTCCCCCACCCCCCCCAACACTAAAATGGACTTTTCTTCCAGGGATATATAACTGTAGAGCTCTCATCTCTTCTGCTAGTTCTTCCTAAGAGCCACACAGGCTGCAACAAGAAACAATCCCTCTCTCTGCAGGAAGAGTAAACTCGGCTTGCTGCTGTCCTCCACTGCAGTGTAGGCTTCTATGCTACAAGCACCAAGCTCTCTAGCACTGCAGTCTCCAGCTGTGCGGTGATGGCACCTACCCAATGCACAGCTTCTTTTCTTCTGGGTGATGTTCAGATTCTCAAAGTATTCAAGCTCTATATTCACTATTATCTGAAGCTCAGATTAAATATAAATGGTCAAATTCAGGAACAATGAATCCATTTGATCTTAAGTTAAACTACCTGCATAGCTGGTATCTAAGTCTGTTGTCTTCTGCTATCAGCTGCATTTTAACTATGGTATCGGGCAAGCAAAACAAGGTGCAGACAAGCCCCTGCAGGAAGAATTCAAACACTGTCAGTCTCCTAGTCATCCTGCTGACCACTCCTTCCTCAGGCTCTGGTCTCTGTGCCACTCTGACTGAGCCCGGGGTGGCAGCCATGTTTTTCACGATTCCTGACAAACACAAGGAAGCTCTCTCTAGACACTTTTCATAATGCTAAGAGCCCTCTTTAGATACCTTTTTTTTTAACTCATTTCCCCCCTTCCTGCTGCATACTTTTACTCTGCTTAGTATTTGACCCAAAATTTTCTACATTTTCCCCTGCCACTCTGCCTCAAGTATCTTTATTTGACAGTTATGGGAGTTTGTGTATTTCTATTATGACACTTGACCTTGTACAGCTGACTAGGGGATTACAATAAGGCTTCCTATAACTGGAGTCAATGGAGTCAAATCCCATAGGACTGAGAAGATAACTATTCTTTTTCACGATTCAGAAATACAGACACCCAGGCCAAAAGACTGTGAGCTATAAACTTAGAAATCTTTCTTTTCAGGGATCCTACAGGCAAGTTAATTTAATGTTTCCTAAATGTATCTATGGAATAGCCACATAAAAAAAACTTGAGGAAAAAAAAAGATGTTACACTCAAACTCTCAGGAAGTATTAATAGATATGTCCTATCATAATGGAAAAGAAAAAATGTGTATGTCCTTTGCTCACTCAAGGGTGGAAAGTGAGTTTGGAATCTAGTTTGTGAGTCTGGAAAAGTATGACTAAGTTTGTTTTGCTGCACATTAATCATTATAGAAATAGGACCACATTTATCTAGAACTTTGTCATTTCCTCCCCTAAATACAAGCCACGATGATGCCACCTGTCTCTTCTAGAACAAACCTTGTAAAACCAAACTGAAAAATCAACTGTTGGGGCACCTGGGTGGCTCCGTTGGCTGAGCGTCCAACTTTGGCTCAGATCATGATCTCACAGCTCGTGAGCTCGAGCCCCGTGTTGGGCTCTGTGCTGACAGCTCGGAGCCCGGAGCCTGCTTCAGATTCTGTGTCTCCCTCTCTGTCTGTCCCTAAGGCACTCGCATTCTATCTCTGTCTCTCTCAAAAATAAATAAACATGAAAAAAAAAAATCAACTGTCCTGCTTCTATCACCATTGGAGAGGACCAATCTAACCAGGCTGCCACTTTTTTAAGCCTCTTTATTTTTTCACCCTTTCACTGATGCATAAACAATAAGACACAATGTAAAAGTCTATTGTAAAAAGAAAAACAAAAGAGGAAAAAAAAACCGTTCAGGTCCTATCCCAGACTTTGGAATTCTTCCTGAGGTGCTTGCAGAAGCACTTCAGACCATAGCAGTGGCCAAGGAAAAACATGAATCAGGAATCAGGAATGGAAAAGACATACTCAGATATTCAGCCTATATTCCTTAGGGTCACATAAAATTATTCAATATAAATTCTTCTGTGGCTTAAGATAATCTGACAGGGTTTAAAAATAAATACTTAATTACTAATTGTGAACTAGCTTTCTACTACACATTCCCAGGCCTTGCACCCAAGATGTAGTTCCAAATGATGATTTTAAAAAGAAAACTGATATTTCCAGGTTTATACTTTTTGGTGTTCATGTTAATGGTAACTTGTGAGGAAAGACTTAAAAGAATTTCCTCCAATTTAGGCAGCTGAAATCTGGATTCCTTAAAAATAAGCTAATTTCTTTGAGATCAATGCATGAGGGGTGGGCTAGGCTCTGAAAATACTGATACTGGGAGACCTCTTGAAAAAGAAAAATATATAACATGAAGAAACTGGATATAGCAATAGGATAGATTATGTCTTTTGGTTTTTTTTTTAAATCTCTACACCCAACATGGGGCTCAAACTCACAACTCCGAGATCAAGAGTTGCACACTCCAGAGACTGAGCCAGCCAGGTGCCCCAGGACAGATTATGTTTACAATGACACTTTCTCAGAAGCTGCCCCAATGTTTTTTTTTTTTTTTTTTTTTTTTTTGGTCTTAATAGTAGGTAAGTATGAAACTAAATATGCAAAGCCTATCAGCACCACCCAGCACAGCAAAGCTTCTCTCTCATCTGCTTGGGCTGGAGATTGCTATTGGCCACTTTTGTTCTGAAACAGGCCTCTTTATCTGAGGGTAACTTGATTAAGTAATATTTCCTAATACAAATACTTTCTTAGATTAGGCTCTTCTTTATTTTTACAATCAGTCTGAAATCTCTGTTTTTAAGACTAAATTTAAGTCCTAACTGAACATACAGAAGTCAGTGTTTTCACAACAGGGACTTAGCCTCGCCCTGAGAACTGAAGTACCATGCAGCACACACAGGTACACATGAATGTCTTTCTGAATGAGCCGCAGATTATCCAGAATTCCTGTACTTTCTCTCTCAGAACTGAGCGACTGCCTGCCCCCAGCCAGACCAGGGGCTGTCATGCGACATAACCGACCTTACCTTTACGTCGGCAATAAGAGCATCTTCATCTTCTATCCCTGTGGGGACGCATTTCTTGTGCAGTGGCAGAGACTCCAACTTATCTACAAGACAGCGAAGGCCTTCAAGCTCAAAATGGGTCAGATGCACCTGCCTGTCCTTTCGGGGGCTACACTGGGGATCCCACACTTGGCCATTGTGGGAGCCCCGGCTAGAGTCAGAGGATGAGTCCCCCGACAAACTTTTCTTCAGACTTGGAAGACTTCGGCAGGTTTTGCCCAGTCCGTCATAGTCCAGGTTGACCCCATTGGCTACGGGGCTAGTGAGGACAGAGCGCCTACTGCTCAGGCGCCTTGGTTCTCGATCCACTGCTTCCTCATCCCCATTTCCAGATTCCAACCCATTTAACTCCAAATCTGCCAGCAAGAAAAAAAATATAGTAAGAACATGCCACTTGACTGTGTGATCAACAAGAGGAACAGGTAGCATGGAAGGGGCCCTGAGGTTATAAAAAGTCAGCTGAAAATGGCTGTAAATTAGTTTCAAGTCCAAACTGAAATTTGGGATTATGATTTCATTAACTTTTCTTCAAAAAGGCAGATATTATGAAGCATATACTTACAGTTTTTTTTAATCAAGTTTATTTTGAGAGAGAGAGTGCGCACACATGCTCATGTGAGTGGGGTAAGTAAGGGCAGAGAGAGAGAGAGAGAGAGAGAGAGAGAGAGAGGGAGAGGGAGAGGGAGAGAGAGACAGAATCCCAAACAGGTTCTCAACTGTCAGTGCCGAGCCCAATGCTGGGCTCGAACTCACAAATCTGTGAGATCATGACCTGAGATGAAATCAAGAGTTGGAGGCTTAGCTGATTGAGTCACCCAGGTGCCCCTAAAAAGCAGTTTTATTGAAACTTTTGCCATAAAATTAAACTTTGGAATTGAATCCTCTCAATATGGCTAACAAAGTGAGTATTTCTTTTTAATTTTTTAATGTTTATTTACTTTGGGGGGGGGGGGCAAGGGGTAGAGAGAGAGGGAGACACAGAATCCGAAGCAGGCTCCAGACTCTGAGCTGTCAGCACAGAGTCCGATGCAGGGCTCAAACTCACAAACCATGAGATCATGACCTGAGCTGAAGTCGGATGCTTAACCGACTGAGCCACCTGGGCACCCAACACGCTGAGTATTTTTTAAAGGGAAGATTTTTGACAGTCAAAAGTTTTAGTGAAAGAAATATTGTTAAATGTGAATTGGTTCTTTGTTATGAAAGTAATACAAGAAACAGACCCTAACTACCAAAGGGGAGGTGGGTGAGGGGATGAGTTAAAAAAGGTGATGGGGATTAAGCAGTGTGCTTTTTGAGATGAGCACCGGGTGCTATATGGAAGAGTTGAATCACTATATCGTCCATGCATGTTAAGTAACTGGAATTTGAATAAAAAGTTAAAAAAGGGGGGGCACCCAGGTGGCTCAGTCAGTTGAGCATCTAACTTCTGCTCAGGTCATGGTCCTGTGGTTCATGGGTTTGAGCCCCGCCTTAGCCTCTGTGCTGGCAGTGCGGAGCCTGCTTGGGATTTTCTCTCTCTCCACCTCTCCCCAACTCGCACATGCTCTCTCTCAAAAATAAATAACTTAAAAAAAAATTTTTTTTAACGTTTATTTTTGAGGAGAGAGAGACAGAGCATGAGCGGTGGAGGAGAGAGAAAGAGGGAGACACAGAATCTGAAACAGGCTCCAAGCTCTGTCAGCACAGAGCCCAATGTGGGGCTCGAACTCACAGACTGCGAGATCATGACCTGAGCTGAAGTCGGACGCTTAACCCATTGAGCCACCCAGGCGCCACCCCGCCCCCCCCCCCACCTTTTTTTAAGAAAACTATATGGGTGGGGCACTTGGGTGGCTCAGTTGGTTAAGTGTCTGACTTTGGCTCGGGTCATGATCTCATGGTTTGTGAGTTTAAGCCCCATATTGGGCTCTCTGCTGTGAGCAGGGAGCCTGCTTTGGATCCTCTGCCCCCCACCCCCCGCCCCTTCCCCACTCATGTGCGCATGCACCTGTGCACATTCTCTCTCAAAAATAAACATTAGAAATACCCTATAAAAATTAATTAGCCAATCCAAAGGGAAAAAAAGTAATGTATGTTTACTAGTAATAATTTAGAAAACAGGGGCGCCTGGGTGGCTCAGTCAGTTAAGGTCTGACTTCAGCTCAGGTCACGATTTCACGGATCATGGGTTCGAGCCCTGCATCGGGCTCTGCACTGAGAGCTCAGAGCCTGCAGCCTGCTTCAGATTCTCTTGTGCATATGCTCTCTCTCTCAAAAATAAACAAACATTAAAATAATAAAAATAATCATAACTTAGAAAATATAGGATGGTGCAAAGAAGTCATCCCTTATCCCTCTGCCC
The DNA here is from genome assembly GCF_022837055.1 of Prionailurus viverrinus. Lineage (NCBI taxonomy): Eukaryota > Metazoa > Chordata > Mammalia > Carnivora > Felidae > Prionailurus > Prionailurus viverrinus. The sequence goes on from NC_062570.1 coordinate 106,275,827, forward strand.
TTAGATAACTCAACAACTGATGTGTATTTTCTTTCCATCTTTTTTGACACATATGTGCACGACTATAGTTGCACTGGGATTATGCTACATACACAATTCTGTATCCTGCTTTCACGTACTCGACCATTTTTTATTTTCAAACAAGAATATAAACAACCCTCAAAGAAAAAATATATCTGGTTTAGTTTTTTTTTTTTCCTTAATGTTTATTTATTTTTGAGAGAGAGAGAGAGAGAGAGAGTGTGCACACGAGTGGGGGGACAGAGAGGGAGACAGAATCCGAAGCAGGCTCCAGGCTCATCAGCACAGAGCCTGATGTGGGGCTCGAACTCACAAACTGCGAGATCATGACCTGAGCTGAAGTTGGACACTCAACTGACTGAGCCACCCAGGCGCCCCCAAAATATCTGGTTTAGATTGAAGATTCCATGAAACATATGACCACAAGATATTACAGTGTTGGCTCCTCTGCACCTTAGGGTATAGAACAGCCTAAAAATGTACAACTGAAAGTATCCTGGGGCATCTGGGTGGCTCAGATGGTTAAGTGTCTGGCTCTTGATTTCGGCTCAGGCTATGATCTCATGGTTCCTGGGATCAAGCCCCATGTCAGGCTCCATGCTGACAGCAAAAACCCTGCTTGGGATTTTCTCTCTCCCTCTCTCTCAAAGTAAATAAACAAACATTTAAAAAAATCAAGAAAGAAAACGAAAGTACTCTTGTCTAATCACATCCACTGTTCTCAGTTTTGAAGCTGCCAATCTCAGTGAGAGTCAGGAGAAAAACAAAGTATCTTGCCATCCAATAAAATATTTCTCTTGATAGAAGTTGGGGAAACATTAAAGCATAGAAGTTAAGGATATAGATTGTAGAGTCTTACCAATCTGATTCAAACTGTACCTTCCCCACTTATTAACTGTTATTATTATTTCCCACTTATTAACTATAAGATCACAGATCAAGTTTTTTAATCTCCTTGAAACTTAAATGCCACCATCTGTAAAATGAGATAATAATACCTACCCTCATCAGTAATGATTAGAATTTAATGTATATACACTGCTTAGTAAAGTGCCTGGAATACAGTAAGAGTTAGTATGATGGCGTGTTCTTAGTTTTTACTTTGCCAAAGACCACTCTTTATACAATAAAACACAGCAGAAAAGTGATCATCTTTCTTAAGGAGCTAAGGTACTAACAACTCAGACAAAGAGGAGATCCAGATATTTCATTTTGCCTAATAATTCACATCTGGGTAAGAGATCAGCTGTAAACAACATTCAGCTTCAACGAATGAATTTTGTAGACCCAAGCAGGTAAGTTCACGTAGGCAGAACACTTACCCATACTGAGGGACTCTTTTTGAAATTCCTTAGTTAGGTGGGAGCGGTTGGTTATGCAGTATACATAGCGCTCCAACACGTACCAACACATCTCATAGTAGAATGGATAGCGGAACTTATTTGGAACCTGCATGGGAACAAAACAATGAGAAAAAGCAAGCTGATAACAATTTTCAAGGAAAGAGAGTAAGACAAACTGAATCACTGCAAAGATTAACCCAGGAAAAATGCTCTCTCGTCAACCTGAAACGTAGGGTGGCAATTGGAACAAGAATCTAAGTGGATCTGACAACCTGAAAAATGTTGGTCTTGGGAAACAATCACTAGAAATTAAAAGGTATCTCAGAACCACCAAGAAGGTGTCTTGGGAAAGCATCAAAAGAAGTTGTGGGGGCGCCTGGGTTGAGCAGCCAATTCTTGGTTTTGGCTGAGGTTATGTTCCCAGGCTTGTGAGATCAAGCCTCATGTCCGGCTCTGCATTGGGCGTGGAGCCTGCTTGAGATTCATTCTCTCTCTCTCTCTCTCTCCCTCCCTCCCTCCCTCCCTTTCTCTCTCTCCAATGCCCCTTCTCCCTGGCTCTCACACTCACTCTCTTAATAAAAAAAAAAAAAAGTTGTGGGACAGGGAGTAAAGTGTTAGAGTAAGACACAATATACTTGAGAAAATGGTTTCAGGGTTCTTAGGACATAAAGGCGTGCCAAGCAGTCTTGCCTTCACTACAGTTTTAACCTCAATCAGAAGACCAGGAAACAAAGAATCTAATGGAAAACAGGACATGAGTTGAAGTTAGAAAAGTATAATTAGAGACTCATTCTCAAGCTTTGTCTAGTCTAAGACACAAGACAGTATTTTCCCCACCATCAACTCTCAGCTTGTCTGTGCAGTACTTTGTAGTCTGCCAAAAGGGCAAGTCCACAAATTAGATTACTGTTCCACATGGCCTAATCAGCCATTGTCTTTAGTTTTTTTTTTTTTTTCATGTCCTCCAGAAGTAGCATGAAATTATTCCAGCTGAATAATAATAAAAAGAACTGCCCTTTAGATCTAGCATAGTCAAAGAAAAGGCAAATCAGCATGGATTAACCAGTAAGGAAGATCAACAATGGGGACTAACCTATATATATTCTGCCATCATCTTTTAGAGAGGACATCTTTCAAAAGGATAAGCCATACGATACTTCTAAGATTGTTTTGAATATTCAATTCCTGAGTACGTTCTCATCTCCTTTTCAAAGCTCCGCGTCAGGCAGTATTCCTGAATCAAGGAAATCTGGATGCCAGGCCACTTTTAAAATCCTTCACTAGGTCATGGAGCAGGACTGTGGAATGAGGAGATTACTTTCCTCATTGCAAGGCAGGAGAGGTATGTACCTTTCATTAGGTTTCCAATTCAGAGGAGCCAGGCTCTGAATCTCTCTCTCTCTCTCTCTCTCTCTCTCTCTCTCTCTCTCTCTCTCTCTCTCTCTCTAAGTAGGCTTCACGCCCAACGCAGAGCCCAACATGGAGGGCCTGAACTCACAACCCTGAGATCAAGACCTGAGCTGAGATCAAGAGTCGAATGCTTAACCAACTGAGCCACTCAGGTGCCCCTGAATCGAGGTCTCTTAAGCAACTACAGTTTTAACAACTAGAAGAGGTTTTCCTCCTTTATTTAAAAGTCAAATTGGGGGTGCCTGGCTCGCTCAGTCAGTAGAGCACACAACTCTTGATCTCAGGGTCGTGAGCTCAGGCCCCACATTGGGCCTAAAGCCTACTGAAAAATAAATAAGAGCTTAAAAGAAGGTCAAACTAATTTACTTTTGGTAAGGTGTGGGAGGGGGACCACAAGAATTAACAGGCACTAGATGCCCCCAAGTTAAATATAATACACGGGCCTCTCTGCTCACCTTTTACAGGTATTAACACTTTTCTGGAAGGGTCTTTATTAAAAGTTCAGGACAACCCAAAATTCTACAGCCCTCTGTTGAAAGCTAATACTGACAGTAAAAAAAAAAAAAAAAAAAAAAAAAAGATAACATATAGTAGATCATTAAACTTTTGATTTTTTACTTGGAACTCATCAGACTGCATTAATAACAGCCAAGATATCACATACCCAACTTGCCTCATATTTTATCTATGTTGCCAGATACTACAGAGTATATCAGTTTCTAAGACTGGGCTAAAATTTTTTGTGGGGCAGGGAGAGAGTTTTTAAAAAATCCACCTTACAGAATTGAGCTTTTCAGTGCTACCAGTGGAATAATTATCAGCATTCAAGTTTATTTAAAGTTTATTTATTTAGAGAGGAGAGAGAGGGAGAGAGGGAGAGAGGGAGGGAGGGAGGGAGGGAGAGAGAGAATGAGCGGGGGAGGAGCAGATAGACAGTGGGGACAGAGAATCTGAAGCAGGCTCTGTGCTGACACCAGAGAAACCAATGTGGGGCTTGAACTCACAAACCATGAGATCATGACCTAAGCCAAAGTTGGATGCTTAACCAACTGAGCCACCCAGGTGCCCCTCAGCACTCGTGTAAATAGTATGGTATTTCCACACTGGCATGGCAAAAGAAACCAAAAACATTGTCTTAAATTTACAACACACTGCATTTTTGTAAGGTAATATATTAACCAGATACCAGCTGGTATTGGCACATAAAAGGTTGGCGTAGAAAGCAATAAAAAAAATAATTGCTTTGTACATACATATGCAGGGACTCAATGAAATTTTATAGAAACACAGAGGAGTTCCTTATTGAGAATGAAAGAATTAAGCTATACTTAGGAAAAATGGAATAATATGGTGGTTAGACTGAAATTTGACATTTTTTTCATAAACAAAAAACAAAGTCTTAGAAAATTAGGTAAATCAAGATCAGTTATTACAAGTTTAACAGTCTGTAAGAAACTCCATGTGAAGGTAAGGTACCTCATTTCACCTATGACTGAATATATACATATTCTCCCTTTCTTCCCTCAAACTGAGCAACTAAGCAATTAAATCATGGGTATAATACAGTAATTTTTAGCCAAAAAAGGGGAGTACTTTCTAAAAACTAATTTTCAGATTCTTACAGTAGATAAGTGGTATTACCTCAGAATAATTTGGAGTTAAATAAGAGTATTCTGTGAAATTACATAATTTTGAAACATTTAACTATTTTTACTATGATTATAATTTCAAACTTACTAATTATTTTTTGTAGTTTACTTTTTTTTTAAAATGTTTGTTTATTTTCAGAGAGAGAGAAACAGACTGAGTGAGAGCAGGGAGGGTCAGAGAGAGAGGGAGACCCAGAATCCGAGGCAGGCTCCAGGCTCTATGCTGACAGCCCGACATGGGGCTCAAACCCATGATCTGTGAGATCATGACCTGAGCTGAAGTTGGATGCTCAACTGACTGAGCCACCCAGGAACCCCTCATTACTCTTAATAAGCAGAAATTTACTTTTATAAAATTTATTTTAAAAGCACTGTATCTTCTTAATTCAAGTAGGGCAATCCCTAGAACACGAACAATACCACTGTTGTGTGTAATAGCTCCTAACCAAAATAAATATTTCAAAATAGGCACCAAAATAGCTAACTGGTCATGTTCGCAGTAAACAGGTCAATGACTATTCCTTCTAAAAATTGTAACGTCTTCACTAATTGTGATTATTTATTTATTTTTAGGGAGAGAGCAAGCAGAGGAGGGACAGAGAAAGAAGGAGAGACGGAATCTTAAGCAGGCTCCACACTTAGCTCAGAGCCCAATGTGGGGCTCAGTCTCACTACTGTGAGGTCATGACCTCAGCCAAAATCAACGGATGCTTAGCCGACTGAGCCACCTAGGCATCCCAAATTGTGATTTTTTTAAATTTAACTTTGCAAACTTTCAAACCTGCTAAAAAAGTTCTCTCTCTCTCTCTCTCTCTTTCTTTCTTTCTTTCCTTTTCTTTTCTTTTCTTTTTTTAATATTCAAGTAAGTTAACATACACTATAGTTTTGGCTTTAGGAGTAGAGCCCAGTGATTCATCTCTTACATAGGACACCCAGTGCTCAGAAAAGTGCCTTCTTTAAAGTCCGTCACCCATTTAACCCACCTCCCCCCACCCACCACCCCTCCAGCAACACTCAGTTTGTTCTCTGTACTTAAGAATCTCTTATGGTTTGCCTCCCCCTCTGTTTTATCTTATTATTTTTTTTAATCTGCCAAAAAGTTTAAGAATGCTTACAGCATTCTTCAAGATTCACCAGCTATTAACATTTCCCCACATTTGCTAATCTCTATTCACATACGTGGCTGTAATTATTATTATTAAACTTAATTTATTTATTTTGAGAGAGAGAGCATGCACGAGCAGGGGAGGAGCAGAGAGAGGACAGAAAGAATCCCAAGCAAGCGCCATGCTCAGCGCAGAGCCTGAGGAGGGGGCTTGATTTCACTCTGAGATCATGACCTGAGCCCATATTAAGAGTCAGACGTAGGGGAGGGGAAGGAAAAAAAAAAAAAAAAAAGAGGTTAGAATGGGAGAGAGCCAAAGCATAAGAGACTTAAAAACTGAGAACAAACTGAGGGTTGATGAGGGGTGGGAGGGAGGAGAGGGTGGGTGATGGGTATTGAGGAGGGCACCTTTTGGGATGAGCACTGGGTGTTGTATGGAAACCAATTTGTCAATAAATTTCATAAAAAAAAATAAAAATAAAAAAAAAAAAACAACATTTATGAAAAGTATAAAGTAAAAGAAACAGAATATTAGATAACTAAAAAAAAAAAAAAAAAAAAAAAAAAAAAAAAAAAAAAAAGAGTCAGACGCTTAACCGAGTTACCCAGGTGCCCCAACATGGTTGTTGTTGTTGTTATTACTATTATGTTGAACTACTTGAGAAGAAGGTGAGAACATCATGCCTTCTAAAGGCTCTATACTCTAACTGCTGTTTAATGTCTACAACATCTATACTTTCATCATATATAATTCAGCCCTCACCAACTTGGGTTCTGCTAAAGAATTAAGCCCTGTTTCCCCAAGACATGGGTTGGCCAACAAACAGCAGCTAGTGGATTTGGTCTGCTGCCTGTTTTTCTGTGAGCTAAGAATGTTTTTACATTTTTAAATGGCTGAAAAAAAACCCTAAAATTAGAGCATTTGGGGATATGGGAAAACTATATGAAATTCAAATTTCAGTGTCCATAAATAAAATTCTATTTTATTTGAGCCATGCTCATTCGTTTAAGTATTTCACTCTCTGATCCTTTTCAGAAAAAGTTTGCCAACTCTTGCTAGGGTACCCACTACATGTAATGAACTTTTTCTCCTATATATCTAGAATGGTATCAGCTATGTAACATCCTAGGGAAATAAAACCAAGAGAATAAGACACACATATCATTTTCTAAAAGACTTAATTCTCTCATGGAACCCCAGCTGAGAAAAGCTGTATGCACATTTATTTATTAAGTACAGAGGCACCTGGGTGGCTCAGTCGGTTAAGTGTCCAACTTTTGATTTCGGCTCATGTCTTGATCTCACAATTCTTGAAATTGAGCCTGGAGTCGGGCTCTGTACTAACAGGGCAGAGCCTGCTTGAGATTCTCTCTCTGCCCCTCCCTTATTCTCTCTCAAAATAAATAAACATTAAAAAAGAAAAGTACAACATTTCACATGTTAGACAATAATCAGAATAAAGATACATACATGCACTCAAAGTTGTGACTCTTGACTTGATGAATCCCATTACACTGGGTTATTCTACGAGCATACCTATTAAAAACATGGCTCAAAAGATTACCAAATGTCTATCTCTAGCCTTATAAAAATCCAAGATATCAAGAACCTTAAAGAATTAGAGTTCCCCAAAATAAGCAGGTAGATCTTGTTAAAACCTTTTTCTCAGTGTCCCTGAAATGTTAACACTGCACTTTAACTCAAAGAAAAATTTTGAAATTTTGAGATAAACTACCAGTGAATCTAACATCTGGCTTAAATGGAGTTAATCTCTTCACATCCAACTGTTACATAATACAATTACTTACCCGTGTCCGATCTTCAATGTTGTATATTTTTAATTGCATGGGGATATTGAAACTATGCAAAAAATTGCCTCCAAAGACTAATGTGTCTGTAGGAGTATACACAGCATGAATCCAGCCTAGAAGAAAGGGAATGGAGGGTAGTGACTGTAAGCACACATTACAACATGGCTCTCTCAGAGAACTAGTATAATACTCCTAGATCCTACTTTTTACTCTGATTGTTACTTAGTGGTTGGTCAAGTTATTTAATCTCTTGCAGCCTCAATATCCTCTATAAAAATTAAACTTTATATGGTTACTAGTAAGTATTAAATCAGAAAATGCACGTAAAGTGTTTAGCATACAGTAAGCTTAACAAATGCTGCTTCTATTTACAGGAGCACCTACTGTGAAGGTGCAGTACAAGAGCTGACATGTATTTCCATTTACTCCTCAAAACAAAATGTGACAGAGATTTAAATATTTGACCAAAAAGGTATTAGCAGGTAAACAAGTGTCAGAATTCTTCTTCTTCTTCTTCTTCTTTTTTTTTTTTTTTTACAAGTGTCAGAATTCTAATACAGGTCTGTGACTTCAAAATCTGTGCTGTAAATACTTATTTTGTAACTAGTGACCTCCTAAAAATTATCACTGATGTTACTACACTCCAGCCTTCATAGACATCCCTTAGAAAGTAGGTCTCTTTCACCCAGACGTTAGATACTGCCTGCTGACCAGGTCTTATCCTTAGAGATTCTGATTACCTAGACCTAATGTGCAGTCCAAATGTAGACCTTCTGTGAGAAGCCACCACTGACAATTCTGGTTTTAGTGGAAAATCAGTGCCTTTTTCAAAAATCCACATTCTTACCATCTAATCCATAATGACAGGAAAGGACACTATTGTTTTCTGTCCACCCCAGCATCACAACCACTCTTGGTGGTAATCCATTAATTCTAGTGGCTAGAGTAAACAACTAATTTTTTCCCATCTTGCTTACCTGAGGGAATGACGAAGGTATAGCCCTGCTTGAGCTCAATGCGCTGACAATCTGATACCCGGTCACCCAGAAAGATGTCTCCCTGTTTCCCTGACAGCAGCCAATTCTCGTACAGCTCCAGGTTGTGGGCTGTAGGGGGGATGAGCCAGAAGACCTGTGAGTTAAAAAACTTCAGTCTGTTAACAGCCATTGACATGACCCAGTCGTCTCCCTCAACTGATAAACAGGTACAAAGTTAAGGCCAACAGGCAGAAGAGCAGCAAGCAGTCCTCCTAGCCTACAGAACCTGACCATTTGGGAAATTCTAGAGGCCCCAAGGAAGCAGATATTTTCTGTCCTTCACTTGATGAAATGGCTTTAGGGCTTCCTTGGAGTTTGACTGTAGAACCCAGAACCCATCCAGGACTCAGGGAGAAGAGGGACATTCAGTTTGTTACCTAGGAGGTCCCTTACTTGCCCCTGGCTGTCTGGCCTCTACAGTCCTAAGAAATACAGTAGGTACAATATCTTCTAGAGACAGGCCTAGCTTACTTTGTTCTAGGGTAGTAACCAAGACCAAAAGGACAAAACTTGAGATACCATTGAAATGGATCCAAAGCAAACAAAATGACTTTGGATTTGGAGGTCCACTTGTTCTAAATTAGGACCTCACATTTTAAAAGCATTATGTGTTTTCATTCCAGTTCTACTTCTCTCACAAACGCATCTACTTCTAGCAAGGGAAAAAAGGGTAACTAATAATAAGAGCGTAATACTACAAACCTCCAACATTAATCCCAGATTTCCATTCTCACACAGCATTCAGAAACAATCTGACAAGCTGGAATACAGTTCTTTACGAATGAGAATAATCTTTCAAAATCTATTCACATCCTTAGGGAGGACTTAAAGGCTTCCTCTGGCCACATTTCAGATCAATGCCTTCAAAATAGGGAAAGGTGGTTTGGATTCTAATTTGCTGATTTCATCCTGAATCTATACAAAATTTGTGTTGCCATCTACTACTTTATTACACTTCCACGTAGAGAAATTGTCTTGTCTTCCTAAAACCACTTTCTTGTCTTCATGTGGAGAATTCTGCCTTGGGAATCTAAAAATAAGGCTGCTGAGGTTTACTAAGTACTATGCCAATATTGGTATTATGACAGCAGACTAGAAGAATACGAATTCCTACTGAAGTCAAGCCAAAAGGGTCAACGTAATCAACGTTTCTCTCTAGAATAGGGGACAATTTCCTAGCAGATTCATTTCTAGGTATATTAGGCATGCATGAACTGAAGCAGAGACATATAACCAGCTTCAGATTCCAACCCCCATCCCAACTATGACCGTACCTTTCCCCCTTGATGGATGTGATACCAAACAGAGGTACCACCAAAGTCCACATGGAAGTCAGTATAGCAGCCTCGAACACTCATCAGACAGTACCTGACCCCAAAAAAAACAGCAGCCATTAGTGCATCGATGAGAAAAAGAGAGCATGCCCCACCACAATACCACACTCTCGCCTTGTGCACCCCACCTTCCACATAATCAATTCGCAGTCAGTAAGAGGAGCACAACTGCGTCATCATGTTACCAGAACGACACATTTTCTTTAAACTATGTAATTGTGGGTTATGACACCGTTATATATACTCTTCCCTCTGAAACTGTAAAATCTGTTTAAAGAATTCATCTTTTTGATCATTTAGGACACAGACCAAGGCTCCAAAGGGAGGAACCATTCCTTGCAATCACTCTGGTTTCCCGGTGATGCACCTGAGGAAATGCAGGGAAAGCCACTTACTTCTGCACTTTGGGGTACTGCATCTCCAAGATGGCATTTGTTGATTCAGTCTGACTTTCCTTCAAATGCCTCGGCCACATGTTGTCTACCCAGTCAATGAAATCCACCTTTAAAAAGGAGAAGGAAACATTTAGGATTCAATGGAAGGACTGGGATTGAAGAGAACTTTAAAGTCCAGAAAAACAGAATTTCTCAAAATACACACTGAAAGACTATAATTTAATTATAAACAAAATAAAACAATCTGTTGGTGAATCTTAGGGTCGACAGGCAAACCTTCTAGAAATAATTTTTCAATGAGAATAAAGGCTAATGGACCTGTCAACACCACAAAGATAGCACTAATGAAAATGAAGTCATTAAATAACACAGTAGTATCCCCTCTGTGTCAATACTGGTATAATCAACTGTATTTTTCTAATTCAATCAAAGGTGCTGTCTGGATGGTACTTCTAAACTTACCAGAGATGTAACACAGTGAACTGTTAGAGCAGCTAAGACATCCAAAGTTTTAAAAGGAGGAGGAGGAGGAGGAGGAGGAGGAGGAGGAGGAGGAGAAAAAGAAACAAATCCAATAGGGATTTGTAGCCCTACATGAACAATGTAGAATCTACTAGGTTAGGAATCAGAAGTTCCAGGTCTGTCATGTTTTCTCAAGATCACATGCAAGTCCCTGGAACTCATTTCTAAAATGAGGATAATTAACTCCAAGGGATACTGTGAGGATTACATGTAAATACATGTTAAAATTTCTTGAGATAATGTTAGCAGAATTTAGTAATCTATTTTTTATTTCATTTTCATTTCACCTTTATTTTCCATCTTTCATCACTTGGTTTTTATTATCACTAACTACATGAACATAATACTTGGTCATTAAAAATACATGTGGCTAAATGTATAATTCTGTATTTTTTAAAACATATATAATTTATTGTCAAGTTAGCTAACACATAGTGTATATACAGTGTGCTCTTAGTTTCGGGGGTAGAATCCTGTGATTCATCACTTACATACAACGCCTAGTGCTCATACCAACAAGTGCCCTCTTCAATATTCATCACCCATTTCCCCCCTCCCACACCCCCTAACAACCCACGGTTTGTTCTCTGTATTTAAGAGTCTTTTATGGTTTGTCTCCCTCTCTGTTTAAAACTATTTCTTCCCCTTCCCTTCCTCCAAGGTCTTCTGTTAAGTTTCTCAAGTTCCACATATGAGTGAAAACATATGATATTTGTCTTTCTTTGACTGGCTTATTTCACTTAGCTTAATACCCTCCAGTTCCATCCACGTTGTTGCAAATGGCAGGATTTCATTCTTTCTCATTGCCAAATAGTATTCCATTGTACGTATAAACCACATCTTCTTTATCCATTCATCAGTTGATGTACATTTGGGCTCTTTCCATAATTTGGCTATTGTTGAAAGCACTTCTATAAACATTGGGGTACACGTGTGCCCCTATGAATCAGGACTCCTGTATCTTTTGGATAAATTCCAAGTAGCGCTATTGTTGGGTCGTAGGGTAGTTCTATTCTTAATATTTTGAGGAATCCCCACACTGTTTTCCAGGACGGCTGTACCAGTTTGCATTCCCACCAACAGTGCAAGAGGGTTCCTGTTTCTCCACATCCTTGCCAACATCTGTTGTTTCCTGAGTTGTTAATGTTAGTCACTCTGACCGGTGTGAGGTGGTATCTCAAATGTGGTTTTGATTTGCATTTCCCTAATGATGAGTGATGTTAAGCATCTTTTCATGCATCTGTTGGCCATTTGGATGTCTTCTTAGGGAAAGTGTCTATTCATGTCTTCTGCCCATTTCTTCACAGGACTACTTGTTTTTTGGGTGTTGAGTTTGGTACATTCTTTACAGGTTTTGGATACTAACCCTTTATCCGATATGTCATTTGCAAATATCTTCTCCCATTCCATTGGTTGCCTTTTACTTTGTTGATTGCTTCATTTGTAGTGCAGAAGCTTTTTAGCTTGATGAGGTCCCAACAGTTTGTTTTACTTTTATTTCCCTTGCCTTTGGAGACATGTCAAGCAAGAAACTGCTGCAGCTGAGGTCAAAGAGGTTGTTGCCTGTTTTCTCCTCTGGGGTTTTGATGGTTTCCTGTCTTATATTTAGGTCTTTCATCCATTTTGAGTTTATTTTTGTGTATGGTGTAAGCAACTGGTCCAGTTTCATTCTTCTGCATATTGCTGTCCAGTTCTCCCAGCACCATTTGCTAAAGAGACTGTCTTTTTTCCACTGGATGCTCTTTCCTGCTTTGTCAAAGACTGGTTGGCCATATGTCTGTGGGTCCAATTCCGGGTTCTCTATTCTATCCCATTGGTTTATGTGTTCTTGTGCCAGTACCATACTGTCTTGATGATTACAGCCTTGTAGTAGAGGCTAAAGTCCAGGGTTGTGATGCCTCCCGCTTTGGTTTTCTTTTTCAACATAACTTTGGCTATCCGGGGTCTTCTGTGGTTCCACACAAATTTTAGGATTGTTTGTTCTAGCTTTGAGAAGAATGCTGGTGCAATTTTGATTGGGATTGCACTGAATATGTAGAGTGCTTTGGGTAGTATTGACATTTTAACAATATTTGTTCTTCCAATCCACAAGCATGGAATGTTTTTCCATTTCTTTGTGTCTTACTCAATTTCCTTTGTAAGTTTTCTATAGTTTTCAGCATACAGATCTTTTTCTATAGTTTTCAGCATACAGATCTTTTATATTTGGTAATCTATTTTAAATTATATGTGCTGAAAGAAGTGAAAGCAATATGAACGTATCTGCACTTTACACTGAACTATAACATGTCCTCTACCTTCAAATGTGTGCATTACCCAACCACTGACCTCCAAGAAACAGTCTCAGGTAGATAAAATGTGAGCCAAAACATGAGTCCAGTATAGTACTGACACTACAAATAATCTAACTTAAGGCTATAAAACATATGTATACAGTAAGCTTTACAACAATACCTGTATTTAATAATTTATTTCCCTGACAATATAGATCTGGACAAATGCATACAATCTGTGCATAATGATATGAGGCAGGTGTCTAGGAAACCGTGGGAGCAAGGCTGGAAGGGATCACCAATGACATGCAAGTTGAGAGCAACCATGAAGTTAACTTGTGGCTGCACTTCAAAGATTTCTGCTCAGGGAGCCAATAGTTTTAACCAAGCATCCACTGGGTCTCAAACACTGAATGAACTCCAACTTCCTTCCTTTCCCTCAAACAAAATCTACTTTCTGTTCTCTTAATGTAGTGGTCAGCACCTTCTATCTCATGGTCCTCTCCTTTGCTAACACTTCAACAGAATAATGAATAACTGTACTTGCTCAAGACAGTATAAGCTCTTATGTCTGGATGGGGAAAAGAAGGGTTAAGAACACATGAGTATTTTTTTCTCAATTTTCATTCAGAGAAAGCTGAATTTCTTTGGCCAGAATTTCTCACCTGCAGCACTGAGTCACTCATTCTGGCCTCTCATTTTTTGGTATTATTAGGTATCGTCTTGTGGTATGGGACTCATACTTTTTTCCTTCGGTTAATCTTTAGGCTCTGGGTAGGCCTTTTACTAAATGGCCCGATCCATGTGAGAGCAAGTCTCCAGAAGAGGTAATCACCAGTTTCTACCTGTTCTGCATCAATACTAGGGCCAAACTGGTAAGAAGTCCGATACCCAGGACCTAATCTATTCATATGCTTCACAAAAAAAGCTCACAGCCTTACATGAACTGATTTTCCCACCACCAAACAAATCTGCACATTGTATATGTTACTTTCCAGCTACCTCTCAGGTACTGCTGGAATGACAGCAGAAAACAATCTCTCTCCTTACCAGAAAATCCCATTTTATGCTAACACCCCAAGAGGCACCTAAAGGTTGCCCACCTTCCTCTTCCACTGCACCTACTTTTACACATACTACTTCTTCTGCCTGGAATTCTGGTTTTCATTCCCTTTGCCTCATTTCTTTCATGTCAAGCTTAGATATCACTTCCTCCAAAGAGTTTCCCCTAATTCTCATCCAGTTTAGGTTAGGGGGGGGTCCTTCTTCTTGCCCCCCACCACACTCTATGTTTATTCACTTATGAAGCACTTACCATTAGTGTGGCTTATAGAAACGTCTATCCTCTGGTCTTTCTTCCCCGTGAGACTTTAAGCACTGTGAGAATGACAATAACCTTACCTTCCACAGGTCCTCTAGCACCTAGCATAGTGCTCAGCACATGGTGGGCACTTGAACCAATAATACGCTAACTCTGAAGGTGTGAATGTCACAGAGAATAAGAGATTATGTGGTTTATGTGAAAGATTACAAGAATAAGTATATTTGTTCAAACTCATTGAAATGTATACTTAAAATGAGTATATTTTATGTCAATTATACCTCAATAAAGTTGGTTTTTAAAAAAGCATTATTGGGGCGACTAGGTGGCTCAGTTGGTTAAGCATCCACCTTTGGCTCAGGTTATGATTTCGCAGTTTGTGGGTTTGAGCCCCATGTTAGGCTCTGTGCTGACAGTTCAGAGCCTGAAGCCTTTGGATTCTGTGTCTCCCTCTCAATCTCTGCCCCTCCTCTGCTCACAATTTGTCTCTCAAAAATAAATAAATATAAAAAAAAAAGAATAATAAAAAATAAAAATAAAAAAGCATTACTGAGATATGTTAGAAAATACCTAAATAAATGGAAGGATACACTGTGGGGAAAAATACTCCAGTAAATAAATAAATAATACCCCAGCAGAATAAGCATATTATTGCTTACATAGCAAGTCATCAAAAGCTTTCCCGCTTTCAGGAAGTGACCTTGGTAATAGCTCAATCTTTCCAGTCATGTTTTAGGTCCCTAAAAAATATTGGTGCATTATTCTGCGTCCTCCAGAAAATTTCCTTTTCTGAGCCCTTCCATAGTTCCACTCCTCCATTTAGGTCTATTATTTTCCTGTTATATAATGATGGATTTTTATCATTAAAGCTAGGAAGAAAAGTGAATAAATTAAGAATGTTACAAAAAAGGCTTCATGTGTGAATGACATAGTTCTAAATTTTAAGAACAGAAAAGTATGAATGTTTGACTTTTATAGCTATAATCACTTTATTTTTAAGTTGAAATTCTAAAAATATTAACAGTGTTAATTTATAAGCAATATTAAAAACAATTTATAAACAATGTTATTGTGATTCTTACATTCCTCTCTTATTATTTTAATGCACTGAATTGTACATTAAAAAAACTTTTTCTTAAAAGTAGGCTCTATATGCTCAATGTGGGGCTTGAACTCATGACCCCAAGATCAAGAGTTGCATACTCTACCAACTGAGCCAGCCAGGTGCCCTATATTCTTTACTTATTAAGTGCACCATGTTTGGCTAATAACAAGACTAAATTCTAACTGTCTTCCTATATTTCCACATGACCAAACAAATTATAATATAAAAGGATTTTTATCATTCTAAGGAGATAAAAGTTTTCTTAACAAATTAAAAAAATTTTTTTTTAATCTTTATTTTTGAGAGAGAGACAGAGTGTGAGTGGGGGAGGGGCAGAGAGAAAAGGAGACACAGAATCCGAAGCAGTTTCCAGGCTCCAAGCTGTCAGCACAGAGCCCAACGTGAGGCTCAAACTCATGAACTGTGAGATCATGACCTGAGCCGAAGTCAGATGCTTAACCGACTGAGCCACCCAGGTGCCCCTTAATAAGAAATTCTGTACTTAGCTGTAGCCATCTCCAGTAACAAGAAGCAATGACAAAAAATTACATTGTAATAATAGTAAAATACTAAGAACATTTTCCCGTTGGTCTGTACATATCAATGTCTTAGTGATAATAACAATGCATCTTACTGGTAAGCTGAATGTAGGTGTATATATAAAATAACAGTATTAGAAGCAATTATCATAATTTTGATGCAATTAGGATAATTAAATGGAGATAGAATAAAACACTGAGATCTTGACTTTATTTATTTTTAAATGTTTATTTTTTATTTTGGGGTGTGGGATAGAGAGCAGGGGGAGGATCAGAGAGAGCAGGAAAGGGGCAGAGAGAGGGAGAGAATCCCAAGCTGGCTCTGTGCTGTCAGTGTGTAGGGGGATGTGGGGATCAATCTCACAAACAGTGAGATCATGACCTGAGCCAAAATCAAGAGTAAGAAGCTTCAATGACAGCCACCCAGGCTGAGATCTTGATTTTAAAAGAATGATTAGGAGGCACCTGAATGACTCAGTTGGTTAAGCGTCCGACTCTTGATTTCAGCTCAGGTCATGATCTCATGGTTCATGTATCAAGCCTGGAGTCAAGCTGTGTGCTCACAGCATGGAGCCTGCTTGGGATCCTCTCCGTCTCTCTCTCTGCCCCGCCCCCCACTGACTCTAATAAATAAACATAAAAAAAAAGTTATAAATTCTCCCAGTATATAAACAACTCTCTTGGTGACAATGACAATGTGGAAAAAATGATCAGACTAACCGTGGAGGGCCTCTGCACCATATTCTCCAGCCTGGTGTGGCTGAACTCTAGGCTGATGACATTATAGAGTTTTTCTCGCTCCTCCTCTGGGGTCTCATAGTAGCGTGTCCACTGAGCCATGGTCATTTCAATGCCTTTCTGTGTGTTCACGTCCATGACATCCACCATGCGACGACTCCCTGCCACGAAAGATGTATCAATCATCTCTACTGAGCCGCTATTATCCTCAAATATATTAAGAATATAAAATACAAGTAGAAGGAAACAAAGTATCCTTTCTTTATTCAGGGTATTCAGTAATAAGCAAGGAGAGAGCTGTCACTCAAGGTGGATAAATCAACAGAAAATCAAACCACAGAGAATGGGAAAAACAACAGGTTAATATAAAAAAGCGATTCCCTATGGCATATTTCTATATGGTCAGGTAACAACTCCTATATTCAATATCTTACTCAACCCTAACAATTCTAAATGGTAAGTACTAATCACCATTTCATAGATGAGAAAATAGGTGTTAGGTAACTTGCAGGACAAGGCAGGACAAGAATCCCAGAACTCTACACCAACTCCAGAGTTAATGCTCTTACCCACTGAGCTACACTGCTTTGATGCAGTTTTAAGGATCTTATCTATCCTATACTCTGATTCACTATACAGAGATATAGTGAGTACTAGATTCATTCTGAAGCTGTCCATTCTTCTGTTTAAAAGGGTTATTTCCAAAACCTGTTAAGCATTTCTAATATAAACCTCCCTTTTCATTCATTTCACAAATATTTACTGACTGATAAAGCCACCATGAGGGACACAAAGATCTGTATCAGATTCTCAACCAACTATAACAACTACAACAAAAAGGAGAATGCATAAATTAGTAGGGAGGAAAAACAATAGCCTAATTAAAGCCAAAGATACCTAAGTTTAAATTTCAGCTCTAATAATAGTTGGGAAAGCTATTTAACTTCTCTGAACCTTAATATCTTCTTCTTTAACTTGGGAATAATATTACCTTGGAGGCCGCTGTGAAGGAAAATATTTAACACAAAGTAGGTGTCAATTAAACAGTAGTAAAAATAAAAGGAAAATTATTATTATTTTTATTATTTTTGTAACATTGGACTGACCAGAGAAGCCTTTTAGGAAAAGAAGGTGAAGAAGAGACTTTTGAGTTAGGCCTTGAAAAATAAATAGAATTTCAACAAGAAAGATTCAACAGAGAATTCCAAGCAGAAGCAGCAGCATAAGAGACAATATGGAGAGGCAAGACAGCTAAAAAAGTTAAAATAATAGTGGTCAAGAAAAGGAAAGAGAATAAAAAGCTGCTGATATTAAGAATATTGTTCAGGGGCGCCTGGGTGGCTCCGTCAGTTAAGCAACTGACTTCGGCTCAGGTCATGATCTCATGGTTTGTGGGTTTGAGCCCCGCGTCGGACTCTGTGCTGACAGCTCAGAGACTAGAGCCTGCTTCGGATTCTGTGTCTCCCTCTCTCTCTGACCCTCCCCCGTTCATGCTCTGTCTCTGTCTCAAAAATAAATAAACGTTAAAAAAAATTAAAAAAAAAAAAAGAATACTGTCCAATTTGTAAGAAACTAGCAAACATCTACTATATACCTGGACTTCGTGGATATAACAACTAGTATCAAGACCTGGTCCCCTGCCTGTAAGACGTTTACAGTCTAGTCAGAGATATGAGATAATAGTCAGGAGGACTAGAATATGGCCATAATAAAGGAGACATGGCAGAATACACATAAGATATAACTCATAATATAAGGCAATAAAGCAAACCTACCCTTTATATTTTGGAAGAAAATGCTAATGATAAATCAAAATTGTCTTGTAATACCATTTCACACCCACTATGATAGCCATAAATAAAAAAAAAAAAAAAAAGGAAAACAACAAGTGCTGGCAAGGATGCAGAAAAACTGGAACCCTCGAGACTTTGCTGGGAATAATGTAAAGTGGTGCAGCTGCTGTGGAGAACAGTTTGGTGGTTCCTCAATAAATTAAACCCAGAATGACCATGTGACCCAACAACTTCACTCCTAGGTAAATATCTAAAGATACAGGTGATGAAAACGTTCTGAACTAGAAACTGGTGATGGTTACACACTGTGAATAAATTTAATGCCACTGAAATATATACTTTAAAAATTATTATAATGGTAAATTTTATGATACTTGTATTTTAGCACAATTGTTTAAAAAAACAGGGGTGCCTGGGTGGCTCAGTTGGTTGAGTGTCTGACTTCGGCTCAGGTCAAGATCTCATGGTTTGTGAGTTGGAGCCCCACATCGGGCTCTGTGCTGACGGCTCAGAGCCTGGAGCCTGCTTTGGATTCTGTGTCTCCCTCGCTCTCTGCCTGCCCCCAGCTCATTCTCTGTCTCTTTCTCTCTCAAAAATAAAAACATTTGAAAAAATAAAAATAAAAAAATAAAAGTGAATGCTTTCCTTCAAAAATGTAGATCAAAGCTGTTGCCGAGGATGCAGAGAAAGAATGCACTGTTGGGAATGCAAACTGGTGCAGCCACTCTGGAAACAGTATGGGCGTTCCTCAAAACATCAAAAATAGAACTACCTTACAACCCAGCAATTACACTACCAGGTGTCTATCCAAAGGATACAGGTGTGCTGTTCTGAAGGGGCACATGCACCCCAATGTTTACAGCAGCACTACTGACAACAGCCAAAGTATGGAAACAGTCCAAATGTCCATCGATGGATGAATGGATAAAGAAGATGTTGTATATACCTACAACGGAGTATTACTTGGCAATCAAAAAGAATGAAGTCTTGCCATTTGCAAGACTGCAACGTGGATGGAACCAGAGTGTATTATGCTAAGCAAATTAGTCAGAGAAAGACAAATATATGGCTTCACTCATGTGGAATTTAAGATACAAAACAGATGAACATAAGGGAAGGGAAGCAAAAATAATATAAAAACAGGGAGGGGGACAAAACATGAGACTCTTAAATATAGAGAACAAACAGAGGGTTGCTGGAGGGGTTGTGGGAGGGGGGATGGGCTAAAATGGTACAGGTCATTAAGGAATCTACTCCTGAAATCATTGTTGCACTATATGCTAACTTGGATGTAAATAAACAACAACAACAATAAACTTATTACTGTCCTGGAGGTCTGTTAGGAAAAGAAGTCCAGTGATGGACCTATAGGTACTCAAGAAGATTTTCTGAGGTCCTCTGAGAGAGCCCTGCATTGTGAAGAGTGGGAAAGCATTTTAATCACCCAACAGATTTACTGAGTGCCTACTACACTCCAGAGATTGCACTAGATATTAGGAAATACCCAGTGACAGGCAGACAGCTGGACTCTAACACAGAAATAGTGAAGGAGTGAAAAAACCAGGGAATTCGAGAACTTTCCTTCACCTGGGCTATCTGTGACTTTCACCTCTTGGATAAACAGAAGAGTTATCCAGCTGTCTAAAAAGGGCCCTCCGGTGGCTAGGAGATAGTACTGCAGTGTCAATTTCCAAAGCAAGACATTGCACTGGGACTTTAACATAGAGAACAAAACTTAACAGAAGCTATAATGTTGAGAGGAAAGCATCAGAAAAAACTTTTTGCTTCATGTCCTGTTGGAAACATGCCCAAGAGGTTTTAATCCACTTTACTGCTTTAACGTGTATAAGACTGTAACCATTCTGAATTCCAAAGGATCCTGGTGAGTCTCAGGGCTACCCTGAAAACCAAATGGTCTGCAGAAATTTGACCTGAACCTTTACTGACACCAGGAAGCTTTCTTCTTTAATTAGGTTGATCCAATTTGGTTTTTTCCCCTAAATTTTGAACAGAATATAAATCAGACTAAAAACTCAACCAGTCACTGAAAGAAATGTTAACATATCTCTTTCTCGGCTTACAATGCTTTTGTTTATTATTACTATTATATATATATATATACATACATATATATATATACATACATACATACATTATATATGTTTTTATTATATATATATATTTATTTAAGTAATCTCTCCTCCGAAAGTGGGGCTTGAATCTACAACCCTGAGATCAAGAGTCACATGCTTCAGTTTGCAAAGTTTTAAACCTTGGTCAAGTTACCAAATGTAGCACTGGTGAAAATTTCCTGGAAATTTCTCTACTGCTTTTGGAGAATGGCAGAGAATCACAGATATGAATGAATCTTCCTTCTTGTCTCAAAGATATAAAATGTCACTTTCCTGGGTGAGATGACCTGGAACAGGCTTTTCACGGAGAGAAGGAGGGGCACACAGTGATAAAATGGTAGGTAGGGAAGAAGGAGAAGTTTTAAAGTTCTGTGCCTGGTGTGTACTAAATGAAGCAACTTTTGTAACTCTTTCTGTGAAAATTCTCAGTGGCCAATGAAATGGTAGTTTTTATCAAGAGGCATATACTTCAATCAAATATGTACTTCAACGTTCCTAAGCCTTAAATCTCAGTCAGAAAATTAGAAATCAATCCCAATCTTAAATCTTTGCCTCATAGGCGCAACAGCCACACATATTACTACTTACCCACACACATTTTGACATCATTCACAGTGAAGTCTGGATCTGGCATCCTATGAAACAAACACTTGTAAGTATAAATGGAAGCACACCTTCTCTAATCAGTGTGAGTTCTTCATTAACGTACTAAAAACTCCTAAGACACATGAATATTCATATTCATATTTAGATTTAATGACATATTTTAAATATGATTATATATTCACATATACATAATAAAAAAGAATATATAACAAAATGTTAACAAGTGATTATTATCCCAGGGTAATAGATTTTTAAGAGATTTATTTTCTTTTTAGCTCACCTATATTTTTTCATTTAATTATTAACAACCATGAGTTGTTTTTGTAACAAAAGAAGAAAAATACATGGTTTTAAAACTATATGGGGGATTATTTTTAATTATCTACTGCTTTGGGTTATCAATACTGCATTGTCTATAGCCCTGGTGTAATATGGCCATTTCACAACTATATCCAATCAGGCCGAGAACACTTACTTTATTCCAAGTCCATCCGAATTCTTGAAAATCAGAGGGTCTCTTAAGCCACCCCGCTGAATATACTCTACATTAAAATCTGTCACCATAAGAAAACAACTGTTAGAAAGGCAAGAGGCATAGCCGGAAAAAGATAAAAAGACCATAAAATAGATCCTAAGTATTAAGGTGGAGATGGTGTTTGCTGTTTCTGTATAAATAGTTTTGCTCTGTGAGACAATACACGCAAAAGAAGCATCCTTCGTTGGGGCACCTGGGTGGCTCAGCTGGTTCAGCCTCTGACTCCAGCTCAGGTCATGATCTCACAGTTTGTGAGTTCGAGCCCCATATCGGGCTCTGTGCTGACAGCTCAGAGCCTGGAGCCTGCTTCGGATTCTGTGTCTCCCTCTCTCTCTCTCTCTCTCTCAAAAATAAATAAATATTAGGGGGAAAAAAAAAGCATCCCTCAGGATATAGGAAACTCACACTGAGAGGCAGGGTTCAAGGTGTTTTCTAAGTCTGTATTTCCACAGTAAATTCAGAATTTAACCAACAGAGGGTAGTACTATTAATGAGTCATCTCATAAACCCTAAGCAGAAATTATCATCACCCTGTCTCTTCACAGCCAAAAAATTTACTACTGTCCACTAGAGTATATACCATGACATCCTTGTCAGTTTGCCAAGGAGCAAAGCTGCATAGTACACATGGAATCCCACCTCTGTTGTGGTTGTGGGGAGAGGTATGTGCATAGAAGAGTTTTTACTGGGGTGCCTAGGTGGCTCAGTCAGTCAAGTGTCCGACTTCAGCTCAGGTCATGATCTCACAGTTCTTGGGATTGAACCCTGCATCAGGCTGTGCACTGACAGGGCAGAGCCTGCTTGGGATTCTCTCTCTCCCCCTTCTCTCTGCCCCTCCTGCATGTGTTCTCTCTTAAAAATAAATAAACATTAAAAAAAAGAAGTTTTTAGTGTACTATTCTAAATTAAACCTAAAACAAGGGATAGGAGAAGGAAGAGGGCTTCAGGGAAAAATTCCAACAATGTTCCTGGCCCTAATAAAACACTTTTCTTCTTGTGTCACAGAGAATGACTCCCAAGGTGGGAGAACTAGGGAAAATGAGGGTGTGAGGGTGTGTGTGTGTGTGTGTGTGTGTGTGTGGGCACGTGCATGTGTAAGAATGGCATTGTGTAATAAGATAAAATAAACAGCATCACAGCATCAATAGGCAATATTTTAGCTGCACAGATACTGAGCCCATGGTTCCCAGAGTCTACAACTTCCTATACCAAGGGACTGCAGGTCCCTGGAACCAAAATGATACTGACCTTTTCCTTCCATAAAAGTAACAAAATTTGCATTATATTTGTTGGTGTGGAGCTTCTCTTCCAAGTCAAAAGTTCTTTTCCCTTCAATTTCATCATCTGAAATGCCATCATCTTCATAGCGTCGTCGCATGGTACCACGCTGGGGGAGAGAGGGACAGAAGGATCAAATCATGTACTTTTTCATGCTTATCTAAAAGTACTCACAAACATATGTACGCTTCAAATTTATGTACTTTCAACTTCAGGTATAACACCTGAAACATCGATTTTCCTTGCCTTATAAACCTTTCTCTCAACTAAAGGTCAGGTAATGTCCTCAGAATGTACAGAATATAACAAAATCTTGATGGGCCACTGGTTCCCTACTTGTGAATACTACCTCTGCTAACTCTTTGGACCTAGAGATATAAATTTACAATAGAAATATGACCGGGGCGGCTGGGTGGCTCAGTCAGTTAAGTGTCCGACTTTGGCTCAGGTCATGATCTCATGGTTCGTGAGTTCAAGCCCCACATCGGGCTCTGTGCTGACAGCTCAGAGCCTGGATCCTGCTTCAGATTCTGTGTCTCCTTCTCTCTCTGCCTCTCCCCCACTCACACTCTGTCTCTGCCTCTCAAGAATAAATAAACATTAAAAAAAAAAAAAGAAATATGACCAAATTGTGTTCACAGTCCAATAAAGACTGGAGACAATATGTATATAGATTTGTTTTTTATTTTTTTTTAACGTTTATTTATCTTTGAGATAGGGAGAGAGACAGAGCACGAATGAGGGAGGGTCAGAGAAAGGGAGACACAGAATCCGAAACAGGCTCCAGGCTCTGAGCTGTCAGCACAGAGCCCGATGTGGGGCTCGAACTCACGGACCGCAAGATCAGGACCTGAGCCGAAGTTGGCCGCCCAACCGACTGAGCCACCCAGGCGCCCCTGTATATAGATATTTTAGGTCAGGATACAAAATACAATGTTTTCATAGGGGAAAGCTGTATCTACATTAGTTTTCTAAAACAATCTTCAAGAATAGGCTAAAACATTTGAATTAATGAAACAAAAACTCCTTTACATCAGATAAAAGAAGTTAATCTAAACAGTTTAGTATTCCAAATAGCAGACCATCAATATTTAGCTTTAAGGATATCTCCCCAAAGAAAATATACAAGGGTGCCTGGGTGACTCAGCTGGAAGAGCATGCAACTCTTGATCTCGGTGTCATGAGCTCAAGGCCCATGGTGGGTATAGGGATTAATTAAATAAATAAATTAGAAAAAGAAAACATATAAATGGCCAAAGAACACAGGAAAAGATACTCAATATCATTAGTCGTTAGGGGAAATGAAAATCAAAACCACCATGAGATACCACTTCACACCCACTAGGATGGCTACTATCAAAAGGTGGACAATTAACAAATGATGGTGAGAATCTAGAGAAACTAGAACCCTCATACACAGCTGGTGGGAATGTAAAACAGTGCAGCCATGGAAAACAGTTTAGCAGTTCCTCAAAAAATTAAATATGGAGTCATCTTGTGACCCAGTAATTCTACTCCTAGGTACATATCCAAAAGAATTAAAATCCTATGTTCACACAAAAACTTGTACACAGGTGTTCATAGCAGCATTAACCCAAATGTCAACGGATTGATGAATGGATTAAAAAATGTGGTATATTTACACAATGGAATAATATTTGGCCATAAAAATGAATGAAATACTGGTATGTAGCTACAGCATGGAAGAATACTGAAAATATTATGCTAAGTGAAAGAAGTCAAGCACAACAGAGCACATCATCACAGATTATAGAATTTTATTTACATGAAATGTCCAGAATAGGCAAACCCATACAGATAGAAAGTAGATTAATAGTTGCCAGGGGCTGGGGAGAGCAGTAGGAAGTGACTATTAATGGTATGGGTTTCTTTCAAGAGTCATGAAAATATTCTGGAATTAGCAAGTGGTGATATTTGTACAACTCTTGTGACTATACTAAAAACCCAATGAATTATATACACTTAAACTGGTGAGTTTTACAGTATATGAATTATAGCTCATAAGCTAGATTTTTAAAAAACTGATAACGTTGCTTATGCTGCAACACATTCTAGTATATTTAGCTAGTGTCCGATTTTGCTGAAATTTCTTGCATACATACACATGGGACAACTGGTATGGAAGTGGTAAGGGCAAAGGTTAATAAAGTAGCCCTACCCTAGGAGGTACTAAGAACAACCAAACTTGGAATTTAAAGTTAGATATTAGGGGAAGGTCTCCTGGGGAATGGGGGTCAGTGAAGGGGCAGAAACGAGTCATAAGAAATAAAATTAAAGAAGGTAAGAATGACTGTTACACACTGGAGCAGAGCTAGATTCAGCATACCAATAGTATGTTTGGTAGAAATACTGAGGGATACCTGGTATCTTTTCCATATTTGGCAAAAACCTTATAATACTTTTACCTACCACCTTTGCTGCCCTAAGTCCCAGCTCAAAGGCCAAAAGAAGACCTAATTTTGGTAAGCTTCACTTATTTCAATAATACCATCACTGCTCAAAATATTTTTAGGTACCTTGATAGAGGGGGTTATTTTCACCGACATTTCTTTTTTTGTTTTTATTTCTTTTGAGACAGAGAGAGCAACCTGGGAAGGGGCGGGGAGAGAGAGAATCCCAAGTGGGCTCCACACTGTCAGCACAGAGCCCGATTCACGAGCTGTGAGACCATGACCTGAGCCGCAACCAAAAGTCAGACACTTAACCGACTGAGCCACTCAGGTGACCCTTCACTGACAGTTTCTGACACAAGTTTTGTTTTTTTTTTTTTAAACTTTTAAAGTTTACTTATTTTGAGAAAGAAGGGGGGGAGCAAGGAGAACACACACTCACGGGAGTGCAGGGGAGGGGCAGAGAGAAAATCCCAAGCAGGCTCCCTGCTGTCAATGCAGAGTACAATGCCAGGGGCTTGGGGTTCAAATCCACAAACCCTGAGACCTGAGCAGAAATCAAGAGTCAGATACTTAACTGACTGACCAAACCACCCAGGTGCTCCCCCACTTTTTTAAATTAATTAAAAAAATTTTTTTTTAAATGTGTATTATTTACTTTTGAGAGAGAGAGACAGAGCTTGAGCAGGGGAGGGACAGAGAGAGAGGGAGACACAGAATCCAAAGCAGGCTCCAGGCACTGAGTTGACAGCACAGAGCCTGACAAGGGGCACAAACCCACATGAACTGTGAGATCATGACCTGAGCCGAAGCTGGATGCTTAATTGACTGAGCTACCCAGGTGCCCCTTAAATTTTTTGTTTTAACATTTTTTATTTCTGAGAGAATGCAAGCAGGGGAGAGGCAGAGAGAGAGAGCCAGACAGATCAGAAGTGGGCTCTGCTCTGACAGCAGAGAGCCTGACGCTGGGCTCAAACTCATCAACTTTATTTTTCTTCTATGAAACTATGTGGTGGCCACAGCTGAAGCCTGGGTCCTCTGCACGGAGACTGGTGTGGGTCTCTTTTACAAGATGTCAGTGAATTCCTGATAGGGAGACTTGGTGAACACAGTCTCTTTCCAGAAGTCAGGGTTGAGACAGCTGTAGGTCTTATCTTGGAAATGGCATCAAAAGTGGTCTTGGCTGGGTGCCTGGGTGGCTCAGTTGGTTAAGCATCCAACTTCAGCTCAGGTCATGATCTTGTGGTTCCTGAGTTGGCGCCCTACATCGGGCTTGCTGCTGTCAGCCCAGAGCCTGCTTCGGATCCTCTGTCCCCCTCTCTCTCTGCCCCTTTCCCGCTCACACATGCTCTCTCTCGAAAATAAACATTAAAAAAAAAAAAAAAGTGGCCTTGGCGAAGTTGCCCATGATGGCAGCACAGCCCCTAGCCAAGTGTCATCAATACTGGCTATCAACAGTAGCTTCTTGGGCACAGGAACTGCATGAGTTTACTTCCATATAAGATATCTTCAGTTCCCCTCCCCTCTTTTTTTTTTTTTTTTATTTTTTTAATGTTTATTTATTTTTGAGAGAGAGTGCAAGCAGGGGAGGGGCACAGAGAGAGAGGGAGACACAGAACCCGAAGCAGGCTCCAGGCTGTCAGCAGAGAGCCTTATGCGGGGGCGGGACTCAAGCTGTGAGATCATGACCTGAGCCAAAGTGGGATGCTTAACTGACTGAGCCACCCAGGCGCCCCTCCTCAGCTCCCCTCCTTACTGTACTTCATTTATGTGTCTTTGAAGAGAAGTCCAAAGTATGAATTCCAAGTATCATAGAACAAAGACAATACAATGAGAATTAATGTAGTTTCCCCTTCTCCCCTGCAAAATTTAGAAAGCACTAATTTGCACTGTGTTCTAATATACTTGTAAAAAAAAATTCCAGTCATATTTTCAAATTTCAACCTTTCCGGGGTCTACCATTACTGATTCTTCTTCAGTAAGGAGGACATAATCACCCTGATTATCCCAAAATTTCTAACATGGTAGCCAGAAGTTCCCCCACCCTTCCTTTATTTTTATATGCTTCTTCCTTCCAATATTCAAGAAGACTCCTTTCATTTACACTTTCAATATAGAGAATATAAGGATATAGGGAAATCTGCTCTAGCCAAGCCACGTAAAAGACAAGAGAAAAATGAATTTGGATTCTTGTTTTCTTTTTGAGTGTTGTAAATGGGAAGTCAGCAATAATGCAAAAATTATTTGTATCAGTTTTAATACTGCCAAGAATGGTGTTTGCTGTTTTTCTGTCTATTCCTTGTCTTAATGTAAATCCTGGTGAAAGTAAACATCTATAGCAAATTTCTTAGTGCTATAAAAACATAGTCAGTCCTTGTAATAAGCCTGGAAATCAGTAGGCAATAACACAATTTGCTACAGGTGAAACCCAAAAGGCAAGGCCACTTTAATGCTAAGGAAAGCAACCACCAATCCCCTCCAGCCCACCAACATTACCAAATAATTCAAAATGGTTTACCAGCATGCTGTGCTTTTTTTATTCTAGGTGCTTTTCATGAAGGCAATTTAGGCAACCCAGAGGAAGTTACTGGCCTCCCATAGATGCCAGCCCTCACTGAACTCGGTGTCACAATAAATAGCAGGTACAAACTGAACACTGAAATCTATTCCAACCACATTTTCACTCAAAAGCAATTTGTACTTTCCAGGGTCAATAGTGAGTTGTAGTCATGAATAACCAATCATTGTTTATTCTATTTAGATGACCAAACTATATAGCAAACTCATGTTTTCCAGGATTCAAATAATAAAAAGAATTTTAAAACTGCCTTAAAAATATTCACCACTCTTTATTTTTGAGACAGAGAGAGAGCGCACACGTGAACTCACGAGCAAAGGAGGGGCAGAGACAGGGAGGGAGACAGAGGCTCCGAAGCTAACAGTGCAGAGCCTGACATGGGGCTCGATTCAGGAACTGTGAGACCATGACCTGAACTGAAGTCAGATGCTCAACCAACTGAGCCACCTAGACGCCCTAACACTCCCCACTCTCAGTCAAGTTGTAATTAACTACATTAAATGATATAAATGGCTACATAAATGGAATATTTAGATTAACTCAATTACCGACAGGTAAGTCAAGCTCAATGGATACAAATATTACACAATCATTTCCCTAGATGATTAGGTGAAAAAAAGATAATGAGGCAAGACTAGATGCAAACAGGTATCAATCATTATATAGAAACTTTCAGCATTCTCTTTTCTAAACATGTAGTAAAAAAAAGAATGATGGAAAGGGCACTGTCTTAAGATGTCTTTATGCAACACACTTAAAAAGTAAAACAGCAGGGCGCCTGGGTGGCTCAGTCGATTAAGCATCCGACTTCGGCTCAGGTCATGATCTCGCGGTTTGTGAGTTTGAGCCTCGCATCGGGCTCTGTGCTGACAGCTCGGAGCCTGGAGCCTGCTTCGGATTCTGCGTCTCCTCCTCTCTCCGCCCCTCCCATGCTCGTACTCTATCTCTCTCTGTCTCTCAATAATAAATAAACGTTAAGAAAAAAAATTTTTTTAATAAAAAAAAAAAAAGTAAAACAGCAGAGCAGAGTAAGACAGCAGAGAGTAAAACAGCAGAGAATTTTTACAGAGAGTAAAAATTAAAAAAAAGTAAAACAGCAGAGAATTCCCTAATGCCAGCAACCATCTGCCTCTCTTAGATATCTGGGGAGTGGAACGAGGTGAGAAAGAGAAATCATTTTTAAAGGTCAGATAAAACCAGACTTGTCCTATAGGAAAACAGCTAAGCCATCCAAGGCTAACATATACTCTAGTGAATATGTGACCATTAACACATTTATTACAACAAATAACACTGAAAAGTGCTTATAAAATGCTAAGTTTAAAAATCAGTACATGTGGGGTGCCCAGGTGCCTCAGTCAGTTAAACATCCAATTCTTGATTTCGGCTCAGGTCATGATTTCAGTCATGGGATCAAGCCCTGCAGTGGGCTCCCCACTGAGTGTGGAGCCTAAGATTCTGTCTTTCTCTCAAAAAAAAAAAAAAAAAAAAAAAATCAGCACATGAAATTATGCGAATTTGAGCCCCTAGACAGGCTCTGTGCTGACAGCTCAGAGCCTGGAGCCTACTTTGGATTCTGTATTGTGCCTCCCTCTCTCTCTGCCCCTTCCCTGCTCATGCTCTGTCTCTCTGTCTGTCTCTCCCCTTCAAAAATAAACATTAAAGGGGCGCCTGGGTGGCTCAGTCGGTTGAGCGACCGACTCCGGCTCAGGTCATGATCTCACAGTTTGTGAGTTTGAGCCCCGCGTCAGGTTCTGTGCTGACAGCTCAGAGCCTGGGGGCCTGTTTCGGATTCTGTGTCTCCCTCTCTCTCTCTCTGCCCCTCCCCCGCTCATGCTCTGTCTCAGAAATAAACAAACATAAAAAAATTTTTTTTAAATAAACATTAAATTAAAAAGTGTGCATAAAAAAGACAGTGGAAGACAACAGTTCGTATTTGTTAACTTTTAGTGAAAGGTTTTCATGTTCCCCATACCATCTTTCTTTCAATACCTAACTTCTTTAATATTTTTATTACAAAAGTAATGTAATAGAAAGGACAAAAATGATGTGATCCTCTTTGACAAAATTCAGCACCCTTTCATGATAAAAGACATTCAGCAAATTAGGAACAGAAGGTAACTTCCTTCAGCTAATAAAGGGCATCTACCAAAACCCCACAGCTAATATCACACTTAACGGTAAAAGACTGAGAACTTTCTACCTAAGATCAGCAACAAGACATGGATGTCTGCTCTCCACTTCTATTCAACACTGCATTAGAGGTTCTAGCCAAGGCGATTAGGCACGAAAAAGACATACAAGGGGGTACCTGGGTGGTTCAGTGAATTAAATGTCTCACTCTCTTGGCTCAGGTCTTGATCTCACAGTGGTGAGCTCAAGCCCTGCACTGGGCTCCATGCTGGGCATGAAGCCTATGGAAGGGGAAGGGGAAGGGGAAGGGGGAGGGGGAGGGGGAGGGGGAGGGAAGAAGGAAGGGAAGGAAGGAAGGAAGGGAGGAAGGAAAAGGAAGAGAAGGGAAGAAGGAAAGGAAGAGAATAAGGAAGGGAAGGGAAGAAGGAAGGGAATGGAAGGGAAGGCAACGGAAGGGAAGAAGGAAGGAAGGGAAAGAAATGGAAGGGAAGGGAAGAAGGAAGGAAGGGAAGGAAGGAAAGGAATGAAGGAGAGAAAGAAAGAGAAAGAGAGAAAGAGAAAGAAAAAGAAAAGAAAAAAGAAAAAAGGAAGGAAGGGGAAGTTAAAGAACTTAAAAAAATGGATCAAAGACTTAAAATGTAATGGCTAAAACTAAGTCTTCAGAAAATGTGTAAATATTCATGAATTTGGATTAGGCAATAGCTTCTTGGATATAACATCAAAATAACTGAACAACAAAACTGACTGAACTTCCTCAAAATTAATACTTTTTGTGCTTCAAAAAACACTATCAAGAAAAATAAAATCAAACTACAGAATAGGAGAATATATTTGCAAATCATGTATCTCGTAAGTATCCTGAATACATATCTGTATCTAGATGGATATCTAGAATATATAAAGAACTCTTACAACTTAATAATAAAAACACAAAAATTAAAAAACAGGAAAAGGATTTGAATAATTATCTCTCAAATATATATAACTGGCCAGTAAGCACATGAAGTATCATTAGTCATGAGTTCGTTATTAGTCATTAAGACAATGTAAATCAAAGCTACAATGAGATACTACCTTGTACCTACCAGTTGGATAACTAAAGCGCTGGTGAGAATGTGAATAAAGTAAAACCCTCATACACAGTTGGCGGAAATGCAGACTAGCACGACCCCCTTGGAAAGAGTCTGGCAGTTCTTTAAATGGTTAAACAGAGTTACCATATGACCCAGCAATTCCATTCCTAGGTACCTACCCAAGAGAATGAAAACATATGCCCACAAACATTCATAACATTATTCATTATAGCCAAAAGGCAGAAACAATTCAAAGGTCCATCAACTGGAGAACGGATAAATATAGTATATTCACACAATGGAATATTGTTTAGCAATAAAAGGGAGTGAAATACTGATACACGCTACAACACATAACAAGCTTTAAAAACAATGCTCAGTGAAAAAAGCCGGTCACAAAAGACTACATATTATATGATAACATTCATATGAAAGGTCCAGAATAAGTACATCTATAGAGACAAAGTAGATTAGTGACTGCCAGGGGCTGGAGGGAAAAGAGATGGGGACTAACTGCTAATGACTTTTGGGTTTTTTTGAGGTAATGAAAATGTTCTGGAATTAGATAGTGGTAATGTCTGCACAACTTTGTGAATATATTAAAAACCACTGAATTGTACACTTTAAAAGGGTGACTTGTATAGCACAGAAATTGTATTTCAATAAAAAATGACTGGCAATCGGTAAGAGAAAAAAGGTTAAGAAAGGGGTAATACATGTATATGTTTAAATAAAGCAGTGTAGTTTGATAATACGAGAATAAGGTTTGATGTAGACCCATTCAAGACACACTGCTTAATAACGTTTCTGATAAAGCACAATTTGTTTTCTAAATAATTGCCATAGCCATTTGGGTTGATTTTATATGAAAGGGAGCATAGACAAGTGACTAAAAAAAAGTTAAGTATTTAATGAACTACCATGATGTTCCAGGAATGCAAAAACAGTTTGTTAGTTCTAAGAATTTCCACTCCCATCTACAGATATAATTCACCACGTTAACAGGGTAGAGGACAAAAATGGTATGATCATCTACATCTGTGCTGTCCAATATGGTAGCGACTAGCAGATTAAATACATTTTCAACAAATGATGCAGGGAGGGGTGGGCTCCTGGGTGGCTGAGACGGTTAAGCGTCTGACTTCTGCTCAGGTCATGATCTGGCAGTCCATGATCTTGCAGGGAGGTTTGAGCCCTGCGCTGAGCTCTGTGCTGACAGCTCAGAGTCTGGAGCCTGCTTTGGATTCTGTGTCTCCCTCTCTCTCTGCCCTTCTCCCACTCATGCTCTGTCTGTCTGTCTCTCTTTCTTTCTCAAAAATAAACATTAAAAAAATAATAAAGCTGGGCCCTTATCTAACACCAAATACAAAAATTAACTCAAAATGGATCAAAAACCTAACCATAAGAGTTAAAACTATATAGGGGCACCTGGGTGGCTCAGTCAGGTGAGCATCTGACTTTGGCTCAGGTCATGATCTCGGGGTTAGTGAGTTCGAGTCCTGCATTGGGCTTGCTGCTGTCAGTGCGGAGCCCACTTTGTATCCTCTGTCTCCCTCTGCCTCTCTGACCAACCCCACTCATGCTGTCTTTTAAAAATAAATAAAATGTTAAAAAAGTAATAATAAATAAAAACAAAACAAAAAAAGTTAAAACTGTAACATTTTTAGAAAAAAATGCAGGGAACATCTTCACAACATTGGATTTCTTGGACATGACACCAAAAGTAAAGGAAAAAACCAGACATACTAGACTTCATCAAAATTAAAAACTTTTGTGTAGGGCACCTGGCCGGCTCAGCTGGTAGAACATGAAACTCTTGATCTCAGGGCTGTAAATTCAAGCCCCATACAGGGTGCTGAGATTACTTTAAAATAAAATCTTTAAAAAAAGAAACTTTTGTGCAAAGGATACTATCAACAGAGCAAAAAGACAAACTACAGAATGGGAGAAAATATTTGCAAATCCTATATCTGATAAGGAATTAATATCTAGAATATATAAAGAATTCTTACAACTCAACAACAAAATAACTCAATTTAAAAATGGGCAAAGGACTGGGGTGCCTGGTGGCTCAGTCAGTTAAGCATCTAACTTCAGCTCAGGACATGGTTTTGCAGTTCACGGGTTCAAGCCCTGAGCTTGGTTCTATGCTGACAGCTCAGAGCCTGGAGCCTGCTTCAGATTCTGTGTCTCCTTCTCTCTCTGTCCTTCCCCTGCTCCTCCCTCCCCCTTCCTCTGTCTCTCTGTCTCTCTCTGTCTCTCTCTGAAAAATAAACATTAAAAAAAAATTGGAAAAGGACTTAAACATTTCTCCAAAGAAGATATACAAATGACCAATATGCACACGAAAAGATGCTCAGCATCACTAGTCGTCAGGGAAATGCAAATCAAAACCACAATGAAGTTTCACCATTAGGATGTGTTATTCTCAAAAAAAAACACAAAAAACAAAAAACAAAAAACAAAAAACACTCAAGATGACAAGTGTTAGCA
Organism: Prionailurus viverrinus; assembly: GCF_022837055.1. NCBI lineage: Eukaryota > Metazoa > Chordata > Mammalia > Carnivora > Felidae > Prionailurus > Prionailurus viverrinus. Next base: position 106,309,463 of record NC_062570.1, read on the forward strand.
AGGAAACAGAGAAACTGGAACCCTTATGCATTGCTGATAGGAACATAATATGGTGAAGCCTGTATGGAAAACAGTGGGGCAGTTGCTCAAAAAATTAAATGCAGAATTACCATATGATCCGGTAATTCCACTTTTAGGTACATACCCAAAAGACTGAAAGCAGGGACTCAAACAGATATTTTTACACTAATATTCATAACAGCACTATTCATAATAGTCAGAAGGCACAAACAATCCCAAATGTCCACTGACAGATAAACAAATGGAATGTGGTATATAGATACAATGGAATATTATTCAGCAATAAGAGGAATGGAGTTCTGATACATTGTTGCACCTTGAATGAATCTTGAAGACATTATGCTCTGCGAAATAGACCTGATTCAAAAGGATAAATATTGTAGGATCCCACTTATATGAGGTACCTAGAACAGGCAAATTCACAAAGACAGAAAGCAGATTAGAAGTTATCAAGGGCTGGGGGGAGAGGAAGAATGGGGAGTTACTGCTGTATGGTTAGAGTTTCTATTTGGGGTAATGACAAAGTTTTGGAAATAAATACTGATGATAGTTGCACAAAGCTGTGAATGTAATTAATGCCGCTGAACTGTACACTTAAAAATAGTTAAAATGGGGGCAGGGCATCTGGGTAGCTCAGGTTATGATCTCACGGTTCGTGAGTTCGAGGCCTGCACCAGGCCCTCTGCTGTCAGCACAGAGCCCACTTCAGATCCTCTGTCCCCCTGTCTCTCTGCCCCTCCCCCATTTGCACTCTCTTTTAAAAATAAACATTTATTTTAAAAAATTTTTTAATGTTTACTTATTTTTGAGAGAGACATAAAAATAAACAAACATTTAAAAAGTAGTTAGGGGTGCCTGGGTGGCTCAGTCGGATCAGCCTCCAACACTGGCTCATGTCATAATCTCCCAGTTCCTGGGCTTATGCCCCGAGTCAAGCTCTGTGCTGACAGCTCAGAGCCTGGAGCCCGCTTTGGATTCTGTGTCTCCCTCTCTCTCTGTCCCTCCCCCACTCACTTGCTCACTCTCTCAAAAATAGACATAAATTTTTTTTAATAGTTAAAGCGGCAAATTTTATGTTATATATATTTTACCACAATTTTATTTATTTATTTTTAGGACAGAGAGAGACAGAGCATGAACGGGGGAGGGGCAGAGAGAGAGGGAGACACAGAATCGGAAACAGGCTCCAGGCTCTGAGCCATCAGCCCAGAGCCCGATGCGGGGCTCGAACTCCCGGACCGCGAGATCGTGACCTGGCTGAAGTCGGACGCTTAACCGACTGCGCCACCCAGGCGCCCCTATTTTACCACAATTTTAAAGAATCATGTAATATACCAAAAACCACCCTCTGAGAACCAATGTACAATTATGTATCATATCAATTTTTGTATCAAATAGTTTTTCTTTTCTTTTTTTGCAGTATTTATTTTGAAAAAGAAAAAGAGTGGGGCAGGGGCAGGGGCAGGGGCAGAGGCAGAGACAGAGGGAGAGAGAGAAAATCCCAACCAGGCTCTGCTCAGCACAGAGACCGACGCAGGGCCTGAACTCATGAAACATGGGATCCTAACCTGAGCCAAAACCCAGAGTCAGCAGGTCACTTAACCCACTGAGCCACTAAGGCACCCCTCTAGTAGTTTTCTTACCTAAGATAATCACCCTGTGAGGGTCAGGAAATAGGATGGCATTATTTTACAGATGAAAAAGACACGTAAAACTGACCTACATTAACTTTTTTGGGTAACAGAAAAACAAGAAAGCGGAAGTGTCTAAAGGGAGAACTTACATAGTGTCATTCTACTACTACTACTTTGCTCTGCAATCTTAAGTAAATCATTTAACTTCTTTAGATCAATTTTCCCTTGGTGTTAAGGTCCCTTTGTGTTCTAAAATAAAGTCCTCTGGGGGCGCCTGGGTGGCGCAGTCGGTTAAGCGTCCGACTTCAGCCAGGTCACGATCTCGCGGTCCAGGAGTTCGAGCCCCGTGTCGGGCTCTGGGCTGATGGCTTGGAGCCTGGAGCCTGTTTCCGATTCTGTGTCTCCCTCTCTCTCTACCCCTCCCCCGTTCATGCTCTGTCTCTCTCTGTCCCAAAAATAAATAAACGTTGAAAAAAAAAAAAAATAAAATAAAATAAAATAAAATAAAATAAAGTCCTCTGCAATCTGGTTCCAGCTGAGACCTCAGTCTTGCTCCTGTATTATACAATGTGGAAAATCTGCTGCATACCAGTCCCGCGGGTCTGTCTGTCCTTATTCAAAGAATATTTTTTCAGATCCGGCTCCCTCTGCCCTGACCAGGGAGACCTGCTGGCGGTTGGCAGGGTAGCTCTCCTAGGGACTTCCACATCTTCTTCCCATCTTCCCACAACTCCCTCTCCCATATTAAACAAACTTTCACATATCTCAATCAACCAGATGTTAGTAGTTCTTTCTGGAGAGCTTAGGCAATTCTCATCCCCAAAGGGCACAAAAGAAATCAGAGAAGGAATAAGCTGTATAAAGTATGAAAAGGCAGTTTTTATTTATTTTTTATTTTTTTTATATTTTATTTTTGAGAGAGAGCGAGCACACGTGGGAGAGAGGCAGAGAGAGAGGGAGACACAGAATCCAGAGCAGGCTCCAGGCTCTGAGCTGTCAGCATAGAGCCCGACATGGGGCTCGAACTTACAAACCATGAAATCATGACCTGAGTCGAAGTCAGACACTTAACCAACTGAGCCACCTAGGCGCCCCACAAAAGGCAGTTCTTATTAATGACACCCAGAAAGGTTACTGCCATAAGGCAAACAACATCCCTGTAAGATTATTATCCTCTCCACTTTACAAAGAAAACGAAGGACAGAAGTAACTTCCCCAAGTTACAAAGCTAGTAAAATTGGTGTGGATGGTATCTGAACCCTGATACTTTGTTTCTAGGCCAATGGTCTTAACTACTGCTCTATGCTGACACTGGTTTGGAATGAAACTTCAGCCAGACCAGTAGCTTGAGGCAGATGGAAGAAACTAGCAAAGGAAGGAGACTCCATACAGCTGAAATGGCTCTGGCAGAGAAAGGAGAAGTGGTGAGAGGTGATGGCAACAAAGGAGATTTTCTTTAAATTAGAACACTGTGCTTTGTAGATAGGAGGTTAGCAAAGATTCTTCCCCAGGGTAGGAGATTTCTGGTATTTGCTAAGGGATGCTACTTTTCTAGCTCTGCCACTGTTTACCTACCTTCCCTTCTTTCTAAGATTTTTTATTTTTAACCAATCTCTACACCCAACGTGGGGCTTGAATCTACAGCCCTGAGATTTAAGACTCACATGCAGGGCTCCTGGGTGGCTCAGAAGGTTAAGCGCCCAACTCTCAATTTCAGCTCAGGTCACAGTCTCACAATTAGTGAGTTCAAGCCCCTCTGCGCTCTCAGTGTAGAGCCTGCTTGGGAGTGAGTCTCTCTCTTTCATCTCTCTCTGCCCCTCTCCTGCTCACACTTTCTCTCAAAATAAATAACTTAAAAAAAAAAAAAAAAAGATTCACATGCTCTACTGAATGAGCCAGGCAGTTGCCCCAACGATTCCTGATTTCTAATTCTAGTTTTTACTTGACAAATTATGTTACTGGTCATTTAGCTATTCTCGCTGAAAAATAATACTATTCTTAACCAGAGACCATTTTATATCATAGAGTGCTTTGAACTTAGCACATGTATTGTGTATACTATTAAACTTGTTCTCACTCTCTAAATTTGTACTCAAAGTGACATTTATTACACACTTTCTATAAAGATGAAATTGCCAATATTTTTTACCAAGATTAATTTCATCTCCTATTTTCTCGAACATTCTTTTTTTCCGGTACAAAATGGCAGCACAGGGACAGGACCCATTATTTTCTCTACAATTCTGACCTATCTTATCCCACTACCTGAGAGAAAAATTTTAATTACAGAGCCTGTGCTTGTGATGATATAGGAAGTACAGTACTAACTAGATTTTCATGTCTCACATCATGATACTGCTATTAAAAAAAAAGTTTGAGGGCATATTTTTATAAATTTATATGGACTAAATAAATCTGAATCTTTGCAACATATACCAAATCGCCACTTGAGAGCCTTAGTAAGCATTTATATACACTTCAAAAAGAAGAAACATGCTCAGGCTCTCATTCTCTCCCCAACACCCCCACAAACATATGAACAACATACACATCCCCAAAATCAATTGAACTTTAAAGTGTTGTTCTCATTTTTTTTATTCCATGCTTTTGAAAAGTCAACATTACCCCAAGGTCACACACTGTACATATAGATTGTGGTCTATACCCCTCCCATGTGCATGTGTGTGTGTGCTATAAAAATTTATTGTTTAGGGGTGCCTGGGTGGCTTGGTCGGTTAAGCATCCGACTTTGGCTCAGGCCATGATCTTGCAGTCCGTGAGTTCGAGCCCCGCATCGGGCTCTGTGCTGACAGCTCAGAGTCTGGAGCCTGTTTCCGATTCTGTGTCTCCCTCTCTCTCTGCCCCTCCCCCATTCATGCTCTGTCTCTCTCTGTCTCAAAAATAAAATAAACGTTAGAAAAAAATAAAAATTTATTGTTTGAATAGTTATTCACTCATAAAACACACACTGAATATGAAGTAATAGCCAGATGCCCTGCATACAAAGAAAAAGGCACAGTTCTAGTCCTCAAGAAGCTGTTGGCCAGTAGAGGGAGACAGACATGTAAATGAATTACAGTATTACATTTCACCATGGTTTGTAGTAAAACAGATACATACAAATGTTATTAAAGCTCAGGAGGAAGAACAACTAGCATAGAAGGGTTGGTTAAGGCTCCACATAAGTACTAATATAAGAGGAAATGTTTATTCATTGAGTACAGCTTTACTAAATACCTACAAAGTTCCAAGGACAATGGATATAAATAGACTCTATGTTGCTCCTCTATGGCAGTGACCTCTTCAGACTTTTATGGGCTTCCCTCTCATACTACTGGATTTCTCAGTATCTCATTAATAACCTATAGATAGACCGTGAGCATTTTTCAAAAATAAAACATTATGGGGCACCTGGGTAGCTCAGTCGGTTAAGCGTCCGACTTCAGCTCAGGTCATGATCTCATGGTCTGTGAGTTTGAGCCCCGCGTCGGACTCTGTGCTGACAGCTCAGAGACTGGAGCCTGCTTCCGATTCTGTGTCTCCCTCTTTCTGCCCCTCCCCTGCTCATGCTCTGTCTCTCTCTGTCTCAAAAATAAATAAAAACATTAAAAAAATAAAAAATAAATAAAAGGTTATAATCTTTATTTAGAACATCTGAAAATTTCATTACACCTCACTTAATGGGGGATATTAATGGGAACATCCTAAGGTAGTACAAAAGTTGTAGGAATCACTGCCTTCCAGTGACTGAACACAGGGCCCAAGTTTTTATCTTTTGATCTATGTAACACTTATTGACCCCAAAATATTAAGAGGCTTGAGCATAAGGATTAAGGAAGAACACATTTTAACATAACTGCTTTAGTACATTTCAAAGAATGAGTACTGATCAACTGGCATGGCTGAAAAAGCTTGCATTTCTTTTGTTGAAATTCAGCTAGGTCAGCCTCCAAGTATTTTCTGAGCTAACTTAGATCAACTTCTGCAGAGATCAACGGCACACAGAACACTTTCTATATATGAAAGACTTTAGTAGATCACAGTTAATTCCAACAAAAAGAGTAATCCATAAAAGGAAGACATTATCTATAGAATTTGGCAAGAAGCTTATTTGCAGCTAAGTCTCTCTTGATTTAGGAAAAAAAACAAAAAAAAAACCAAACAGGCAGCTGAGAAGGCAGAATGCTCAAAGGGAAGAGGAATATACAACACAAAGTGAATTTTCTCTTGAAAGTTCTCTCAAAACTAGTGTCAAATACCTACTACATATACAGAATGATCCTAAAATTCTCTGAAAGAGTCAGCATACACTTACCCTGACCACAACTATGCCCTCCACAAAACCAACTGGCTGAGAAATGAGTTAAAGTGTTGGATCCCCTCCACCAACACTGCCTGCTTTTCTACATACCATTTAATATAATCAACTGTTCAGTGTGCTTGCTGCAGATTTAACCATGATACTGCCACAATTCTGCAAAGGAAAAAAGTGTGGCTACAAGTGTAGCAAAATCATCCTCTGAAATTCAGGACGAAGGTAAGGCATCTGAAGAACATCCTGAAGAAAAATAATCTGAGTTCAAATATTACACCAAAAGCATATTTTTATTCCCTCAAAGGCTTTCTTCTAATATACATACACTCTTTTCCTTGGATACTGGCAAAAGAAGTATCAGCAATATTACACTTTCTAGCAACATGCAAATGTACAATTACCTTATCCACAAGTAGCCTCGTAAAGATGTGTAATTCCTCACTCTACCTTCTGTCCCACGCTTTCAAACCTTCACCTCCTTTTGGTAGCCCCAGAACAATTTTTAAACTTATCACTTCCACTATCTGACATTTAAAAATTAGTCTAAGTGAAATCATAATCCTCCCCCCAAAATGTAAAAAGTTTGCTTCTTCCAATTATTTACCTCCTAGAACAAAAAACAAGGGAATTTTAGAAGACCCAGTTAGTAGGAAATAATCTTTAAATTACCCACATGCTACAAAAAAATATCACCTACCAAAAATGGAAACAATAATGAACTCAGAAATACTCAATTTCTCCCTCAACTCGACCAATTTTTTAACTTTATTTTCATTAGCCAATAATATCCACTGAGATTCAAATACTCCCTGAACACATCTGTTTACTGCCTGATGTGTTTCTATAGCAACAGACACCCAGAACACAGAAACAGAGATAATGCCTAGTTTTTTCACATCTTCTGTAACTGATGTAACTGGTGCAACAGAAAGACATTAGTATAATATGTGGTGCAAGTCATGCCACAGCAGCTCCTAAAAGGTAAAGGTTAGTATGTCTGTCAGACAACAACAATTTATAGAAAAAGAAAACACCCCTCGAAGTTAAATCTTAAATCTTAAGGGGAAGTAAGTGATCTTTCTGCCTGTCATTGAAAAAGGTGCTGCAGACCTTAAAGGACAGCTTGTTCTGAAAAACACTAACTCTAGACATTTGCTCAGTAAATAACACAAGCAATGAAATGTGCCACACATACATCTTCTGAATCTTTCAGTGAGTTTAGCGAGACAGCAAAAAGTCACTGGAAGCCAGATTATATAAATGCACCTATTTCCAGCCTTGCTACATTGCTCTCATCGGGATGCTTTCCTCTATGTCCCTTTGTGGAGCGATGATCAAGGTTTTGATTCACAGACAAAGGTCAATCTCGAGATTTAACGGGATCACGATGAGCAACTGAGTGGCTCAGGGGGTTGAGTGTCCAACTCTTGATTTCGTCATAGGCCATGATCTCAGTGTTCGTGAGTTAGAACCCCTCATCAGGCTCTGTGCTGAAAGCATGGAGCCTGCTTGGGATCCTCTCTCCTCCTCTCTCTACCCTTCCCCCACTCACACTTTCTCTCTCTTTCAAAGATAAACTTAAAAAAAAGGATCATCAAATTTCATATCTAGAAGTAGAAGCTCTAGAAGGAATTGGCAAAAGAGCTGATTTTTTAAACTGTCCCCCATAAATCATTTACTCCTTCCCTATCCCACTGTCATGACTACATTATAATCCTGGCAAGACTTCTTTCCTTCTAAGCTTTCAGTCACCCATCTGTGCCAACTGAAGTGAAAGCAGAGAAAACTATGTCTCCACTCCTGAATCTACCTAGGAACATTAATAAAGAGTGGTAAACTGACCCCATCATTAAAAAGTCCAACAACAACAAAATATTTAACAAGGCAGTTATACTCAAGCTACCAAGGGAAGCCAATAGTGCCAGTTAACAATCACGTCTTTGCTAAATTTCTCTAGACTTAAGTATCACATCTAGAACACTACCAATCACCCTCAGCCAAGTTAAAATTCTTAACAAATTCACCTTCAGATATGACTCTATTATTTACTATCTTTAGCAATTCATAGTGAGAACAAAGAAACTGAACTAAGAAGCGGGTGTGGGCCTGGGTATAGGTACCACCACACTGAGCTTCAAATTCCCTAAGATGCCTTTTCATCAGGTGAAAATGTCAAAAATTTCACCTGATGCACAGGATTCTTGTGAAGTTTATATGAGAACAAATGTACAACTATTCTATAAACTGTGAAGTGCCCTATACATAAAAAGAGGCTATGGGTGCCTGGGTGTCTCAGTTGGTTGAGCATCTGACTCTTGGTTTTGGCTCAGGTCATGATCTCACATTGTGGGATCAAGACCGGCATCAGGTTCTATGCTGACAGCACAGAGCCTGCTTGGGATTCTTTCTCTCCCTCTCTCTGCCCCTCCCCTGCTAGCACACTCTCATGCACTCTTTCTCTCAAAAATAAACAAACTTTGGGGCGCCTGGGTGGCGCAGTCAGTTAAGCGTCCGACTTCAGCCAGGTCACGATCTCGCGGTCCGGGAGTTCGAGCCCCGCGTCAGGCTCTGGGCTGATGGCTCAGAGCCTGGAGCCTGTTTCCGATTCTGTGTCTCCCTCTCTCTCTTCCCCTCCCCGATTCATGCTCTGTCTCTCTCTGTCCCAAAAATAAATAAACGTTGAAAAAAAAATTAAAAAAAAAAAATAAACAAACTTAAAAAAAAAAAAAAGCAAGAGCCTGGGGCACCCAGGTGACTCAGTTGTTTAAGTGCCCAACTTTGGGTCAGGTCATAATCTCACAGTTCATGGGTTCAAGCCCCACGTCAGGCTCTGTGCTGATGGCTCAGAGCCTGGAGCCTGCTTCGGATTCTTTGTCTCCTTCTTTCTCTGCCCCCCAGCCCCCCCGTTTGTACTCTGTCTCTCTCTCTCTCTCAAAAGTATATAAACATTTTAAGAAATTAAAAAAAAAAAAAAAAGAGGCCGTATAGAGTAGTGCTAGGGTTTGGACCAGGTTTCCAGGGTTCAAATCAGGCTCATGGTTGAGCCTCTCACTATATATGAGCTGCTTAATTAACAGAAGTCATTGCACAGGACTGTAGGAGGATTAAGTGAAATAAAAAATAGCTAGTACATGCTCAAAAAATATTAGCAATTATGGTTTTGAACATGAATCAACATTGGACTGAGAAACCAACTATCTTTTCCAAAAAGAATGGTCTATGTGGCTAGAGACAAATCATACTTCATATGCCTCTTCTCAAATAGCATTAAACATCAAATAAGATTTTCTTATCATCCCAAGTAGTATGCCTCTAATAAGCTTTCTAAGTCCATCCCTTTCAGAAGCTCTCTTCTGATTCCACCATCTCTAAATCTCCTCACACCAAATATCTAATCCTAGGGATAAAATTTTATGAAATCCAACAACTTCATTCTCTCCACCCGTCACTGCCAGCAATTTAATATGGTCATTTCTAGAAGGTGTAATTTGGGAGAAGCCTCTGCTCTAAACAACAGAGTGGGTTCTGTTCTTGATTTCTGGGTACAGAGAGCTTGAAGGGATGCTCAAATGTGAACAGAAGAAAAGAGTAGCAATGTGCTTAAGAATAAGTTTCTGGATATCAAGACAGTCAAGACTAGAGCAGAAGGCTGTAAGTAGACTTGGAGAGAAGAGGAATGATCAACAAAAATAAAAGGCTTAAGCAACATTCATACATCTTTGCCTGTGTCGCTCCAAATATCAGGGGCTTTAGCAATAATCATTATAAAAAAAAAAAAGTAATCATTATCTATACCTACTAGACAATAAGAATTAAGTCATCCTAATCTGAGGGGGCACCTGGATGGCTCAGTCCATTAAGCATCCAACTTCGGCTCGGGTCATTATCTCATGGTTCATGAGTTTGAGCCCCACATCAGGCTCTGTGCTAACAGCTCGGAGCCTGGAGCTTATTTCAGATTCTGTGTCTCCTGCTCTCTCTGCCCCTGTCCCGCGTGCGCTCTCTCTCTCAAAAATAAACATTAAAAAATTTTTTTAAAAATCACCCTAATATGAATTATTTGGCATCTATTATTATAATTTTCTTGTATTGTTGGACTGTAATGAGAGAAACCCAGGTGAGAAATATGATAATTATGTTTGAACTTCATACTGCCAAGAGGAATGGAATTAACCAATGAAATCGATATTATTTAATAATTATAATTCATCCTTCATTAGACTTCTTAGGAAGCCTGTTCGGCAGTGGAGGAAAGTTCCTAAGACAGAGTAAACAATCAGGAGAAGGACCTGAAAAGCTCTTTTCCCACCACCACCCTAATGGGAATTCCGAGCCTGTGTGTCCCATGGTCTTTGTACTAGGACTTACACGTCTTGAGTGCTTACTGAAGGCTGAGTACTAAGACACAACAGAAAGAAATAGAAGAGAGCTGCTATTTTCAAGAAGCTCACAATTTGGGAAACAAAACTCAGTTAATTAAGAAAAGTCTAGAGGCAAAGGGAAGAGCAGAGTGAGAATGAGAAGTTTAGTCAATCCAGCTTCACACAGGTGAGTGTGGCTAAGAAATAATTCAGCTACTGGACTTCAAGCTGTAATCATCAAGACAGTATGGTACTCGCACAAGGACACTCAGATCCATGGAACAGAATAGAGAACCCAGAAATGGACCCACAAACGTATGGCCAACTAATCTTTGACAAAGCAGGAAAGAATGTCCAATGGAATAAAGGCAGTCTCTTCAGCAAGCGGTGCTGGGAAAACTGGACAGCGACATGCAGAAGAATGAACCTGGACCACTTTGTTACACCAGACACAAAAATAAACTCGAAATGAATAAAAGACCTAAATGTAAGACAGGAAGCCATCAAAACCCTTGAGGAGAAAGCAGGCAAAAACCTCTCTGATCTTGGACACAGCAACTTCTTACTCCACGCGTCTCCGGAGGCAAGGGAAACAAAAGCAAAAATGAACTACTGGGACCTCATCAAAATAAAAAGCTTCTGCACAGCGAAGGAAACAATCAGGGAAACTAAAAGGCAACCGACGGAATGGGACAAGGTATTTGCAAATGACAGATGAAAGGTTAGTATCCAAAATCTATACAAAACTTATCAAACTCAACACCCAAAAAACAGATAATCCAGTGAAGAAATGGGCAAAAGACATGAATAGACACTTCTCCAAAGAAGACATCCAGATGGCCAACTGACCTATGAAAAAATGCTCAACATTACTCATTATCAGGGAAATACAAATCAAAACCACAATGAGATACCACCTCACACCTGTCAGAATGGCTAACATTAACACCTCAGGCAACAACAGATGTTGGCGAAGATGTGGAGAGAGAGGATCTATTTTGACTGCTGGTGGGAATGTAAACTGGTGCAGCCACTCTGGAAAACAGTATGAAGGTTCCTCAAAAAATTAAAAATAGAACTACCATATGACCCAGCAATTGCACTATTAGGTATTTATCCAAAGGATACAGGTGTGCTGTTTCGAAGGGGCACGTGTACCCCAATGTTTATAGCAGCACTACCGACAACAGCCAAAGTATGGAAAGAGCCCAAATGTCCATAGATGGATGAATGGATAAAGATGTGGTATATACACATACAATGAAGCATTACTTGGCAATCAAAAAGAATGAAATCTTGCCATTTGCAACTACCTGGATGGAACCAGAGGGTATTATGCTAAGCGAAATTAGTCAGAGAAAGACAAACATCATATGACTTCACTCTTATGAGGACTTCAAGACACAGAACAGATGAACACAAGGGAAGGGAAGCAAAAATAACATAAAAACAGGGAGGGGGACAAAACAAAAGAGACTCTTAAACATGGAGAACAGAGGGTTACTGGAGGGGTTGTGGGAGGGGAGATGGGCTAAATGGGTAAGGGGCATTAAGGAATGTACTTCTGAAATCATTGTTGCGCTATATACTAACCTGGATATAAATTAAAAAATAAAATTAACGTTAAAAAAAGATACATAATGGTATAATAAAAATACTAAAATAAATTATTTCCTTTTTTTAAAAAAAGAAAGAAAGACTACAGCTAAGGGGTGCCAGGGTGGCTCAGTCAGTTGAGCATCTGACTTCAGGTCATGATCTCCTGGTTTATGGGTTCAACGCCCGCGTCAGGCTTTGTGCTGATAGCTCGGAGCCTGGAGCCTGCTTCTGTGTGTCTTTCTACTCCCCCTGTTTGCCCTCTCTTTCTCTGTCCCTCAAAAATAAAAATAAACATTAAAAAAAATTTTAAGGGGTGCGTGTGTGGCTCAGTCAGTTAAGTATCCGACTCCGGCTCAGGTCATGATCTCGCAGTATGTGAGGTCGAGCCTCGCGTTGGGCTCTGTGCTGACAGCTCAGAGCCTGGAGGCTGCTTTGGATTCTGTGTCTCCCTCTCTCTCTGCCTCTCCCCCACTTGTGCTCTGTCTCCCTCCCTCTCTCCCTCAAAAATAAATAAAATGTAAAAAAAAAAAAAAACTACAGCTAAATATCAATGTGGCTAGATGTTACTACATATTCAATAATAATAATAATAATAATAATAATAATAATAATAATAACATATGAATGTTTCCTATATCCTAAGCATTTATTTTCAAGGCCATTTTTCTAGCTCATTTAATCCTCACAACAGCCTTATGAAGAAAGATAATAAAATGTCAATTTTAGTTATAAAGAAAGTTAAGAATCAAAAAGGTTAGGTAACTTGATTTCAGTCTAGGTCCAACAGTTACAAAAAGGCCTACATTCTAGTCAAACTCACAGAAGCAGAAAGTAAAATGGTGGCTACCAGGGGCTGGGGGAAGAGGGAAAAGAGGGAGTTGCTGCTCAATGTGTATAAAGTTTCGATTACACAAGATGAAAAATCTCTAGATCTATTGTACAACACTGTGCTTACAGTGAACACTGTATAGTTAAAAACTTAAGAGTACAGATCTTACATATACACACACATACAAATATGTATATATGTGTGTGTATGTGTGTGTGTATTTTTAAACCACACACATACAAAGTGTGACCTCCCCCACCTCCAGGTCTACATTAAAAAAAATTTTGTTTCCTAATGTTTATTTTTGAAGGCGAGAGAGACAGAGTGTGAGCAGGGAAGGGGCAGACAGAGAGGGAGACACAGAATCTGAAGCAGGCTCCAGGCTCTGAGCTGTTAGCACAGAGCCCAATATGGAGTTTGAACTCATGAGCCATGAGATCATGACCTGAGCCAAAGTGGGATGCCCAACCTACTGAGCCACCCAGGCATTGCCCCCCCCAAGTCTACATTCTTAACCCTCAAACTTCTTGGTCTCAGGAACCCCTTACATTCTTAAAAATTAGAGGACCTCAAACAGCTTTTGTTAATATGGGATATTTATGTCAATACTTACTGATCACAATTAAAACTGAGAAATTATCTTTTTTTAACTTTCATTTATTTTTTAATGTTATTTATTTTGAGAAAGAGAGAAAGAGAGCAAGCAAAGGAGGGCAGAGAGAGGGAGAGAGAAAATCCCAAGCAGGCTCTGATCTCAGGGCTTGATCTCACAAATCATGAGATCATGACTTGAGCTTCAATCAGTGCTTAACAGACTGAGCCATCCAGGTGCCCCAGGAATTCTCTAAATATATAAAACTGCAAAACAAGACAACAAACTGTACTTACATTTCCACATAGGCTGAAGGAAAACTTTAGGATTTCAAAGTAATGATTCACTAGACCACAATGAGGTTATAGAGATTATAGCAGGCAGGTATAATCAAAAGTAAAAGGACAATATGAGTACTGAAAATGGAGTTTAGTATCTGAAAAAAGGCACATTTATATCCTACTACTTTAGGAAATTATAGAAAATACAAGAATAGACAAATATACATGTCATTAGCCCTGCATGTAATGCCATCACACATCATGTAGCTCTGGAAAACCTCCACTTATTAGAGAATGAGAAAGAAAAAAAAACAAGTAACATCTTAACATTACTATGAAAATAGTCTGGACTTTGCAGACCCCTATAAAAGAACCCTGACTATATACCACACTTTGCGAACCACTGTTCCACACCAATCATCTTTATTTATTAAAAAAAAATTTTTTTTAATGTTTATTTATTTTTGAGACAGAGACAGAGTGCGAGTGGATTAGGGGCAGAGAAGAGGGAGACACAGAATCCGAAGCAGGCTCCAGGCTCTGAGCTGGCAGCGCAGATCCTGACGCGGGGCTTGAACTCACGAGCTCTGAGATCATGACCTGAGCTGAGGTCGGACACTCAACTGACTGAGCCACCCAGGCGCCCCCACACCAATCATCTTTAAACCGTGAGTTATAAAAATCGATTTAAGTCATATATGCATTTTTGAAAAATGAAATGACAGAATGAAATGGAAAAGATCAGAAAACGTAGTACACTTCCACTTCCTGAAACTTCTACTTAGTTACATATATCTAGTATGCAAAGTACTAGGTGGTAACAGAATATATTTCCTACTGCAGGTCAAAAACTGAAAACACTGTACAACAACATAATTTCCAATTCTGCCAAAGCAAAGGCCATACAAATAACCTACAATCTGTAGACTAAAAACTGAGAATTTATGATAAGTTACACATTCTCCAACATGAAGGCAATTAAAGGTTTCAGATGGATAAAACTTCTATAGACTGAAGAAAGTCACAGTTCACCTTACCACATCATGCTACAGCCATGGCTAAAGCCTTTCCTACTACCTTCTCTTCCACAGTCAATTCAGGGAAAAAGGAAGGCGAGAGAGGTTATCCAAACTCCATCAGCCACAAATAAAGGTGCTCTTGAGCTCTTGCCCTTATACTTCCTTCACAGCAAACTGGCCAAAAATCACTTTCCAAAAATCACTGGCATTATGGTTACTGCTCTTATCCTGACTCTATAGGGTTTCTTGGGTCAAAACTGCAGCATGCAGACAATGGTTCAAGTTGCAGATCTCTCTTGGTATCCTGACAAAGGCAGGCCTGCATCTGGTGAACTGCAACAAATGGAAACAGCACATAGTGAAAGGCAGAGCCAGTCTACCAACAGCTGAAGCTCCACCCACAGCCTGGGAACAATCCAGGACACCCAGAGGTCTCAATGGTTTCCCTGAGAAACTACAAAGACAAACTCTACTGAAGGCAGTGGGTGAGATATAAAACCACTGCCTCTTCTCTTTACCAGAAATATACTATAGAATTTTGTTTCAGAAAGTTTCTCTCCCAACTAGTCCAAACAGACCAATAGGAAGCTTGATGAAAATTATAATGGCACATACTTTTTTAAAAATTGTGGTAACATGTATACAACATAAGATTTATCTTTTTAACTATTTTTGAGCATGTAGTTCAATGGCATTAAGTCCATTCATATTGTTAGGTAACCATCACACTATCTCCCGAACTTTTGCATCATCTCATACTGAAACTCTGTACTTACTGGCAAATACTTTTGCAATGATATAATTTTCTGTTATCAACATACCCTAAGATGCAAATGCATCCCTCTCCAAGGATAGACCCAATCCCACTACTGTCTTGAAACCTAGAGGGGGAAAAAGGCAAATTCTGTGAGAGTAGAAATCTTTCTTTTTACTGTTGTCTCTTCAGAACCTACTACATGCCTGACAAATATAGATTCAAATATTCATTTGTTATATGGTTAAAGTATGACCACACAGATTACTTACTAATTGCAAAGGGAAAAATATACCTTTATAATGGAAAGATCGGTTAGTTACCACCTTAACCAATCTTTTTTTTTTCTTCAAATTTTTATTTAAAGTCTGGTTAGTTAACATAGTGTAATAGTGGTTTCAGGAGTAGAAAGGAGATTTTTTTAGAGCAATCTCTACACCCAAGGTGGGGTTCCAATTCATGACCACAAAATCAAGAGTCGCATACTCTACCAATTGAGCCACCCAAGCACCCTACCTTAATCAATCTTAACCATCACTACCAGTGGGACACTCTAATACTGGGTACCTCCCAACTTGATACTATTTGAAGTGTTCTGTCACCTAGGAAGCATTCTTGCCAAAATGTTTAATGTGAATCTAATCCTCTAGACCCAAGTTCCAGTTTACAAGGAATACATTTTAGGAAAACAAACTATACAATGAAGAAACAAATTCATTTACATTTTTTTTCCAGGATTATGGAGACAGTGCGAGTGGGGGAAGGGCAGAGAAAGAGGGAGAGAGAGAATCCCAAGCAGATTCCGAGAGGAAACGAGAGATCATGACCTGAGCTGAAACCAAGAGTCGGATGCTTAACCAACTGAGACACCCAGGAGCCCCCAGACAAATTCATTTTAAATGATAATGTCACTCATACAAGCATAGTCAACTGATCTTTGACAAAGGGCCAAAGACAATTTAACATTTCAATGTGGAAAAAAAATCTTTTCAGAAACTTTTCCTGGAACAACTAGATATACATATCCTTCCCCCAAATACAAATACTGACCTTATACAACATTACACAAAAACTCAAAATGGATCAGAGACTAAAAGGTAAAACACGCAACTATAAAACTTCTAGAAGATAAAGCTTAGGTACATCGGATTTGGCAACAAGTTTCTAGCTACAACAACAAAACCACAATCCCAAGGCAGTTTGGATGGATCAGTTTGGTGGATCAGTTTGGTTAAGCGCCCAACTTCAGCTCAGGTCATGATCTCACAGCTCGTGGGTTCGAGCCCCACATCGGGCTCTGTGCTGACAGCTCAGAGCCTAGAGCCTGTTTTAGATTCTGTGTCTCCCCCCTTCTCTCTCTGTCCCTCCCCTGCTTCCTCTCTGTCTCTCTCTCTCAAAAATAATAAACATTAAAAAAATAATAATAATAAAATAACTGCTCTGCATGAGACACGGTTAAGAGAATGAAAAGATAAGCCACAACCAGAAAAAAAAAAATCTGCAAAAGGAAGTGAAAACTCATGTCCACACAAAAACCTGCACACAAATGTTTATAGCAGTTTTACTTATAATTGACACAATGTGGAAGCAACCAAGATGTTCTTCAGTAAGTAAATGGATAAACAAGCTGTGATACATCCAAATAATGGAATACTATTCAGCACTAAAAAGAAATGAGCTATTATGTCATGAAAAGGCACGGAAGAAACTTAAAATGCATATTACTAAGTGAAAGAAGCCAATCTGAGAAAGCTATCTACATACCATATGATTCCATCTATATGACATTTTTGGAAAAGGCAAAACTATAAACAGTAAAAGGGTAAGTGGTTGCCAGAGGATATGGAGAGGAAGGGATAAGTAGGCAGGGCACAGATTTTCAAGAATCAGAATGAAAACTATTCTGTGTAATACTGTAATGGTGGATACATATCATTATACATCTGCCAAAATCCATACAGTGTATAACACCCAAAGTGAACCCTAATGTAAACTATAGGCTTTGGGACTAATGTCATTGTAGGTTCATTAAGTGTTAATAAATATAACACTTGATGTGTGTGATTCTGATAGAGGAGGAAGCTATGTGCACATAGCAGGGCAGGAGGTATATGAGAACTCTGTACCTTCCACTTAATTTTACTACGAATCTAAAACAGCTCTAAAAAATAGCCTGTTTTTAAAAAATGTATGTCCATAAAAAACCTGCAAACATTTATAGGAGTTTTATTCATAACTGCCAAAACTTGGAAGCAACCAAGATGTCCTTCGGTATGTAAATGGATAAACAAACTGTGGTGGTACAGCTATACAATGAAATATTATTCAGCAATAAAAAGAAATGAATTCTCAAGACACAGAAACATGGAGCCACCTTAAATGCATATTACTAAGTGAAAGAGGCCAGCCTGGAAAGGCTACATACTGTATTTGGATTCCAGCTATATGACATGCTAGAAAGGCAAAACTACAGAGAGAATAAAAATATCTCTAGCTGCTGGTGTGAGGGGGAGAGGAAAACAGAGAAAGGAAGGGATAAATAAATGGAGCATAATAGAATTTTAGGGCAGTGAAACTATCCTGTATGATACTTTTATGGCAAATACATAACCATATACATTTGTCAAAACCCAAAGAATTATAAACACAAAGAGCAAACTCTAATGTAAACTATGGGCTTTGGGTGATAATACCGTGTCAATGTAGGTTCATCGTAACAAATGTACCACATTAATGCAAGATGTTAACAGGAGAAACTGGGGGGCAGAGAAGGGGTATGTGAGAATTCTACTTCCTGCTCAATTTTTCTGAAATCTAAAACTGCTTCAAAAATAAAGCCTTATTAGGGGCGCCTGGATGGCTCAGTTGGTTTAGCATCTGACTCTTGGTATGGGTGCAGGTTGTGACCTCGCAGTTGTGAGATTGAGCCCTGGGGCTCAGCATGAAGCCTGCTTGGGATTCTCTCTCTCCCTCTATCTGTCTCTCCCCTGCTTGCTCTTTCTCTCAAAATAAATAAATAAATGTTAAAAAAAATAAAGTCTTATTAAACACACACACAGGGTGACTGGGTGGCTCAGTCAGTTGGGCATCTGACTCTTGATCTCAGCTCAGATCACAATCTTATGGTTTGTGGGATTGATCCCCGAGTCGGGCTCTGTGCTGACAACATGTGGAACTTGCTTGGGATTCTCTCCCTCTTTCTGCCCCTCCCCCACGTGCTCTCTTTCTAAACAAATAAACAAACTTAAAAATAATCAATGTCACAAAAACAAAAAGATAGACTGTTCAGAGTCATCAAACTTTTACTATAAAGGGCCAGAGAGAAAATATTTTAAGCTTTGTGGGACATATGGTCTCTATCACAACTACTCAACTCTGCCACTGAAGCATAAAAGCAGCCATAGACAACACACAAATGAATAAGCATGGCTTATTTATGGACACTGAAATTTGAATTTCATATAGTTTTCATATGTCATGATATACTATTCTTTTGATTTTTTTTCCAACCATTTAAAAATGTTAAAACCAAAGAACTAAAAACAGGTATCTAAACAAATACTTATACACAGATGCCCATGGCAGCACTATTCAAAATAGCCAAAAGGTAGAAACAATGCGAAAGTCCATCAACAGATGAATGGATAAACAAAAAGTGATATACCTTTATCAAAGTGGATTATTATTCAGTCATAAAAAAGAATGAAATACTGATACACACTACAATGTGAACAAACCTTAAAAACATGCTAACATAAAAGGTCACGTTATGGTTCCATCTCTATGAGACATCCAAAATAGGTTAATCCAGAGACAGAAAGGCAACTAGTACTTAGCAGAAGCTGCAGGGAAAGAAAATGGGGAGACCGCTTAATGGTAAAAGGTTTCTTTTTTGGGTGCTTAAAATGTCTTGGAACTAGAAAGACATGATGGTTACACAACATATTGAATATACCAAATGCCAATGAATAGTGCACATTAAAATGGTTGATGGTTACTTTTATGTTAGGTGAACTTTACCGTAAATTTTTTTTCAATGATACAGAAAAAAATGTAAAAGCTATTTTTGTCTGGTGAACTGTACAAAAACAGGTGGCTAGTAAAACTTGGCACATGGATTGTCAGGTGCTGACCTCTACTCTAGGTGAAAAGAGACTAAAGAGTCATAACAAACGCAATGCATAAACCTGAACTAAATCCAGAATTGAAAAAAGTCAGAAAAAAGGCTATGCAGAACATTTGGGGAAAAGTTAACATTGGATACCGTGGAATTACTGTAATTTTCTTTAAGTAAGACAATATATTAGTGGTAAGGTCATTTCTTATTCCTAGGAGAGGTGTGCTGAAATATTTAGGGATAACATCATGATATGCAAATTACTTTCAAATAATTCCACTCCAAAAAATACATGTAGAACTAAAGAAACGTGGCGATTTTTTTTTAAACAATTGGGGACTCTGAAGGATATATAAATGTTCATTGTATTTCTCTTTTAACTTTCCTGTATTAGAACTTTTTCAAAATAAAAATGTTTGGGGGAAAGTGTATTTTATGAATATAGAAAACTGGCTTGAGACTGCCTAATATGAAGTCTGACAATATGTTAAGATTAATGTTCCATGTTCCTCGGGAATAGGGCTTATTACAAGCTGGGCTGAGGACTATACCTGGTTCCAGGATTCTTTTCTGGGACCGAAAAGCATCACTCTTCCAAGGACAGGCTTAATCAGGTAGGAAGACTGGTAGGACCCGGGCCTTCTGATGGGTATAAGGCCCATGGGTATAAGATGCACCATGATCACTAGAATAGGAATTCCTGGAAAATAACACATACGTGCATGCACATAACACAAAACACACACAATTTGGCACTGTAAGCCTATATTCCCACTGATTTAGATAAAACTAAATTTAAATTCTCCTCCTAGGCAGAGGCATGGTTTAAATGAATGATGAGTATTAAGAAGGGCACTTGTGATGACTACCGGGTGTTGTTGTATGTAAGTGTTGAATCACTAACTTCTACTCCGAAAACCAGTATTACACTGTATGTTTGGTGTTATTTATTTTAGAAAGAGAGCACCCTGGGGGAGGTGGGGAGAGGGGCAGAGGGAGAGAATCTTAAGCAGGCTCCATGTTCAGTTAAGAGTCTGACGTGGGTCTCAATCCCATGACCCTGAGATCATGACCTGAGCCAAAATCAAGAGTCAGATAGAGTTGGACACTCAACCAACTAAGCCACCCAGGCACCCCTACACTGTATGTTAACTACTAACTGGAATTTAAATAAAAACTTGAAAAAAAAAAATTTCCCCCAAAGGGGAAAAATATCTGACTATACAAGTTAAATGACCCCTGAAGCATTTTTATGGAACTAAAATCACATAACATCTCTAGAACCACCCATATGAAATTTTACAGCAAGAAAAAAAATTACTTATCCCTAACGCAGGTTGTTGTAGACCAGCAGAGCCCAAAAGAAACATAATGTCAGCTACATGTACAATTTTTTCTAGTAGCTGTATTTTTTAAAGGTGATATTAATTTTTAATGTTTTTTTAATGCTTTATTTATTTTTGAGAGAGAGACAGAGACAGAGTATGAGCAGGGGAGGGGCAGAAAGAGAGGGGACAGAATCGGAAGCAGGCTCCAGGCACTGAGCTGTCAGCACAGAGCCCAAAGCGGGGCTCAAACTCACAAACTGTGAGGTCATGACCTGAGCTGAAGTTGGATGCTTAACCGACTGAGACACCCAGGCAGCCCAAAGGTGATATTAATTTTAATATGTTTTATTTAAATCATTAAATCTATTCATATGTAATACATAATAGCATTTCAATACGTTATCATTATGAAAAAATTACGGGGCTAATTTACATTCTTTTCCCATACTAAGTCTTCAAAATTCAGTGTGTATTTTATACTCTCGTCTCAATTTAGATGAGTCACATTTCATATGCTCAACAGCCACATGTGACTAGTGGCTTACTACACTGGACAGGACGATCTAACTCTTGGAAAAAGCAACAAAAGCAAAGCTTAGAAAAAGAGCTACCAATAAAGTGATTAATATATGTATATGAATCTCCCAAGGCAACATAGGCTGGAAATGTTCTATATTTTCATATGGTAATCAGGTAAACAACAACTATTTATCAAGGTATAACTTACAAACTAACTTCAATCCCTACTCTGGTATCCCGCATGACACCCTACAAACAAAAAAAGTTATCACATCTCTATTCTGGGCAAAAGGAACTTTACTACACCACGTCACACACATACTGGGCTGGGAGTTCTTTTCTTTGACCTTCATTGCCAGGTTCAGTCAAGATGAGAGTGAAAGAAGAGGAGCTGAGTCTTTTGCTCCACTCTCCACCATCACTCTCCCAAAGTGATTAGAAATAACACCACTCTAAACTGGTATTTTCCTTCGTCCACTAACCCCTCTCCACATAATTCTGTCCAACTTACCTCTCATTCTCCACAGAAGAGAGATCATGTCAAATCCATATTCTCCAACTCTTAGATCCCTGCTCCCAAATTAACTATAGCCTCTTCCTCTTGACCTTCCCTTACTTAAAAAGAAAATTCTGTCCGAACAAGTGGCTTTAGGAGAACGAGTAACATCACTTCAAGATCAAGCTCCTTCCCTAAGTGGGCTGGAATCTACTTCCCAATGTGTACATACTGCTAACAAAAATGCCACAGGTCACTACAAAAATAATTTAAGTATACTTGAGGATCAGTGATATGAAAAGAATAGCTTCAATTACACTTTCCTATTATCCTCCCCCAAACGCTTTCCTTGCCCCCAAAGAAAGTGGCAACATTTTCCCATTTTTGAGAAAAGGAAAACTTTTTTACTTGTCAGACTAACAAACAATATCTTTGACTCATAGTTGTGGAATTTAAGATAAGCTGAAAGACAGTAAATTTCATAAGTTCTGACCTATATTTATTGGCTGGAAAAGCAAATGTATATTTTTGAGCTAAATGGCTTAAGCTCTGTTTATTTCTTCTGGCTTCTTCCCCTTGACTAAACCTTTCGAGGGTTATAAAGAATTCTACAATTTGGCTCAAGATCAGACACTATGTAACAAATTGTTGAATTTTGCTATCACTTTGTTACTGAGTCTATAAAAATACATATTCTAATAACCAGAAATTATAAATATTTTCAAAATTACTAAATCACTATCTTTTTAATTCTTGACCTATGAAGTAGAAACTGTGTGTAAAGAAAAAGACATGGAAGGATACATGAAGTGATAAAATAGTTACTTCTGGGGAAGGGATTGGGGCTAGAGAGTTAAGGGCCTCTTTAACCTTCTCTGTAAAACTTGGGGCCCCTGTCAGTTAAGTATGTGACTTTAGCTCAGGTCATGATCTCACGGTTTGTGAGTTCGAGCCCTGCATCAGGTTCTGTGCTGACCGCTCAGATCCTGGAGCCTGCTTAGGATTCTGTGTCTCCCTCTCTCTGTGTCCCTCCCCCGCTCGAGCACGCGCGCACGCACACTCCCTCTTTCTCAAAAATAAACATTAAAAAAAACCCTTATCTGTAAAACTTTAATTTTATGCAATAATGCATTCATATTTTATTTGCATAATTAAAAACCAGTCAGATTTGAAATATGTAGAACTAGTTCATTATATAACTTAGTTTTGAAAATTATAATATATACCATTTATTAAAAGTTCATTGTTCACAAAGCAGTCTACAGTCGTTATCCCATTAAATCCTCAAACAACCGTAAAAAGCTATCATTATTGCCCCCCCCACCCCCATTTAGAAATGAGTAAACTGAGACTCAGAGAGGTTAAGAAGTATCTTGTTTAAGGTCACACAAATGTTGGGACCCAGAAGGAACTCCAAAACGACACTAAAGCATACCATAGGGAACTTAACACACTGGTTATATATAGTCCTGCTAAAGGAATATTGAGTTAATTCAGGAATAAAGAGAAAACACTTTTTAGCTTTTGCCCTTAAAGAGCTCCAAAAGAAAATCTGCTTATTTACCTGTCTGCCTCAATAAAGGAAGCAGTAGGAACATCCGTATTTGATTGGCTTTTTGAAAAGCTGAATAGGGCTGTGGCATCCTGAACCTATTGAGAGTTTTAAGAGATTTAAGTAGAACTGTAGTACTGAGTTAGGTACCTACCACAGGCCCATACCTCAGCTCTTTTGGTTTATTCTAGGTGAAGTACAATAGACAATTTCAGCGGATTGCACTTTATGGCATGGATTATTTGTTTCTAATAAAGGGAAAAAAATCTATGATTTGAGTTTACCTACCAAAATACCCCATCATTTTCTTTAACGACAGTGACAGCAACAAGTACTTACACCAAGTATTATGATCTAGTAAAGACTCTACATTAATCAATCAAAATGTATGTATCAAGTCGATTTACATCACCACTATTTCAGCCAGAAGTCTTACTATAAAAGAATGTCTAATGTAATGGAATTACTCAGTCTCTGGGTAAGCCCTTGATCCCTGAAATTCTCTTTCCTTCTTACTTTAATAAGTTTTAGCTAGGTTCAATGACTCCTGAAATCCAGTGAAAGGCCTATCTTTTAACCTGACCTTTCCTAAGATGGCACAAGAGATATGGTTAAGCCTGGATGAAATACACACAAGGCTTATTTCTACTTTCATACACCAAATCTTTCATAATAGCATTGTTTTTAAGTTGATTACATACTGTAGACTCACATGGCAGACACTTTCATAAATTTTAGTTCTGTTTCAACTTCCATCTTGCATTGCGTTTCTGGCTGTTTTTACCTGGCTCAGGAAATCTTTACTGTTAATGCCACAAATTAACTTTAGACCTCAGCCAGGTTATCAAGGAGTTTCAATCATTAACATGATCCCAAATGAGACCAGAAAGCTAGTACCTTTGAGAACTTTTCTAAAACACTTATCCTCCGATTAAGGAATAAATAGATAAAACCCACTAAAGTGATAGGGAAAACATGGCATTATAGTTTGTAACCAATAATAAACTGAAGAGCTTTCTATAGCAAATAAGTAAATAAATAAATAAATGTAAATGGTTACTTTCCTTCCAGTTTTGGTACTGCTCATTTTGTATTTAGTAGCATCAGTTCATACTACACATGCTGTTTCAAGTTCCTTTCCCAAACTCTATTCCCCATTCTATCATCTTTCCTTACAAATGATGACCTCATGACTTACTTTACAAAGAACATCAAAACTTAAAAGCTAACAATTACAGCTTTCCTCTCCCACCATGTTGGGACAACCGCACCTTCTTTGATCTTGCCCCCAACATTAAGATACCTTCTCACTGGGTCTCAGGAAATTCGGTCCGATGTCAAGACAACTAAGTTCTATATTGTGCTTTTCCGGTCTTCCTTTCTAAGATTATTATTTCTTTGGCTCTCTTCCCTCACCAGTTCAAGACTCACCGTTTCCAGAGAAGCCATTACTTAATCCTGATTCCTGAATTCCTGTCACCACAATCCACCCAGTAACCATAAGTAGAACTCTTCTCTTTTTCTTTGCCACTACATCTAGACCAACCGAGCAGAGCTCAAATTCTACCTTCTCGTGAGTTTCTGCAACTGAGTGCTATATTTTGCTTAAATAAAAATTTAAAAAGAAAGCCAGGGCACCTGGGTGGCTTAGTCGGTTGAGGGTCTGACTTTGGCTCAGGTCATGATCTTGCGGTTCGGGAGTTTGAGCCCCATGTCAGGCTCTGTGCTGACAGCTCAGACTGGAGCCTGCTTCAGATTCTATGTCTCCATCTCTCTCTGCCCCTCCCCAACTCATGCGCTCTCTCTCAAAAATAATAAACATTTAAAAAAAAATTTTTTTAGTAAGAAAAAAACTCCAAAAGTTTAGCAGGTCAAATGTGCATTTGTGTGTTAACAATTAAAATACAGTAACAGTGCCTTTGACATACTTCATAGAACACATGATTCCAAAATAATTTAGGAATTACAAAGTTGTTAAAAAAAAATAAAAAGAAGTTCAATGGTGCTTTGGATCTTTTTTCCCGAGCTCATCTAATTCTTTCCTACAATAAAAAATACGTTAATTTTTTAAATTTTTAATAATTTTTGGAGTGCCTGCCTGGCTCAGTTGGTGGAGCATGCAACTCTTTATCTCAGGGTTATGAATTCTAGCCCTATGTTGGGTGCAGATATTATTTAAAAATAAAATCTTTAAAAAAATTTTTTTTGGTTACCTGTAAAGATAAAAGTATATCTGAGAAAAGACAATAAGTTGATGATCGGTAAAAAAAAATATAAAATAAAAAATAAATAAAATAAAATAAAATAAAATAAAATAAAATAAAATAAAATAAAATAAAAATAAAATAAAAATAAATGGATGATCAGTCAAATTGCTGAAGAACCTCAAGGTACCACACCACAAATTACTTTCTAATTACAAAGGAAAAAATACATTTTTACAGGAAAGACCTGACAATCATAACTGTAACAGACTCAAACCTAGCATCATCAGGAGTGAGGTAACCTGACACGGTGTCTCATGATATAATGCAATATATATACACAGTGGTACAGTATTTTTGCCAAAATACTTAACTTGAATTTCATCACCTAAAGCCCCACAAACAAAATAAAATATAGCTAAAATGCTCCTTTCCTCATGTTTTACCCTCAATTTAGTCACTATCAAATGGCCTCTGGGAGGATCCCCAACAACCACCATGAAAAATGGGAGTTGTAAAATACATACGGATTTGGAGCCAGAGATATCTAACTTTGAATCCTGGATCTGATGCTAATTACTAAACTTACATTAGCTCTGTACCTCAGTTTCTTCATCTATAAAATGAGATAGTATAAAACACCACCAAACTTCAGAGGTTGCTACAATAATCAAATAACGTATCTAATATATGTAAAATATCTAAAATAGTGCCTGGTATATTAGAACTATTCAGTATATGTTGGTTGCCCTACCATAACACACATTTGTTCTCTATGTGTTGTGGTTAACAAAGGACTTTTATATACATCCAGTCTCATCATGTGATCCTCCCTGTAAACCATAGCTACAATTCAGTAACAAATACAATTAACATAAATCTGCCTGCAAGGAGTTAATCTAACATTAGAAAAATTTGTATTCATTCATACATGCTCTTTACACAGGTAGTACTTGTTTTGCATACTCCCAATATGCACAAATTTCAGTTACCACAGTTTAGTTAATTAAATAACATCAGTCCCCCAACAACATACTTCAAATTTTAATTACCATGGTATATGAACTCTGAGTTGTTGCATAAAATATAAACTTTACTGCGAGTTCCTTAGTCCACAATTCACCATGTAAACAACAGATGTACATCATGATCAGTAACCAATCACATCACTTCTTTCAAAGTCTGTTAGTGATGAGTCATTGGACACGTTATTCAGTTCACACACAAACAGCAAAGTATATAGTTGTATTGCCTCCTACTCTACCAGTGATAAACCCATTCACAAAATGGACAATCAAGAGAGGGAGCTGGCCAACAAGACGAAAATGAAGCAAAGAAACGAAAAGTGATAATGCTAGAAGTAAAACCTGGAAAGAAAATAAATGGGAGTTACACACATCAGAGAAAATTAGTACAGGCAAACTTTTCAACATAAATAAGGAAAGCGATTATGACAACAAGGATGAAGATGTCCCAGAGGAAGAGTTCTTAAAGGAACTCTCAAAGATATTACATGACCCTGAAAGTACAAAGGATGGAAGCCACAACACCCAAAAGATATTTGCTCCATATTGTAAGTTATGACAAGAAGCAGGCGAGCACTATTTAAACTACTCAATACGTTTCTAAACAAAGAAATAAAAACTTTTTTTTTTTTTAAAGATTTTATTTTTGGGGGCGTCTGGGTGATTCAGTTAGTTAAGTGTCTGGCTTTGGCTCAGGTCATGATCTCATGGTTCATTAGTTCAAGCCCCGCATCAGGCTCTGTGCTGTCAGCTCAGAGCCTGGAGCTTGCTTCGAATTCTGTGCGTCCCTCTCTCTCTCCCCCTCCCCCACTCGTGCTGTCTCTCTCTCGCTCTCAAAAACAAACATTAAAAAAATTTTTTTTAATATTTTATTTTTTAAGTAATCTCTATACCCAAAATGGGGCCCATACTCACAACTGCAAGATCAAGAGGTACATGCTCCATCGACTAAGCCAATGAGGTGCCCCCCAAAATAAAACACTTTAACATTCAATGTTTCTAATGCTTTAAATTAGTGTACCAAATAAATATTAGTTTTGCTAGTTTTTCATTTCCTCATATATTTATAACCAATAATAAAATAGTTTTTAAATATATTTTTTCAAATTTTTTAGCATTTATTATTGAGAGACAGACAGAGAGAGATCACGAGCAGGGGAGGGGCAGAGAGAGAGACACAGAATCCGAATCTGAAGCAGGCTCCAGGCTCTGAGCTGCCAGCACAGAGCCCGATGCGGGGCTCGAACTCACAACCGGTGAGATCATGACCTGAGCTAAAGTCAGATGCTCAACCGACTAAGCCACCCAGGTGCCCCAGTTTTTAAATATTTTAACAAAAAATTAAAATGTCACTTCATGAGGCATCTGGGTGGCTCAGCTGGTTGAACGTCCAACTCTTGATTTTGGCTCAGGTCACAATCTCACAAACCGTGATATTGGAGATTGAGCCCTGCATCAGGCTCTGCACTGACATGCCAGAACCTGCTTGGGATTCTCTGTCTCCCTCCCTCTCTGCTCCTCCTTGACTCGCGTGTGCACTCTCTCTCTCAAAATAAATAAATATCGGGGCGCCTGGGTGGCGCAGTCGGTTGAGCGTCCGACTTCAGCCAGGTCACGATCTCACAGTCCGTGGGTTCGAGCCCCGCGTGAGGCTCTGGGCTGATGGCTCAGAGCCTGGAGCCTGTTTCCAATTCTGTGTCTCCCTCTCTCTCTGCTCCTCCCCCGTTCATGCTCTGTCTCTCTCTGTCCCAAAAATAAATAAAAAACGTTGAAAAAAAAATAAAAAAGTAAAAAAATAAATAAATAAACATTATAAAAACAAGGGGCACCTGGGTGGCTCAGTTGGTTAAGCATCCAACTTCAGCTCAGGCTATGATCTCACATTTCATGACTTAAGACCTACATTAGGCTCTCTACTGTTAGTGCAGAGCCCACTTTGGATCCTCTGCTCCTCCCCCCTCCACCCCTCTCTCTCTCTCTTAAAACTAAGTTTTAAAAAAAAAAGTATTTTTTAATCTAACCACAGAACAGTTGTAAATTCTTCAAGTTACTTTTTAAAAACCTATCTATTATTTTCCACAAATGAAAGATGTGAATCAATGTCTGCTATTCAAAGACAAACTCAATAATTTTTAACTCTTCCTAGGTATATGGGGAATGAAAAATAAAATTTTATAACCCTCACTTTAAAATATGTTACAATCTGGGGCACCTGGGTGGCTCAGTTGGTTAAGTATCTGACTTCGGCTCAGGTCATGATCTCACAGTTCATGGGTTGGAGCCTTGCTTTGGGCTCTGTGCTGACAGTGCAGAGCCTGCTTGGGATTCTCTCTTTCTCCCTCTTTATGCCCCTCCCCTGCACTGTCTCTTCCTTTCTCTCAAAATAAATAAATAACCTAAAAATAATAATAATAAAATGACAAGTCACAGACTGGAAAAAGTATTTGTAGCACATACATCTAACAAAGAATTTGTATCCAAATATATAAAGAACCTACAAATCAAAAATGAAAAGACGAACCAATAAAAAGGGGGTGGGAGGCAAAAGATCTGAAGAGACATTTTATCAAAGAAGATACACAAATGGCCAATAAGCACATGGAAAAACATTCAACATCATTAGTCATCAGAGAAATACGAATTAAAGTAATATTACTTTGTACTCATTAGAATGGCCAATATCAAAAACAAAATGCTGGCAGGAATATGGAACAACAGCAGATCTCATGTATCATTGTGGGGCGGGGGAGGGGAGGTATAAAATGGAATCCCATATATCATTATGGGAAGGAGGTATAAAATGGAATCTCAAATATCATTGTGTGGGGGGAGGTATAAAATGGAATAGCATTTCAAGAGCTTAGCAATCTCTAAAGTTACACATATATTTATCACATGGCCTAGCAATTTCTCCTTTGTATGTAAAAACAAGTCTGCATCAACCTATATAAGAATATTTACGGGGGCGCCTGGGTGGCGCAGTCGGTTAAGCGTCCGACTTCGGCCACGTCACGATCTCGCGGTCCGTGGGTTCGAGCCCCGCGTCGGGCTCTGGGCTGATGGCTCAGAGCCTGGAGCCTGTTTCCGATTCTGTGTCTCCCTCTCTCTCTGCCCCTCCCCCGTTCATGCTTTGTCTCTGTCTGTCCCAAAAATAAATAAACGTTGAAAAAAAAATATTTATAAAAAGAATATTTACCACAACCTTATTCATAATAGCCCCAAATGGAAAACAATGTAAATGTCCATCAAGGGGCGCCTGAGTGGCTCATTCGGTTAAGCGTCAGACTCTCCTATTGGCTCAGGTCGTGATCTCACAGTCCTGACATCAAGCCCCACACTGGGCTCCACACTGAGTGTGGGGCCTGATTGGGATTCTCTCTTTCCCTCTCTCTCTCTACCCCTCCCTTGCTCATGTGCGCAAGCTCACTCTCTCCCTCTCTCAAAATAAACATTAAAAAACATAAAAATAAATTTAAAACATTTTAAATGACGCCACAGATATCCCATCAGCAAAATCCAGAAGGTGGGAAATTCTAGAAGACAAGTAACCAAATATTTCCACAAGAAAAGAAAAAGAAAAAAGGGGAGAAGTGACCAACAGATTGAGAGACTTCAGACACAGAGCAACCATACAAAACATGTGGCTAGCCTTGTTTGAAAAATGAGATAGGGCGCCTGGGTGGCTCAGTTGGTTGAGCATCTGACTTCAACTTAGGTCATGATCTCAACAGTTTGTGGGTTCAAGCCCTGCTTCGGGCTCTGTGCTGACAGCTCACAGCATGGAACCTGTTTCAGATTCTGTGTCTCCCTGTCTCTCTCTGTCTCTCCCCTGCTCATGCTCTGTATCTTTCTGTGTCTCAAAAATAAATAAATGTTAAAAAAATTTTTAAAAAAAAAGAAAGAAAAATGAGACAGCCAACCATTAAAAAAAGTCAGATGATTAGGGAAATTTGAACAATAAAGATATTAAGAAATTTTTCAGAGGCATCTGCCTGGCTCAGTAGGTAGAGCATACAGCTCTTGGTCTTGGAGTGGTGAGTTCAAGCCCCACAATGGATGTATAAATTACTTAAAACTAAAATCTGAAAGAAAGAAAGAAAGAAAGAACAAAAGAAAGAAAGAAAAGAAAAGAAAGAAAAGGAAGAAAGAAAAAAACTGTTCATTGTTTTACTGAGATACTGGCAATATGGCTATGCTTTTGAAGTCTTTGTGTATTACAGAGAAACATGGATGAATCTCACAATGTTGGGCAAAACAAGCCAGACACAAAAGAATACACACTATATTATTCCATTTCTTAAAAGCTCAAAATGAAGTAAAACTAAATTATAGAGCCAGCAGTCTCCACTAGTGAAGAAAAACAAACCAGTGACTGGGAGGGGCATGAGAAAGCTTCTGAGGTGGTGGTAATTCCAAATCTTGACCAAGTGGTAGTTACCAGGGTATTCATTTTGTGATCATTCACTGAACTATAATAAATTTACATTTTATGCTCTTTTCTGTATGTGCATTATACTTCACAAACAGTAAATTTTACTTTTACTATTTACTTACTAAAAACTTAGATATAGGGGCGCCTGGGTGGCTGAGTCGGTTAAGTGTCCAACTGTGAAATTTCGGCTCAGGGCATGATCTCACGGTTCATGAGATCTCACAGTTCTCTCTCCCTCTTTTTGCCCCTCCCCCACTTGCACACACAGGCCCTCTCTCTCAAGGTAATACACTTAAAAAAAAAAAAAAAAAACACTTAGATATATATAACTTAAATATATACAGATGAAGTAAATGAACCTATCTGGGATTTAATTCAAAATAATTGAGAGGGAGTAGAGGACTGGGGTGAAAGAAGAGTTCCTCATGTTAATGATTTTTGCAGTTGGTGATAAATATACAGGAATTTATTATTTATTACACTATTCTTTACTCCATGCATGTTTAAATTTTTCCATAAGTTTTTAATGTTCATAACCTTAACTACTTCACTTCTAGGAATGATAAGAATATACTAGAAACACAGAAAAACAAATATATAATTAAGTTCACTGTGTTATCTTTAACGCCCCCAAAAGCGAATATAACCTAGTGCCCAATAACAGAAAAGTGAGCAAATGAACTATAGAAGGTCACAGTGTAACTTTCACAAAAGTTTAGTGACCTAGAAATGATCATAATAAATTTTGAAAGCAAGATATATAAAATTATATCAAGCATAATCTCAGCTACATAAAATACTTTTATGCATGGGAAAAAATTGGAAGATATGCTAAAATGGTGATGCTGGTTAAGTCAGGGATTATGAGTGACCTTCTTGTATTTTTCACCACCAGCATTTGTCACTTTTATCACTGGGCGGGGGGAAATCCTCTTAAAAATATTGATTCTATCAAAGTAGAGGGAAGAAAGCAAGAACACTAATAAAGAAGTCATCACTATTATATTCAAAAGACTGATCAGTATGGAAAAAGGTAAACAAAATTTTACCCATGGGAAAATCCCATTTGAACTTTTCTCAAGTCCTTTGTATTATCCCTATATTTAATTAGAATTCTAGAGTACAACTAGCCAATAAACTATTTTTAGAATTTAATAGCATATAAAAAAGCATTATACACCCAAAGGAACTTCTTCTTTTCAGAAACTGAATAGAGACTATTTCACAGCTAAGCCAGTGTTTCTGGTTTAAAATCCCGTGGCAATGAACCTATCAGATGCTTGTGAAATGAACAGACACATTTTGATTCAAACAGACATGTGTCAGCTTGCGATTCTACTCCCATTAGAGCTTTAGCAGAAGCCAATGAATTTTATTAATATAGGCAGGTACACATAATCATTCAAATGATTATAATACAACAAGATTGAGAAATTTTAGCCAATAGTTGTTTTCAGATGGGTCTTAAAACTAAGTCTTTCATCAAATAGCTAGGTAATTAGAAAACTCTCAACCTATGAAAAATGAGAGAAGGCTGTTCTTACAGGGGGGAAGGCTGAGAGTCATAGAGATGTGCTATCTCCCCACACCTAAAACCATCACACACACATGTGACCATGGCTTAGAAATTCCTATTCTGCTTTTACCCAGTGGAGTTCTTTGGCTCACAGCTGGTACAAAGTTGGCACAAGTATGGGGCACCTGGGTGGCATAGTCGGTTGAGTGCCTTGACTTTGGCTCAGGTCATCACCCTGCAGTTTGTGAGTTGGAACCTGGCATCGGGCTCTCTGTTGTCAGCACAGAGCCTATTTCAGATCTTCTGTCCCACCCTCCCTCTGGCCCTCCCTCACTGGTTCTCTCTCTCAAAATAAATACACTTGAAGAAAAAAAAAAGATGGCACAAGTATCAAGAGAGGCTGTCCTGAATGGGCTATTACAATGGCCACATGGATTCCATAAAAGGAGAAAAGAAGTATAATTTATTTATTTAGAATTATAAAAACCTTTAGTAAGGCTTTGTACGGAATTTTTACAATGCCCCCTTTTTTTTTTTTAATTAAACTCTACACCCAATGTGGAGCTCAAACTCACAATCCAGAGATCAAAAGTCACATGCTCTACCAACTGAATCAGGCACCCTCAGAATTTTTTAAATATAGAATCTAGAATAATTTTGTACCACATATGAAGAACTGGTAAAAAAAAAAAAAATAACAAAAAAAAATAAAGAAGAAAATAGGTATCTCCAAATGTGTCCCCCATAACATAATGCTAGGGACAGTTCCTAGTATTTTCATAAATGACATAAAAGACAACATGGGGTAACAATACAAACAGAGGGAGATAAATTGAGAAAGAGCTCACAAGCCAAGTGGATGAATGTTGTATAATTAGCCTTTCACTTGGGCAAGTGTAAGGGAGAAGGCCTAGAGAATAATACATACAATAATTAATCTGAACTAGTTTTATCCAATAAAAAGTCACCCAAACCTATGCTGACACCTTATTACGTTAGCCAAGAATCTCTGGTAGGGTTGTTCATAAAGTACTCTCCAAAAGTGGTAAATTAAATACTACCACAGATGTAAAGATTAATATAAATAAATCAAAATTATATTTTTACCTCTGTATAAAACCATGGTATTCTCTCCCAGTCAATGGCACCACCCATCAACCAACAACTAAAGCCAAGAACCCAGAAGTCACCCTCCTCTCCAAGAACATCGAATGAGATCACCAAGTCCCATCAACTCTGTGTCAAAATACCTTGACTCAGTCTAGCCTCTACCTCCATTCTTGATACCAAACCTCTAGTTATCATTTCTTTCTAAACTATTATAATAGATTCTTAAGGCGCCTGGGTGGTTCAGTTGGTTAAGCGTCAAACTTTTGATACCTCGTGAGTTCGAGCCCTGCATTGGGCTCTGTGCTTATGGCACAGAGCTGGCTTGGGATTCTGTCTCTCCTCTCTGCGCCTCACCTGTTTGTGCTCTCTCTCTTAAAATAAACAAATAAACTTAAAAAAACAATAAAAGTTAACTATAATAGTAGATTCTTATTTCATTCCCTTGCCTCTGCAATTTTTCCGCTACCAGCCTATCCTCCACAACACCCTCCAAGGGCAATCTCTCTAAAACAAAAGCATCATCAGGCCTCTTCCACATTTACAGTTCCTCTAACATCTTCCCATTTCCAATTGAATAAAGTACGTACAACATTACAGGATTGACTTTTTGCTTCTCAGATTCCCTCCCATCCTTATGTTCCAGTAACTCTAAACTACTGGCAATGCTGTTTTGAGCTTGTAACGCTGTCTCATACGCATTTGCCTCTGGACATGCTGCTTCCTCTACTTGGAATTTCCTTCCTTGCCCTCTGACATGCTCGGACCATACTTAATGTTCCAATACCCAACTTAGTAGTTTCCTTCTCATTCTCTCCTTTCTCTTGCCTCTATACTTTGTACTTCTTAAATTTCATTTATCACAGTATAGCACAATTATTTGTTTATATGGCTCTTATCAGACTATGAGGAGAGGTTACAAGATATTCATTTCTATATACGCAATACATTCATTAAGCACCAACAGTATGCCTGACAAAGTTTGTTAAATAAATGAGCACAAAGCCAAAAAGAACAAAACTTCTGAACCTATAATTCCTGTAGTTTTAATAACCACACTAAAAAATAGTTAACAGGTAGGAAAAGATGTGGAGAAAGGCAATTATAATAATTAAAGAAAAAAAAGCAACTTCCATGTAAGGAAAGACTAAATAGGCTTCTTCAATTTAGAAAGTCTGAGATGTTTTATAACTAAAGGTACAAAAAGAAAACGGGACGATACTGTTTACTAAATCCTGAAAGCATGCAACCAGGCAGCAACACAGTATCTTAAAAGGAGTTCTTTTTAGGAATTCCATTTCTAAAAAATTCCCTTTATTTAAACTCAAGGTATTCAGCCAAAACAATGGTGGAAGTGGGCCACATATGAAGCACTTAGCATGATGCCAAGCACAAAATTTACATCTGAGATATATATTACATGGTTTCTATCAGTAAAGTGTGCAACTCCCTCTACAGGAAGTCAATGAATACCAACAATAAGCACTTTTCAGTCCACAACAACCTGTCGCAGGTAACACTGAGGCAGACGTTTATTGCTAAGAAAGCACCTTGGTAATCACTATATTGTACATCTGAAACTAATTTAACACTGTTAACTATACTAGAATTAAAATAAATAAAATAAGCTCCTTGGTATAGAAAGTGAATGAGCATGTACACCTGCTACAGCAAAAAAGCAACCTCTACTTTTTGATATGTCTTATTCTGCTATACCATTCACTCAAGTCTGCCTAATTAAGGCCTGTACTTTATCTTCCCTTCCTTTAACCAATCATGGAGAAGTTTCCACTGACAGAAAGCCATGTGTGTGTGCTAGGTGCATATATAAAGATATAAATACATACACACACACACACATTTCGCTTTTGCTAGCAGCATTAAGCAGCAGTCTTCAAATACTTCTGGACTGCCTCTCATTCAAAGACACTCTGGCTATACAGCTATGATCAGTAGCTTAGAAAAATGTCCAAAATTCAACATATGAAGAAAAGTGTTTTTGTTTTTTTTTAATTTTTTTTTTTAATGTTTATTTATTTTTGAGACAGAGAGAGACAGAGCATGAATGGGGGATGGGCAGAGAGAGAGGGAGACACAGAATCCGAAACAGGCTCCAGGCTCTGAGCAGTCAGCACAGAGCACGACGCAGGGCTCGAACTCACGGACAGTGAGATCGTGACCTGAGCCGAAGTCGGATGCTTAACCGACTGAGCCACCCAGGCGCCCCTGTTTTTTTTCTTTAAAAAATTTTTAATGTTTATTTTTGAGAGAGAAAGAGAAAGAGAAAGAGAAAGAGAAAGAGAAAGAGAAAGAGAAAGAGAGAGATCATGAGCAGGGAAGGGGCATAGAGAGGCAGACACAGAATCCGAAGCAGGCTCCAGGCTCCGAGTTGTCAGCACAGAGCCTGACGCGGGGCTCAAACTCATCAGCTATGAGATCATGACCTGAGCCAAAGTTGGATGCTCAACCGACTGAGCCACACAGGCACCCTGAGAAAAGTTAAAACTTTTTTTTAAACTTATTTTTTAAAAAATAACTTTAAGGGGCACCTGGGTGGCTCAGTTGGTTGAGCGTCTGACTTCGGGTCAGGTCATGATCTCAGAGTTTGTGGGTTTAAGCCCTGCATCCGGCTCTGTGCTGACAGCTCAGAGCCTGGACCCTGCTTCAGATTCTGTGTCTCCTTCTCCCTTTGCCCCTCCCCCATTCGTGTTCTGTCGCTTTCTCAAAAATAAGTAAGCATTAAAAAAAATTTCTTTTAAATAAGTTTAAGCTATGAAGCTTAAATTAGAGTAACTATAATTTTTTTTTTGAACACGCAGAAAACAAACTAAAATAATTCCACTGGTTCTCAAACTTTACCATCTACCAGAATCACCTGGTGGGCTTATTGAACCCAGAGTGTCTGATTCAATAAGTTTGGGGTAGGACCTGAGAATGTATTTCTAACAAGCTCCCAGATGATGTGGTCAGGAGCACTTTGAAAACAGCTAGTTTAAACAATTAGAACTGAGAAAGACCTCACAGATGAATAACATAAAGCCTGAATAACTACCACAGTCTTTCTGATTACCAATCTAAGGTTCTTTCCATTGTCAGGGTTCAGCTATTATGTTATAAATATTTCATGTATCTTTAGGAAATGCAATTCTGTCCAATTCAACAGACATTTTTCTGAACACTTATATAAGGCATGATCCTTGCCTTAAAGAAGTCTACTCTAGCTGGATGAAAAGAGACTCACTGTCAAATAATTACAACCCAAAGTGACTGGTCCCACAACAGAAATGCATGTAATGTGCCTCAGGAATGTAACTGAGGAGAACTCCAGAGAAGACTATCTGGGGACTTTGGAGGGTAATTAGGAGCGTACCAGGAGGACAGAACGGGGTGGGAGGGAGAGCATTTTAGAGATGCACATTCACAGAAAAAAAAAAAAAAAATCTATCAAGCACCTACTGTGGACCAGACACCGTACTAATTATGGGGATAAAACAGTGAGAAAAGGTATGGTAGTAGCCTTTAATGAGGCTTGCAATCTGAAAGGGAAACAAACAATAATTCAAGTAAACATAAAGTGGCAATTTTGATAAGTGTTATGCATAAGAGATATTTTATGAGAATGTATAACAGGAAGATCTAGTCAAAGAAATGCTTCCCTACAAAAAGGGTCTGAAGGATGGTACCTTGGCATTCTATACAACATGTTCAAACCTTTGTGCCTAAGAATGTTTGTAGACACTATTACTGTTAAAGTGAACACTGTGTCTCCTTTCAAAGTTCAAAAGAGGGATATTGGTAGGCTACTACTCAACTCTACAAGACAAAAAGACTGTCAATTAGCTTCTTCACACTGCCTGGCAATGACTATGAATACTCATGCCCATTATCTAGGAAACCCATTTCCCAATATCAACAAACAGGGGAACTTTACTAATTATGAAAATAGCCTAGTGAACACAGTATAAGAGCAAGGGTAACCAGATGGTCTTAAGAAATGAGTAGTGTGTTCCTTCTTTCTCTATCCAGTGACCATAACAAGTGAAGCAATCAGACATGGCAAATTCTTGTTCCTTGTCTCCCT
This sequence comes from Prionailurus viverrinus, assembly GCF_022837055.1. Lineage (NCBI taxonomy): Eukaryota > Metazoa > Chordata > Mammalia > Carnivora > Felidae > Prionailurus > Prionailurus viverrinus. Next base: position 106,347,245 of record NC_062570.1, read on the forward strand.
TCTCTTTGATTCTGTTCTAAACATCACCCTCCTCATAACTGTGAGCACTCAACCACAGAATGGAATAGATTAATTTTATTACATTATGCTTTGTCTTCATAAAAAGTTAACCAACCAGCAATATGAGTCTTAATGATGTAAACGGTACTATGCTATGTATATGCCAGGGAAACCATGCCCTGTCCTCATGGAGCATACAATATAGACATAATTAAATTTTCTACCTTGGGGGCACCTGGGTGGCTCAGTTGGTTGAGCAACCAACTTCAGCTCAGGTCATCATCTCACAGTTTGTGGGTTCAAGCCCCGCGTTGGGCTCTGTGCTGACAACTCGGAACCTAGAGCCTGCTTCAGATTCTATGTCTCCCTCTCTCTCTGCCCCTCTCCAACTTGTGCTGTCTCTGTCTCTGTCTCTCCCTCAAAAGTAAGTAAACATAAAAAAATTTCTATCTTGTACACAGTTAGACATCATGAGAGATACGGAAAAAATTATGAGGATTCGAGAAAGAGGTTTCCTTCTACACACAGGACTAAGGAAGCAGTATCACAAATGAGCTTTAGAAGATGAGAACTAAAGGGGCACCTGGGTGGCTCCATCGGTTAAGTATCTGATTCCTGATTTCAACTCAGGCGTGATTTCAGGGTCGAGACTGAGTCCCGCATTGGGTTCCATGCTGAGCATGGAGCCTGCTTAGGATTCTAGAAAGGAAGAAAGAAAAGAAAGACACAAAGAAAGAGAAAAAGGATAAACTTTACCTTTAAAAAACAAAAAATGAGAACTAGGGTAGAGACAGGGAGACAAAATAGCACAAGTGTGTGGAAAAAAACAAGAAGGTAGCTTGGTTTGGCTGGAACATATATAAGTTAAGAGTAGCTAATAAGACTATAGTCAATTAGGGCCTGAATATCAGGCTAAGGAGTTTGTGCTTACAATGGCAAACGCTTAAGTTAACCAAGGACTTATAAACAATTTCCAAAAAGTAAGTTTTATTTTCACTAATTCCACACATGAAAAATTAAAGTTCCCAGGGGTGCTTGGTTGGCTCAGTCGTAGAGCATACAATTCTTGATCATAGGATCATTGAGTTCAAGCCTCACATGGGGGGTAGAGTTTACTTAATAAAAAATAATAATAATAATAAAGAAATGAAGTTAAAAAAAGGTAAGTTTAATAAGCTGAAATTCAAAGCCAGGTCACATGAACCAAAGCCTAGTGTCCCTCCCATACCACCAGTGACTACAGAATGGGAAAGCTACAGAGAATAGGAACAACACGATCAGAACCTTGGAGCATAAACATTAAGAAATGACGGAGGGGGGCGCCTGGGTGGCGCAGTCGGTTAAGCGTCCAACTTCAGCCAGGTCACGATCCCGCGGCCCGTGAGTTCGAGCCCCGCGTCGGGCTCTGGGCTGATGGCTCAGAGCCTGGAGCCTGTTTCCGATTCTGTGTCTCCCTCTCTCTCTGCCCCTCCCCCGTTCATGCTCTGTCTCTCTCTGTCCCAAAAATAAATAAAAACGTTGAAAAAAAAAATTTTTTTAAAAAGAAATGACAGAGGGACACCTGGCTGGCTGGCTCAGTCAGTAGAGCATCTGACTCTTAACCTTAGAGTCAGAATTCAAGCTCTACATTGGGCGTGAAGTCTACTTAAAAAATAAATAGTAAATAAAATTAAAAATTTTTTAATTTAGGGGTTCCTGAGTGGCTCAGTCGGTTAAGCGTCTGACTTTGGCTCAGGTCATGATCTCACGGTTCGTGAGTTCAGGCCCCGCGTTGGGCTCTGTGCTGATGGCTTGGAGCCTGGAGCCTGCCTCAGATTCTGTGTCTCCCTCTGTCTGTCCCTCTGCTGCTTGCACTCTGTCTCTCACATTGTCTCAAAAATAAATAAACATTAAAACAAATTAAAAAAAATTTTTTTTTTAATTTAAATGGCAGTGGGAACTATCTAACAATGAATACTAGTAATTCATCGGGTCTTAGCTACTGATTAAACATGAGGGATAACAGACAAAGGAGTAATAGTTGATAACACCATTAAAAAAAAAAAAAGCAGTGGTCTCTTCCATCTTAAAATATAACACACAAAAACCTAAGAGAGCCTTCTCTGGATCCTACACTTTAACTTGTAGCTACAACCTGCTCCCCTTCCCTCTTCACAGCCAATGTCTCTAAATGTCTCTTCTTTCATGATGTTTAATGTAACATTTATCTGATGTGTTCTGCTCCCAAATGCCACTGAAACCCCTGTTTAGTCACCATTAACCTCTATGTTGCCAAATCCAATGAAAATCTCAGCCTCTGGGTAGCATCCACCTCACCTGACCACTGCCCCTGTTTTTTTACTTCTCAGTATGAAATGTTGTTTATGTAGCCCCTTCTTCTGTCATTTTCCTGACCTATAAAATTGAAATAAAAGCACCTTCTTCATAGTTATGAGCATTAAGTGAGTAAAAATACACTAATGCTTAACACGGTGCTTGATAAACAGTACCACAGTTTCCTGTCTTCCAAGATACCAGTCTCTCTTGATTTTCCTCATACTTTTCTGCACACCCCTACCCCCCACAATACCTTTGTAAGCTTACTCCACGTCTACCCAACTTCATTGACCATACCTACGCCAAAGAGACACAACAAACCCTTCTTGTGGCCCAGAACCAGTTACCTACTCAACAGTTCCACCAGATGTCTCATAGGTATCTCACATTCAATCTATCCAAACTTACTCAAAACTGAGCTTATGTTCTTCCCTTCTATCTCCAGCCCTGCCCTTCCTTCAGTGTGCCCTATCTTTTTTTTTTTTTTTCCAACGTTTATTTATTTTTGGGACAGAGAGAGACAGAGCATGAACAGGGGAGGGGCAGAGAGAGAGGGAGACACAGAATCAGAAACAGGCTCCAGGCTCCGAGCCATCAGCCCAGAGCCTGACGCGGGGCTCGAACTCACGGACCGCGAGATCGTGACCTGGCTGAAGTCGGACGCCTAACCGACTGCGCCCCCCAGGCGCCCCCAGTGTGCCCTATCTTGATAAAAGGACTACACCACAAGCCATTCACATGAGAAAACCTTGAGAGGCATGTTTACATGTACCCCCTTAAACTCACCCTCCCATGTATCCAAGGAACCAAAGTCCTATGATTCTATTTTCTAAATATTCCATAACCTCCCGAATTCCACTGCCCGCATTCGCAACTATATTGCCGTCTTACCTCAACCACTGTAGTAGCCTCCTACTTGGCGTCATCAAATCCATTCTCCCTCCCTCCCTGATCCCTTCCCTATCCTGCAGCTGTTTATCAGTCCACCCATATTAGTCCTCTGATAAACTTCTGCCTTCCCACCATCTTCAAGATAAAGCCTTACTTGACCTGACCCCTGACTATCTTGTCAAGATTTTAACTCTCTCCTCCAACTACTTCTTTGCACTACACTAGCCTTTTTGGTCTTGCTTGGTTGGTAGGTTCTTCAAACACATCAGATTCCTTCCAATCTCAGGGTTTCTGCATATGCTAATGACTTCCTTTTTGACTGGTTACCTCTTACCCTTCTGGTCTCAGTTTTACTTTTTAAGTTTACTTACTTTTGGGCGGTGCGGGGAGGTAGGGGCAGAGAAAGAGGGAGACCAAGGATCCAAAGCCGGTTCCATGCTGACAGTGGAAAGCCCAACACAGGAGAGCCCAACACATGAACCGCGAGATCATGACCTGAACTGAAGTCGAGCGCTTATGCCCAACTGAGCCATCCAGGAGCCCCCAGGTCTCAGTTTTAAAGGCTTTCTCAGGAAAAGTGTTCTCTGATGCCTCCTCCCACTCCTGAAGTTTAGATTAGGTCACCTTATTATATATTCTCACTGCATCCTATATTTACCTTTGTAGTCCTGTGCATAACTATAATTGACATTACTAGCAGAAATATTTAATTACTGACTTCCCCACCGGACTGTAAGCTTCATGACAAAAGGACCATGCCTGTCTTGCTCATCACTGTATCCCAGTGTCTTTGTTTGGTGTCTGACACAAAGTTATAATATTTTCTCATTCATACCACAGGATTTTAGATTAGCTGGTCCCTCTACCCAGAGCTCTTTTGACACAGATTTGGTCCCCTAAGCCCTTGACCTTCACAAGAATGACTCCACACATCCTTCAGGTCTCAGTCACAAAATGCCATCTTCTCAGGGAGCCTTTAGTGATCATCTAATCTCAAGGAGCAATCCTTACCCTAATAAGTACAGATGACCCTTGAACGACATGGGTTTGAACTGCATGGGTTCACCTACATGCAGATTTTTTCTGATCAACACAGCACAGTATTGTAGATGTATTTTCTCTTCCTTATGATTTTCTTTACATTTTCTCTAACTTACTTTATCATAAGAATACAACAGGGGTGCCTGGGTGGTTGGTTCAGTTGGTTGAGCGTCTTAATTTCAGCTTAGGTCATGAGCTCACAGTTCGTGGGATCAAGCCCTGCAGGGTCTGCACTGGTAGCATGGAGTCTGCTTGGGATTCTCTCTCTCTGCCCCCACTCCTGCTCATATTCACATGCATGCGTGTGCACACTGTCTCTCAAACATTTAAAAAGAGAATACAACATATATATAACATACAAAACTTATGTTAATTGACTATTTATGTTGCAGGAAGGCTTCCAGTCAAAATAGGCTATTACGACTTAAGTGTTTGGGGAGTCACTAGTTACACATGGATTTTCAACTGTGCAGAGGGTCACTGCCCCTAGCCCCCATGCTGTCCCAGGCTCAACTGTATTTCATCAACTTCTTAATTTCTTCAAAGCAATCAGCACTATTTGAAAGCACAGTATTTGGAAGTTCTAAAAAGTAAGGCCCAAGTAGCTGGCACAGTGAAAGCACTGAACAAACATTTATGCGAATGAATCTCCTGAATGAGAAAAGATTACCTGGGGAACACCCAAAGTTCAGCAACAAAACATATACAAACTGTCCTTCAACAAAGTAGAAAAAGAGGCAGTACAGTTTAGAAGGCTTGGTAGCCAGACTGCCCACTTTGGATCCTGACTCTTACTCTTGTTGGCTGGATAACCTAACCTCAGACAAGTTACTTAATTGTACTTGCCTCAGTTTCCAAACCAGAAAATGGGAATCACAGAACCTATCTCAAAGGGTTGCTGAGAATTAAGTCAGTTATATGTGTAAAGTGCAGCACCAAGCACACAGTATGCACTCAATTAATGTGTACTATTATCCATCAGATCGGACTTTTTCCTACCTTGTTTTAAATACACAGGGTGACTTTTCCTTTATCTTATCCACTCAAAAAGGCTCACCTTTTTTTTTTTTGTTTGTTTGTTTGTTCACCACACAACTCCAAGGGCACCTTTCAGATAGATTCAGATATCTGAATGGCACCTTTGGGAATTGTGCAACATGGTAGCACCATCCTCAAGTTCTGGCAACCCCCTCCCCTTGGATTATGATGATCAGAAGATAAAGATGATCAAAAGACACAAGAAACAGAGAAGTACTTTGGAAACTATGAAAGTACTATACAGTGATCACTGTATTTATGAATCTACATTCTCTTGAAGTCACTGTCAGAAACAAGAGTGTGTTGGCCAGATTACTGCCCTGACAGGAAAGAGTTCCTAGCTTCCATGATCCATGGATCATGGAATTAGATGGAAGAGATGGATTAAGGTTGGGGCTACCCTGAATTCACACTGAGGGCCACAACCAGCTCATGAAGTTGTTTCTTAAGAATGGTCATAGGGTATTGAGCTACAGGGCAATTCATTATATTTCAATATTTGCTCACATCAATACCACAGCTTTTATCTCATTTTTCTATCCTTCAAAGAGAATATCAAAAGGAAATTTCTTGTTGTAACTTAATTATTGATCTCAAGACAGTGCATACTTACTTACTTTGGTTATCCAAATAAGCTGATTTCAAGATAAATTAAAAGGAGTATTAAATTGGCACCTGGGTTGAGGATTTTCCATAACCATTTAGTTTTTGACAATTGACAACAAAACCCTTCATACTTACTTTGGGCAAAGCCCTAGGGAAACGCAGTTTGAGAAGGCTTTTGAAATGTTCTGTGTTAGACTTAAAACTCTTAAGATTAACAGCAGAAAATCAGGATGGAAACATAGAACCTATCTACTGGATATTTCTCTTTAAATCAGGGTTTTCAATCTCACACTGTTGTCATTCTGGACTAGATAACCCTCCTCTGTGGGGGGTTGAGCTGTGCATTTAGGATATTTTAACAGCATCCTTGGCCTCTACTCACTAGAATACCAGTAGTACTTCCCTAATCTGACAATCAAAAATGTCTCCAGGGGCACCTGGGTGGCTCAGTTGGTTAAGCATCCAACTTCAGCTCAGGTCATGATCTCACAGTTCATGGGTTCAAGCCCCATGTCAGGCTCTGTGCTGACACCTCAGAGCCTAGAGCCTGCTTCAGATTCTGTGTCCCCCTCTCTCTCTGACCCTCCCCTGCCCACACTCTGTCTCTCTCTCTCAAAAATAAATACACATTAAAAAAAAATGTCTCCTGATATTGCCAAATATCCCAAAGAGGCAAACTCACACCCAGTCGAGAACCCTTGCTTTAAGTAATCTGTTCCAATTTTCTAAAACATCTACCCAATATTCTCTCCTCTCCCTTTCAAAACTCCTTCCTTTGGGGCACCTGGGTGGCTCAGTCGGTTGAGCTTCCAACTTCGGCTCAGGTCAAGATCTCACGGTCTGTGAGTTCAAGCCCCGTGTCTGGCTCTGTGCTGACAGCTCAGAGCCTGGAGCCTGCTTCAGATTCTGTGTCTCCCTCTCTCTCTGACCCTCCCCCACTCATGCTCTGTCTCTCTCTGTCTCAAAAATAAATACACATTAAAAAAAATTTAAAGTGGCGCCTGGGTGGCTCAGTCGGTTGAGCGTCCGACTTCGGCTCAGGTCATGATCTCGCAGTTCATGAGTTCAAGCCCCACGTCGGGCCCTGGTGCTGACAGCAGAGAGCCTGGAGCCTGCTTTAGATTCTGTGTCCCCCTTTCTTACCACCCCACTCCTGCTTGTGCTCTGTCTCTGTCTTTCAAAAATGAATAAACATAAAAAAAATTTTTTTTTTTAATTTAAAACTCCTTCCTGATCTTCCTAATAACCCAAACTTAATCCCAGGGTCCACCTTAATTCTTCATTCGCCTCCCAAATCCTCAGAAATCCCTAAGTACAATTCCCTCTATGACAGGTCAGTTCTCTTGTCGAAACAGCTGGTGATTAAGATGATACTGAAACTCAGCACTTGTAATCCCCAATCAAGCACTTTTTTCCATCATAACATGCTGCTAGCCATCAGTCACCAAGTTTTGTGAGTCCTTCATTTTTCCTCCCTTTCTATTTCTATTAACTATTCCCCAGAACAGTGGTTCTCAAACTTCTGCATGTATCAGAATCACCTGGCCTGTTAAAGCACAAATTGCTGGGCCCCAACAGAGGGTTTCTAATACAGTAAATACAGAGCAGGGTCCCCCAAATTTGCATTTCTAACATGTTCCCAGATACCCAGATAATGCTGATGCTGCTGGTGAGGGAACCACACTTGGAGAACCACTGCCCTAGAGCTCAAATACCTATCACCTTCAGAGATAACTTATTTCAATATTCTTTTGGACACATCCCAGACCTGAAACTGCAAAAATATTACTCCTAAAACACCACTTTGATCAAATTGCTATTTGATTAAAAACAAACCACAACTTCCAATGGCTCTCTATGGTCCATACCTGGCCTTCATAATTGTTTAAAGTATGTTCCCCACATTATGAACAGTGCCTCCCAAAACAAATCTACTTTAGTCCTATGAATCTAATGAGCATCCTCAGGATAGGCCTAAGGAGTGTCCCACTCCATAGTAAAGCTTATGCTGTCTTTACCTCCTGTAAGGCCACCCTCTTCCCTCCTCCTCTCTACCTACCTGAAGGAGGCCTTCACCACTGTATCTGCCAAAACCACTCGCTTGGTCACTATCTGCTGCCTTCTATCTTTATGGTTTAAGTTTTTACCAAGTACTCACAGATAGAGAAAACCCCCAAGAACCTAAAATTTAAAACAGAAAACAATGATATGAGTGACATGCATAAATAAAAGGCTTGACATACACACAAACTGCACAAATACTGCTGTTTTAATAGATCAAGTGCAATAAGCTCAAAGTTCACAAAAAGAATGTGCCAACTTTTTCTAAACATGATAAAACACTGACTGTCAAATATTTGTAGCTATCTCATTTAGGATGTTAGGATCTGTGAGGGAAGAAATTTTAAAAGCAGTTTCAAAAAACGAGAAAGTACTTAGTCTGCAACTTTCTACAACAGGAGTGGCTATCATTTGTTTTCTGTATGAGATAACACTGCTAGAAAGATGACAAGGTGTGACACAAGAAACATGGGGTTCAAGGTCTGGTTCCATTCCTCACCAACTTTGTGATCTTGGCCAAGTCACAGGCTAAAGGTTCCATTTCCATTAAAAAAAAAAAAAAAAGTTTAAAACTATACCATCTACCTTATAGGCAGTTTTGAGAATTAAATAAGGTAATGTATATGAAAGAACTCAGCCTAGTATGTGGCTCATAAATGCTTACTGAATTCTAACATTTGTTGACATAAAAGCACAAAGCAACAATATAGGATTATTCCAAAAATGAGATTACACAGAGCAAATTAATGAAAACTACAGTCAAGGATGTCCACTTCCCAAGAAGAAAAAAAAATTTTTTTTAATGTTTATTTATTTTGAGAGAGAGAGCGCGAGCAAGCAGGGGAGGGGCAGAGGGAGAGAGAGAATCACAAGCAGGCTCCATGCACAGAGCCTGACATGGGGCTTGATCTCATGATCCATGAGATCGTGACTTGAGCCAAAATCAAGAGTTGGATGCTTAACTGACTGACCCACCCAGGCGCCCCCAAGAAGAAAAATTTTGCAGGACATAAAATAATGCCATGTCTCTCTGTATGGTATACAGTAAATATATCAATTCTTTGGCTTAATGATCAAAACCAAAACTTGAGAATAACACAAACACCATCACTTGCAACTTTGCAACGTTAAGGCTATCTAAAAGCCAGCTAAAACCTTGAAATAGAAGATTTAGGACAGGATTAGAGGTAGGAGAACTTAAAATTCAGAATGAGCTTTTAAAGTTAACATTTTTTCATTTGTAATGGCCCAAACACTATAAATATGTAAATATGTTCATCTGGGACGTGTGCTAAGCATATACAATATATATACAGATATAATATACATACATATACATACATATGTATATATATGTATATTATATCTGTATATATATCGTCATAGCTTAAAGCTTCTGGTTCGAGGCACCTGGGTGGCTCAGTTGATTAAGCATCTCACTCTTGATATCAGCTTAGGTCATGATCTCATGGTTGTGAGATTGAGCCTCACGTCCATGCTCAGCGTGGAGCCTGCTTGGGATTCTCTCTATCCCTCTACCACTCATTCTCTCTCTCAAAAGTAGCTTCTGGTTCTATGTACACTGCAAGACATACCCAGGTATTTGGCTCATCCCCAGTCACCAAATTCTCCTCCATTCCAGTGGCTTATTCCTAGCACTCAAGAAATTGGTAGCAAAGAAAAGTATTTATCAGGGCTTTCAACAACATCAACAAATACTTATTGAGCCCTTTCTGTGTTGTAGACGGAGTACTTTCTCTTTTTTTTGAGGCTACTTATTGAGCACTTTCTATGTGTAAGGCACTATTTGAAGCATCCAGTATATACCATAAACAAAAAGAAAGTCTCAACTCTCAAGGAGCATATACTCCAAAGGAGAGAGATGCACAAACAAACAAACAAGTATGGTACTGATTAGTGCTCAGCAAAATAAAACAAGAGAAAGTGATAGGGCTTAAATACAGTCCTCATTATGTGTCCCTAAAATATAGCTTACTGTGGAAGACTGATGCATAAGAATAAAGAATTAGCTCCCTCATTATTTGCATTTTGAATCACCCAAAAAATGGGCAACAAGTTTTTCCTACATCATCAGTAAGGAGGCTGCAACACTCGGAACAATGTACTCCTCCACCAACACAGTTGAAGGTTAAGTCTAATGAAATAATTATAAGTAAGCAAATTCAACAATTTAGATCGTCTTAATTTTTTTCCAGTTGTTAACGGTATGATACTTTCATGCTAGGAAAAAAAATGGCTTAAAACTAGGATTTTATTTTGCCTGGTCCATTCTTGGTCAGAATAGACCTTAGTGTGGTCAGAAAGACCACTCATTCAGAGTAGGACTGTTTGCAAAAGGGATGATCTGGTAACTGCTGCTGAATCTGGGAAGACAATTTTTAAGGGTAACCCAAAGAATGGTGAGAATATCACTAGAGCTTCAGTGCCCCCAGTTTCTTACAAAAGATAAATGATTTAGCTGTTTCGAAGAAAACCGTATGTTGGGAACATTAACAGTACTGAACATCCAATATATAAGAACATCCTTTAGAATATCTCTTAATGTCATCATCAAGATTGACAAGGAAACTGAATTCTCCAGTAAATCGACAACTCCTTCTTCAGATAACACCACTAGACTTAGGCGAATTCAGGAGGAAAAATATTCAGGTTACATAATTTCTTTTACCAGGAAGTATACTGTCTTCACTTTCTTTTACAATGATTTAGGTGTCCGTTTGTTTCTACAATTGCCTTTGGCAGAAGCTAATGAATTTTTTCCATACTAAATGTAACAATGTGTACAAAATATTATACACGTTGAAGGCACATATCATGATCCAGTGTATTAAAATATTTAACAAGGGCCATCTCTTCCAATAAAAGTGGAAAAAGTCCCATGTTAAAGTGATACTACATAGCATAGAAATCTTAAGCATTTAAATGCACATTATTTTGCCCTTGATTTTCTATGCAATAACAAGGATTGCTCTGGATTGGTATGATTTTAGAAACCTGAAAGATCATTATAATTGCTAAGGATTTAACTTAACATTTTAGATTAAGAAACTGTAAGGTATTATACTGAACATTCCCTACAAATAAATACTTAAATATACACGGACAGTAACAAACATCCAAAACTGCTCCAACACTTTGGCTCGTGAAATCAAATGGGAAAAAAAAAAGTTCTATCTTCAGTACTTGTCAATATTTCTCAATAAGGTTCTCCATCTAAATTTACCAGAAACACAGAAATAAATCCTCTTTACCTCAGGACAACCAAATACCCACCCATCGCCAACACTGAAGCTTCTATCCCTCTCACTGGACTACCCTTTCAAGTGTATCAATTTGCCTTAGAGATCTGGCTTTGTTCTAGGAATCTATACACAAAACTACTAATCTTCTCATTAAAAAACAAAACAAAACAAAACAATGTCTTGCTTAGGAATAATCAAACATTGTTCGCCCACCCTTGTCATTTCCTACTCTGCAAAACAAGCATTCTCGCTCCAGAACGTAGAGCGAATATCCCAAATGTACTGCATACACACCATCTTCAAAGGTACAATTTCCCTTCCACATGTAATAGTAAACAGATTGGCAAAAGGTATGCCATTTTTTTTTAAACGAGCTGTTTCTGACTTTAAAAAATGACAAAGAGGATACAAACATAATCAAAACTTGCCAAATTCAGTCTATGCACTTGAGAAATAGCTACATCATCAGCAAAAAGCACTGATATGATCTATTGTTAGATCATTACTATTAGCAGTATTCTTACTAACAAAAATACAACTTTTTTTTCTTAAAGATAGGTAGAAGGTCCAAAATACAAAAAAGTCATTCCAAAATGAGTCTAGACTCAGGCTTTTAATTCTGGTATTCTGTTCTCTCTCTCAAGAGGCTACTTTGAAGGTACATCACAGAGGGATGCCTATTTAGGTTTTGTCCCCTAAAACAACATGGAAGTAACATTTAAAAACACTATAATCAATGTATTAGATAATTCCATTCAATCTGACAAATATATATTATACGAGACCATGCAAATTTTAATCACTAAGCCAAATAAGTAAACCTGTCATTTGTCTCTTTCAAACTTTATCCTCTATGACCAACAACTGCAAAACAAAAATAAGTTCTACACTTTAGCCTAAAGACAAGGTGTTAAAAAATAGTTAACTACTATAAAAATCAGCCTTTATAGTCTTAAAATTCCTCAAGTAAGATCTAACTTAATCAATGTTGGATCAATAGGAGCACTCACCAGAGAGAGAGAGAGAGACAGACAGACAGACAGACAGACAGACAGACATGAAGTTTGGTAGGCAAACTTGTCACTCAAATAAGCTGCCAACATGCTCTCACATCAAAAAGTATGGTATAGAAGGGATTTACACTTCAGATATAATTTGGTCATGTAATCTTAGAAAGGAAAATACATGGGACGCCTGGGTGGCTCAGCTGGTTAAGCATCTGACTTCAGCTCAGGTCATGATCTCACAGTTAGTGAGTCTGAGCCTTGCGCCGCAGGGGTCTGTGCGGACAGTGAGGAGCCTGGAGCCTGCTTCCGATTCTGCGTCTCCCTCTCTCTCTGCCCCTCCCGTGTGTGTGCGAGCTCTCTCTAAAATACATGAACATTTAGGGGCGCCCGGGTGGCGCAGTCGGTTAAGCGTCCGACTTCAGCCAGGTCACGATCTCGCGGTCCGTGAGTTCGAGCCCCGCGTCAGGCTCTGGGCTGATGGCTCGGAGCCTGGAGCCTGTTTCCGATTCTGTGTCTCCCTCTCTCTCTGCCCCTCCCCTGTTCATGCTCTGTCTCTCTCTGTCCCAAAAATAAATAAAAAACGTTGAAAAAAAAATTTTAAATACATGAACATTTAAAAAAACTAAAAAAAAAAAAAAAAGGAAAACAGACATCAGTCACTCTAAACTTCAGAATTATCACCCAAAATTCTAAATAAGAGCCCCCAAAATACCTGATGTACCCTCTTATACAACACTGCTACAATAGCACATGAACCAAAAGAAAAAATATGCTAGATAAGGAAAGGGTTAATGTGTGCAACAGGTAGCACTTTATGATTTAAAAAAAAAAACAAAAAAACAACTTGCCAGGACAAAAGTCACAGATTCCTTGGATCTCCTTACTGCTACCTCCCTATCTTAAAAATGTTAAAAAATGTGAAGAACTTTTGCTAGCTGAAGAAAAGGCTCTTCCTTTGGAAGACTGGATCCCAAGATCCAAGATCCCTCAGGTATTTATGTAACAGCTCAACAATTCTTATAGGCCTGACAGGATACAAATGAATTCCCCATATAGAGCTGGGAATAATCACCTGGGAAGAGAATTTTGCAGCATCCTTTCTTCCACGTTCCCAAAGCTTGAGAAATGTCAAAACAAAAACCAATCCTTAGCACACAAAATTTCACTACTGATACACGTAGTTTATTTCTAAAAGCTAAAGAAATGTATTCTCAATACACAAATTGGGAGACAAGAGGCAAATCTCTGAAATAAGACTTGCCAGAACATACGCCTGCTAGATATACTTGCCAATGCACTCCACACCTTTGTAAGAGTCACGTTTAAAAAAAGAAAAAGTAGCCTTTTCTCAAAAAGAGTGGAGATCATCAGAAAATAAGATTATAGAATCACTCTTCCCACCCCCCCCCAATTCAGTCTAAAATGAAGACCTAAAGAAGACCACCACAAATTCCTTCAGTAATCTTCTAGGTCTTTCAGTTTACCAAAATTCACACAGTACAGACAATTCTTTGGGTTTCCCCAAACCTTACTCTACAGACACAAATTCAGATTTCTGAAATATATGGTGAGAATATTAATAAAGTTCTCTTTCACTAGGAAATACCAAAATCAAATTCTTAAACTCCAATAGGGAAACCCTGAAAGTAGGTCTTAAAGCAGCAAGCATTCATATGCACACACAAGGAAATTCCCTCCAAATCATTACTAAGTAAAAATTTCTTTCAACAAGATGCATCTCATATTTCCCTCCCAAAAATACAAAACACAGAACTTTTGGTATTCCACATTTTCACTCAGTCCCCACCAACCCTCTAAACCTATCAGTATTACTTGTGTGTTAAAAAATAAAAATAAAAATCCATAGTTCTACTCCCCAGCTCAAAGCCACAAATCCTGACACACCATAATCTACAAAATGATACAGAACTATCCTTCCTCAGTTTCGCCCCTAAAGTTTACATTCGAATCTAACTTAATCAGATTACGTATCAGTATTGCAAAATTAGTAATCCTTGTCACGTTGTAATCCATAAAATCCTTTGATTTACAATAGTTTGTATAGAAATTAAGACTACATATACAAGTCCATTTCCAAACAGGATGAGTATTAAGGCTCTAACTGCTTGGCCTAAAAACCAAATGAATATACCTTCTTTCCTCTGGTACACAGAAAAGCCACCTGAAAAGTTTTAATGATAGTAGGTTCACAAATAGAAACAAAATAGTTATTGTGCTTCAAAATTGGAAAAAAAAAAAAAAAAAAAAGAGGATAAAATACTAACCAATCTCTGGCTGTAACGAATCCTTTCTTCTTCGGGTTCCATCTCTCACTCTTCTGTTGAAATTACTGTAAAGAAACCACTCCAGGGCTGCCTTCCTCTTCCTCCTTAGGAACCAGATTGCAACACTAAAGAATAATGATATGAGCAGAGATGAGAACTCATCCTCAAACTCAAGCTTTCTTTCAGAGAAAGAAGATTTAAGATACGTGTAAGTTAAAGGCTGACAAATCTGGTTCCTCTTCATCAGTCTGAGACCCCCTCTGCTCTCGGGCAAGTGGTTCCATGTCATGACCAACATTAATCACGTTACAACTGTCCGAGGCCTAGGCAAAAGGAGGTGATGCTGGTTTCAGTTCCTGGTGGATGGGCCACACCACTGTTTCTCCCCACAGGACTACAATAAGCAAGCCTCCCCTTGATGGCAGCGATAGCAAAAAAAAAAAAAAAAAAAAAAAAAAAAAAAAAAAAAAAAAAGAAGAGGTGGGGGGAGACTTTTATCTGTAGAGAGCTGACCAGGTGAAGCAGGCACCGAACTAATCCAGATCCCAATCAAATTAGTTCTCTCTCAATGGTAATTAGAAACTAAAGGGGGGGGGGGAGGGCAGACTACATAAAAAGAGGACAAGAAATCAGGATTTAAAGAAAGATTCCAAAACAATTTCCCATACCCCTCTAGCAAAGCCGTACACAATCGTCGCCTTCCTTCCCAGACTCCCTGGATCTTTTCATTCCCAAACCAACACTCCACCCCAACCAAGATGTGTACAACTCCGAAACAAATTCAAGAGAGTTGCATATCAGGTTCAAAAATTCCATTAGATCCTTCGGGATAAAGTAATAAAATGAGCGACTCCATCCAGAGAAATAAGTAAAATACATCTTTTGCAAAAATTACGACCGGTTTGCACCACGGTCGATCTATAATACCAAGAAAGGTTTTTCTTCTTTCTAAATATTCTCAAGGATAATGGCTTCCATAGGGAACGCCGATTTTTTTTTTCTCCTTTTTGTAACTACATTACAGCCACGTTAACAGCATCCTTTCAAAACTGCTCCAAGACCAGAGGACCCAATGACACAGTTTGCAAGAGCAGTTGGTGGCAGAGCCCTCCTAGAGGAAGCCCTTGTCCCAAGTCGGGAGGGAAAGAAACCGTGTTTGCACCCCCTGGGCGAGTGTCGCCCGGGACTGAGAGCTGCCAGGGCCGGCCAGGAAAATGGCAAATCTCGCCGGGATCCCCGAAAGGAAAGGCGTTTCAATGGTTCGCCCATCGGAAAAAGAAATAGAAACTTTACATTAAGACTTTAGACACCACGGTGAACCAAACTTCCAAGAGGGGGGGGGGGCGCGGAGGGGGAATCTCACCGGGGATTTTGCTCGTGAGTTCTTGTCCAAGTGAGAAGTAAAAGATTCCAAAAACTGAGAGGAAAAATTAAATCCCAAACGTCGTCTTCGGTTTTTTCCGTGGATCGACCCACTATCCAGAGAGGGTCAGGGCGACCCGGAAAAGAGGAAACAGTTGCTGAATCAAACCTCCTCTTCAGGCTTCGGAGACCAGCAGTCGGAGGCGTCAGGAGAGGGGAGCGCGACCCCTCGGCGCCGAGCCCGGGGCGCCCCCGCCTCCCCCGGGCCAGCGGTCAGCAGCCCGAGCCCGAGCCCCGAGCCAGCCCCGGCCGCGGGGAGCGCCCTCTTCGCCGTGCCCTAGGCAAGCAGCCGCCCGGCCGCCTCCGGAGCCCAGGAGCGGCGGCCGATCAGCTGAGACCGGCCGGCCCGAGGTTCCCCGCGCCGCCCCGCTCCCCCCGGAACGCGGGCCCCGGCCCCGGGGGGCGGAGAGGGCGGGAGCGGCGCGGCGCGCCGGGCTGGGGGCCCGGGCTCCCCTCGCGTCTCCCCCTCAGCCGGGGCTCCGCGCTGCGGGACGAGCCCCCGGCTACTCCCCAGTCGCAGAGGAGGGACTCCGGGGGATGGGCCCCCTGGCGTTGCCCCTCCTCCCGGAGCGCCCCCTGCCCAGGATAGACGGAGCGGCGACAGGCCCAGCCGCTGGGAAGGTGCTCTGCGAGCCGCAGCCTCCGCCGCCGCCGCCGCTGCCGCCGGGGAGGGGTGTTGTTTCCCTCACACAGGAGGAGCCGCTGAAGCAGCCGCCGCCATTTTGAACCCGTCAGACTCTCACATACACACAGCTCCGCGGCGCACTGCGCAGGCGCCGCCCCCCCACCCCTCCTCCGGCTCGCCTCCACCCCCACCCCCCTCCAAGCCTCCCTTCGTTTCTTACCGCTCTCCGGGGCGCACGTGAACGCGCACGCGTCACTCCCCTCTAACGCGGACACTCCGCGGCGCGCGCACGCGCGGATGCGTCGGCCTCGAATCGCCCGCGCCCGACGACGCCGACGCGGCTCCCCGCCCCCCTTCGCGTCAGCCCGCCCGCCCTCCCGCCGGCCCACCGCCCCCGCTCCCCGAGGGCCTTCTTCCTGGGCTCGGGCCCGACCTGCTGCTCGCGCCTGCGCGCAGGCCAGGATCCTCCTCCGCGCGCGCCCTCCCCTCCCACACGCCCTCGCTCGAACACACAGACTTCGCCTCTGTGACCCCGCCCCTTGCCGGCCAGCTGCGCCGGCGGCCCTCCCCCACCTCTCCCGGGAGGGTGGTGACCCCCCCCCCCGGCCCCCCACAAAGCACAACCAACACCCCCCCCCAAGCAGTAGGGAGAAGCGCCCCATTCCCTTTCAAGCGCCCTCTGCCCCAGTCGGCCCGTCACAGTCACACAACCTGAAGGCCAGGCGGCCTGGGCCAGAGCAGCCGTTGCCCGCCTCAAAGCGGGGGTCTCCCGGGGTCAGGCTGCTGGGCCCGGCCGGTCCGACCTCGGCGCCGTGTTCGGGCCTGTCCAGGGCGAGGGGCCGCAGAGAAGGGGCGCCTTTGCGCTGGCTGCCCTCCCCTCGCCCGCCGGCCAGTGGGCCGAGGACGGCCTGCCCGCCATCCCCGGGCAGGCCCCAGCGCCCCCGCCGCGGGGCCCGTTCGCCCCCGGCTCGGGGTCTCCTCGGTGCAGCGGCTCGGCCCCGCCTCACCCACTCCTCGCCGCTCCGAAGGGGCAGGAAACGGGAGTAGCATGTCTGTCCTGGGCTCGGCTCCCCCGGGGGAGCTCCAGGCGCTTGACAAGGGCGTCCACAGGTACCAGGCGCGGGAGTGGTCTCCGCGACGGCCCGGGGGCGGCGGCGGCCGGCGCGCCCACTGCGGGCCCGAGGCGCCCGGGGAGGTGGCCCTGGAAGCCCCCGCTCCTCGGCCACGCTCAGGTTTCCGCAGCGCCGGTGCCCCCCGGCGCCCCGGGTGGGACGTGACCCCGCCCCCGGCGAGTCGGGGCGCCCCCACGGAGGGGTGCGCGGGTCGCCCCGGCCCCCGGGCCGACCCCGCCGCCCCGGGCCGCGGCGGGCGCGGGAGGCCCGGCCGGGAAGATGTCTCCTCTCGGTGCGCGCAGCTTCGCGCGAGGGTCAGCGACGGGGCAGCGGCCGCCCGAGCCGCGCCGGCCCTGCCCACGAACAGGCTCCCGCAGCTCGACAGCTGCCCGACGGGCTAGCAGGCTGGGGACGTCGACGGAGCCCGGCCAGAGGTATCTGAGCAACGCCATGCGAGCAGCCCAACCGCGATCAGGGCATTTCCCCAGCCAATCTCGTGCTTTGGGGCCCGTTTAAATTATAAATCCCATAAAGGACCGTGGCTTGGGCGTTACGCATCCGGGTCGGCACTGTTGGCTGCACTACACTCTTGCCGAGAGGTGTCACACAGATCTTTTTCTCCCTGCCTTGGGTTCCCACTCTTTAACCTCGGATTCCTGGGATCCGGGGATGCAGGGCAGGGGAGGAATGGAGTGAATCATATAACTTCTATAAACAGCCTTCAACTCTTTTAGGAAGATGATAAAGACAATGGAAATAATGATAGCTTCTATTTCTATTAAGATTTGAACTCTTGGGTAAAGGCACTATGTAAACCCAACGTATTATTATTTATTACCACACGGTGTTTTCCTACATGCATACGTCGGGAGTTTTACAGACATTCTCTACTTTGTTTCACAGCATCCTTAGGAGTCAAGCAAACGTGCCTGGTAGTATTATACTCCTGTTAAAGATAGACAGTTGAAGTTTGGAAAGGTTAAACAGCTTGCCTAATTACTCTAACGGAGAGGAGTCCAGCGCTCTGCGATAGCAGACCGCAGCATCTCACAACAAAATGAAACGTTTGTTAGCACGCTTGGGGTGATGAGCACCGAGTGGTGTGTGGAATTCTAGAATCACCGTACGGTACACCTGAAACTTAGACTGTATGTTAACTGGGATTAAAATTAAAACTTAAAAAAAAAAAAAAAAGATTTGTTAATATGGCCTGACCCTCTTGCATTCCAGTCACTGGGAAATATTCTTTATTCTGATACCAGTTTTTGTTCAGACTTCTTAGATTTTCAGGAGCACGGATGTGAAGATCTTCACCAAAACTTTATCAGGTCCAAAGCCTTTTTAAGTCTTTCAGACTACAGTAAAATATACCTTAAAAGCAGCAGTCTTTCACATTGGTGCTACCAGACGTGGTCCCAGAGGCAACTGGCTGTCTATCGGTATAGAAAAAGGCAGCAGCTTGCTTTGTTTTTAAGTAGAAGAGGAGGACTCTTGCTATCCTTAGATTAAGTGTTAGGCCTCATTGCTGTTTGCAAAATAAATGGCTTTATTACCTTGCCACCTGTCCTTGTAACCCGTGGGATACTTCAGCGAAAAGAGAAGGAGAAGGAGGTCTCTAGCAGTAGCTCAACTTGTTTTTGCCCTTTTTCTTATGGTTCCGACCCCCTTAAGTAATTAACCGTCAACACCGAGTGAGTTGCTCATTTTCAGCAAAAAGATACCTCCTACAGATTTAACCCAGTTGGTATGCTGGGAAGAAACCTAAGAAGGCTCTAAGAGCAGTAACAGTAATACTTCATTTGAACAGAACTGCGAGTAAAAGTTTGTCAGATTGCAACCAGCTCTTTTCCAGTTGAAAGCTATTTAACTAGTGTGCATTGCATGGCGGGGCCGGGGCAGGGGGGAGGAGGAATAGCGTTAAAACAGATATACACAAGCATTCTTTGTTAATATTTGAAAGATGTGCAGGATGAGATAAGAGATAGTCAGGTGCCTAGTGATTCCTCCCATATCCCAATTGGCAAAGGTGTAATTTTGAGGCTCGCTGCTTGCCCTAAAAGGACATTGTCAAGAATAGACTTTGGGTGATTCCCCAAGAAGGGCAGTAGAGCTATGAACTGTATGGCTTCAACTGTAACTGCAGGGAGATGCAGAGAGTAGTAGATGAGAAGGAAAGAAAGGTGCCTTCTAGAGACATGGAGAAGAGGACCCCTGGTTGAAATAAGCTGGTACCTTAATAAGCTATTAACACATCTCTGCCTTCTTGCGCAAAGCTGAGACCCAACAAGTGCTAAGAGTCAAAATCCAGATCACCCACTTCTTTTGGGAGACTTTAGTAGGCGAAAGGAGAACCGTGTAGTCTCATGAAGTAAGTTAATCTAGTTCTAATTTCTCTGCACTCCTTAGATGTTAAGGAAATAGGGATGTCTCAAGCAGTAGAAGTCTAAACCGACATAGAGAAATCTGTCTCGGAGATGCCCTAAGAGGTAGCATAACTAGTGGTTAAAAAGCTTTGACATCTGAGACTGAAGGTATACTCTCTACCAGCTATCTGATCCTAATGGACTCCTCAGAGCCCGTTTTTCATCTATGAAGTAGGAAAATGCCTAACTCTCAAATGAATAATGTCTTAAAGCTCAATGTCTGGCACATGATAACCTC
The DNA here is from genome assembly GCF_022837055.1 of Prionailurus viverrinus. Classification (NCBI taxonomy): domain Eukaryota; kingdom Metazoa; phylum Chordata; class Mammalia; order Carnivora; family Felidae; genus Prionailurus; species Prionailurus viverrinus. The sequence continues at coordinate 106,367,573 of NC_062570.1, forward strand.
CAATTGTGAGCATTTACTATGTTTCTCACCTCTGTTTTTTTTTTAAGTTTATTATTTATTTTGAGAGAGAGCATGAGCAAGGGAGGGAGAGGGACAGAGAGAGAGGGAGAGAGAGAATCCCAAGCAGGCTCCATGCTGGCAGCACGGAGCCCAACCCCAGCTCAAACTCATGAACCATCGTGAGATCATGACCTGAGCCTAAACCAAAGGCAGAAGCTTAACCAACTCAAGCGCCCAGGCGCCCGTTTCTGACCTCTAGTTTTATTTTTTTTTTTATTTTTTTTTTCAACGTTTATTTTTATTTTTGGGACAGAGAGAGACACAGCATGAACGGGGGAGGGGCAGAGAGAGAGGGAGACACAGAATCGGAAGCAGGCTCCAGGCTCCGAGCCATCAGCCCAGAGCCTGACGCGGGGCTCGAACTCACGGACCGCGAGATCGTGACCTGGCTGAAGTCGGACGCTTAACCGACTGCGCCACCCAGGCGCCCTGACCTCTAGTTTTAAGGAAAGTTTTAAGTAAAGATGTTTCAATATTTAGGCAAATTGACATGGAGTATAGTAGTGACTTAGAGCTTCTCCTCTTTCCCTTTCTAGCTGCTAAGCCTTTCTTTCCTCCCTACCCCTTGTGTCTCTGATTTCCATTTTCCTCTCTTCCTGGACTCTGCCTGCGCCTCTCTCATCATCACCTCCCTCCTAAGGTCTCTTTCTTTCCATCCTTCTCTCCATCACTCTGCCACTCTCCACCTGCTGTGTGCATTCTTCTCTCCCAGCCCAGCCTGTTGTCTTCTACTGTGTCCTGGCAGACCTTACTTGCTCACTTCCCCTTATCCATCCATTTGGAGCACTTAATCCCATGTTCTCTAGTTTTGTTACTTAATCCTTTCCTGAATGGGGCACCAGGGTAGCTCAGTCGGTTGAGCATCCAGCTCATGGTCTCGGCTCTGGTCATGATCTCGTGGTTTGTGGGTTTGAGCCCCTCATCGGGCTTTGTGCTGACAGCACGGAGCCTGCTTGGGATTCTCTCTCTCTCCCTCTTTCTCTGCCCCTCCCCAGGTCATGCACCCTCGCTTTCTGTCTCTCGCTCTCAAAATGAATAAATAAACTTAAAAAAAATCATTTCCTGACCACCTCCGTCCACCTCCTTACACTAGACGATAAGTTCTGTCAAGGCAAGAGCCTGGCCACATTTGTATCTGTCAAAAAACCTTCCAAAATCAGTATCACTTACTTACTGTGTCAACCTTAGGAGGGATAAACACTGGGTGTTGGGTGATTGTGAGTTTTAAGGGATAGAAAGTTTTGTTTAGGGATGCCTGGGTGGCTCAGTTGTTTAAGCATCCGACTTCGGCTTGGGTCGTTATCCCACAGTTCGTGAGTTTGAGCCCCACATCGGGCTCTGTGCTGACAGCTCAGAGCCTGGAGCCTGCTTTGGATTCTGTGTCTTCCTCTCTCTCTCTGTCCTTCCCCCACTCATGCTCTGTCTCTGTCTCTCAAAAATGAATAAACGTTAAAAAAATTTTTTAAGTTTATTTTTAATGTTTATTTATTTTGAGAGAGAGTGAGCCAGGGAAGTGCAGAGAGAGGGAGAGAGGGGGAATCCCAAGCTGGAACTTGAAATGGGCTTGAACCTGCAAATCATAAGATCATGACCTGAGCCTAAACCAAGAGTCACTTAGCTCACTGAGCCACCCAGTCACCCCTAGAAGTTTTCTTTTGAGTTTGGAAGTAAAAATTGAAATTGATCAGGAGAAAAAAAAAAAAAAAAAAAGGAAGCCAGAAATGCCCTGTCAGTTGTCATATCATTGATCATGAATGGCACATGAGATTCTCGTAAACCTCCGGGAGCATCGTTGATTCTTTAGGACTATGGGACCACAGCCCTCCCTGGCCCAATGTCTCCTTGCTGCCATTTTTTCTAGACATACAGCCTGCCTTTGTGCAGACCTGCCTCCCCTGACATATGGGTTTGACTTTGGCTGTTCGGGCACCTGCAGCAGCATCTGGGATCCACCTGCTCTTTTGAGCAGCCTTACTTCACGCTGGGGTAGGGCCACCCTCACTTTCACTTCTAAGAGGGAGGACTCCCTGCCTTTCCTGGAAGTGGGTCTTGAGCCGAGCCCTGTGCCTCACTACACCTGTGTTCGGTCTGGGGCTGTTTCTGGCTCCCGGGGGTTTCGGATCTGTTTGCAACCTTATGCTCATTTGCTGGCTCAGGTATTGAGAGCTTTTCAGTCCTCCAGCCACATCCCCAAAGGGCTAGTTGCCTAAACACTTAGGCCTGTTCCTGGATTCTTCTAGTGGATCTGATCTTTGCCCATCTTCTTCAAGAGCGTCCACTGCCTTTAGTCAGATTCGGCTAAAGCTGGCCCTTCTTTGACCGCTTTGTGAGAGGTTCTTACCAGCTGTGTGTTATTAGCCCAGGCCCCTCACCTATCAGGATCCCTGTTCTCACTTTAATAAAACCGACGTAATGACTCCTGCCCTGTTTCCTGCTGGGATTGTTGCGGAATCAAATGGACTAATGCACACGAACGCTCTACGAAAGCTGGAAGACAACACATTTAGACAAGATTGCTGGTTCTCCTATTTCTGTTTATTTCTTCTTTTTACTACATGAAGGAACTGTTTTGTTGCTACGTACTGTGTGGCCAACACTAAACTGAGTGCTTATACGGAGACAAAAGATTTGAAACATTAGAAAGCTTGGCTTTTACCCTTGGAGACTTCACGTCATGGAGGAGAGACCATGAAGACATGACATGCTTGGAGAACAATCGTCATTACAGTCAATCACCAGAAGATAATGTAAGAATAGGAACTGGATAGAGAATTCCATCTGGATGTAGGCCCCATGGGATAGGAAAATTTGTTCATTTTGTTCACATTCATTGCTGTATCCCCGGTGCCCAGGACAGTGCTGGCCACAGCTGGCATTTATTCGACCGTGTTTATTGATTCCATGAATACAGTAGTACAGTGATGCTTTTGAGAGACAGGGGTGTGAAGACCAGAGGGCTTGGAACCTTTGCAGGTAGGTTCGGTTTTGACGGAGTAAGAGAGGCACATAGATTCTGGAGCAAAGGACTGGTGTGATAACAATTGTTGCAGGTGAACTGTTCCTGCAGCTGTCACTTAGGTTGGAATAGAGGTGACAGACAAAGCCCTACAACTGCAAACCCAGCCAGGTAGCAAGGATGCGAATTTAAGGCCAAGTGCATCACTCTCTTTACTCCAGCTTCTCTTGTGACCTGCCCTTTCCACTCTACTTATCTCTACGGCTTCCAGTTTCTGGGTGTTGTCTCTAGAGTCCATATTGGAGTACAGCTTTCGATGTGATATCATAAACTTAATATCTCCAGTCAACTTTTTTTTTCAAAATGCCTCTTTTAATTACACCATTCGCCACATCTGAAGTGTATAATCTTAAAATGACAATCTCCTTTTTTTTTTTTTCCAAAATGCCTACTAAATATTTCAACTCCGAAATGTATTCAGTTGTCTTTCTCTTTCTGGCTAAATCTATCTTCACGCTCTCTGGGGGACCTCAAGAAAATATTGACAACATTGAAGGTGAGATTTTCATGTTGTGTTTTTTTGCAATTATACCCGATTTGCCACACAGCTTGGAGTTTGTGTTTTGATTTTGTCACAATTACTAGATCTGCTTCTACCATTGATCTAATTATCTTATTGTTGGTGAGCTGCACATCCTTAGTAAACTTTCTATCCCTGTATAATTTCGTTGGTATAAGGAATGTGGGAGATACTATATGTTTACTCTTAGCCTTTATTATTGAAACTGATTACAAGATTTAGCAACATCTATGTTTTTTTAATGTTTATTTTGAGAGAGAGAGCACACAAGCTGGGAAAGGGCAGAGAGGGAGGGAGGGAGAGAAAGATTTTCTGTGTTCACGGCGCAGAGACCTACACGGGGCTCAATCCCACAGAACCGTGAGATCATGACCTGAGCTGAAATCAAAAGTCGGACGCTTAACCCACTGAGCCACCTAGGCACCTCCCAACATCTATTTTTAATGGATATGTTTCTGTTGGTGAAAGCTTATGTTCTGCACGAATGTTACTATTTGCATGAATGTTAGTATTGTCTATAATATATTTAGGCATTTTCTGTTTCACTTCAGTATTTAGTGCTCATTTGCTATTTCCTATATTTTATACATTTTTATAGTCAACCAATTCAGAAAAGTGGGCAAATCGAATTCTCAGATCCAGCTTGCTGGAAGATAAATATAGAATCTGCAATGTCTTCCTTTCTCTGAATCCGCATTATTCCTCTTGAAGGGACCATATTTCGTTCCATATGCGTTTAAGTTGCTCCTTAATACACAGGCGTGCGATCTGGCTGCTATTGATAGGAGAACAATGCCCCTCTTTTCCAATAGCGGCTTTTCCTTCGCTGGTGTACTTCTGATGAAACCTGCCACCCAGCGTCTCACATTTGATTGGATCTCTGTGTGACCATCAGCATCATCAACCACAAAACACATGCCAGTTTTTAACTACCTGCTGGGTCCTCAAGATTTAAAATATAAAACTGGGACCTTGCCCTCAAGGGGGCTTACAGTTTAAGGAGAAAAGAAAAGGACAAAAAGACGACTACCTCAAAACTGTCAAGGTGCATAGACCAACAAGTGCCTGGTAGGACTGGAAGAGGGAGGAGACTGCACACTTCAGAATCTGCAGCCGTAGTTCTCTCTCATCCAGGACTCCCCGGTGCATTTACTCGGTGCCGCACCGACTTCTTCCTTAGGCTCTGTTAGATCCCCCTCTGTTGGGCACATTAGCATTGATTCGCAGAATCTCAGAGCTGGCGTGGAGCTTGGAGGTCATTTAATCCAACCCGCTCATTTTAAAAACCGGCAGTCTGAGACCCAAAGATGTTAAGCAGCTTGGCCAAGGTCATGCAGCTAGTTTAGTAATGAAGTTGGAACCATAAACCATGTCTTCTGATCGCTGCTTTTTCTGCTACTACTCAAATTGATGTCATTTCTAACCATCAGATCTAAGATCATTCATTTGTTCCTTCCCCAGAAAGAGCACCAGCCTGCTCAGGACACTGTACTTGGCACTGAGGTTGATCGCATTGTGGGTGTGCATGAGACCACCTTATGTGTGCGTGGGGGGGGGGGGTGTCAGGTGACCATATAAATTAGCCTCTAATTTATAGACCCTTTGAAACAGCAAAAAGGTCTGATAATAACTATATGCACATCAGGTGTTAACTAAGATGAGTGCCATGATGGACATCAGGTCTCTGCGGGATATATGCACGGTCTGTACAGGATACTGTGAGGGCACAAAGGTGGGAGGGGCCAATTCTGCACAAAGGGGCGGGGGAGGGGTGTGCAGTCAGGGAAGTCTTTCTGGAGGAGGTGATGCTTGAAAGTTACTGAGGTTTTGATGTTAACCAAGAAGACAATGGGGGAAGGGCATTTCCTATCCCTGACACGCTCTGGACGCAGCAGGATGGCCAGCAAGAGCTGAGTCTGCAAAGGTGGGGGGAATTCTATCCTAGAGGACCCCTCACACCATGTTCAGCAAGCAGATGGGGGCGCAGTGGCCCCCAGTCCCCTTTGGATCCCGGCAGATATCTGGTCATCCAGGCAGCAAATATTTACTGAGTATCTACTAGGGAGCAGGCACTGCCATAGGGAATACGGTGGACATGACAGACAGATGGCTGTTCTGAGAGACAACATGGTGTGGTGGCCCGGCAGGGCCCCTGGAGATGTGCTGTCTGTGTTCCCAGTCTAGCTGCATCCTGCACTGATTATGTCACTTTGATCAAGCCACAGAGCTCTTAGGGTTTCAGTTTCCTCATCCATAAAATGGGGATGAGTCCCTCCTCATAGGTGGTCGTCACAAGATCTAAACGGGTTAACACTCACCGTGCTAGAACAGCACCTGGAACCTAGCAAGTGCTATACAAGTTTGTGAAATAAACCTGAGCTTACAGTTGGGCGCACCACAGCAAATTACTTATTGGATAAATTCTGTGAAGCAAATAGGAGGACATCTCTGAGGAGCTGACATTGGAGTTGAGATCATATGACAAAAAGGAACATTCCAGGGAAAGAGAACCGCTTGAGCCAAGGCCCTCAGTGGGACCAGACATTCCTGTACTTAAAAAGAAGTGAGCCAGGGGCGCCTGGGTGGCTCAGTCGGTTAAGCATCTATCTGACTCTTGATTTCAGCTCAGATCATGATCTCACAGCTCGTGAGTTTGAGCCCCTCATCGCCTCAGCACTGACGGCGCGGAGGCTGTTTGGGATTCTCTCTCTCTCTCTCTCTCTCTCTCCCCCTTTCTCTCTGCCCCTCTGCAATTCTCTCTCTCAAAATAAATAAACTTAAAATTAAAAAAAGGGGGGGGGGCACCTAGGTGGCTCAGTTGGTTAAGTGATCTGCTCAGGTCATGATCTCCCAGCTCATGAGTTCAAGCCCCTGCATCTGGCTCTCTGCTGTGAGTGCGGAGTCCAGAGTAGGCTTCCGATCCCCATCCCCTTTGTTTTCTGCCTCCCCCTGTTCATTTTCTCTCTCTCTCAAAAATAAATACGTACATTAAAAAGAAGAAAAGAAGAAGAAGAAGCCGCCCAGATTGGCCAAGGTGGAGAGGGGTCTGAGAGGGGTCTGAGATGACCCAGGCTGGTCGTACAGAGCTTGCCGCAAGCTGGGAGTGTACTCTCAGGGCGGGGACAGCCCATGGTGGTCCTGGAAACAAGGGGATGACAAGATCAAATTTATGTTTCAGAAAGAACTCTCATGCAAAAGCAGAATGCTGGAGGGAAAATTAAGGTGTTCTGTCTCTCACTTTGAACTTGAGGCCATGGCCTCAGGCAGTAAATCTGGTAGAGGAGAGGGAAGGTAGAGGACAGCTCCGCAGGGTCTGGCCACACCCAGGGCTGTGTGGGCAGAGGGGTTGTGCCAGCCCCTGAAGTGGGGGCATCCGGGAGAAGCAGGGGCGGGGCAGGAGGAGGGGATGGCACCACTCAGTCGCTGAGACTGGGGCTCTTCAAGGGCTGGGACAGAGGAAAGCAGTGACACCCAGACCCACCGTGGGAGGAACGAGGACCGAGATGGCCCATAGAAAGTGTGGGGGGAGGGGCGCCTGGGTGGCTCAGTAGTTAAGTGCCTGACTTCGGCTCAGGTCATGATCTTGAGATTCTGAGTTCAAGCCCTGCATCTGGCTCTGTGCTGACAGCTCAGAGCCTGGAGCTGCTTTGGTTTCTGTCTCTCTCTCTCTCTGCCCCTCCCCTGCTCGCACTCTGTCTGTCTGTCTCTCTCTCGAAAATAAACATGGAAAGGAAGTTTTAAAAAGTGTGGGAGGAGACCAGAATCTCAGGGAGAGGGCTGCAGCTGAGAGGACGGTGCACCTGGCCCTTTATCGGTCCCTGCTTCTTGCTTGAAGAATGAATGAATGTGGGAAGTGTCCAGCAGGGGAAGAGGAATCCATAAAAGCATCTGAGAAGGAAAGACCGAAGAGGTAGGACACGGGAAAGAGCGTGGAGGACAGTGTCCAGCAGGAGGGAGGGGTTGGGGGCAAGACACAGCTGGAAGACGTCCCCCCTCCGTGGGGAGCCATTATGACATCACCTTTGACAGCAGCGTCAGCGCAGATGGGGGTGGGGGGCCAGAATGCGATGAGCCAAGAATGAATGGGAAGAAAAGATGGCAAGTGTAACCCTCCTTGAAGAGCAGAGGGAAGACAGGAGTGTGATGGGAAAGAACCGAGCTTGTGTGTGGCCTGCAAGGTGTCGGTAGAGAGAGGGCTTGGAAGTGGAACCTGGAAATACAGGAGGCTCCTTGTGTGGAACAGCCAGCGAGGGCGGACCGGCCCTGAGATTAGCTCCGGCTAAGACACCTTCCTCTGAACTTGGAGAGGCTGCACAGAGATGGTTTGGGGGGTGCGGGGGCAAGAGGCTAATGCATTTACACCTGAGAACCCCTGGAGCTGTCTTAGGGATGGAGAAGGCAGTGTGGTAGGCTTTCGACCCCCATCCCTCTCTCTCTGACAGAAGCCATGTCCTTGGATTTGGGGAGCAGTAGGGGGCTGGCGGGGAGCCTACCTCCTGTGACCTGCAGTCACGCGAGAGGTCGGTGAGGAAGGAGAACTTAGAAGAGCCCAAAGCAGGCCACATGGGTCCCCAGCTGACAGATAAACATGGGTTTTCTGCCTGCCTCAGGTTCAGCTCTACCTCCCTCCCATAAATTGCCCTTGGACTTTCTGCAAAGCCTGGCACTCAGCCCTCAGCTCTTCCTTCCCTTCAGGTCTCCACTTTTTCTAACTTCAGATATCATCTAGGTGGGGGTGACTCCCACAGCTACAGCAACCCTGACCTTCGCACACGGCCTGGCCAGCAACTTCGCTGTTGGAGCTTCCCCTGGGACTTTCCCGTGAAGAATGAGTCTCCCGCATGATCCTCGCCTCCAAACAGGTTCAGGCTCTGCTCCCTCCTCCCCAGGCCCTCCTCTGCCCCCAAACATGTGCACCAGGCCTTCCCTGCTGCCCCCCACCCCCGTGGATTCCCACAGGCCTGTAAACCACCCCCCCAGTTTGGCATTTACTGCATGACCTTTTTGCATTTTAAAAATCTCCAGTGAGTGTGTTTCAGTCTCCCTCATGGAGAATGTTCCCTGAAGTAAGCCCCTCCTGGAGTAAGCCCCCCTGAGGGCTGGGGCTTACGCGTGCTGATTTCCTCCACCGTCTCTGGAATCAGCCCTCGAAAAAAGTCATTTCCGGGGCCCCTGGGTGGCCGGGTCAGTCGGTTGAGTGTCCGACTTCGATTCAGGTCATGATCTCACCGTTTGTGAGTTCGAGCCCTGCATCAGGCTCTCTGCTGTCAGCACAGAGCCTGCTTCAGATCCTCTGTCCCCGCGACCCCCCCCCCCTCCTCCCAGCTTGCGCTCGATCTCTGTCTCTCTTTCTCTCTCTCTCTCAAATAAATAAACATTAAAAAAAGGAAAATAGCCATTTCCTCACTCATTTCATGTAATATGAGAGCAGGCCACTGTCTGGGGACGGAGGGCACGGGGAACAGACTAGAGGGCTTGCCAGGAAAGAGGTGAACTTCATAAAGTAACTCTCAGAGGAGAACATTGCGGGCACAAAGTATTTGCATCTGAGTAGAGACTCAAATGGGATGAAATGATGGAAGAGGCCATTGAGTCCCTTTGTCAAGAAGGCCCAGCCAGTGGGTGGCGGAGACCGAAGAGGAAGAGGGAGCCAAGGGCCTGAGGAGGATCTGGTGGCAAGTTTAGCCTGGGATGGCAGCAGGTTGGTGGCCAATAGTCTCGAGGGGCTCCAGAAAGGGCAGTGTCCCATACTCAAGGCCAGAGATAAGAAAAGCATCTGTAACACCAGCTCTGGGCACCTGGTCAGCTGTCGCTGGAGGCGAGGCTGGTAAGGGGGAGGGTTGATGGTCACAGGCTAGACTGAGGCAGTGACTGAGGGACGGGAAGAGGAGTGGAAACCAGGCCGAGAAAGACCAGTGTTTGGCAGAGGGCACGGAGTGAGGAGGATGGCAGTGACTCATAGAGTCGAAGCTTCGCCCTGCGAGCAGGAGGCAAGGCATGAACAGAGGAGAGGCCGATGAACACTGCATTTCTTGGTGGTCCCCATTCAACTCCATTCAAAAGGGTTGAAGAGAAAAGGTTGGAAAGGCCTCGTGGGTGGTCTTAAGGGAGCATGGCGGCGTCTTCCCTCTGTGCAAGTGGAAGGGGCCAGCCGTCCTCACCTCATCTGACGCAGTCCCGGGGTGGGTGCGTGGCCTGCGACCTAGGTTTGACCCGGCAGGCCTTCTATTTCCGAATATTGATCCTGAGCCAGGTGAAGCTCCCTGGCTTCCCGCCAACCCAAATGTGGTCCGCCAGTCCCCAGAAAATTCTGAGAGCCACCTCCCCCACCATACACGCACACTTAGATTAAACTCCTCTCTGGTTGGCTGGAGTCCATTTCTGTCGCTTGCGACCAAGGACCAAGAACTCTAAGTCTGAGAGCTTGACCCTGTTGACTGAAGGTTGAGGATGCGGTCAGATTCCTATGCGGATGTGGAGTCCAAGGAAGAATCCAGAAGAACCACAGATTTGTTCATCTCGTCAGTTTTCCTATGTGCTAGGTACGAGGGATGGAAAGAAATGTGGCAGACTCTGGCCTTTTGTGTGTGTGTGTGTGTGTGTGTGTGTGTTTATTTTGGAGAGACACTGAGACAGCATGAGCAGGGGAGGGACGGAGAGAGAATGGGAGAGAGAGACAGAGAGAATGGATCCCAGCCAGGCTCCACGCCATCAGCACAGGGCCCGATATGGGGCTCAAACTCACGGAACCATGAAATCATGACCTGAACTGGAACCAAGAGTCGGACGCTTCACCGACTGAGCCACCCAGGTGCCCTGACTCTGGTCTTCATGTAAAAAGTGAGTGTGTCTTGATTTGAGTTCACCCAGAAGCAAAACTCGGCACAAGGATTCCAGTGCAAGTCGTTTATGTGGGAGGGTGGTCCTAGGAAGCACTGGTAGGGAAGTGCGGAAATAGGACAGGGAAGAGAAGGCGGCCAACAGAAGGGGCATCTCAGGCGAGCTGCTACAGCGGGTCCCCGCAGCTCAGCCTGGCTGGGGCCTCTGGGAGGGTAGAACAGGCCTCAGAGTTCCACTTACCCACCAGATGCCATCGGTCATTGGTTGAGGGGTGCCTCCAGAGGCCATGAGCTCCTTAGAACTTTCACTGCCTTGCACGCGTGCAGAGTTAGTAGCTTAAGGAGCCCTCAGGCAGAGACACAGAATGTGGGCTGCTAGGGGGCCATGGATGGGCCACCACATCCGGGACTGTGGAATGCAGTGGAGAGAGAGAGTTCTATGGGTTCTCAGCGCTGGGACAGGGGCCGTGGGCATCAGAAGAGAGCAGTCAGTTCCAGAGAGAAAAGATCCTCAGATTAGTTTTTCAAAAAAATTTTTTTAACGTTTATTCATTTTTTGAGAGACAGAGCATGAACGGGGAAGGGGCACAGAGAGAGGGAGACACAGACTCCGCAGCAGGCTCCGGGCTCAGAGCTGTCAGCACAGAACTCACGAGCTGCGAGATCATGACCTGAGCTGAAGTAGGACACTTAACCGACAGAGCCACCCGGGCCCCAGAGATGCCCTTTTAAACCAGTCACATTTCTTGGGGCACCTGGCTGACTCAGTCGGTAGAGCATGCGACTCTTGATCCTGGGGTCGTGAGTTCGAGCCGCCTGTTGGGCATAGAGATTGCTTAAATAAATAAACTAAACAAAAAAAAAAAATACAGGTGAGGTCGTGTTCCTGCTCTGTTAACACACAGAGGCTGTGTGTGTAAAGTGACAAGTGACATAAAATGAAGCTCTCCGAGGGCTGCTGGCTGCCTGAATGGCTGCAGGGGGCCTCCCGTGGGAACTTGACGGCCAGGCACGGGTGCAGTGCAGGAACATGGTGAGGAAGAAGCTTCCCTGGGCATCAGACTGGGGCAAGGCGGAAGAGGGACAGGCACTGCTGTGGGCCGGGGGATGAGACACGTCCACCCAACATGGGAGGAGCCCAAGACAGAAGTCACACCATCTCAGGCGCCGGAGAGCACTAGGTCTGCAAAAGGTGAGGAAGACTCAGCCCTTTCTCTCAAGCAGAACCACGGTCCAGTGGAGGAGATCAAAAAGGCCAGGGTAAGTGATGGAGGGAGGTGACGGCTCTGTGGCAGGGCGTGGCAGCAGCCTGGGAACAGACATGGGAAGCAGAGAGAGCAAGGTGGTCTGATCCTGCACCGGAAAGACAAACTCTGCCTCCCACTTCCTCACCCCCACACACCCCTCCCTCCTGCCTGCCCGCTCCTATGCACCCGGCGCCCAGGCCAAGGACACCTGCTTCCTCCATGCCCAGCAGCCATGCCTGCCCACCACGCATGCCCCTGCCTCTCCCCTCGCGAGGTTCAGCACATTGCAGTTAACTGTGCTCTGGTGCTAGAGTGAGCAGCCAGAAGGTACCCCATGTCCATTGTCCTCTTTGACCTCTGTTTGCTTAAGGACGTTGAGTGTCAGCCGCAGCCGGCAGCGATGTGCTCTCAGGGGCCCAGACGGGACCTGGGGGCTCATCGTCTTGTGACAAGTCTGAGGGCAGCGATCCCCTTGGATGAAGCCCCCAGCCAGCCGTCGCAGCTGAGCTGTGCCTGGGGTGACTTCGGGGGGCTCTTCGGGTACCGAGGCGATGCACCAGGTAAAGAGAGCTGCTCCTCACAGGGTGCCGATCTGGAGATACTTTGGAGCACACAACTCAAGCTTTTTTCATCCTCAGATGGGTGGGTATGACAAGTTTGTGAAGTTGAAATTCTGCTCATTTCTGAGCGAGAGCCCCAGCGGGGGGCTAAGGTGCCTTTCCTATCTATATGCCCCTCAGCAATTGTGCCCAGGGGGGCCAGGGGTGGCAGGGGCAGCCAAGGGGCAGGCAGCGGAGGGTGGGTCCGCTGCAGGGAGGCTACTTCGTGCTCACAGGCCCAGTGACCACCACCCCGATGCCTGCCCCTGTCTCCTCTGGATCCCAGTGGGCTCCCGCCTCTGTCTGACCACTGGGGAGGAGAGGAGGGAGTTGGGACAGGCAAGGAGGGGCTAGTCTGCAGGGGTCAGCGCAGCTTATGGGACTGGGGCAGAGCCCAGCGGGGTGCATGGCTGTGGGGGCAAGATCCCCTCCCAAAGTGATGTTTGTCCTGGGTCTTGCCCACACCTCTGAGTGACTGTGATGTCCTAGCTGTCAGGTGGTGTACTTGGCGGGAGCTGAAAGGGCAGCTTCAGGAGAAGGGAGCCAGGGTGGGGGCACAGGTTGGGCCTTTGCTCCTTAGGTGAAGGGTCTCGATCCTGGCCCTGACTAGTTTCCAACCTGGACATATGCTTGGGCAGCCTCCATCTTGCCTGTGGTTCTCACACCTGCTCTATCCCCAGCCCAGATGCAAAAATTCTCTGGGGTCCCCCTGCCTGGCTTAGCCCAAAATGTTTCCCTCACCTCCACCACGGCCCTCTATTCCAGGGCCCAGCCCCACGCACAGGTGACCACAGACCCCTGGTCTGTGAGGCTGGATCGGGTAGACCTTCAGCCAGAGGCTTAGGGAGGCCCGGGCAGGGTGAGCGGGGCAGGGGAGGGGTTCGGGGCCCCTTCTGGCCAGTGGACAGCAATGCCTTGTCCTCCAGCCGCCTCAGCCTCCCGGACACAGGCGCTGCGATCTCTGCCCCGCAGGCTTTTAATACTTGCCATAATCCCTTCTGCTGACGGGGGCTGGGAAGAGGGGCCAGTGAGCTTGGAGAGGCACTGGGACCTGCTCTACCCGCCGCCTGAAGACTCTGGGAGGGACGTCCTGGACCCTCACGGCCAGGAGTCCCTGGGGCAGGCTGCCAGCCCAGGGGCAGGGGTCATGCCTTGGGGCTCCGAATTGAGTTCATTGGGACAAACTACCTAGTTCTGATTTGAAATTGTTTGGATAATTGATGTGAACTGGTTTCCCCAGACTCCTGGGGTCAGGGGAACTTGGGCTGGGGCGGATACGTCTGAGAGTGAAAACGTGTGAGCAAGCCCATTAGGGGCTGTTTACATTTCTATTGTCAGCGGCCAGAGTCTGTTTGTTTAAACCCCAGGAGGTCTCCCCTGGTCCCTCTGGGTCTCTGCTCCAGTTCAGAACTTGAATTTCACAAGTCGGTGTGAATTGCACCCTTCTTATCTGTCTTGCCTGGAGGCGGGCAGTTCAGGCTTACATAGCCCACGTGCATTTATTTAATGAACATTAAAGGCCTCTGAGGGAGGCCTCCAGGGGGTGTCACTAAGTCTCTGGGACCTGCCCTCAGCCATTTTGCCAGGGAGACACCAGTCACGGTACCGCACGGGTTCCTGCTCTGACAGGGTCTTTAGAGGCTCTCAGCCGAGAGATTATGGGGCCCTACCCCAGCATAAATAATAGGATGTCCAAGTAACGCGAGATTTCTCCTGATGACTAACTACTTGGATTAATGTTTTAAATAATCTTTTTTTATTTTAGAAGTTTTAGATTTATAGGAGAAGTATCAGATAAGAGTTTCTATGTACCCCTTCACCCAGTTTCCCCTATTACTAGTGTCTTATATTAACCTGGTACATGTATTATAAGTAATGAACATAGATATAGATATAGATCGTATTTAAAATTTTTTAAATTTTTTTTAAGTTTATTTATTTATTGGGGCGCCTGGGTGGCGCAGTCGGTTAAGCGTCCAACTTCAGCCAGGTCACGATCTCGCGGTCCGTGAGTTCGAGCCCCGCGTCAGGCTCTGGGCTGATGGCTCAGAGCCTGGAGCCTGTTTCCGATTCTGTGTCTCCCTCTCTCTCTGCCCCTCCCCCGTTCATGCTCTGTCTCTCTCTGTCCCAAAAATAAATAAACGTTGAAAAAAAAATTAAAAAAAAAGTTTATTTATTGAGAGAGAGAGAGAGAGAGAGCAGGAGCAGGGGAGGGGCAGAGAGAGAAAGAGAGAGAGACAATCCCAAGCAGGCTCTGCACTGTCAGCGCGGAGCCCAATGTGGGGCTCAAACTAAGACCACGACCTGAGCCGAAATCAAGAGTCGGACGCTCAACCGAGCCACCCAGATGTCCCTAAAAAAATTTTTTTTTATTGTTTACCTATTTATTTATTTTCGAGGGAGAGAAAGAGAGAGCAAGCAAGGGAGGGGCAGAGAGAGAAGGGGACAGACAGAATCCCAAGGAGGCTCAACGCAGAGCCTGACGCGGGGTTCACACACACGAACCGCAAGGTCATGACTTGAGCCGGAGTCGTATGCTTAACTGATTGAGTCACCCAGGCACCCCCACCCCCTCAAATTTTTAAGTAGGTTCCATGCCCAGCATGGGGCTTGAACTCACATCCTCAAGATAGTCACATGCTCTACCAACTGAGCCAAGGAAACACCCTTAGTAATGAACCAATATTGATAAATTATTAACTAAGGTCCGTACCTCATACAGATTTCCTAATTCCTTTTCTGTCCCAGGGTCCCTTCCAGGACACAACACTACATTTGGTAGTCATGTCTCCATAGGATCCTCTGGGCTGTGACAGTTTCTTAGATTTTGCTTGTTTTTGACGTCCTTGACGGTTTTGTGGAGGACCTGCCGGGTAGTTTGTAGAATGTCCTTCAGCTGGGGTTTGTCTAATATTTGTCTAATTAAATAGGGCTGGAGCGCCTGGTTGGTCAGTCAGTAGAGCACGTGACTCGATCTCAGGGCTGTGGGCTCCAGCCCCATATTAGGTGTAGAGATTACTTTAAAATCGAATCTTCGGGGCGCCTGGGTGGCTCAGTCTGTTAAGCGTTTGACTTTGGCTCAGGTCATGATCTTGCTGATCTCTGGGTTCACGAGTTCAAGCCCCAGATCAGGCTCTCTGTTGTCAGCACGGAGCCCGCTTTGGATCCTCTGTCCCCCTCTCTCTCTGCCCCTCCCCTGCTTGCTCTCTCTCTCTCAAGTAAACATTTAAATAAAATAAAATCTAAACAAAATAAAAAATAAATAGGGGCTATGGGTTTTTGGGAGGAGGATCACAGAGGTGAAGTGCTTTGATCAATTTCTAATATAAAAATCAATTATTGGGCACCTGGGTGGCTCAGCTGGTTAAGCATCCGACTTTGGCTCAGGTCATGATCTCGCAGTCTGTGCGCTCGGGCCCCACGTCGGGCTCTGTGCTGACAACTCAGAGCCTGGAGCCTGCTTCTGATTCTGTCTGCCTCTCTCTCTCTGCCCCTCCTTCGCTCGCGCCTGTCTTTCTCCCTCCCCAAAATAAAAATTTTTCTAATCAAATTATTTCCAAAATCGTCCACTTTTCTTCTCCCTCCCCTTCATCCCTACCTTTTTAAAAGTTTATTTATTTTGAGAGAGAGAGCAGGGGAAGGGCAGAGAGAGAGGGAAAGAGAGAGAACCCCAAGCAGGCTCTGAGCTGTCAGTGCAGAGCCCAATAAGCGACTCGAACCCACAAACCTTGAGATCATGACCTGAGCTGAAGTCAAGATGCTTAACCAACTGAGCCACCCAGCACCCCCCGCATCCCCACCTTCTTTCCTGCCTTCATCTTCTCTTTGTCTTCTGTGGTGCACCTGATTTGCCTGGCCCAAGCACTTCCTCCATCTGTCTGTTGGGTGGAGCACCGGACCTGGCCATTAGAGCTAAGGAGTTCAGGGGCAGGGCGCTCATTGAGACAGGAGAGGACCTGGAAGGCCTCTAGGGGCAGGAGAGGGGCCAGCGAGGTGTAGCGGTTGAGATCTTGGATTTCCTGGGTTCAAATCTCGGAGAGTCTCGTACTTTCTGCATCTATGTTAAGAGCGCTCACCTTGTCACGGTTGTTAGGACCATTAAGTGAGCCGGTAGAGAACAGACCCACCGAAGGGGATGCTTGAGGTGAGTCCGTGACGGGAGTGGTAGGGGGCGAGGAGTGACACTCCCCCCATGCCCTCCCCCGCCCCCAAAGGCCCTTCAGCAGCTGCTGCAAGGTCTGCAGCAGAAGCGCCCGCTGGGCTGGCTCTCTGGCTGCAAGGACGTCACTAATGACAGAGCGGCCTCCCTAGAACACCCACTAGGCTCCCATCTGCTGGGCACTCGCTAGGTGCTATGTGAAGTCCTCCCATACACGACCTCCTACGACTGTCAAGCCTGCGACCCAGGGAGGCGCTACCCCTGTTTTACAGAAGAGGAAGCTGAATCCCCACCCACATGTTAACTGATCTTGATCTGATAATATATCAATGCATCTGAAACCAGAAGTGTCATGGACAAAGCCAGAGTTTTTCCCTCTCTAAAAGCTTTCTTCTCTAGCTTACTGGACTCCCTTCAACAATTCTGAGTAAGAGCCACACTAGCACTTACATAGAGAGTTTCAGTTGGAGAACCGCCAGCCACTCCAGTCAGGATTTAGGGGCAGGAAGACCTGAGCCCGCCTCCAGCCAGCACAGGGGACCAAGTCCCGTCAACTTTTTCCTTATCTGAACACCAGGGTGTGTGTGGAGGAGGTAGGGGGCCCCCGGGGCAGTTAACACGCACTACTGATCATCAGCGCTACTATTAAATATCACTTTGTTTCTTTCATTTGGTGCCAAATTCTAGGTGTGAACCGGCGTTTGTTTTTGAAGAAGCTTTCTTATTTTCATTTCTTATGAAATCAGTTTTCTTACTTGTAAAACTAGAAACAGTGCAAATACATGTACAACAGCCAATAGGTATTTAAAACAAAAAACCTTGTTGTTACAATATTTACTAGAGAAATAACATGCAGGCGCTAAAAATGATATTCACCTAACTGTGCCATGCTATCCTGGATTGGATCTTGGAACAGAAAAGAGACATTAGTGGGGTGCCGGGGTGACCCAGGTTGAGCGTCTGGCTTGGGCTCAGGTCATGATCTTGCGGTTCATGAGTTCGAGCCCCGCATCGGGCTCTCTGCTGTCAATGCAGAGCCTGCTTCGGATCCTCTCTCTCCATCTTTCTTTGCCCCTCCCCCACTTGGCTCTCTCTCCCTCTCTCAAAAATAAATAAACATTAAAAAGTTTTTACGGGGGGGCGCCTGGGTGGCTCAGTCGGTTAAGCGTCAGACTTCGGCTCAGGTCATGATCTCGCGGTCCGTGAGTTCGAACTCCGCGTCGGGCTCTGTGCTGACAGCTTGGAGCCTGGAGCCTATTTCAGATTCTGTGTCTCCCTCTCTCTCTCTGACCCTCCCGTTCATACTCTGTCTCTCTCTATCTCAAAAATAAATAAACGTTAAAAAAAATTTTTTAAAAAGTTTTTATGGGAGGGGCGCCTGGGTGGCTCAGTCGGTTAAGCGTCCCACTTCAGCTCAGGTCATGATATCGCGGTTTGTGGGTTCGAGCCCCGTGTCGGGCTCTGTGCTGACAGCTCAGAGCCTGGAGCCTGTTTCGGATTCTGTGTCTCCCTCTCTCTCTCTCTGACCCTCCCCTGTTCATGCTCTATCTCTGTCTCAAAAATAAATAAATGTTAAAAAAAATTAAAAAAAAAGTTTTTATGGGAATGAAAGCTGGTGCAGCCACTCTGGAAAACAGTATGGAGGTTCCTCAAAAAATTAAAAATAGAACTACCCTACGACCCAGCAATTGCACTACAAGGGATACAGGTGTGCTGTTTCAAAGGGACACATGCACCCCAATGTCTAGAGCAGCACTATCGACAATAGGCAAAGTATGGAAAGAGCCCAAATGTCCATCGATGGATGAATGGATAAAGATGTGGTGTATATATACAATGGACTATTTACTCAGCAACCATAAAGAATGAAATCTTGCCATTTGCAACTACATGGATGGAACTGGAGGGTATTATGCTAAGTGAAATTAGTCAGAGAAAGACAAATATCATATGACTTCACTCATATGAGGACTTTAAGACACAGAACAGATGAACACAAGGGAAGGGAAGCAAAAATAATATAAAAACAGGAAGAGGGACAAAACAGAAGAGACCCTTAAATATGGAGAACAGAGGGTTACTGGAGGGGTTGTGGGAGGGGGGGATGGGCTAAACGGGTAAGGGGCATTAAGGAATCTACTCCTGAAATCATTGTTGCACTGGATGCTAATTTGGATGTAAATTTAAAAAATCAAATAAGTAAGTAAATAAATAAATAACATGAAGACAGGAAAAGAAATAATAAAATTTTAGAAAGAAAAGAGTAGTGAAAAACTGGTAAAACCCAAATAAGGTCCAGAGTTTAATTAATAGCGTTAATGTTAATTTCTTCATTTTGATAAAAGAGTGTTAACATTAGGGGAAGCCAAGTGAAGGGTTTCTGGGGACTTGACGTACTATTTTTGTAATTCTTTTAAAAAAATTTTTTTTTAATGTTTGTTTATTTTTGGGAGAGGGAGACAGACCGCAAATGGGAGGGGCAGAGAGAGAGGGAGACACAGAATCCGAAGCAGGCTCCAGGCTCTGAGCTGTCAGCACAGAGCCCTACGTGGGGCTTGAACCCATGAACCATGAGATTATGACCTGAGTTGAAGTCGGACGCTCAACTAACTGAGCCACCCAGGCACCCCCTATTTTTGTAATTCTTGTTCAAATCTAAGATTATTCTGAAATAAAAATTATAACGATATTCATGAGGTGTTTGGAATATAGGAAAGTTTAGGCTGAAATTCTGAAAGAAAAAAGCAGAATTCAAAATTGTATGACAGTGTGAGCACAACTATGTAAAAGTTTTTTCATAGAAAAAAAGGAAAAAATATGCAAATTATCAAGAGATGTTTGGGTTGGCCATGAAACAGAGTAATTTGAAGGTTATTTTTTATTGTTTTCCAATTTTCCCTTAATATGGGATCTCAAGCACTCAGATCTCTTCAGAGGCCCTGGACCTCAGAAGGGGCTGGTTAATTTCTGCAGAAAGGGCCTTATGGAAAGGCTGTCTGATCAGTGTGAAGGCAGGGGAGCAGATCCCCACAGGCCAGGTTACGGCCACTGAATGCTGTCCATGGCCGGGCCACGCCCACCCACTGGCTGGACAATGCAGGGATCCAGCTCAGGTTTAAATCATAGACCAATTACTTGCTAGCTTATGACTTTGGGCAAGTTTCCTAACCTCTCTGCCCCTCAGTTTCCTCATCTGTAAAGTGGAGCTGCTGACAACTGTACCAACGTTTTATGGTGGTTATAAGGATTGAATGAGTATATATATATATATATGTAAATATATATGTAAATATACATACATACATAGATATATATGGTAAGTATATATATAGTAGGCATATATATATATTTTTTACTGACTAATATCACTTAGCATAATACCCTCTAGTTCCACCCATATAGTTGTATATGGCAAGATTTCATTTTTGATTGCTGAATAATATCCCATTGTATATATATCCCACATCTTCCTTATCCATTCATCCATCGATGGACATGTGGGCTCTTTCCATACTTTGGCTATTGTCGATAGTGCTGCTATAAACATTGTGGTGCATGTGTCCCTTTGAAACACCTGTATCCCTTGGATAAATGCTTAGTAGTGCAATTGCTGGGTCATAGGGTAGTTCTATTTTTAATTTTTTGAGGAACCTTAATACTGTTTTCCAGAGTGGCTGCACCAGCTTGCATTCCCAACAATGCAAAAGAGATCCTCTTTCTCCACATCCTCGCCAACATCCGTTGTTGCCTGAGTCGTTAATGTTAGCCATACCTCATAGGTATCTCATTGTGGTTTTGATTTGTCTTTCCCTGATGATGAGTGATGTTGAGCATTTTTTCACGTGTCAGTTGGCCATCTGGATGTCTTCTTTGGAGAAGTGTCTATTCATGTCTTTTGCCTATTTCTTCACCAGATTGTTTGTTTTTTGGGTGTTGAGTTTGATAAGTTCTTTATAGATTTTGAATACTAAGCCTTTATCTGATATGTCATTTGCAAATATCTTCTCCTATTCCATAGGTTGCCTTTTAGTTTTGCTGATTGTTTCCTTCACTGTGCAGAAGGTTTTTATTTTGATGAGGTCCCAGTAGTTCATTTTTGCTTTTGTTTCCCTTGCCTCTGGAGACGTGTGGAGTAAGAAGTTGCTGTGTCCAAGATCAAAGAGATTTTTGCCTGCTTTCTCCTCGAGGATTTTGATGGCTTCCTGTCTTACATTTAGGTCTTTTATCCATTTTGAGTTTATTTTTGTGTCTGGTGTAAGAAAGTGGTCCAGATTCATTCTGCTGCGTGTCGCTGTCCAGTTTTCCCAGCACCACTTGCTGAAGAGACTGCCTTTATTCCATTGGACATTCTTTCCTGCTTTGTCAAAGATTAGTTGGCCATACGTTTGTGGGTCCATTTCTGGGTTCTCTGTTCTGTTCCACTGATCTGAGTGTCCGTTCTTGTGCCAGTACCATACTGTCTTGATGATGACAGCTTTGTAGTATAGCTTGAAGTCCAGAATTGTGATGCCTCCTGCTTTGGTTTTCTTTTTCAGGATCGCTTTGGCTATTCGGGATCTTTTCTGGTTCCATACAAATTTTAGAATTATTTGTTCTAGCTCTGTGAAGAATCCTGGTATTATTTGGTTATAAGGATTGAATGAGTCTATATATATATATATATATATATATACATACATATATATACATACATATATATACATACATATATATATACATACATATATATATACACATACATATATATAGTAAGTATATATATATAGTAAGTATATATATATAGTAAGTATATATATGTATTATATATATAGTAAGTCAATATATATATAAAGTATATATAGTAAGTATGTATATATATATATATATATATATATATAGTAAATATAGATATAGTAAGTATATATATAGTAGGCCTATGTTTGTTAAGGAAAAAAGTATTGCCTGTGTCACCAGAATGAATGTAAATATTCCTCTCTGTCTCTTCGTCCAGATTCCAAGTCTCAAGTGTGAGGGACAGGTTAAGGATGCCAGGTTAAGGATGAATGAGGATCCAGTGGGGGGTCCAGCTTCCATAGAGAAGGGGTGCTGCCTCCCAGTCAGGCTGCACAGAGAATTGAGAAACCAGGGAGGGGAACAGGTTCCAGGCTGGGAGGTGCTCAGTAAAGAATTGTGGAGTGAATGACTGGATACGCAAGCTGAACAAACACAGGCAACAACTAGGAGACTGAAAAGCTGGTTAGGGAGGAGGAGGAGAGGTGGGGACACAGAGCCGGGAAAGAGAAGCTCCTCATGATGTGTCCGGCTTGTCACCTCTAGGGTGATGGGGCGTTCAGACCCCTCCCTCCACGCTGTGCTCAGGGTGGACCTCGGCCAGGGGTGGGGGCAGAGATATAGGAGAGGCGAGGGAAAGTTGCACACGATGAGTCCAGGCACGGGACTGGTAAAGCACTCTTTTTAATTTGGGGGAAGCGTTGGAGTGGGGAAGTTAAAAACGGTTGGGGAGCCCCGGGTTTCTGAAGTCGGGAGACAGGCCAGAGGGAAGACCTCAAGGACCTCACCTGTGCTGTGGAAGCAGCCCCTTGTCACAGGATTCAGCGCCTTCAGCTGGTGGGGACATTGGGGGAAGATGTACTCAACTCCGCTGACCTTTCCCAGCACCCTCCCGCCCCCATCACGGGATCTGAGTCTCTGCTTGCGGTCTAGGTCTAGTTCTCCTGTAGAAAGGACTCCAGGGTCCTCCAGATCCTCTCCTTCTCTCCTCCTACCAGCTCCCCAGGTTAGTTCTGGCCAATGTGGGGCGGGGCGTGCCCCCCGGGGGCCGGCCCACAGTGTCTTACTTTCTGGGAGCACTCCCCTGGGGTTCCTTGACATCCTTAAGTATTTTGATCATCTCCCACAACTATGTTATAAATTCTGGGGTGGGATCAAGAGAGAGGAAGTGAGGGGCCGAGACCCCACCTGCCTCCTCAGGTACAGCACAGAGGAAATTAAGCGAGCCTGGGTTACAGGGCTTCGGCGAAGAGAGGTTCTGCCAGGATGTCTCCTTTGATCTCACTCCAGCCCACGCACTTTAATCCTGAGGCAGAAGCTCTGGGCTGGGATTCTAATTCCAGGTTCTGACACCAGAACCCCAGCGACTCTGGGCAGCATGATTTTCGTTCTACGTCTGCCTGGACTGGCCAAAAGGTCAAGTCACTTGGCCACTCTGAGACTGTTTTTTCTTCGGTCAACTGTTGGGATGGTCATGGCTAGTGGGTGGCAGCTGGCGGGAGCGGTGTGGTGCCTCACGGTGCCCCAGGCAGGGGCGATGGGACCAGGTCTCCACGCCCGGTACGCCTGCCTGCCAGCCTGCCCTGTCCTGGGGAAAGGCTCCTTCCTCTCCCTGGGCCCTGCTGCCCTCTGCTGGTCGAGGTCCAGCCACCTGGCCAGTGCCCAGGGGAGGTCAGGAGCCAGGGCTGGGAGTCCCATCGAGTGTCCAAGAGCCCAGCTCTACCCCTCACTGCTTCTGGCCCCACTCTAAAGAGCTTTCTGAACCGGTTTCGTCCTCTATAAAGTAAGGGTATTGTGAGGACCGAATGAGGGGGGATGTGCAGAATGTTACTGCAGTGCCTGGCCAGACAGGACTCTGGGATGCTCTTCTGGCGGGCGGACAGGGGCACGGGTCCTACAACAACCTTGTTTCAGATTTGTGGGTGTGACGGGTGAGCTCTGCATGCGTGTCTTTCCTTCAGCAACAACCCCCGACCCCCACCCCGCTCCTGTGTATCTCAATGGCAGGAGCAGGCTGGGAGTGAATGTCAGACGCTCCCTCCCCCGCCGGTTGTGTCCGCATTGGAGGTCCCATGGAGGATGGAGAATGGAGGCTTAGAAGGTAAGGACCACGTCCTGCTCACTCGCATACCCCCGCTGCTTGGCGTTCAATGTCTAGAACAGGAACCGCACGTGCTAGGCAACCAATACATACGTATTTCCTAATCAAACGCATCGAGTGTCTGCCCTGAGATTAGCACTGGTCCAGTCTTCGTGTTTCTGCAGATGTGAGCTCTGGAGGAAATTCCAGCCCATCCTCCTGCCTCCCCTTGGAGGGTCGGGCCAAATCCAACCTGTTTAAACAGAAGCATTTAGCTGGAGATCCAGCCTTTAGAACGCAGGGTGAGCCGTCAGCTATCTGGCTCTCTTTTGGATCTCTCTGTCCCTCAGCCTGCTTTCGGGCTTGGTTGGTTCCCAGCCAGTGGCTTCGGGGTGACTTCCTGGGGTCCGTGAGTTTTCATCCTCCAGGGGAAGGGCCCCCGGGGGCAGAAGGAGGCCCGAGAAAACAAAGAGGTTGACCTGAAGTGGGGTGATCTGACAGCCACCCTCCCCTCCCTGCACCCGGATGTGGTGCTGTCCAGGCAGAGGGAAGCTTCGTGACTCACAGAGTGTGCCCCACCCTCCCCACCCCCAGGATGCTAGGGAGTGGCCTGTCCTGGAGGAGGTGACTTGGGGTCCCCCCCCCGCCCCCTCCCTTGCCTTCCCGGCAGGCAACCCCAAGACCGGTGGAGGCGGTGTGGAGAAATGAAGACACTGTGGTTTGTGGCTCTTGGCCCCAGCCGGCCTCTGGGCTGTGCCTTCGCCTGGCTCCCACCAGTCTGGCCGCCGCCCTGCCAGGCCGGCTTGTGAGGAACTGAAAGGGGGGCTTGGCGGGTGAGGAGGAGGAGAACAACAGCCCATAATAACAACCTGGCTCCTGGGCCAGGCGTCTCCAAGTGCTGCCACTTGCCGTGCCCTCCTGTGACACCTGGGATGGCTGCGTGGGGTGGCCTGGTGGGATCCGCCTGCCTCTCCCACTGCCGGGGGAAGGCGCTCGCCTTCTCCAAGTTTCTCACGCAGGGGAGAGGACGGCATTCTTCCCTCACAGTGTCCCCACCCTTCCCACAGTCCACCATGCCGCCACCACGGCCTCCGGCCCAGGAGTCACCCGGCCTTGACCTGTGCAGGCTTGTTTCTTCTGTAGTGTCTGGACGTCTGTGGCTGCCCAACTGGTCTCCTGCTCCCGCCTCTGCCTCCCAGCCGTCCTGCCCCGTCCATCACCAGACTCTCATCTTCAGGCTGTTCCCACAGCAAGGAAGCAAAGCCCAATTCCTTAGCCAAGGGGCCTGTGCAAAGACAGTGGACCCTTTGGGGTGTGTGCAGTGAGCAGGGGGTGAACAAGTCGGCAGGTCCACAGGCTTCCTGGGAAAGGTGGTGTCGGAGCTAGACTCTGAAGGATTTGGGGACGGAGGGGGAATTTGAATAGGCAGTGATCAGGAGGAAGGGCACGCCGAGGCGGGCCAACAGCCTGAGCAACCGTACTGGGTCCGTGGTGCTCCCTGGTGCGGTCCCCCACACGTGGCTGGAGTGTCAGGTGTCTGGACAAGAAGTAGGGGAGGTGGCCTGCAGCCAGATGCAGGAGACCCCAAGTCCCCGTCTGGGGAAGCAGGACGGCCTTCTCTGGGCAGAGGGGCTCGGGTGACGTGACTGGATCCGTGCTTCGGAAAATGGCTGTGCCGGTGGTGGTGAGGAGGATGAAGGAGGCAGGGAGGTTTATGCGGCAATCCAGGCAGGACGAGGTGTGAGCCTGAAGTGGAGCACTGATCCTTTCATCCAGCCCATGTTTCTTTGTGCTTCCTATAGGCTGGGCACTGCTTGAGACACAGGGGGTTCCAATAAACCCAGTCTGGGCTCTTGGGGAGCCCGCAATCCAGCAGGGAGACAGACAGGACCAGGGCACATGGTGAAGAGAGTAAAGAAAGCAAAGGAGAGCAGCCAAGGGCGGGGCGAGGCAGAGAAAGCTAATGTGTGTCCCCGGCTCAACTGCTCCCCTGCAGGGACCCCGTCAAACCAGGCACAGTCCGCTTCCCCTGCTGTGTGGTGGCTCCAGAAGCCCCTTCCCTGTGCACCACTGTGCCCTCCATCTCCCTGACCAGCCCCCCCCCCCCCCGGCCCCCGGCCTCCCCTCTGCTCAGAGATCAGCTCTTCTCTGCCCTTAGCCTTGCAGCATGTGTTCTGGGGGTGACGCAGTGACCGCTGAGTTAAGCTTCAGGCCTACCTCCCGCCATGTGACCTTCTTCCTCAGGAAACCCGTCCGGTAAGGCCTTCCACTGATTGGATGAGGCCCACACAATACGCAAGGTCATCTCTCTACTCAAAGCCTACTGACTTAAATGTTAACTACATGCAAACAATATTTTCAGGGGCGGCATCCAGGCTGGTGTTCGTCCAAACGACCAGGCACTGTTGCCTAGTCAAGTTGACACGTAAAGTAACCTTCAAGCCTGTTTCTTTCTCTATCTAATCATCTCATTCCTGGTAGAACACTGACTGCCAAGAGATAAGAGGCAAGGAAGCGGGACCTATTCTTCCCGTTTACCAGGTGAGAAGACTGAGCCCGTCCCAGGACCAAGCACATCACTCCTTCCACCTCCGTGTTAATCTCTCAGCCCCACATCCTTTCACTCTGCTTGCCTTGCAAAACTTCACACGGCATCTCAAGCTCTCAGGTCACCACGATGGGACACGTGTCCCCCCCTATGCTTACCTGTGGTCCTCTTTCCGGGGCAGGGCTTTCTCTCCAGGTAACTTCCCAACCACCTCTTCAGGCTGGGGTTGGGACCCCTCCTGTGCTTATGCCAGGGCACTGTAAACACACCTGGCTTTGAGGGCACAGACCGCGGTTCCCGTGTAATATCCCCAGCTCTTGTCACAGCGTGGGGCACACCAGTGAGCTCGTGAGACACCAGGCTGTTGAAGGAACAGATGACAGTCCCTGGTTGTCTCAGGGAAGGAGCCTACGCCCCCTCCCCCGCCTCCTAACTTCTTGTTCAACATCTTGCCCTCAAGTATAGGACATACTGTCCAGCCCAGCCGTACTCCGTGCAATTCATTCCATGCTTCCTGCATCTTCCTTTATGGCCGGCACTGTGCTGGGTAGCGGACAAGCATTTTGTCACTTTGTTCTCATAGCAACCCTGTAGGATGGGTATGATTGTTCCCATTTGCTGGATGGGGTATTGAGGCTCAAAGAGTGTTAACTCTCATAAAATCACATAGCTATGGAAAATGAGAGCGCTGACATTCGAACCCAGATCTGCCACTGACTCCAGGGATGGAACAATCATCAATGCCAAAAGGCCAAGCCACATCCTCAGCTAGGAGCTGGGGGACAAAAAGATGAAGCCAATAGGATCCTTACTTCAAGGAAGTCAAGGTCTAGTGCAAGAAGACAGAGGCACAAGAAGTCAGTGTGAAAAGCATCATGGCGACATAAATATCAGCGCTCCAGGAAGACGTATTTTGGGAAATTACAGAAGACAGCGGTCTGACCTGGGACTGGGGAGGGCAGGAAGCGGAGAATAGGGAAGAACATTCTGGGCATGGGGTATGCTTGGCGGGGAGGAAAAATCAAGCTAAAATCTAGGCCAGGAAAAGCTATTTCCCATCCCTAGCAGTTTCTAGTAAAACCCTGAAGCAGAGCCTGTAATCCACGTGGGGTTTTTAGAGCGGGCCCCTAACACCATTTCACCTGCCTCTGTTCAGTTCTGTAACCCAAGCTGTGAGCCCTCACCAGGCAGAAGTGGTCCCTCCCTCGAGCTTTTTCTAAAGAAACCGAAGGGGTGTGTGTTTGTGGCTGGTTCTACGTGCTGGGACCTCATCCGATCAGTTGAAGGCCTTAAGAAAAATGACCGATTTGTCGAGGAAGAAGGAATTCTGCCTCAAGTCAGCAACACAGAAAGCCTGCCTGAGTATCCAGCCTGCCGCCCTGCAGAATTCAGCCTCAAGACTGCAACATCAACTTACCTGAATCTCCAGCCTCCTCCTGCTGGCCCCTCTGATCATGTGAGATAATTAATATAATATCGAGTATATTACGTGTATTACAGCTCTGCAGTATTACATATTTATCATAAACCAAAATAAGACTTGTGAATGTTTTGTGAGCACTTACTGTGTGCCAGGCACCTGCTAAGTTCTTTGCCTGTGTCTCATGAGGCCCTTACTCATCTAAAGGCTCCATGACATCATTTGTGATTGGTCCCATTTCACAGATGAGGATATTGAGATGCAGAGGGTGGAAGTAATTTGCCCAAGGTCCTAAGGTGACAAAGCCAGGTTTGGATCCAGGAGGTTCCCCTCCAGTGCCTACAGGTGGTGAATTCTTACCTGCTACGGAACATGCGTGTAAAGCAAGAGACATGATATAACTGACAAAAGATGTTGTTTTACTTGTTATAGTTACCACTGGATGGGCAAGGGGCAAGGGGCAAGGGGGAAGGGGGAAGGGGGAAGGGGGAAGGGGGAAGGGGGAAGGGGGAAGGGGGAAGGGCAAGGTGTGAGTTCTGACCCAGGTTCCTAGAAGGGCAAGGTCCTGAAGGTGCAGCCCTGGGAACAGCCGCTAGGCGGCACCAGGCTGCACAGGCTGCTTCGGGTTGTGCGGTCCAGGCTGGGGGCTGGGCGTCTGGTAGTCATTCTAGGCCACTCCAGGGCTAGCCCTCACAGGGCTGGTGGGCTCTGGAATCCCCTTCCTCAGGCCTCAGGGGGGTTACGCTCCAGTCCAGGGACCACAGACCCAGGGTCCGGTGCCCGGCCTTCATGGTGTCCATCTATTTTGAGGTGCAGTTCGGTGGTCACAGCCTGGGGACTGGGTCTAGCCCAGTCAAGTGGGCAGAAAGAAGGTCAGCACCCAGCTCCTTCCTATGCTGCTGGGGTGGTGGGGGCAGGGAAGGCCTCAAGATGTCAGGTCAGCACACAAAAGCTCCGGGTAACCCTCCTCCAGAAGTTGCGACTGCGGCTGCTCAGGGCCACCTCGGCTGCTTCCTGGAAGACCGCGTGGACGTTTTCCTGGAGCAAGGCCGAGCACTCAAGGTAGGCCACTGCGCCCACGGACCTCGCCATCTCCTGGCCCTAACAGAGAGAGTGCACAGGGCTGCCGTGAGGTACAGGACTTGGGGGCCTCACGTCCCACCTCCCCGCAGCCCTCGTGGTCATCCTAGGGAGTCTCCAGGACAAAAGTGGAAGGCGAGTTTTTCTAGGACCCCTACAGCTCCTGCCCCCGATCTTGACCAAGCACTCTCGTGGCTTCGTTGGGTTTCCTGCCTCAGCTCCAGGATGGGTCCCTGCCTCTCAAGGCACCAACTAATTGACTTCCCAGGTATGTGGCAGAGAGGGGCCTGCAGAAGAGCTAAGGGTTCTTCTCCAGACCTCAGGTTCCCTATCTGTGAAGTGGATGGGTAGGATTATCTGAATGTGCACACCACTGGCTCTCTCTTCCATAGGCAGAACCTTCCAGAGTGTTCTAGGTACCACTTCCAAGCCCAGGCAATTCTAAGATGACCCCTGCCCTGACCCACTCTTAAGTGTGCTGGATGTCTGGCCCTGCTGACAGGCTGGGCTACATCAGCGTACCCAGAAGTTCCCCCCACCCCCAGAACCGGGCCCCTGGGCAGAGTTTCCTACCCTGTGGTAGGTAACAGGCTCCAGTCTATTTTTCCGCAACTTCTTCACCAGCGACTTGTCCTTGCGCAGGTCCGTTTTGCAGCCCACGACAATGAGGGGCACCTCCTTGCAGAAGTGGTTCACCTCTGGGTACCACTGCGGGGAGGGGGGCAGTGCAGGTGTGTATTAGTCATAGGGACTGTTCTTTTCTGCAGATGGGGAGGATGGGTCACTCTCCTGCTCCCCAGGCAGACTCCAGTGGTGATCATCAGTACAGCCAACATTTAGGGAGAACTACTCTGAGCTAGGGTCTAAGACTTCACATGTATGATATCATCAATCCCCCAAGTCCCTGTGAAGCAAGTTCTATCATCAGTCCCATTGTACAGATGCACTAATTGAGGCTCGGAGAGGCTGTGTAACTTGGCCTTGGCCACACGGCTAGAAGTGGCAGGATTTGAGTCCAGGGGCTGGGGCCCAGAGCCCTGCTCCCACCTGGTCTAGAATCCTGCCACTCTGCAAGGTAAGGGCTCCCAAGTCCACCTCCCAGCTGGGTAAGATATATAAGGAAATAAGTCATCCTTTAAAAATAAAGCAGCTCACAAAATGGATGCAGCAGCTGTTTGCCTGTCGGAGGGAACACTTCTGTTCTGTGTCAGCTGCTCTTTGGAATGTGAGGCTCCGGGGCCTGGTTATTCCAGCCTGGACAACGACTGGGAAGTCTAGAATCTGGATACGGGGGCTTTATATTTCCAGAAGTGCATGCCTGCTCAGTTTGTGTTCTGGAAAAATACTGGCATCAAACCGTCTGGCTCCTGGAGACAGATGGGGCCCAGGTGGGGTCCTGGGCTGACTCCCCAGACCCCAACCCCCTCCACACAACTGCACTTGAAAACAGTCTCCAAAAATGGTCTCCACCGTGACTTCACCTTGCTAAATCCAACAGTGAATCCTCAGTCTTCAACCTACCTGAGCCCTGGCACCAGCCAGGGATCTCTCCCTCCTCTACGACCTGGGTGGCGCTTTGCCCTAGGACCCTGCTCTCTTGGTTCTTCTCCTTGGGTCTCCAGGGGTCCTCCCCACCCCCACCCCATCTTGTCCAAAGCTGTTCCCCACTAGCAGTCCCCAAATGGATCTGCCCAGCCCGGCCTGGCCCTCTCCTGGGAACGGCAGACTAAGACCTCCGCCTGTCTACCTGGCCCTCCACTGGGATGTCCAACAGGCCCCCATCTCCCACCTCCTCGCCCACCCCTTGTTCCTTCTCATCTCAGCGGGGGGAAATGGCAAGGCTACCTTCCACTTGCTCTGGTCAAGGCATCTCTCCCACCTACATCCAATCTGTAAATCCTGATGGCTTTCCAAACAGGGTCTATACCCACCCACCTCTCACCACGCCCCCTGCTAGCACCCTGGTCACAGCCACCACCACCCACCACCTCTCCTAGGGCCCCAGCACCTAGAACAGTGCCTGGTGCACAGATGTGTTGCCACTTTATTTTTATTAAATTAAAAAAATTTTTTTAAATATTTATTCATTTTTTGAGAGAGAGAGAGAGAGAGAAAAAGAGAGAGAGAGTGCGCGTGAGTGAGCACGAGTGGGGGAGGGGCAGAGAGACAAGGAGACACAGAATCCAAAGCAGGCTCCAGGCTCCGAGCTGTCAGCACAGAGTCCGATGCGGGGCTTGAACCCAGAAACCGCGAGATCATGACCTGAGCCAGTCAGATGCTTAACCAACAGCGCCACCCGGGAGGCCCCATCAAGGCTGCCACTTGAATAGATGTGTATCTTGGAGCAACGGATCCATTCTGGAGATAATACCACTATGGGCTCCATCAGGTTGTTAGATGGAGTAAACGAGTGAGCGTGTGGAAGTGCCCGCCCACAACGGTGCGTGGCATAAGGAAAGTTCTCAATAAATATTATCATCGTCACTGTGGTTAATGTTACTGACGCTGTCACCAGCTGTGCTCCGGAACCCTGAAGCACACAGTTCACGTGGAGGCCTGGCAGCAGTGGGGTAGGAGCAGAAAAGCTCCAGGGACCACATCCCTGACACCTGGGGGCAGGGAGAAGCCTTGGGAACCCCCGGCATACCTGGGGGGTGGGTAGTTGGGGAGGCTGCTAAAAGCTAGCGGTCACACAGAAGGGGGCTGAGCTGCCAGAAGCTGACCATTCATGCATCTTTGGGCAGGCCCAGGCTGGGGAGACGCAGGGGCCCCTGAGTCATCCAGTATTCTCAGGCAGGGTCACCATGGAAAGAGCCACAGCATTCCGAGTCCAGTATAGAGCAGGCAAGGAGCACTGGACTGGGGATGTGAGGCCAGACCCTGCCACCAAATCCCTATGGCACCTCTGGCAAGTTGCTGCCCTCGCTCTGGGCCTCGGTTTCCCCATATATATGCTAAAGATGCTGGACTGGATGCCATCCAGGGCCTGCCACACTCTGGCAGTCTGCTGAGTCAAGGGTGGGGGCAGAGCGGAGTGGCCTGGTTATGGGGACTGTACCTCCCCAAGTCCCTGGTACCTACCCGGTTAAAGATGTTGTCAAAGCTGTGTGGGCTGGTTACATCAAAGCAGAGGAGCAGGACACTGGCGTCAGGGTAGAACAGGGGCCGCAGGCGGTCATAGTCAACTTGTCCTGCGGAGAGTGGGGGCGGTCACTCCCTCCAGATCTCCCCCAACATCAGGGAGGTCATCCCACCAGACAGGGGCGTCTGGATCAGGGCCTGGTTGTGTGCCTCAAGGTCTTAGCAGATTCAGTGCTTAGCTGGTCATTCCACGTGAATGTCTCCCTCGGGGCAGTGTTCCCCTGGCTTGCCCGTGGGATGTGCCAGCCCTGGCCTGGGTGACACCGCTTGCTGAGAGAGCCCTGTTCCGGAAGGAGCGGAGGGGAGGGCGGAAGCCCAGTCTGCAGGGACTGAGCCCATCCCGCAGAAGCCTGCTTTGCCCCGGGCATGGGGCTGAGGACTAAGAAGCGGTAGGACCCTGGGCAAAGGCACCTTGGCGCATGCATGACGCTAAGGGGGCTGCTGGGCCTCTCTGGGGTTAGCGGTCAGCTCTGGCATGGATGTGACTGCACCCTCATGTAGGCGAGGTCAGGAAGCTGGAGGGCAGAGGTCAAAGTCAGGCAGTTCTTACGGAAGCTAAAGCCAAGGTGGAATGCTCAGGAGGCCAGGAACAGTTCACCCCTTGAGAGGAAAGCGCTCTGGATTCCCCCTTGTCTGCAGGATGCACTTGGCTACCCTGGGCTGGGGGAGGCAGCAGACACAGGCGCAGAAGCAAAGTAGGTTCGGGTTCCTGGGGACCCTAACCCTGGCCAACACCTGTCCCGTGGTGATTGGCTGGCCTCCCTGGTTCAGAAGGAAAGGAGTAGGGCTTGGCTTCTGGGCATGTGAGGCTCCCCTCCCGCCCTCGCAGCCCTGCATACCCACCTGCTGTGTCCCAGATTTGGAGGTTCAGGGGTTTGCCCTTCATTTGCAGATTAACGGTGACCCGCTCAAACACAGTGGGGGTGTAGCTCTGAGGAAGAAGGGGACAAGATGCAGGCTGTGAGGACAGCTTCTGAAGCAGGGTGGCCCGCACTGCCCAGGCCAGAGAGAGTCCACGAATGCCAGCAGCACAGCTCCGCTTTGGGAGTCTGACGGTGTGAGGGAGACAGTCTCCGGGAAGCAGGCTGTGGCCAGCAGGGTTGAGGCCTGGAGCTGCCGCTTCCTCCTAACTATTTGCCCCAGCAAGGCCCTGAACCTCCCCGGCCTTCTTGACGGTGAAGTGGGAATATTAAAAGCACCGAATGCAGGGTGCTGCTGTAGGGATTCAGTGAGAGGCTCTGTGCAGAGCCTGGCACAAAATAAGCACTCTACACATGCCAGCCACTGTTATTTTTATCTTTGTCCCCCTGGATGGGGGACTGTCCCATTTCTGAGTCTTCCTTCATTCTGTCCCCTCCTCCTAGAATGACATTAACCTACATTTGTTCGTTCGTTCATTCATTCATTCGTTCGTTCATACATTCATTCAGTAAACATCAGCACCTTCTCTAGCTCTGGATATTGGGGAACAAGTAATAAACAAGGCTCACTGTGTGCCCTGGGGAGCTTGTAGCTTTTGGGGGGGGGAGGGTCCCTGCTTTGTCTCTCAACCTCTCAGGCCCCTGCCCCATGCCACGTCCCCCAGGATGCCTTTCTGGAACCGTTCCCACACCCTCTCTATTTCTGCCTTTCTTATTTGCCCTGCGGGCATCAGGAGGAAGTCACCCAGACCACATGCCCTTCCTGCCCAGGCCGAGAGCCTGACTGCATTCCTTCTCCATAAAGGCTGGGTGAATGGAAACAGGGTGGGTTTTGTGCACGGACAAAATGCAGAAATGAGAAGGGGAAGCTTTTACGGATAGGGTCTGAGCAACAGGTGAGGAGCTTGTCAAAACTCTACCACAACACAAGCCCTTGGCTGGAGTGGGAAGCTAGACCAGCTACGTCTTGGGCCCCCAAGCCTCACTCGCTTGCTCAGGGTTGGTTGGTGGGATCACAGCATAGGGAGACCCTGTCCTCCCCACTTCCAATGCCAGGTGGGGCCCCCAGCTGCCTGTGACTCAGGAGGACTTCAGGCCTGCCTGCCTGTCTGCCCGCTGGCATTCTGAGTCAGGCCCTGGCTGCCTGGAGGGGCGGCCCCTTAGTGGTGGGTCAGTGCGGTCCTCCAGGCCACGTGGGAAGGCACAGGGGGAGGATGGAGAAAGGTGAGTCCCAAAGTGGGCAGATGGGGAAGTCGAGGATGACCCTGGGATAGGGGTTCAATCCGCCCTGGACCCTAGCCACCTGTCACTCTCTCTACTAGTAGGTACAGACGAGGGCTCCACCCACCTCCCCAGCACCCCCCTGCCCTGGCCCCCTCCCCTCAGGCCCTTTGTCTGGTGGGAGGCAGCATGACTTGGTGGCTAGGAGCACTGGCTTTGGAATCAGATGTTCCCGGTTCAGGACTGGCTCTGGCCCTCACCAGCTGTGTGACTTTGGGCCCGTCCCCTCTCTGGTTAAAGAAGAGTGTCCCTTTTTAGTGTAGGGGAGACCGGCTGGCAGGTAAGGCCCAGCATAAATGCCCACTACTTAGAAAGCTGGTCGCCAGGGGCAATGTCCGCGCCAGCTGCCATCCATCCCTCTAGGTGATGCGCCCCTCCCCCACCTATCACCGTGGAGGGCACTGACACCTGCTTCCACTCACCCACTCACCTGTGGCAGGACCCCTCCTGATGTGACGTGGAGGGCAACCTGCCACAAAGCTCTTGGGAGACACGTGTCAGTACCTTGCAAATGCCTGTGGAGATGACAGCGTCGTGCACATTTTCTAGGCATCTACTACGCGTGGCCCTCCATGCGTACTGTCCCTGACCCTTGCATCCTTGGGAAGTGGGCACTATTCCCATTTTCCTGATGAGGACAGAGGAGGGAAGTGAATTGCCTGAGGTAACATACTAGACAGCTGGCTAAGGATGGAGTCAGGTCTTTCTGGCTCCAGAGGTCCCCGGTCATGTGCCTTTTCCTGAGGTCACCGACTCTCTGGCCCCTGGTGCCAGGAATGGGTAGGAAAGCCCCATTCCAGGCTTCGTGGCTGGGTTGCTCCCGGGGCTTGGAACTGTCACAACCCTCCCCCCTACTCTGCAATGTCATCCTGGAGACTTTTACACCTTCTGTTGTGTTCTTTGAACCACCAGGCAGGGTCACTCTGACCATTAAGTGCCTAATCTTATCTGTTAAGCTGTCCTCAGCCAGGATGGCAGGGTGAGGCCTGAGCTAGACTAGGGCGGAGATGACTCAGGCTTGGATCTGTCCTCATGGGGCTCACAGACAGACAGATGGGTCATTATAGGACAGGAGAACGTAGGTCGAGAAGAGAGTCAGGGACCCATGAGAGTCCCTGTGTGGACCAGGAGGGGCTCAGCTGGTTCTGGAAGGTAGGGCTGGTGCTCTCTGCCCCCTCCCCTCCCCACTCCTCCATGGGACCTCTGGGCTTTGGAATGGTTGCTGAGCCAAATGTCAGCCAGGACTGGGCAGAGGCTGGTGCCCAGCCTGGACTTCCTCTGCCTCAGGAGCTCTCTCTACTCTGTTCCCCTGCCCCAAGGCTGGGCCACAGACAGACAAGAGTCACTGAGGCCCCTTTAAATCCCAGCCTACTCTCTGCTCTTTGGGGGACTCCAAGTCTTCTAGCTGCCGGCTCCCATAGCTTGGAGGGCTGCCAGGAGGAGGAGTTCAGGGGCAGGAGCAGAAGGCTGGTCTGGCAGGCAGAGCACTGGGGGCTATGAAGAGTGTTCTGGTCAGGGGCGGGGAGGACTGGGCTCCTGACCTGCACTGCCACCACTGGGCTCCCTAAGGCAAGACTGTCGCTCTGGCTTCACTTTCCCCACCTGTAACATGAGGCCTTTCCAGCACTTGGACCTTGTAGTTCTCTTAAAAGGAAAGGTCTTTCTTGGGCCTGGAGACAGAGGGGTCCCTAAACAGATGAGGACAGGTCAGGTCCATCCCCCTGGTGACAAGCATGTCCTCCCTTCTCCTGGCCAGCTCCAGCCTATCCTTCAAAACGCACATTCCATCAACTTCCAGACGACCATTTCCACACCGCGACCTCTCTGGAATCAGGATGAGCCTTGCCATCAGGGATGTCTCAGAGCCCAAGATACTCCTCCCAGCTGGTCTCCTGGACCCTGGCTGGCCTGGTCCCTCTGTGGGCACTCTCCCCACCATGTCGTAATTGTTGGGTTCCCATGCGCAGCATGTGGGGGCCCAGAAACTTGTCCAACCCAACTTAAAAATGTGACTGGCCAGCGGAGGTGACGTCAGCTCCATAAACCACAAAGCAAAAGTTGGCTCGATGCTGCCACAGTGGAAAGGAAGGTCTGACACTTTTACCAGGCCTGGCCTCTCCTGCCTCCCCCCTTCGGACTCCCACGGCTTGAGCAAACCCAGGGGTTTGGAGGATGCTGGGACAGGCAGGAGGGAGAAGAAATGCTGGAAGCAAACCCCCGGACTCCCAGGAGAACTGGGCTGAGAGGTGGCACAGTGAGTGGGTCCAGCCCCTGTCCTGGTGCCTGTGAGTCCGCGTAGACAGTCAATGAGCATGCTAGGGAAGGACTGAGGGCCCACGTGCCCAGAGCGTCCAGGATGTGCCAGGTACACAGGGGCTGTCTCTCAGCCTTACCTTAATTCTGCCTCGCCACCACTCTTAAGTCTCCTGCCCTATGAGATTGTGTGAGGAAACAGAGGCTCAGAGAGGCTAAGCAAGTTACTGAGGGCCACACAGTTTGTTAGAGGACAGTGAGGTGCCAAACAAGCTGCCCGACCTGAGTCTGGTATGCTTTGGCCCTCCAAGACAGAGCCCACGACACGTCCGTTGTACAGGCAAGAGCTGGTGGAGAAGAGATGACATCTGCCAACTTTCGGTGAGTCTTTCCTGTCGCCGGCTCAGAGGTGAGCCCTTGATCCGTACTAACTCACCCTTCACAGTGACCCTGGAAGGTGGGCACCATCCTTATTCCTCTGATGCGGTTAAAACGGGCACAGAGAGGGTAGGGGACTAGCCCAAG
This sequence comes from Prionailurus viverrinus, assembly GCF_022837055.1. Classification (NCBI taxonomy): domain Eukaryota; kingdom Metazoa; phylum Chordata; class Mammalia; order Carnivora; family Felidae; genus Prionailurus; species Prionailurus viverrinus. The sequence goes on from NC_062570.1 coordinate 106,404,031, forward strand.
GGTGCACAGCTTTAGGTGGCAAAGTCGTAATTCGAACCCAGGCAAGGGTGGCTCCAGTGTCCTCAGTCCCTCCGAGCCATGCCGCGCCACCAAGTGCTCTCTTAGGATCTGCTGGGTACCCAGCTGGCCCGAGTCCGTCCCACGACACCTCTCCCAGGTAGGTGCCATTCTTGCCACTTTGCAGATGACACCACTGAGGCCCTCGCCGCCGATGGCGGAGCGAGAAACGCCTTGGCGCCCACACTCCGCTGGGAGACCCCTTGGGAGGCCGGGGTTGGGGGCGGGGAGCGCGCGAGGCGGGGTTGGGGGCCGCCACTCACCTCGGGGAAGGCCCCCTCAGTGAAGACCATCAGCAGCGACGTCTTCCCGCAGCCGCCGTCGCCCACCAGCACCACCTTGACGGACCGTGCGCCCGGAGGCGCCTCGGCGTCCGCGGTCTGGGCGGCCTTCATCGCGGGCCGGCGGGCTTCGGCGGGCTTCGGCTCGCGGCGCGCGGGGCGGCCGGCGGGGCAGGAATGTGGAAGGGGCGGGGCGGCGGGAGGAAGTGCGCGCCCGCGGCCGGGGGGCGGGGCGCGGGGCCAGGTGAGAGCCCGGAGGCGTGGCGAGCGGGCGCGCCGGCCCCTCGGGACGCCCTTCGGCAGCCCCTGCTGAGGGCGGGGGCGGGGGCGGGGGCCGGGGCCGCGGGAGGGGGCCTCCCCCACACTCTGCCTCCGTCCTCGGGAGGGCACCCGGGGCTGATGCGGAGAAGACAAGGAGCTGGACAGGGTGTGGGGGCGGTGTGGACGGGGAAAGACGAAGGCACCTGGCCCCCTTCCCCTGGGAGGAAAGCGGTGGGGGGCGGGGGTGGGGTGGGGGCGGCGGTCGGTGGGGTGGGGGCGGGGGTCAGCCGGGTGGGCCTACCAGCTTTGCAGGGACAGGAGGTGGGGCACCGAACAGGAGCCAGTGACTTTGGATGAATGAATGAATGAATGAATGTGCATTTCCCCCAGGGCTCTGGAATCAGAGCACACCACAATCCTTCCTCCAGATACTGAAGGCCAGGTGGGAAGGGGGTGACCCGGCCATGCCCTAATGGGTCAGTTGCTGGTGCTGCCAGGCTGGCCTGCCCTGCCCTGCCGTAGCCAGCACCAGGAAGTTTCGATGCAGGTGGCTGACCACCTGTCTCACCTCTGGCTGTGGCATAATCTAAGGAAACTGAGGGAACCTTCCATCTATAAACTGCTTAGAGGAGCAGGGTCTCGTGCATGGTTGGTGCCATGTGTGAGTGATCCCTATTATTTAACCACCACTGACGCCCAAGGGCCTGGGGACCCTGAACTGTTCATAGACGAAGTCCCTATTCTGAGAAGCCCATGCCTAGGATGGGAGACAGGGAGGATGTCGGTGTGATTAGAGCTACAACAGAGATGGGGACAGGCAGCAGGACAGAAGCAGGGAAGAGGGGCTCCTTATCCAGGTGGGGTGGGGGTCAGGAAACCCTTCTGAGAAGAGGGGGCTGAGTGTTGAGGGGGAGGGAGAAAGGTGTTCCAAACTGAGGGAGCGGTACATGCATAGTATGGAGGCAAGAGAGAGGGGGCACCTTGGGGGGTTTGCGGTCCTTCCCTGTGATGGAAGGTGAGGTCGGGCTGGGGAGCTGGTGTCAGGAGAAGCTGAGGTTCAAATGGGGCCTGGATAGTGGAGCACTCTGGATGCTGGGAATAAATACAGAACTGAAATGAAAACTCACTGTCCCCCGACTGCCCACCCCTGTTAGCAGCCAGAATTGAAATCTTTTGAAAATGGGCACAAGGGTCTCCCCAGAGTCTGGACTGACTGTTTTCAGTGAAGCTCAAAGGAACAGAGAGGGTAGAAGTCTTTGGGTTTCACACCCCCTTCCCCACGCAGGTCATGACGTCATCCCTTGTGGTGTACAAAACTGGGCAGGTGGAAAAGCACACGGAGCCCCCATTGGACCTCACTGTGGACCAAAGAGGCAGCTGGGGCAGGAGTCACTGTCTTCGTTGCACAGAGGTAGAGCCCAGACCCCTGACGCTTATTCCAAGCTCACCCAGGGCCACAGGCAGCAGGTTGAATAGAGCCTCACCTGGATAGAGAGAGCATCTCATGAAATCCCCACCCTTTAGGTGCCCTTTCCTCCCCGAAACTGCCAAAGGGCTGAGCAGTGACTTGGTGCTGAGCTGGGTGTGTAGCTACGGAGCAGGGCTCCCCACCCCAAGGAGTGGTTGGGAGGCGCCCAGTCCCCCAACGATCAGCTGTCAGCCTCGTCATCCCCACTGATGCTGTCATCAGGCTTTGGGTGGCAAGGCTAGGAGGCAGGTGGGGCCAGACTGGGGGTGGAGGGAGCTGAGAGTCAGGCAGAGGCGTTTGGCCTTGGTTGCTATAGGGATAATCATTCTAATGATATCCTTGACGTCTGTCATGCCTTACAGTTTCACTGAGCACTTCCTAATAATAACAGCGCCCATTAATGGATTGCTAACCCTGTGCAGGCACTGTCCCTTCGCAGGTGGGAATCATTAGCCCCATTTGACAGATGAGGAACCTGGAGGCCAGAGAGGTTCACTTCCCGTTTGAGATTCACAGCTAGTAAGAGGTAGAACTTGAATTGGAACCCGAGTCTGGGCACGCAGCAGGGCTCTCTCCCGACATCATACCTGGTATGCAGTATTTCATTCAGCCATCAGACTGTGAGGTGGGCAGAGCAAGGGATCTGCTTTCTTCATTCTACAGATTTGGGAACTGGGGCGCCTGGGTGGCGCAGTCGGTTAAGCGTCCGACTTCAGCCAGGTCACGATCTCGCGGTCCGGGAGTTCGAGCCCCGCGTCAGGCTCTGGGCTGATGGCTCGGAGCCTGGAGCCTGTTTCCGATTCTTGTCTCCCTCTCTCTCTGCCCCTCCCCCGTTCATGCTCTGTCTCTCTCTGTCCCAAAAATAAATAAACGTTGAAAAAAAAATTAAAAAGAAACAGATTTGGGAACTGAGGCTCAGAGAAAGGCAGTGGCTTGTCTCAGCCTAGCTAGACACAGTCAGGATTTGAACCCAGATCTCCTGATGTGAAGCCCCAGCCTTACCTCCACTTTATGCTCATGCTTCTGCAGGAGGGAGCTTAGTTACCGGGTAAGGGGAATCTGCTCTGGTTGGCCAGGGATTTCCCTGAATCTCAGACACTGCTGGGCCCTGGACAGCACCATTTTCCTGGGGCTTACTTTGGAGGTGGCCCAGGTCACAGTCTGCCTGGCCAGGGTACTGTTTACTGTTTTCGGGGGGGGGGGGGGGCTATCCTTGAAGGCCTGTGGGTGTCTCTGTCCCTTGAGACCCCACCAGTCCCAAGTCCAGAGCTCTTCTGCCACTCTGCACAGTGGGCAACTGCCTCGCAGACCCCAGAACATCAGAGGTGGCCAGGCTGGCCCTCGGCCTGCCATGGGATCCTCTCCTGGGGATGCAGGTGGCCAGGCAGGATCTTCCAGCCCCCAGCCTTGAGCACCTGAAGGCCAGAGACCAAGGCCAACCTCTGTACCCCTAGACAGCAGTGCCTGCCCCAGGCTGGCACCCAGCTGTGGCTCAAGATGCTATGTCCAATTGACTGCCTGGTTGGACAGAGGGGAAAGGAAGGAAAATGGGGCAGAGAGGAGAGGAAGGAAAGAAGGAAGATTGGTTGACTCAAAAGAATAGACAAACTTGGAGAAATGAAAACAGGAACAAATGATCGCATAGTTGAGTAAATACAGTGCATGACCTGACTGCAGGGTCAGCAGACAGGTGACCACCCTCCAGCCTCCATCTGCTCAAGCCCACCTGGCATCCCACCCCATCCACCCTGAGGCCGGGAGTTCCCTGGGGCCCCAGCCGAGTCTCTGCTGCCGCCATGTGGCCGCTCTGCTCCCTGCACCATCATCATGAGGGCTGTGGGCTCTGCCTGGAGTTCCTGCCTTGGGGCGTGGGGTGCGTATGGGTGGTTGAAGGAGAGGGAACGTGGGTGCCGGTGGTGGATGGAACTTCAGAGGTCCAGTTATGCGCCCTTGGGATGCCTTGGTGGGATCTTTGCTCCTCCCGCCTCCCTATGTGCCCTCCCCTCCCTTTCATCTCAAACACCAGATCCCAAGAGGTCTTGCCCGTGGCCAGAACTCTTTCACCCAAAACCCTGGCCGCACGTTTACTGAGCATCTCCTGGGTGACATACACTTGGCACGTGTACATTTCATTCCATCCTATTATGTATTATTCTTATCCTTTGACAAAGGAGGAAACTGAGGCCTAAAGAGGACAGATAATTTGCCCAAGATCCCACAGCTGATACGTGGAGAAGCTGAGATTCTAACCAAGGCATTTGGGGCCTTAGAGCTCCTCCACACAGAATCCCCAAAAGTCAGAGGTGTGGGGAGCCTTTAGAGTTCTTCTTGTTAAGACAAGAAGGGGACAAGATGGGGGAAACTGAGGCTCTCAACAGGAAGGGACTTGTCCAAACTATGGCAGGTAGAACCCAGAAGTGCCTCTTCTCCCAAGGTCCCTTCTGTCTGGTCTCCCCCAGATCAGCTCAACTCCAGCTACCATTTAACTGGACTTCAGGGCTGGGGAGGCAGGACTCCTGCCCTTGCCTCCTCTCCCCGCCTCCCCATTCTCGATCCTTCTGGGTGGAATGAGGTTGATAATGGGTGAGGGTGGGCAGAGGCTGAGGGGCCCTCGTGGCCCAATCTTAGTGTTTATTTAGCCTTTCTGTTTGTCCCTTTGGGTGTCTGCAGGCATAGATGACCGGGGCAGGAGAGAGGAAGTGAAGGTCTGAGCGGCAGTCGGCTGCGGATGATACAGTGGCTCGCCCTGCCCCTCCACACGCAGGTGTGGCCCAGCCGCTGCCGAGGTCAGGTCACTGACCTCCATACCTGTGCTTTTGGGTGCGGCTTGGCTGATCCCTGAAGGCTCCCAGATGGAGGGGGCCTGGGACACTGGGGGCAGGCCCACGGGCCTAGGGCTGGGAGGGGGAAGAATGGGTGGGGTGGGGGGTATAGGCAGAAAGAGAGGTCAGTAGTGCACTCTGGGCTGTGCGGAATGAACCTGAAACGGAGAAGCAGCTCAGACTGCCCCGCGCTGACCAAGAGCAGCGCTCGCCGGTGTCCCTGCGCATCACTTCCAAAGCCGCTCAGAAGCCTCTTCCTCCCTCCCTCTGACCTGCTCCTCTGACCAGTGGCTGTGTGGCTGTGTGGCTCCCCGGACACATGCAACACCAAGTAGTTCCCCTGCCTGGGGGTCCCTCTCTCCTCCACCAGGTGCACTGTCCTCCCTACACTGCAAGGCTCATGCTTTCGTCTCCTCCAGCAAGAGGGGGAGTCCACGAGAGCTCTTCACAGGCTTCCTGGGGGCGGCTGGTAATCCCCACCCAGATCATCCTCCAGCACTTGCTGTGATCTTCCAGGGCAGGGGAGGGAGAAACCAGAGCAGCCTGGGATCTACAGGGGCTTCTCCGCTGCCCCTCAGCCCCACCTGGAGGACTTGGTGAAAGGGGACAGTGTAGCTTGATGGTTAAGAGCCTGAGCTGTGGAGCCAGGCAGCTGGAGCTTGAATGCCTGCTCTGAGACTTTCTGGCTGTGTGATCTTGGGCTAGTTGCCTAACTTCTCTGAGCTTCGGTTTCCATCTCTGCAAAAAAGGGGATGACCACAGTACAACGGTACCTCCAAGTAGATAGGGTTGTGGCTGGTACCAGCACGCGCTGACCTTGCACGACCCTCCTCCCCTCTAAGCCTTTCTTCTGGCTCCCTTCTCCCCAGCCTCCCCCAACTTTGCTCTAGCAAGGTTGACAAACTGGCCAAGTTTTTGCCCACTCCTGCCCTTTTGTGCATGTTGTTCTCTCTTCCAGGAATGCTTTTTAGGCCTTATCCACCTTTTTCAACCTTATACTTCTTTTTGCCCTGAAGACAACTCAGCGATACCACCAGGAAGCCCTCCGTGATATTCCCTAACGCTATCCTCCTCGCCAGACCTGACTCAGGGTCCCCCTCTTAGAGCTTCCCAAGCAGTCTGATGGCATTGGTCCCTGTGGTGGTCTCCTTTCCCTCTGGGCACCCAGCAGCAGGGTAATCTACTCCGAGTAACCCACGCAAGTCCCTGATTCCTGGAGAAGAGACCAAGGTGATTTGGGGCTGAGCAAGGCTCCCTGGAAGCCCCCTCCTTCCTGCCCCAGCTTTATTTTGGTTCTAGAATCATTCCAGTCAGCAGACTTGGTCCCCACCATGCCCATCTCGGGTACACAGTCAACATTTCATGCAGTTAGAGGGACAGAAAGAGGGGGAAGAGAAGGTGGGAGCAAATGGCCTATGCTGCGGAGCCACTGGGGCAGAAAAGAGTCTGGCGTCTCCCCGGCTCCAGAGGCTCACCAGCTGTGTCCCCGGACCCTGTGCTGGCCTGGGCCGTGCAGACCTCCTGGTATGGGCCACAGGCCTGGGCCACAGCTGTGTTAGGTGGGGAGAGCCACAGTTCTGCCTCCAGCCCATGACCACTCTGGGCTCCCGCAGCATCACTGGAGATAACTGGTTGGGCCTGGGTCTCTATAGCTCCTCAGGACCAGAGGCAGCCAGCCGGAGGGCCCATGTCCCGACCTGAGGGTGGCCCCTGGGAGCAGATGCCACAACACGCCCCGCTCCCCACCCCATCCTGATGAACCAGCAGGGGCACCCACCCCTCGGCCGCCTGCTTCTCTGGGGCTGCCTTTGGCGGATGGGAGGCGCCTCAGCCGGCGACATCTGGAAGGTATGCGCTCTTCCTCCAGCTGGGGTGGGGTAGTAGCCAAAGCCCTGTGGGGGCAAAACGGCCCAGCCCGCCCAGCCCGTTTGCTTCTGGGCAGGACCCCTGTGGGGTGCCGGTCACAGAGCTCCTCCATCAGACTTCAAGCCATCAGCCTGGAGCTAGACACTCCTAAAGCCACAACTTACTTAGCTTCTGTCCCTGCTCCCTGGCTTTCCTCTCTCCCCTACAGTTTTCTCCAGAGGGCTCCCTGCCTCCCCCCCACCCCCACCCTGCATAAACCCCTCGCCTGAGAATCTCAGGGTCTGCTTTTGGAACTCGACCTAGGACACCCAGTGCCACCTCCTTCCCCGTCTGGCATTCAAACCTGCCCCCACCCCACCCTCCATCCGGACACCCCTCCACTTCCCCTCAATGCCCCAGCTCAGGCAGCCCCTTTCCTCCAAGGCCCAGCTGGAGGGCCTCCTGCTACACCACGCACGGGCAGCCCACAAAAGCCTCTCCCATGGGCCCCCTGCAGTCTGTATTCTGGCCCTCCCACTGCCCTCCAGCTCCCTAGAGGCCGAGGCATCTCTCTTCCCAACAGGGCCTAGCCTGGAGGTACCCCAACAAACGCCGTGGAGCCAATGCCTAATTCAGCTGGGACCGAACACAAGGACCTGGCTCTGGGCCTCTTCAGACCGCTGGGCTTTGCAAGGGTCACGGTTCAAGGGAGCAGATTTCATAGAGCGTGATTCCAGAGCCAGTGTTTGCCGCACCCTGCAGGCCTCTGCTTGGCCTGGTCTCCTGGTCACTTCTCTTGCGCAGAGAAAGGCCCTCGTGTCCACTGCAGTAGGACAGTTTGTGATACGGAAGTTCATGTCCCTGCCTTGCTGAGGCTGGCTGCCTGCCTGGGACACATTTAGTTCTTTCCCTGCCCCTCAGGGCTCGGCTCCCATCTCGTCCTAGCAGACCCCGGAGCCCTCCCAAGTCCACATTCAGCACTGAGCAGATCCCCAGGGCAGGGGTCTTGCCCTCCGGACATGCTAGGGGCTGTGTCCTGTTCATGTCACGACTGCTGGTGCCTAGCACAGCACCTGGCCCCCAAGACTCACTCGGTTCCTGCATGTGGCCGAGCTTGGCACTGGCCTCCCAGCAGCCTGTTGGGGATCTCAAAATGGGGGCACAGAGGGCCAGTGCCAGGCTGCCCGTTCCTGGGTCACAGCCCAGCCACAGCTGGTCCTCAGTGGGAGAAAATCCTGGGTCCCTAGACACCTGGCCAGGCCTGTTCCTCCACTGCAGTCTGGGCAGACGGACCAAGATGGCTCACGGGGGCTCCAGTGGGGGACCCCAGCATTTATGGCTCCTGCTGGACTATGGAGGGGCATCAGAGCGGAGCTTGCGCCGGGCCCCAGGCAGCTCAGTGCCCACCCTGGCCCGTTTTCCAGCTGCTAGTTTCGCCGAACAGGGTGCCACATGGACACGGGCCTGCGCAGCGTGGCCAGCATCTGGTTCCAGTGCGTGGTGCCCATGCCACTGGCTGACGGCCCGATGATGACATGGCCCACGTTGTCCCCTCGGCCATCGCTGCTACTCTCAGCCACCGTCACACGGAGAGACAGGTCCTAGGGAGGAAGTGACATGGGTGCTGGGGACCAGGGGCAGTGCCGGAGGCCCTCCGTGGCTCCCAGGACCCTGTCTACAGGTGCCAGGCCCCAGCGGGCTGCCAGGAGTGGCTCCCTGAATCTGTACCCCTGATCTGCCTATGCCCACAGGCTTCTGCTGCTGCCTCCCGACACAGTGGCGGCTCTGGACTGCCAGGTTCAGATGCTGGCCTCACCACCTCCCTTGCTGTGTGACCTTGGGTTCTTCCTACTTAGCCTCCCATCTGGAGGATGGTAATAATCATAGTTCCTACCTGTACCAGGAACAAAGTGAGTTAAAATGTGTCGACTGCTTAGAATAGTGCCTGTACACAGAGCATCTCAGATGTCTGGTTATTCCTAATATGATCACATGTTGGACTCACAGTTGAGGAAGGAAAAAAATGTGCTTGAGATCGAAGTGGAGAGGTTGAAAACCAAACCCAGACTGACCCTCTCTCTCTTCTCCTCACCCCCGCTCTCCCTCCTCCTCCACCGCCGCCCTGGCCCGAAGAGGTCTCCCACCCTCGGAGGCTGTGGACTAGTGGCGCTACAGCCGCTCCGAGGGAAGTAGGGGACAGATGGACAGTCTGTCCCACGAGGGTGGCAGGACAAGGCAAGGACACCCAGCACCAACTCCAGACACTGGGATGTTTGCCTGGATTAGGAGCTTCCAGAGTAAGGCAGAGTTCTGGGCTTTCAAATTCAGATGGGGTGTCAGATTAGGTGGGTTCTGTACAGCCCCGTGACTGAGGGGCAGGTTTTGGCTCAGGGCACAAAAGGACGTTCTCACTGGCAGGAATGTCCCAGCATGGAAGGAGGTAGTGAGGGGAGGTGGTAAGCTCCCCATCCTCTGAGTCATGCAAGCAGGGCCACCGGTGTGGCACAGGCCATATCCTCTGTAATCCCCCACCCTTGGTCTGTGACATCTGTGCCAGGAGAGGGGTCTCCCTGGGGCCCATGACCTTCTGAAAGCCATGGAGGTGTGGGGAGCTCGGCAGGGTCTCTGCAGGTAGAGCCTCCAGAGACTTCGGGCCAGAACTGTGGGCCCTTGGGCTCCCCTGGCTCATCTCCAGGCCTTTGCATCTCCTTCCACTGGGAACCGGCTTCCCCCAGATCTCGGCTTAGCTAACCCCTCTCGTAAAAGCCTCCCCGGGCCGCCAAAGTCTGGCATGCGCTTAGTGGATTAGGATTGTCTGGAGAGGCGCCTGGGTGGCTCAGTCAGTTAAGCATCTGACTTCAGCTCAGGTCATGATCTCATGGTTTGTGAGTTCGAGTCCTGCATCAGGTGAGTACGAGCCCCTCTTCGGGTGAGCCCTGCTTCCCTCTCTCTCTCTCTGCCCCTCATGGGATTCTCTCTGTCTCCCTCTATCTACCCTCGTTCACTTGTGCCCTCTCTCTCTCTCTCTCAAAAAAAAAAAAGGATTGTCTGGGGATTTTCCACCTTCCCCTTGTGAGCAACAAGGAAGCAGTGCCTGTGTCCCAGCACTGACCACAGGGCTACTACCTAGTGGGTGCTCCATAAATGCCTCTCAACTAGAAAGGGGAGGGCTTGAGACAAACCAGTGCCACCTGCAGGAACCCTAAGAAGCTAGGCCGAGGGCCTGGAGTGGCCCCAGAGCCCAGGAGCCACCTGGTCTGGCCTCCACCCCTGAGCCATCCCCCCTCACCTGGAGCACGATGGCTGGCACCGAGAAGATCATGGCTTCGTTGAACACTGGGTTGGGGTCATCCCTCTTCACGGCTGTCTTCTTTTTGCTCATCTTCCTCCCATCCTGAAGCAGGTACACTTTGACGAAGGGGTCTGTGGGTGAGCAAGGGGTGGGGGTCAGGGCCAAGGCCACATCCACTTGGCATAGCTCTGCCTGGTCCTCGCAGCCCGCTGGCTCCAAGTGCCCCGAGCCTTCTCTGTTGCCATTATCTCCTACAGTCCTGCCATTGGGCCTTTATTTCTTTCCTATTTTACAGATGAGAAAACTGAGGCTCCTACACGAGTCGGGAGAAGAGCTGGGCCCTGGGCTCAGGCAGCCTGCCTCCCGGCCCACACAAGTGCTCCCTTCACGTGACGCTCTGGGGAGTGGGAAGGACCCACCGCTTCTCATTCTATAATGAGCACAGACGTCAGGCCTGAGTCACCCTGCGCCCGCTCAGTGGAGCCCGACTCTGAAATAATGAGTCCCTCTCTACTTGTCACCCTCCCCGCACTGGGTGTCCTTGCTGTACCTGCCTGGACCATGGATCCCCCGAGGCTCCCGCTAGGTCGTTCCCCCAGCCCTTGGTTTCTAGTTCTGCTCCTGTAGACTAGGGGCATCAGGTCCTGCCTGGCACCCACACCATCCTGGTGGCCCTGGCCCCCATGTGGGATCTGGGATACAGTCCAATTTCTGGGAGTGGAGCTTCTGTCATGAATTCTAGTCCTGGGAAGCGGGTGTCTGTCTACCGTGGTTTCTTCCCAGCACCCCAGGCACCTGCTCTCAGACTCCCATCTCCCCCACCATCCCGAACTCCTGAGCTCCTGGCTCCTGAGCTCGGCCAAAGCTGGGGGCGGAGGGGCCTGGTACGATGCCCCACACCTGCTGACGCCTCCCGCTGCCCTTGGCCTAGCAGCTGGGTCACAGCTCCCACCAGCCACATGAAGGAGCCAGCCAGCCAGCAGGGCCTTACCTGCCGTGGTCTTGTCGTTGGTCCAGATGAGATTCTTGGCCTTCACCACCACCACAGTGAGGCGCTCAGCCGTAGGGAGGTAGCTGAGGGACAGCAAGATCTCGCCCACAGCGTCGGCAGCCTGGAGGACAGGTGACCGGCTCAGAGGGCTTCCGAGGCCCCCCTGAGGACTTGAGAGGTCCAGGGAAAGGCAGGAACTTCCTTCTCCACTGAGAAGTTTTTACTCTTGCCCTTACATGAGGCACCAGGCTGGTGGGATTGAGAAAGGGACCCCACTGCCCGCTCCACGAGGCATGCGCCAGCCCTCCCTCCCACCAGGCCTGGGTCCTGCCTTGGAAGGAGGACCAGAGGTTGCCTGTGGCAACCAGATGCAGTCCCTCATTCCAGCCCAGGGAAAACATTCTGTAGTAGTAGCACACAGAGGTCCAAGTGGACTGGGGTTCGTATATCATTTGCTTAAATAGCAACGACAGAAGAGTGGTAAACAGTAATTAGGGCATTTTTGCTTCATGCAGTAAACAGTTTCTGTGAATGTGGCTCAGGCCTCTCTCTCTGTCATTTCCTAAAGAAGTCAGGGCTCGGACTGTCGTGGAGGACAGTGGACTCCCCGCTCGGAGACGGGTGCGTGTGACGCTCTCTTCGTGGGTGGACTGACCTTGTTCTGGTCCTGTAGGTAGAGCCAGCCGCTGAAGGGCTGTAGCGGGAGGTCGAGCACGGAAAGCTTCAGCTCCACCACGCCCGTGCTGATGTTCCGCTCGTCCTCATCGATGCCAAACACGGAAAACCGCAGGCTCTTCTCCTCCAGGGCTGCAGGGTCCAGGGGAATGGAGAACTTCTCGTCAAAGAAGATGGAGTAGGCATTCCTCTGGATCTGCACAGAGAAAGGGACGTGGAGGGAGCTTCAGCTCTGGGGAGGAGGTGGCAGCCAGACGCCCGTGAGGCCATGGTGGGGAGAGAGCACCGGACAGAGAGTCCAGAGGCCTGGGCTCGAGTCCTGGCTCTGCTGTCCCACGACCTCAATGCCAATTCTTTCTTTGGTGGCTCAACCTTGGGGATTTTTTTTTTTTTTTAAGTAGGCTCCACCCCCGACGTGGGCCTTAAACCCCCAGCCCTGAGATTTAAGTGTCGCGTGCTCTACTGACTGAGCCAGCCGGCCACCCCAGCCCTGAGGATTTAAAAGCCCCCTGTCCTCCTCTCAGTGGCGGCCTGGCATTGGAAGCTTCCACACCCTGACACCAACTAATTCCCACCCTCAGTGCGCACGGCTCCACAGAACCCTCGCGATGCCCAGGAGAGACTGGTCTCCTCTTTGTCGTGTGTGTTCAGGTCCAGCCTTGGGCCAGGCGTGCAGTAAGTACAGTTAATTGTGGAGTCGAGAGCCGCTGATGTCCCGGCCCCCGCAGAGCCTGGCCCAGGATGGTCTGAATGTTGTGGGATGGATGGACGGATGGAGCGATCGGGCGAGGCTGGGAAGACTCCACTTCCAAGCCCCGTCCTGCCTGGTGGGTGCCTCTGGCCTCCTCCCAGGAAGCTGTGGGCAGACCCCCCCCCCCCCGGGGAAGGTGTCCTGGTGGGCACGGCTCCCCTTTCCCATTGGGGGTTGCCTTAGTCACTGCCTGGCAATATTTAGAGAGGAGCTCTCATCTCTGGCACTTCGCCTGAGGCTGGGGGGCTGCCCAGCCTGGGGGCAGCCACCTACTTGCTGGGACTAGCTGGGCTAGGATGCTGAGAAGCCTGCCTTCCTGGGAATGAATCTGCCAGCACCTCCAGGCGCACTGAAGCACACTCTGGTCACTGCCTGGCTCGTGGGAAGGTTCCTCTTCCACTGCTCCCTGGGAACCACGTTCCTCACCCAATTGCCTGACTGAGGACCTTCAAGGGCTCCTTCCCCTGTGAGATTAAGTCTACCTCCTGATCTGGACCTTGGCATTTAGGCTTTTCATGATCTGGCCCCATCTCTCCCTCCTCCTGCCACATGAGTCACTTTGCTGTCCCTCGTCCACAGGGGCTCGGGTTCCCGAACTATCCATTCTCTGTGTGTTATGTTTTATGAGCACACAGGTGACGGGAAATGGGAACCCCCGGGCCAGGTCCTGGGGATGTGTTGGGCAAAGCACTCTCCTGAACCTGTTTCCTCATCTGTAAGATGCCCTCGGTCCATCCCACTGGGGCTAATGAGAGAATCACAGATGGGTGGGCTCTGTGAACCAGACTCTCAGCACAAATCAGGCTGTGGTGGCTGCTGTCTGCTAATGTCCCTTCTCACGGAAGGTGTCCAGAACCCCCCAGGATCTTCTAGGCAGTCCAGGCCATAGGCAGCGTGGATCCAGGCTCAACAGGGACACTTCATGGTCCTGATACACAATCTGTTGATCACTTCCCAGGGACTGGGCTGAGGACTTTGCATATAGTAGCACACCCCTTCCTCAAGAATTATGTTGCTCATATGACAGATGGGGAAGCTGGGTCGCAGAGAGCTCACGGACTTATCCAAGGTCACGCTACTAGGAAGTGGGACACTGATATCTCAACCCAGAGGGTGAGGTTTTAGGGTCCTGCTCCTTACCACTCACCAACTGCCTCTCTTCGGCCCCACATGCACAGGGTTGTGGTCAGTTGTTGACCATCCTGGGGTGAGGGAGGCAGGGTGGGCTGGGAGAGGGATGATGGTGTCCACCCCCGAGGGACAGCCCGCTTCAACACTGTAGAGTGACAGGACACAGGTGACTCTTCAGAAAGCACTAGGTCCTACAGACCCTCAGGCTCCACCTGCTTTGGTTAGAGGCCGCTGGGTGTCAACCTTACCCACCTCAGAGGACTCCCCACCATGGCATCTGGGCCCCTGCTCCCCCTAATCCAGCCTGGAGTAGAATGTGTCTCATGAAGGCTTTGCTCCCTCTCTTGGCGAGACAGAGGGACCCATGGAGGGGTAGCCTGGTGGGGCAGGGTGCTGGGTGCCTTCCCCACCCTGTTCTCACCCCCAGGAGCTGACCTCCATGGGCTGATCAACAGGCTCCTTCGGCCTCTGGCTTCTGGTGGGGTCTGGGGTCGGACAATGGGGGTCACTCCAGGGAAACCAGAGGACCCAGGGAGCTGGGGGTGCTCTTTCCCTAGGTCCTTCCCTGCGGTACTGCTGTGGTCTGACAGGCATGTCCCCTGACCAAAGGGCACAGCGCCTATCAATGTGGCAGCCCCACCACGCGCCTCTCCCCTTTGGCCTCCCCTTCCCCTCGCCCCTTCAGACGAGGGTGCCTCTCCATCCCTGAGGCCGCCCCACACCACTGTTAACAGTCCTGTTATTAACCTGTCCCCAAATTAGCCAACTTGAACATGTCACCCCTTTCCTACCCGGACCCCAGGCTGACCCGGGGGACAGGCATGGGAACGGACAATTGCCACCCACTGGATATACGTGGTAGGATTGCCGAGAACCGCGCACGGCGGGAGTCGTCAGGCTGGTGACACCTCCGGCTCTGGGATTAGCACCCAGAGCTGTCGCGTAGCACCCTCCTCACATCCGGCCCGGCCCCGCGGGCCTGGCGGCCCGGGGAGGGCTCCCCGAGAGCCCCGCACGTGCCTCCCCTGCCCCCACTCACCCGGGAAATGCCCACGATCTGCTCATCGGGCAGCAGGCTGACGCGCATGAAGCAGGACTCGAAACCGGCTTCTTCGCGCTCCAGGAGGTCCTTGCCCTGCAGCACGGCCACGTGGAGGGTGTGGGAGGCGGCATCGTAGTCCATGCTTACTTCCACCTGGCCCAGCGTGAAGTCCTGCCCGAAGGTGTTGCTCACGGAGGAGATGGAGTTCAGGGAGTCGGCCGACTGGGACTTGCGGAGGGTCCCGTAGGGGGCCAGGTCCAGCTCCCGGCCCATCAGCTCCAGGGGCCCCAGCTCGCTGATGCTCTCAAACGTGTCCTCGATGCTGAGGCTGCCTTTGCGACTGGGCGTTCCCCGAGTGCTGGCCCGCTGGGCATTCCAGGCAGGCACTCTCTGGGGGAGAGAAAACGGGACGTGGGAGCATGGCAGATGCAACAGGCTGTTGGTTGGTCTCGTAAGCCCTGTTCATTCAAGGCACCTCCTGTTCCCTGTGTGCAGAAACGGTGCCTGCCCTAGTCAGGAAGTTCTTTGTTTAATGCCATTTCACAGCACTCACCTTTCTCTCCCGAACCCCGAGGAAAGAAAGCTTTTTCTCAAAACGCTTCGTGATATGGACTGAGTTCCACGCACAAAGATGTTCACTGCAGTGACGTTTGTAAGAAGGAAACGTAGTAGGGCGCCTGGGTGGCTCAGTCGGTTACGCGTCTGGCTTTGGCTCCGGTCATGATCTCACAGTTCGTGAGTTCGAGTCCTGCGTCGGGCTCTGTGCTGACAGAGCTTTGGATTCTGTCTCCTTCTCTTTCTGCCCCTCCCCCACTTACACTCTGTCTGTCTCTCTCTCTCAAAAATAAACAAAAACCTTAAAAATTTTAAAGGAAAAGTAGTTAGCAGGGAGAACGGGTAAGAATAACTAGACGATAGCTACTCAACAGATCACTGAGCAGCCTCCGAGGATGTTTACCAAAACGTTCACAACAGAAGGTTTTCGTGTTGGGTAACACTCATCCTAAAACTCAAATTTTTCCTTTCACTAAGTTGACCTCGGGATTTGGGAAAACAAAAGTCTTTGTGCCACAAGCATCTCCCATGCCGTTTCATAGCCCTCATAGCCATCATTAAAAAAAAAATGTTTTTTAACGTTTACTTATTTTTGAGAGAGAGTGACAGAGCGTGAGCAGAGAAGGGGCAGAGAGACAGGGAGACACAGACTCCAAAGCAGGCTCCAGGCTCTGAGCTGTCATCACAGAGCCCGAGGCAGGGCTCAAACCCACGAACCGCGAGATCATGACCTAAGGTGAAATCGGACTTTTAACTGACGGAGCCACCCAGGTGCCCCCCATTACTATCATCTTAAAAATGGGCCACCAATTTGTCCCTGAATGGACAGCTGTGATTACCTTATAGACCCCCTACTGTTGGACATTTATGTTGTTTCTCATTTTTCACAAATATAAATAATGCAGAATCAAATAGCTTTCTTAAAATCCTAGCTCAGAGGACACAGTCCTTTCGAAAGCTGCTGACACATGTTGCCAAAATGCTCTTTGGGAAAGTTGTGCCAATTTACAGTCTCCGCCTCTCTCCCCTCCTCCCTCCCCCCCCCCACCACCAATGGGAGATAGCCCCTTCACACCCCAATGAGCATGTGGGGCTGCTATCTGGTAAAAGATTCTGGCTGTGCTCTCTGGAACTCTATATGATACTAGAAAAATTCTCTGCCAAGTGTCTAATGATGAAGCATTCAGCAGTATATATTGAGAGCCCTAAAAGTGTTTGTAGTCCCTGACACAGTAATTCCACATCTGGGCATCCATTCAAAGTACATAACCCTAATGAAGACAAAGTTTTACATATACAACATTCACTGCATTATTTACAATGGCATTTAGTAAATCATGGCACGTACATAAAAAAGGAATCTGACGCTAAAATAATACTTATGACGGGGGCTCAACATTATGGGAAAATGCTTTCGGCTGGGAAATGAAAAGAGCAGGGTATAAAATTCTGTGTAGAAATGACACCCGTTGTATAAAAACCTATGCATGGAAAAAAGACTGGAGGATACATTAAAAATACCGGAGAGAAAGAAATCCAAATGTTAATAGTTAAAATACAGTTAACAGTTATTTGCCACTGGGTGGTGACATTTGGGGAGGGGTTTTGCTTGTTTTTTTCCTGTATTTTTCCCAGGATGGTTTTTAAAATTGAAAACTTTCAGTCCCTCACAGAGTATTCACTGATTTCGCAGCACTGGGCTATGTTGGAAACGTGGAGGAGGGACCAGGGTGTCTGTTCACAGGAGGAAATTAACCGGGAGAGAGCAAGGGAGCGGGGAGGGAGGGGAGGCCACCGCCGGGACAGAAGCCTCACCTTCTGCTTGGCCTCTGCGTAGGTCTCGCCATACTTCTGCTGAAGGTACCTATAGTCGTAGTTAGGGAACGGGGAGGGGCTGGGGAAGCTCCCCGATGTCCAGAGCTTCCACAGGCTCACGGCCGCAATTCCCAGCAGCGCCAGGGCCCCAGCGGTGTAGACACCCACCTCCCAGCCAGGAGGGCTCTTGATGACTGCAAGGGAAAGGCAGCCTCTCATTAGTAGGCTCTGGGGTCCCCCAGTGGTTACAGACTCCCACCCAAGAAGCAGACAGTTCAGCACTGACTTATTTATTCACTGAACAAATATTTATTGAGTGACTACTGTGTGCCAGGCTCAGTACTAGGTGCTAGGGGATCCAGCGTTGAATAAGACATATGTACCTTGAGATTTCTGCTTCTATCCCCTTTTCCACAGAAGCACCCATTCCTACCAGGGGTGGAATGGGGGTGGGGACACAAGGCCAGACCAGACAAAGAGTTGTGAGCAACAGTTAAACGCTCCTTAGGCTTTCAACAAATGGGGTTCTTCTCGCTTCTTTTGAGTTCTCTGAGCTCATAGCCTTCCAGATAATCAAAGCAGCCTTTTGGGGTCTGGAGGAAGAGGGAAGGGGTTTGGGGAGAAAAGAAATGACCCCATTTTTGCTTTACCCTCATTTAGAAGAACCCAATGTCCAGCAACTGATAGATGGACAAAATGTAGTCCATCTACACAACGGAATATAATTTGGCAACATAAAGCTACTGATACACGTTGCAATGTGGTTGAACCTTGAAAACATCATGCTAAGTGAAAGGCATCACAAAAACCCACATGTTGTATGATTCCATTTATTTATTTATTTGTTTGTTTATTTATTTATTTATTTTTAATGTTTTTATTTTTGAGAGAGAGAGAGACTGAGAGCGAATGGGGGAGGAGCACAGAGAGGGGGAGACAGAATCCAAAGCAGGCTCCAGGCTCTGAGCTGTCAGCACAGAACCCAATGAGCGGCTCAAACTCGTGAACCACGAGATCATGACCTGAGCCAAAGCCAAACGCTTAACCGACTAAGCCACCCAGGGGCCCCATGTATGCTTCTATTTATTTGAAATGTCAAGACAAATCTGTACAGACAGAAAGTTGATTAGTGATTATCTGGGGCTGGGGGGACTGGGGCGGGGGCAACACAGAATACAGGGTTGCTTTGGAGGATGATGAATATATTCTAAAAGTTAATAGTGCTGATGAGTACACAGGTGTTAGGTGCACCGAATTGTATGCCTAAAGTGGGTAAATTGTATGGTCTGTGAATTTTATCTCGATAAAGCTGCTACCAAAAAAAAAAAAAAAAAAAAAAAGAATCTCAGCCAGAAGTGAGAGAGAGGTGGCTTTTAGGCTGTGCAGGACTTGGAGACAAATCCAAATGCTCAAATGTGCTTTCTTCATTGATAAGTAAATAACTTTCCCTGAGTCTCACTGTCCCCAGACATAGTAACTAACTGCCCCCTCAAGTGTGTTGGGTGAGCCCCCACTAGCAGAAGTGACCTTCTGTTGGCAAATAGAATTCTCGAAACCATTCTCCGTGCTGCCTCTATACTCAATTCAAATGGGGAAACGGGTGCACAAAGATAAACATTTACAAAAATAAATGACCTTTTGCCCAAGGTCAAAGAGGCAGGAAGGAATGGCACTGGGAGGCCAGCTGTGGCAGCCAGACTTCAGACCAGGCCGGAGTAACCACTGCCCCACCCAGCCTCGACCCAGCACAGTTCCCAGACTATGCAGGGTAGAAAGAGGTGGGGAGGGCATTTCAGGGGTGAAGACTGACGACTGCACATCCACTGAACACCTATGGTGTGCGAGCACCCTGGTGAGGGAGTCAGCCCCAGCCCCAGGCCTAACTCATTGTAGGTTAGGGGCAGGACAGAAGGGCAGGGCCCGGCCTGCAGCCTTGGCTCGTATCCAGCATGTAGCACCCTATGAGGTCTCTCCCTCCACTTGCTAGAGTAGGACAGCCGGGGCTGGGAGAGGCTAGTGAGCACACCCAGCCATTGGCCCAAGGCCACAGGGTAAGAAATGCGGAGCCTGGCCACGGGTGCCCTGGTTCCTTGGGCAAGCCACCTAGCCACTCTGAACTTGAGCGTCCTCATCTGGAGAGTGGAGATGACCACGCACCCCAAGCAGCGGTCCCGCCCTGGGGAATTTATCTTGCGGAAGAAATCCCAGCAAATTTTATGTCTGCTGTGAGTCATCGAGACTGTATTTATAACAGCAGAAATGTGGAAACAGCCTGAAGGTCCAGCTGAGGGGCCAGTGGGGGCTGGTGGTGCTGCCTTGGGAGGGAGTATCACTGGCCTTTGAGAACTGAGGTCATTAGGATGTCACTGTGGCAGAGCAGGAAAACGTTTCCAGCATTGTTAAAAGAAAAAAAAAATCAATCCATGACACGGTCTAACCACACAATTTTGACATAAAAATCACAGGCCCTATGGATAAAGGCTGGGTGGGGACCAGGGACAAATGAGAGAAGCTAGAAATCAGGATGGAGGGGCTGTGAGCAAGCCCTGTTTACTCCTGACTTCTTGACAGAATGTAATTTGTGGGCTAACCCAAACCACAACAGAGATCTACGGAGGGCCCCAGGCGAGCCCTGCCGAGGCACGAAAGTTCTCGGCGTCTGATGAATAACGGATGGCCTGGTAAACTGGAGAGTGAGATGTCCATGTGAACCTCAGGTGGCTCCCGGCAGGGCCTGGGTGGTCCCAGGGGCAGGGAAGCAGGTGGGCCTTGAGTTCTGAGGTCCTAGCAGATAACGGTCAAGGTGACCCGGCACGGTGGAGCCAGGCTCCCCTGAAAGCGAGGATCTGGGGGGAGGGAGGGCCTGAGGGCGTGCAGCCTGCATCCTGCTTGGCTGGGAAAGGGGGGCATTGAAAGGAAAAGCCCCAGGAAGGTGACACAAGATGATGACTGTTAATGCTCATTTATTTATTCCTTTTATTGACTACAGCCTCGGGGTGGTATGGAAAGAATTCCCAAGGGAAGTGAGGCCTCAGCTGAGACCAGAAATGAGGAGGAGGTGGAGGCAGCCGAGTGGCGTGGCGGTAATAATAGCTTCCTTTACTGTTTACTCTTTGCCAGGCCCCGTTCCAGCGCTTCATTGCATATTAACCCACGGAGACCCTGGAACAACCCTGTGAGGAAGGTTCTATTATTACCCTCATTGCCTAGATGAGGAAGCTGAGGGACAGAGCAGATATTCGCTGCCTGACAGTCTGGCTCCAGATCTGCACCTGTGACACCCCCGCACAGTCCCGGGAGCTTAGCCAGGCAGAGGCAGGGAAGTGCTCCGGGCAAAGGGAAGGGCATGTGCAAAGGCCTGCTTTGGGAGAGAGTTGTGTTCGCGCTGGGTTGGGCACTTTGTGTAAGTTAGGTCACCGAGTCCTCCCAGCAGTCCTTGAGGCAGGCCTCACTGCCCCCCGGTTTACAGATGAGTAAGTGGAGGCTCAGAGAGGTTTCATCATTTGCCCAAGGCCATGCCAGGGCCTGGGCCAAGGCCTGGGAGCCTGTAGGTGAAAGTGCGGTCCCTGGTCTACCCTTCAGCTCAGCTCTGGGCTGGTAGGGGGCTGAGCCAGGGGAGCAGCTAGAGTGTTGGGGAGCACTGGCCTGGGAGTCAGAAGACCTGGGTTTGCGTCCTGCACTGAGCCTCCCTTCTCCCATCTATAAATGGAGAGGGGAACCCACGAGAAAACATGGCAAGTATGTCTCAGCTCTGACACCACCCACTATCAGCTGGAGAGCGGCTGCTATCTCGAGGCAGTTCCCAAGCTCAGCACCCACTGGGGCACACACAGGAAGGTCGGGGCTGCATCTCAGGTATTTGCCATCCCTGGACTGGGCCACCTCTGAGCTTATTGTCCTGTGGCTCTAACATCAACCTTCTTGGGTTTCTTCTCACTTGGCTACTCAACAGGCTCTAGGAATGGCCCCGGGGGAGCGGATTCTGCATCTCAGTTTCTCCTTAGGGAGCACGGGACATGGGCCTCCTGGGGGACTCCTCCAGTCAAATGTAGGGAGGTGGTTCCACAGGAAGGAGCCATTGGCACAGAAGGATGACGAGACCTTAGACTGGTCCCCGCCCCATGTCCCCAAGGTTGTGTGGCCTCGGGCAAGTCACTGTCCTTACTGGTAAAATAGGGCCATTCCTGACGTCCCACTGACACCCCCTGCCCTAGGCCTGGTCGGGGAGCCCCGTGAGATGGCATGCTTCCACTGGGACTCACCGCTCAGGTGGTATTCTGCCACATCCATGGCCATGATGACCACTGCAGCGCTGGGCCTGGAAGGGGAAAGAGAGTCAGCAGGGAGGGCTTTGGAGGGCCACCAACCCCAACCCTACGCCTCGACCTCCACGATGCCAATGGGCCTGTCTTCCAGCGCTCAGACTCAGCTGTGAGGAGAGCTCAGCCAAAGGTAGGTGGTTTTTAAATAGCATTAAAAAAAATTTTTTTTTAATGTTTATTTATCTTTTGACAGACAGCATGAGCTGGGGAGGAGCACAGAGAGAGGGAGACAGAATCCAAAGCAGGCTCCGGGCTCTGAGCTGTCAGCACAGACCCCGACGTGGGGCTCGAACTCATGGACCGCGAGATCATGATCTGAGCTGAAGTTGGACGCTTAAGTGACTGAGCCACCCAGGCGCCCTTAAATACCATTTAAAAAAAATGGACTTTAAAGCTCTTTTCAACCAGTCTAAGACCATCTTACTGTCAGGGTTGCCAGATAAACCACAAGATGCCCAGTGACATTTGAATTTGATTCATTTTTAGTACAAGTATGTCCCATATAATATTTAGGACATGCTTACGCTTAAAAAAAAAATTCATTGTTTATCTGAAACTCCAAAGTTCCTGAGCATCCTGTATTTATATTATATCTGCTAAATCGGGCACCCCTACCTCATTTCCATCCTACCAACAACAGGCTGACCAGCAAGGAGGCTTTGATTCTTTGCTACTCATTAGCGTGGGCCCTCGAGGTGTTCACTAAGCCTTTCTTCAAAAGCTTTTCTTTCAATTGGAAAGGAAAGGCTGCATTTCCACAATACTCTATTATCAGTCCTTCCACGACTCAGGATGGTTTCCTCCCCACCCCACCCTCCACTTCCAAGTTTTGTGAACGTGGAAGGTCTAGGTTGTTCTAGAAAGGTCCGGGCGTCAGGCAAGCCATTACCTGAACCCAGGTGACTGCTCATAGTTTTATTACTGTCGTTGCTGAGAAGTAAATGTGTCTCACAGACATACTCGAAGGGACTGGAAAGGGGAGGCCGGGAGGAGCTATATCAGCCTCAGCCCCAGGGGCACAGAAGGATGGGACGGCCCCTGGCCCCGCAAAGGAGGCTGCAAACAGGTCACCCTGTGACAACTACAGAGTGCTTGCCCACCCAAGAGCCGCTGCTCTTCCGTTCCCAGGGGATGCCAACCCTGCATTGCTGGATCTTCTGGCTCTTTATGTTTTCATTTCATTTTATTTTTTAAAGATTTTATCTTTAAGTAATTTCTACACCCAGTGTGGGGCTCAAACTCACAACCCTGAGGTCAAGAGCCGCATGCTCCACTGACTGAGCCAGCCAGGCGTCCCAATCTTCTGGTATTCCTTCCTTCCTTCCTTCCTTCCTTCCTTCCTTCCTTCCTTCCTTCCGGATTTTTAAAGCAAAGCCAGATTCCTGGATTTTTTTAATGTGCAATTTCCTGATTTTTAAATGTAACCAATTCACACAAAAAATGCAAATACTGTTCAGGCACAGGGCAAAATACTCCTGGGCTGTGGCTTGGCTAGCGTGTTTGCAACCCACTCGAGCATGCTGTGGGTTCCCTTTGGGACTAGGGTCAAATCAGAGGGTAAGCATTTCCCTGAATCCTGGGGTTCCCCCCAGTCTGTGGCTCTGGAACCAAGAAGTTAGGGTGCTTTGGTCTAGACAGAGTTATCTAGCACATATGGGAGTTGTCCAAAGTCCCTGGCAGGAGGCCTGGAGAACTGGGGCAGGACAGGGCCCTGGGGCCAAGTTCTGCAGGTGCTCAGACAGCTCCTTGCTACGCAGAGGATGACCCAGTGAGGTGTGGGTCCTTCATGGTGACAGGAGGGAAATGCTAACCAGGGAGGCTTCACTCATGCTGAGGAACAGAGGCTCATTCCTGGGACCTGGGCAGGAGACTGTGATGACAGTTAACCTCGCTGAGCACTCCTTACGCCTGAGAGAGCGATTCTAAGCACTAGTCAACACAGGCCATCTGGCTCCACACTCCTAACTTCTGTGCCTTACTGCGGAGGGGTATACAGTTTCAGAACTTTCCGAAGAACCTGCAGGACCAACTGGTCACTGTGAACAAGTCCAAGGTGGCCCTAGTTCCTGGCAGACCACGGTCTGGATACACCAACACGCACATGTCCCAGCCTACCTCTGCCTTGCTGGGAATCCAATAACGCCATCAGCTTTCTTTCTGCTCACTTGGCACAAGCCGACTTCGAGAATGAGGCTATGCTAGCGTGGGCTGGGTACACCGCGGTGGCCAGTGCACACGGCATGGGTCAGAACCCCGTATCTGCTGTATCAGACCTAGAGCAGTTGAGGGGTTCCCAGCCCTCTGGGGCTGGTCTAGCTCAGACCCCAGACTATATCACACTGCCACCTTCCCCCCTACACCCCTCATTGTAATACCCCTTCCCCGGGAGCTGTGATTTCACTGAAGATGTGAATGATTCTGAGCACACCCAAGCCCCAAGTGGTCCCGCAGTGGTCCCCAGTGGAGGGGCAGAAACCAGAGCACATCTGCCTGAATGGAGGGAGGAGAGAACTGGGGTGGGAGAGGGGTCAGGCAGCCTGAGCACAGCTCTGAATCTCAGATCTGCCCCCTCACTAGCTCTGAGCCTCAGTCTTCCCATCTGGAGAATGGGGCTCACGGCTGCCCTATCAGGGTACCAGGAGGGTGGAATGAAAGGTTAGTGTAGTCTGGCTTGGTAAATATTAGCTGCTGTGGTTCTTGGCCTCACAATCAGCCCAAAGTATGTTTTATTTGTCTTAAAAATTGGGGAAATTCCCATTAAAAATTGATTTCTAAAAGAAAAAAAAAAAGCTGGATTCACTGCTTCCCTTTAAAAGTATCTGAAGACAGTGGTCTGCATCCCCCTACCCCCGCAAAACAGCGGGGCTGGAGCTGAATGGGCTCTGCCCCTTCGGACATGTCTGGCACCTCCCATCCCTCCATTCATTTCCTGCTGGCCCCTGGAGCATCTCTGCTCATGAACCTGGTAAGCAGGCCTTTGGATGAGCTATGGGAGGTTAAGAAAGGTCAAGTGATTTGCCCAAAGCCACAATGCCAGCAGTGGTAAAGCCATGTCCGCGGCCCGGACCAGTGCCTCTGCCATTAGTAGCCACAGCCCCCAAGGATTTCACGTATGTGTTTCCATCACCTCCCCCAAGACCCCCACGGGACATATCCTATTATTGACCTGGTTCCACAGAGGAGGAAAATGAGGCTCAGAGAAGGGCAGTGAATTTGCCCAAGGTCACCCAACCAGCAAGCAGGGAGCTGAGCCTGAACTAGATCTCGCTCTGTAGCAAGTGCCCTTCCTAATGGCTTTACTCACCATCCCCGAGTGCCCCTGACCCCATCTCACTGACTACCACCTCAGCAGGCTCCCACTGGCAGCCTGGGGGTCTACCAGGCAGAGGGGCTGTGGCTCTGGCTCGCAACAGGACGCTGACAAGGCGCATCGGGAGGCCAGGGCGGACCGCGACCGGAGTCTCCCGAGTTTCTGACACACAGGAAATGGGCCACAACAGGGACGAGCCAGGGCTGCCCCAATCTCACACCCGAGCCCCGCGGATCCACGGCCCCTTCTCTGGCATCTTTCCCCACCTAGTCTATTCGTTCTGGCCCCAATCTCCCAAACTCGAAACTGCATGAAGTTTGCTCACTGGAAAGAGCTCTAGATTCGAATCCAGGCTTAATCAGACCGACCCGGCAATACCTAACTACTGCTGTAAGCATAGACATGATATATGCCAAATGCTCAGCACGGTGTCTAGCCTGTACTAAGCACACGATACAGACCTGATGACTGACTGGGTAAGTGGATCCCCATTTTATAGATGAGGAAGCTGCAGCCCCAGGTCACTCAGCATTTAGTAGCAACACTGGGATTGGCGCCAGGGTGTGATGGATCTGGGCCTGGGCTCTTGGCCGTGATGCCACCTCCTGACCCAGCCTTTTGGGGGTGGAGGTGGGTGGGAGGAACTGTCACTGGCCTCATCGGAATTGGACCACAGTCGAGGCCCCCTCCTGGGCTTGTCAGAGAAATGGCTTTCCAGGAATTTTGTGCCTCTTCGGGGAAGGCCGGGCCCCATGTCTCTGTTCCCCCCACCCTGTTTCCTTGCTCACTGTGTCCCCACATCACGTCTGTGGCCAGCAAGGTGTTGACTGCCCCCCCCCCCTATGGTCATCAGGTAATAGGATGTGGGCACAGGGCAGCCCTCAACCTCCCAGGCTGCAAGCCTCTTTAGGATCTTTAGGTTTGAGATCTTTTCAAGTGCTCCCCCCATCCCTGAAATAATCACATCCTGCTACCATCCCCCCAAAGCCCGCAGAAACCACAGTGCAGACCAGCTAGGGTGGTGGTGGCTGGCATTTATTGGGCATCTATCATGTGCCAAGTACTGTACCAAGGACTCGCCATGTTTTATTTCAGCAAATCCTCGCTGCCTCTCCGAGAGGGCTGCTACTCTGCCCATTGTACTGGTAGGAAAACCGATACTTGCCCAGTGTCACCAGAGCTGACAAGAGACAGAGTCCAAACTTGAACCCTAGCCCGGGAACCTCCACGCTCCCAAGCTGCTAGGTGGAAGGTTTTGGATTTCAGAGCGGAGAGGGCAGGGGGTTTGGGCACTTGTCTTGACTCTTCTCCAGACTGGTGAGTTAACTTGGCTGGAACTCCTGTCTGCCCTGAGCCTCGGTTTCCCCATTTCTAGTAAGAAGCACATTTGCTGCTGCTCTCCACACCTGCCCCTGCCCCTGCCCCCAGCTTGGAGAAGGGGCTGACGCTCCAGGAGCAGCTTTCCCAGTCACTCTGGAGTGGCCTCACTGACTGAGCAGCGTGGCACACAGTTCCTCTGCAGCCCTGGAAAAGGGTCACCAGGATGGCTGGCTCAGGGCTCCTCCACCCACAGGCCTGGCTCCAGGTCCCCATGTCCGGCCCTACTCTACCCCCTCTTCAACCCAAATCTATAGCCCAGGGCCCAAGACAGGGCAAACTTCCTCTTCCAAAGAGCAGCGGCATCAAGGCTTTCCCAGGAGCCCCCGGAAAGCCCCCACGCAGGCCAGTGACACTGGTCCGGGCTGGGGATCCTCTCCCAAGCTCCGAGGGCCTCCTGGCGATGGGGTGCGACATGCCTCTCCGGATCAGAGCATTTCCCGAAGACCCAGCACCCCTGCCGCGGGAACCCCTAGGGTATCTGGGGAGCGGTGTGCGGGGGTGGTCTGACCCGGGAGAGTCGCGAGCGGGTGTGCCCCAGGGGCGGTGGGGACAGTCAGGATGCTGAGTGTGAAAGTGAGGGGCGCTCGTGCGGCGCGGGCGCCGGGGAGGCGTGTAAAAGGCCGGGCGAGTCGCGTGTGTGCACACGCGGGACGGGCGTGCGGGGCGCGATGCGATGCGCAGTGCGCGGACTGGCCGGGCCGGGGAAGGGCGCCCGGCGTGCGCTGTGCCCGGCGTACGTGTGCAAGCGCGGCGCGGGTGTGCAGACGCGCAGAGTGCGCGGAGGCCGGGGTCCGCGGCGCGGGGAAGGGTGCGCTACGCGCGTCCGCGCGCCAGACCGCTTCCCGGTGGGAGTCGGGGGCGGCCGGGTGCTACTCACCCCGGCTCCGCGGAGGGGCCGCTTCTACGCTCCGGCTCCGGCTCCTGGCTCGCGGCTCCCGGCCGGCCTCCCGCAGCGCGCACGCACCGGCGCCAAGCCCGGCCGTCGCCGGCAACGCCACCCCTGCAGTGGCGCCCGGCGCCCGCCTCGGAGCAGCGCGGCGCGGCGCGGGCCGGGGGCTCGGCCGGGCCGGGGAGGCAGACGGGAGCTGCGCCGCAGTCCGGGCACGCTCCCAGGAGCCCGCCGCGCGCTCCCTCGCGCTCGCCCGCCCCCCTCCCGCTCCCTCTTTAATTTAAAGCGACAACCCCGAGCGCTCTCTCCGCTCCCGCGAGCTGCGCACCGCTTCCGGGGTCTGAGCCGAAGATCCCCAAGCGCGCCCCGCAGTCCCGCGGGGTCGCCCGAGGCCGAGCCCAGCCCCTCACTCCCAGGCCAGGGGACGAGGGTGGGGTGGGGATGTGCTCACCAGGTGCTCGGAGAGGCAGGCGATGCGCTGGACGCAGGCCTGGGTTCTAGCCCCAGCCGGCAGCACGCTGGGCTATCCTGGTCCCTTTCTGGGCCTCAGTTTCTTTTTCCGTTAAACGGGCCTGATGCTGCGCACCTGCTAGAAACCGGTAAGAAAACAGGTGGTAGATGGAGCCGCGGGAGGTTTCCCCTTTCCTGAATGCATAATTACCCCTCCCACCGTAATTGGGCTGTGGGGCAGGCCAACATCATCTCACTTAATCTTCACAAAGATCTAATGGGTTCGTGGTCACTCCGTTTTGACATGAAGAAACAGGCTCAAAGAGATCCGATGACCTTCCCAAGGCCACAGAGCCAAAGATCAGAGCCAAGACTTGAATCTACGTCCGTGTGACTTCAAAGCCCATGCTCTTAACCGGTTAGAGGTCGCGCTTTCTCTCCCAAAGGGATGAATGAATCATTCAGGAGATATTTATGACGCCCCCGCTGGACTCTAGGCAGAGTGCCAGGTGTGGGCGATCTTCCATGTTCCTGGAACAGGGGGACAGGTCCCACCCTACCCTCGCAGTCTGGCAGGGAGGCACGCACTCATCAGGGGCTGCGCGCGTGGGGGGTGGGGAGGGGCAGGTGCCACAATGCCAGTGCTGTGGGCACAGTGATCAAGAGAGCAGGCTTGGTGAGCACCTGGGAAGTCCTCTGGGGAGTGGTGGGGGGGGGGGGGGGCGCTGGAGGATCTGGGATGAGGTGAAAGGAGAAAGGATCTCAGACCGGGAGTGATGTAGGAAACAAAGGCAAAAGAAAAAATTTACATTTCCTAACTACCAACAACCCACAGAAAAGTCCTTGAAACAGACAGAGTGACCTTCCTTTGGGAGCTCAGCTGCCTCGATGTTGACACTTTGCTGAGGGCAAAAGGCAATCTCAGCTCAACATTATTCTGACCCCCAAGATCCTGTAAGTCTGCTTATAAAAATTCCTTTGGAAGGGCACCTGGTGGCTCAGTCAGTTAAGCCTCCAACTCTTGATTTCGGCTCAGGTCATGATCTCACAATCTGTGGTATCAAGCCCTGTGCCAGGCTCTGGGTTGACAGCTCGGGGCCTGCTTGGGATTCTTTTTCTGCCCCTCCCCTGCGTGCATGCTCACGTGCTCTCTCTCTCTCTCTCAAAATAAATAAACATTAAAAAAAATTCCTTTGGAAACTTCCTTTATCTCTACCATCCAAATATATGTTAGCAAAATCATCCTCCAAGCATATGGCCCACTGATGTACATCTGAAGGGTCTCATGACCAAGGTTTTATTAGACAGTAATAAATGACCTTTCCCTAACAACAGCTAGCCCCTCAAGGTCCTGGAAACCTTGCTTCCAAATTCCTTAGAGACTTCTGCTAACCCTAACCCCCTCCCAACTTGAAAGTATATAATCAGTCGCTCCTCACAACCCCAGTGCAGCTCTGTGTGCCCACAGGTCCCGTCCCCATGCTTTAATAAAACCACCTTTTTGCACCGAAGACATCTCAAGAATTCTTTCTTGACCGTTCACTCTGAACACCATTTCCACAGCAGGTAGCAAGTGTGTAAAGGCAGCAGTGGTTCCTGGATCATCTACCCTCTGGGACTTCAGGGCTGAGAGCAACCTGTGGGCACTCCTCCCAGTAGGAGCTGGGTCTATGCCGGCCTTATGGGGGAGTGGGCTTCCTTGGCCTGCAAGGCCTGACCCTGGGAAGCCAGGGGTGCAATTTCACTTATATCCACAGGAGGCGCCCTTGGTTTTTGCTTATTTTCTGGGTCTGGAAGAAAACAGAGGCAGGGCATTACTTATGACCTTGGAGGTAGGTACCAGGCACTGGGCCGTGGGCTTTCACTGCCATTTCTCATTTAACTTAATCTTCACATTCAGCTGCAGCTTTGGAATGATTGAGCCCATTTTCCATGTGAGATCACCCAAGCCTGAGGAATGACAGGGTTCCCGTTTGGGCGGGTGTGGTGAGTTAGATACATCATCAAGTCCATTTCTGGGCTTCTATGGGAGCCGCAGAAAGCTGAAGTTGAGGCTGGTCTGGTTCTGGTGTCAGCCCTCCAGGCTGATGCAGGAAGTGCCCTGAACTTGGTAAGAAATCTTGTAAATTTCATGCTAAACCCTTCCTCGGGCAGAAAAGCGTATGCACTGTGCACCAATGTCAGGAACCACAAGTGCCTGTCAACAGGTGTGTGAATGCATCGGGGGGGGGGGGGGGGGGGGGGGGGGGGTATAGTCACATGGCAGACATGTAGCAAAGGGAGAGAAAAACTAC
This sequence comes from Prionailurus viverrinus, assembly GCF_022837055.1. Taxonomy (NCBI): domain Eukaryota; kingdom Metazoa; phylum Chordata; class Mammalia; order Carnivora; family Felidae; genus Prionailurus; species Prionailurus viverrinus. The sequence goes on from NC_062570.1 coordinate 106,433,662, forward strand.
CACCACCTGCAACAAGGTGGATGAATTTCACCCGCAGGTGGTGGTGAATGGTGCTTATCGTGTCAAGTGAAATAAGCCAGACACAAAAGAACACATGCTGTATAATTCCATTTACTTATTCCATTTATATATTTAAGAAAACCAGGCAAAACTACTCTCTGTTGTTGGCAGTCAGGATGGCGGTTACCATGAGGGTGGTGGCTGGGAGGGCCTAAGGGGATTCTGGGAGGCTCCTCATGTTCTGTTTTGTTGTTGTTGTTGTTGTTTTCAAGTTTACTTACTTATTTATTTTAAGAGAGAGAGAGAGAGCACAAGCGGGAGGAGGGGCAGAGAGAAGGAAAGACAAAAATCCCAAGCAGGCTCTGCACCATCGGTACAGAGCCCGATTTGGGGCTGGAACTCACAAACTGTTGAGATCATGACCTAAGCCGAGGTCAAGAGTCAGACGCTTAACCAGCTGCGCCACCCAGGCGCCCCTCATGTTCTGGTTTTGATCTCGGTGTTGGCTCCTGGGTGTGTTCATTTTGTGAAAATTCCCAGCATTGGACACTTGCAGTTTGCATGCATTTCTGCATGCATGATCCACTTCTGTCTACAAAAACAAAAGCACCTCCTGTGCCTGCCCACCACACTGGAATAAAAGCCAGACTCCTTTCTGTGGTCCGTAAGGCCCTGCTGGTCTCTCCGACCTGTCCTATCGTCCTCCTCCTCACCCACCGATCTCCCGCCTCTCAGGCCTTCTGGTGTTCCTGACACCTGCCAAACCATTTTCCACCTCAGGGATTCTCGCTTGCTGGTTCCTCTGCCTGGAAAGCTCTTTCCCTGCTCGTGCTCCCTCTATCCCCTCAACATCACCCTCAAGCAGTCACCTCTACAGAGAGGCCCTTCTGACTACCCCACAGAGAATCCTCCACCCACAGTCATTTCCTTCAAAACACCAGCCGTGATCTGCAATTATTTCATGTATTTGTTTACAGTTAATTTTCTGCCTCCCCCACTAGACTAACAGTCGCAAACACACGGCACAGTTACTGTTTGCCAAGTGTTCCTCTAACATTGTATTAAGGCATTGAGTCCCCACCCCAACCCCATGGGGAGACACTACTTTTAGGCCTATTTTACAGTTGAGGCAACTGGGGCTCAGAGAGGTTATGAGGTTACATGTAACTTGCTCATGGTCACACAGCTGAAAAGCAGCAAAGCTGGGGTTTGAACCCAGGGAGCCTGGCCCCGGAGTCTCTGCTTCAACTCTACACTTTGACAATGTTGCCTATCTTCTTCCTTGTAACCTAGCTGGGATGGTGCCTGGCATACAGTAGGTACTCAATCAATGTTTGCTATGTGGATAGTAAATGAACGAATGAGAGAATGAAGGGTTAGTGGAAAGTGGGGGGGAGGGGCTTGGATCCCAGAGTGGCTGTTGAGGAGAGGAGGTGTGCGATGGTATTTGGAGTCCCAACAGCAAGCTAACCAGGGAACTGAGAGCAGTTGGAGGTTCTGATACAGTTGGAACTAACTGCAAGCCGTGGTCAAGGCCAAGGCCTTACCTGGGTCTGGGCTCAGGCACATCTCCTGCCGAAGTTGAGCCCACTTTCAGCTTCCCCTACAGACGCTGCAAGGCACAGAGGTCTGGGGCTTTGGTGTCCCCTCAATCCTACAGTCCACACTCTGAAGGCCCTGGCTCTGGAATCGTGGGTCTCCACTGTGGATGTCCTGGGTGTCACATTTGCTCCCATTCGGCCATTCCCAAGAGTCCCACAGCTGTTCGGACTCCCTCTCACCCCACCCCCAGAAGCCAGGACCACCCCAGAAGAAACTCCCAGTTCTACCTGTGAGTTCTGGAAAGTTCTCTGTGCTTGGTCTCAGTTTTCCCATTCCCTTCCATAAACTGGGATCATCTGTCCCGATATCACCAACTGTTGTGAGGATTACATGGTGTAACAGCCAAGAAAATACTTTGCTTGAATCCCAGTTCGGTATGACTACTTCAAGAAAATATGGGGGCAGGTAACAGCGGCGGCTCCCATTGGCTGAGGGCTTGCTGTATGCCACTCATGCGCCCCTTTGCTGCCCCTCCAGCCTTGTGAGGCTCGTCCCCGTCTTGCGGATGAAGGCACTGAGCTCAGAGAAGGGAAGCCACTTGCACATAATGGGAATTCATGTTTACATCTGCCTGACCTCAGAGCTCATGCCCAGGGGCATTAGGGCTGAGCCCGTCCAAAAATGAAAGAGTCGGGCCCTCGGAGGTGACAGGTCTCAAGATGCAGGGCAAGGAGTGGCCAGCCAGGGCCTGGACAATGTAGAGACGTGCTGGGTTCCCTGCCAGGACCCCCAAACCGGCTGGCTGGATTCATGCCTCCCGTTTTCTCATTCACTCTGTCACCCTCTAAGGCTGATGGGGGAAACAGGCAGAGCGCAGGAGAGGAGTCATGCCATGAGTTAACGGTGGATGGGGGTCGTGGCACTCTGTCTCCACCCCCACCTCCAAAGCCCAGGCCCTGTAGGGTGCCCGGTGCCTCCCCCACCCCTTTCCCAGGCTGCCCACCCCTGGTGCCCTCTTGGCCACACCCTGCTCCTTCCGTGGCATCTCCCACCTCAACCTCCTCGTTGCCTTGGCGGACTACAGTGCTGGTCTGAGGTGCGAAGGCGAGCTGGGGACACCATTAGGGGCCCCAAGTGCTTAGAGCTAGGGGGACCCGCTCGGCCTTGGGCGGGCACCGAGGCTTCTTAACCCCTCGGCCCCAGTGGCCCCTGGGTCTGGGCAGGGTGTCGCCACAGACGGTAGCTGGGAGCCAGGATGGTGGGGGATGTGGAGATGTGCAGAGTAAGCAGCAGCAGAGGAGGGGCAGAGCTGGCGGCGGGGGCGGGGGGGGGGGGCAGGGTGCTGAACAGCAGGGGAAGATCACGGCCCCCACAGCCGTGTTAGTGATTTTCAAACTTTATGCCCAGAACTCTTTCTTTATGAAACAAATCAAAGGGATCTGTTCCCATTGAAGCCAGAGCTTCCTCTCCATCCTGGGGCTCTGGGAAGCATAGTCTGAGGTTCAGTTCACTGAGGTCTATTTTGGGGGTGCCCAGGTTGTAGCTGAATAATGGCCCTCTGAAGATGACCATATTCTCATCCCCCAAACCGTGAATATTACCTCCCGTTGTAAAAGGGAAGTTGAGTGTGTGATTAAGTTAAGGGTCTTGCGATGAGAGTATCCTGGATTATCACCGGGAGCCCAGCGTGATCGCAGGGGCCTTTATAGGAGCGAGGCAGGAGGGCCGGAGTCAGAGAATAGGCAAGCGACAAAAGGCCAAGTGATGCCGGGCCATGAGCCAAGGAATGAGGACAGCTTCTAGAAACAGGAGAAAAGCAAGGAAATGGATTCTCCTCTCAAGCTTCCAGAAGGAACTAATCCTGCTGAGATCTTGATTCTAGCCCTGTAAGACCCATTTCAGATTCCTGACCTCGAGACTGCAGGAGAATAAATTTAAGCCTCGATTGTGCAGTAATTTTTTATTTTGTGTGGCAAAAGGAAGCTAATGCACCCAGGAGGGTCTTGAGTAACCAGCTTCAGGAAGGCCAGAAGCAGGCACGGGGAATGGGGGGGCGGGGGTGCACTGCCTTCTGCAGAGACGTCTGGGAAGAGGGCTGGCTTGAGGGTGAATCAGTTCCCAAGCTTCTGGTGGCTCTAGTATTCCGCCATATTCTGGGATCATGTCGCTCAGCATAGCAAGTGTGGCTTATGCCCTGGCCAGGGACTCCCTGTCTTCTCCTCTATCTGCCGCTTTCCTGGACCCAGGAAAGGTAGGGCCAGCCAACGGGTCTCCTGAAAGGAGGCAGACAGGGCCCTGCCCCCGGGGCTTATACTCTAGTGAGGAAGATAAGAGGTGAACAAGCAAGGTAACAAGATACTTAACGGATTTTGATAACTTGACCAGTAAGCAGGGTGACGTGACAGAGAGTGGCTAGGTGGTCAAGGAAGGCTTCTGAGGAGGTGACATTTGAGCTAGACCTACAACGATAGGACTCTGGGGCGGTCCAGGCAGAGGAAACATTGAGTGTCAAGGCCCTGGGGCAGCGGGGAGCCTTGTGCGATCAGAGGGCCTGGCAGGTTTAGGCAATGGCGATAAAAGTCCCCTCAGAAGGAGCAGGGACCACCATGATCTAATGTCAGTTTTCGTGACTTCTTCTCTGGCTACTCTGGGGAACAGGGATAGAGGACAAGAGTTTGGAAGCTATTGCAGGATTCAAGCAGAGAAGGTGAGAGCTTGGAACCGAGTTTTTGTTTATTTTTTAAATATTTATTTTTGAGAGAGAGGGGAGGGGCAGAGAGAGAGAGGGAGACAGAGGATCCGAAGGGGGCTCTGTGCTGTCAGCACAGAGCCAGAGGCAGGGCTCAAACTCCTGCTCTGTGAGATCATGACCTGAGCCAAAGTCGGATGCTTAACTGGCTGAGCCGGAACCGACTTTTGTCAGGAAGAGGAGAGGACAGATTTAGGGTCTATCTTGAGGGCACAACAACCAGTTAGGAAGAGAAGGTGCTGTCATTCCTTCTACGCCATCCATGAGGCTCATAAAATAGAGTGTAGTTCTGGAACAAGCTTGCCTCGGGGAGGTTCTGTGATGCCCCTTTTTGATAATATGTGCCACTTAGAGACTCTGTCTTCCCCGTTTAAAGAAACACTAGTCTAGCCTCTGAAATGGCTGCAAAGTTATTTACATTTTTCCAAAAGCTTCTCTAGAAAATGCCAAAGAAGTGCATAACGCCCAGCAAAAATCCCTTCCTCCCGTCTTCTCTTACCCATGCCTGCTGCTCCCCAAATCTCTCTCTACCTGGCTCCAGACTCTGCTGAGTGCTCTGCTTGGGGCTCTCGCACCGCCCGCCCTCACCCTGCCTCTTGGTGCAGATGATGTTTCTCTCCAGCCACGAGCTCCTCAGCTTCCCAGTGAAATCCAGCCAGGCCTCCCCTGCTTTCTCCAGCCCCCCTCCTCCCCATCCTTGCACAGTTTTTTTCCGCTCACGTACAGGGAGGAACTTTATAAAGATCCAAACGCGAAGGGATTCCAGTAGTGAAAGCCACAACAGCTGGGATCTGTCAGGCCTGTTTCAAACCCTCTTTATATTTTCACGATCTCATTTAATCCCACCAGGTTGATGCTATAATGAACTCTTTTTGCTGACAGAGGACCCAGGTCCAGTGAAGCTGAAATCACGGTCCATGTCGAGCCCCCGTACCAGGCCCCAGATCCTGGACGCTGCCTCTTTCCAAGAAGCCCCTTAACTTCCCTTTGTTCCTAGCTGGGGATCGCATCGTACCCGAGGGCACCCACCCTGCCTGATCCTGCATGCCTCCCTCATCCTCGTCAGGGTAGGGATGTGTCTCCAGCACAGCTCCTCGGAGAATTCCCCACTTGGGTGCAGAGAGCATGAGGCCAAGGGGCCGGGACCCAGGTTGGGGAGGGCCTGGAGATGTGTGTTTGGGGGCAGGGACTCGATCTCCCCAGCTCCACTGTTGTAACACTCCGCTCAGGGGACGACGAGTCTCTGCACCCACAGGACACCCAGGCTGCCTCATTCATGCGCAGTCCAGAGCCTCTTGGTTGAGGGAGCTGCCACTGACGTTAGGGCAGAGGAAATTCAAGTGAAAGTGTAACTCTGGATGTAAGGCGAGGTGGGGGGCCCTCTCCACCACCCAGGACGTGCCCACAGAGACCTGTCTGCCGGCCACTCTCCCCTGCTGGGTATCTGTCTGTCCGTCTGCCTCTGTGGCTTGGAGGCCCGAGTTTGCTGTGACTCTTCCCACCTCCCTCTTGAGGCCCACGTTCACCGGCTGGGACTGTCCTTGCATTACTCCTGCCCCTGTTTTAGGCATTCCCAGCTGCCAGGAAACACCACTGTGGGAGGTGTTCCCAGATGCCTGTGGAGGGCAAGACAGGAAGCTTAGGCCCATCTGTGTCCTCAGACGCCCATGACAAACCTTGTTGCTGCCTCCATTTGAATGGAAACAGCTGTGTGACCAGCCCAGCACCCACCCCTTTCCTTCCCCTCAGCCTTTATTCTCCAGCCTGGGTCTCACCCACAAGGCTCCAGGTTCCCACCAGGTCCCAGGTGCCAGGGACATGCCTCGCTCACAGCCCGGCCTCGGTGCCCAGGCAGAAGGCAGGCTGGCAGGGGGCCCTTCTCTAGCCATCTCCAGAGAAGCTGGTGCTGGGGAGGTAGGGAAGCTAGCCCGCAGTGTCTGTGGCCCCCCATTCCATCCACTCAGCCCCCCAACCTCCCAGGTATCTGCTCTGGGCACACTGTTTGGATTCCCAGTCACTGAGTTCATCAGTAATGTCCTCCCAACAAGCACTGTCTATGGGGATGCAGAGGTGAAGGCGACACTGTTCCTGATCCCTGAATGCTCCTAGGCTGGTGGGAGAGTGTAGCTGCATGAACTGTGCAACCCCCCCCCCACTGCCCCCCAAAGATATGTCCGAGTCCTAACCCCCAGCACCTGTGAATGTAACCTTTTTTAGGAATCAGGTCTTTGCCGAGATAATTTAGGATCTCAAGGTGAGATTGCCTTGGATATAGAGTGAGCCCTAAATCCGATGGCTGGGGGCCTCTTAAGGGAAGACCACAGACACAGAGACACAGAGAGAAGGCCGTGTGAAGACGAGGCAGAGGGTGGATGTAGAAAGCCCAAGCGAAAAAAGGGTTGCTGGTCACGACCAGAAGCAGGGAGAGATGCCTGGAAGAGAGTCTCCCTCAAGCCTCCAGAGGGAACCGAACCAGCCCTAACAACACGCCGATTTCAGACTTCTGGCCTCCAGAACTGTGAGAGGATAGACTTCTGTTGTTTTAAGCTGCCAAGCTTGTGGTCATTTGTTATAGCAGCCCCTAATACAGATGGCACGAACCCCAACCTGTGCCAGGGCACCGAGCAGAGTGCCACGGGAGTCTGGGGGCGGAAAGGCCCAGAGAAAGCTTCTCAGCCAAGGCCGCACCTAACATGGGCCTGGAACCACGCAGGGAAGAGAAGGGTCGGGAGGACCTCATACTTGAGGGTCCAAGGCAGGACCATCTGGTGTGCTCAGCGTCCAGCTAAATGGCTGATGGGGCCTCGCCCCAGGGAGGGAGGTTGTGGGCCAGGAGCCCAGGGGGAGTGAAGGGGATGAACCCAAGGCCTGAAGGCCTTGAATGGCAGGGTTGGGGTGAAGAGGAGAGAGGTAGGAATCTTGGCTGAAAACCAGAAAGGTCTGGATGGCTCACTCAGCTCCGGAAGGGCTGTAGGGAGAAGAGGGAGGTGTGATCCAACTGCGCCTTGAACACCACCTGTCAGAAGAAGCTTTGGGAAGCAGATGTCAGCTCAGCAGAAACAAGAACTTGCTCACGGTCAGAGTCTCCCAAAGCGAAAGCATCCCCAAGAGGCACCAAGCTCCCACCAAAGGAGAACATAAATAAGAGACCTCAGCACTGGATGGGGTTTGTTACAGGTGATCCGTAAGGGCCTCTTTCCATCCCGAGACCCTATACTTTGCCTGGCTGGGCCTCTCTCCCCTCCCCGGCAGCCAGCCTTGGGTCTCTCCCTACCCCACCCAATGACTTGATTACCCTGACCTACTCTGGCTCAAGCCACCCACACCCCCTTTCCTGCCAGACTCTGGAGCCTGTCACCTGGGAGACATAGATCTCATCCCCTGAGGCCCAGAACTCAAGAATAACAAGTAGATTCTTGCTGCCACTTCCCAAAAGAAAGGCTGACTCGGGGCGCCTGGGTGGCTCATTCGGTTGGGCGGCCGACTTCGGCTCAGGTCACGATCTCACGGTCCGTGAGTTTGAGCCCGGCGTCGGGCTCTGTGCTGACAGCTCAGAGCCTGGAGCCTGTTTCAGATTCTGTGTCTCCCTCTCTCTGACCCTCCCCCGTTCATGCTCTGTCTCTCTCTGTCTCAAAAATAAATAAGCACTAAAAAAACATTTTTTTTTAATTAAAAAAAAAAAAAAAGGCTGACTCTCCTGGACCTCAAAGCCCCAACTTCTGTCCCAAGGGTCCCTTCTCCTTGGGGAACAACCACTTCAGCCCCCTTTTAGCATGTGCCTACGTCACACTAAGAATCTTCCATCTGCTAACCTTCTCCACAACCTTCAGAGGCAGCATGTATGGTTCAGAGCACCAGAGTCACCATGTGACCGTGGGTTGAGTTTCTTGACCTTTTCTACGCCTCAGTTTCCTCAAACTGCCAAACAACCATAACTGCCTCCTTAGACAAGTTAGAATCTGGAGTGTGGCTCTTGTAAGTGATGGCTCTTATCATTTTTGTGGCCCATGGTGCTGATTTCAAGGCTCTTTTGCCCCATTCCCCTGCTGGCATTTTAAGCGCCTACATTTTCAGATGAAGGCTGGTCTGAGGGCCCACGAATGAGACAGACCCTACCCTCTTGAAGTTCACAGTCTGACAGAGGAGGCTAACTTGTAACCAAGAAGGTACAAGACAATGTGATAAGGGAGTACAGAGCATGGTGGGAATGTAAAGGAGTGTGGCTCACCCAATCTGAGGGGGAAGGGGTTCCCAGAGGGCTTCCTGGAGGAGGGGACCTTTAAGCCAAGACCTGAAAGATGACCAGGCATTGGCTAGGCAAAGCGGGTGAGAGAAGGCATGCCGAAGAGAGGAAACTGGGCTGAAAAGAAGGAAGCTCAGTTTGCTGGGCTGTAAGCTCCATGAAAGCAGGGAGGGGGTCTTATCTGATCAACCTTGCATGTTCAGCACCTGGAATGTGCCCAGTAAATATGTGTTGAGGGAATGAAATTCAATTGGGGAGGGGAAAGGAGCAAGATGGGGCTGTGGAAGTCGAGAGGGGCCACGTCGGGCCTTGTGGGCTCCAGTAATGTGGACTTTAGCTCAAAGGCTTAAATGCACATTGCAAGGAATCTTTTTGCTGGGATGAGAGGGATAAGTGGCTGCGGGGCAGATCTGGAATTCTCTGCCACCCAGCACTAGCACCTGGCTTCAGCTCCAAGGCTCCAGCCTACTGGCCCATCCAGTCCTGGGGTCTCCTTCCCTGGACCTGGGCTTTCCCTTGCCTTCTCCTGCCCTTGACCCCTGGCTGGCACTCTTCCAGGTGCCTCACCTTTCCCTTGATCATGGACGGCCCCAGACTCTGAGTCTCTGTCTTTACCAGTAGTCCAGCTGCTGAGGCAACTGGCGGCTGGGTCTCCCTCTGCCTTTTGCAGTTGGTTTCTTGCCACTAGGGACCCTACCTAAGAACCTCACTTTTCCCACCTATACAATGGGCACTCCTCATCTTTGCCATCTCACAGGCTTGCTGTGAGGAGCCATGAGATGAGGGGGCAGCCCCCAAGAAGTGTGGGGCACGAGGTCAGGCCGGTCCTGCAGGCCCAGGCTCCCTCCATCTCCAGACCCTGCTGGAGGAGGAACAGAGTCATGAGAAGACAGTCAAGGCACATTTCTTAAGCACCTGCTATGTGCCTGGGCCAGACTGGGAGACAAGTCCCTTACACCTAATGAGAGTGTTGATTTCACAGGAGGTTTGTCACCAAGGGTGGGATTGTGACAGGGGACACTGTGAGGTTCAGAGCATGAGGCTCCCAGAGGGCCGAGGGGCTGGGGGGAGTTCTGTGGGAAGCTCTTCAAAGACAGCCCAGTGCCTCCAACGCACTGAAAGGGCCTACAACACCTGATACCTGGGGGAAATTATTGCCCTCAAGTGAAGAAAAGAAAAGCAGAGTTAACATTTGATCGAGCACAAATATTTTGTCAACTAGTAAACTGCACCTCAACGTAGCGTAGTAAAGAATCCTATTTACTGTGACATGAGGACACAGTTGGCATGACGGGTTGTGGGATGCTGCCTTCAGGAGGAGAACCTGAGGCTTTAGGAAAGTCTCAAGTGACCTTGGCCCCCAAGTCCTTTCCCTGCTTCATCAGGCCTGGGGTTCCCTTGGCTCAGCATGTTTGGGGGTGAGACCAAAAAATGTGTGGCACCATCACCAACAGACCCTGTTAAAACAGGACAGAAGAATCACAGGGATGCACCTCCCAAACTCTCCCCAGACCCTGAGCCATAGCTGAGGCCATCTTCCCCCAGAATGCCCAGAGAGGGGCGTCAGGGCCTCGTAGGCAAAAGCAGGATGCGAGGCAGTCACAGAAAGCATTTAGAGGTGGTGGCAGGTGTCACCGGCAGGGTGCTGGGCAAGCAGCTAACACAGAGCCAGAACAGTCCTGGTAAGACAAAGGGCATGAGCCCAGGAAGGAGTCTAGGGGACCTAGGGTTCAGGGGGGCTGGCACCGCCCACCTCCTGCTACATCACAATGCCTACTGTCTAGACTGTGACTCCTCCCTTGCCTCTAACCTGTCCTATCCACCCCTTAGGACCCAGCAGGACAAAGGTGGAGCCTGGACTTGGGCAAGGTGACTAGCTCAGAAATCATGCCCCCCCTCCCCCTCAATGGAGCCTGGGATAGAGTTGGCCTGGAGGCTTCCAAGGGGGAGAAATGAACGAGTGAAGATTCTTCTTCTGGGTAATTCTTAAGACTGCTTTTTCTTTTTCTAGCCTGGGAGGTGGCAAAATATTTTCTCTTAATGTCTTGGGAAGCCAGAAATCAGGTCAGATATTTTTGTAGTATTTTCTCACTTGTACCTTCAGTTTTTTGTCTAGCCCTCCCTGTCCCTCGGGCCATACATTTTAAACTTCAGTCATAATGCCTTAGTAACTATTCCCCACATGCACCAAATCTTTCTTGCCTCCAGGTTTCTGCTCAATGCAATTCCTTTGGCCTGGAATGCCTTTTACCTGTTTCTCTCCATATAAAACTCCTCTTCATCCTTCAAAACCCTCTCCTGCAATGCCTTTCATAACTGTTCCACCAGGTCAGAGATATGGCAACAACCTAAGCATCTGTCAGTTGACGAATGGATAAAGAAGATGTAGAAGACAGGTACAATGGAATATTATTCAGCCATGAGGAAGAAGGAAATTTTGCCATTTGTGACAACACGGATGAACCTTGAGGACACTACGCTAAGTGATATGTCAGAGAAAGACAAATACCATATGATCTCACTTATGCATGGAATTAAAATAGCCAGACTGGGTGCCTGAGTGGCTCAGTCGGTTAAGCCTCTGACTCTTGATTTTGGCTCAAGTCATGATCCCACGATGCATGGGATTGAGCCCCGTGTGGGGCTCTGTGCTGACAGCATGGAGCCTGCTTGGGATTCTCTCTCTCCTTCTCTCTCTGTCCCCCTCACAAATAAACAAACAGACAAATAAGCAAATGTTTAAATAAGCTTGAAAAAAAAAAATTAGCCAGACTCAGAGATGCAGAGAATAGAGTGGTGCTTACCAGGGCGGGGGATTGGGGAGTGGGGAGATAGATGTTGGTCAAAGGGTATAAATTTCCAGTTATGGATGAATAACTTCTGGGGACCTAATGTACAGCATGGTGATTACAGTCAATACTACTGTATTATATACTTGGAAAGTTGCCATGAGAGAAAAATCTTAAATGTTCTCACTCCAAAAAAGAAAGAGTAATCATGTGATGCGATAGACGTATTAGCGCTATGGATCATTTTTCAATACTTAAGTATATTAAATCAATGCATTGTATACCTTAAATGTACACAATGTTCTATGTCGATCGTATCTCCATAAATCTGGAAAAAAGGAGTTATTATTTTTTTTTTAATTTTTTTTTCAACGTTTATTTATTTTTGGGACAGAGAGAGACAGAGCATGAACGGGGGAGGGGCAGAGAGAGAGGGAGACACAGAATCGGAAACAGGCTCCTGGCTCTGAGCCGTCAGCCCTGAGCCCGACGCGGGGCTCGATCTCACGGACTGCGAGATCATGACCTGGCTGAAGTCGGACGCTTAACCGACTGCGCCACCCAGGCGCCCCAAGGAGTTATTTTTAAAGAAAGACTGGTTTCTGACAAATTATAAATGAGATCTGATGAAGGAATTCATGTATTTGACGCTCCTGCAATTTGTACTTAACTGTGGTTTTGGCTTTTACCTGGTAAGAGAATAAATCAAATGATTTTCCACTAAAAAATATATATATATATATATATATATATATATATATATATATATATGTATACACACACACACACACACACAAGGAAGACAGAAATGTGACCAAGGATGGGGCACTTGGTGGTGCCCAGTTGGTTGAGTGTCTGACTTCAGCTCAGGTCATGATCTCATGGTTTATGGGTTTGGGTCCAGAGTCGGGCTTGGCGCCGACAGCCAGAGCCTGCTTTGGATTCTCTGTCTCCCTCTCTCTTTGCCCCTCCCTCGCTAGAGCTCGCTCTCTCTCTCTTCTCTCTATCCCTCTCTCAAAAACAAATAAACATTGAAAAAAAAGTGTGACCAAAAGCAAACACTAGCAGGTAGCAGAGGGGGTATTTGAACAAACCACTAAGGAGTAGTAGCGGTCGTAATAGCAGTGATAAGAAGGGAAAATAGGAGGAGGAAGGAGCTGATGAATGAACAGATGACGATGACTAAAAGGACAGACAGGAGAAAATCAAATGAAGAGACGCTTCTTCAGTATCGGAAAGGAAGTGTTCTCCCTCTGAAATGAAGAGAAACCCTGTGATCCAAATCCAGTCTTTTAATAAATACACTTTCTTCTCCCACTTCCTCTTATTGCCTCTCACTCGGGAACTGAGAACTCTCTGTGTAAAAATAGCAAACCTGAAGGAGTGTGAAGGAAGCTCTCCACAGAGCTCCCACCAGGAACCCCACTCTCACACCATGTCACCTACTTCCTATTTCCTGCTCATCCTTGGAAACCCAGCTCACGCCCCCTTCTCTGGAAAGCCTTTTCCAACCTCCCCCCCCCCGCCCCCCCAGTAACAGAAACCCACTCAGGCCAGCTGAAGCAGAAGTGAGGGGGATGTCTCAGAAAGATCCAGCGTCTCAAGACGCCCCGGCAATGCAGCCAGATGTCCATAAAGGACAAGGAGCAGGGACAGAGAGGCCATCACGAACCCCAGTGGCTTCCCTCTGCGGCCCTGCTCCCTTCTTCCTTCTCTGCAGCCCCTTCATGGGGGAGAAGGGCCACCCAAAGCCCCCCAGTTAGCATCATCTAGAATCCCAACCTGTGCTACCTTCTCTGGAGAGAACTCTGATTGGCTGGTGTGGATCAGGTGATCAGCCTTGCCCCAACCCCGTGTGGCCAGTTGTGCTGTCTCATGGTCCACACCTGGCTTGGAGGGCCTGCTGTTGAGGGGAGGGGTAAAGGGATGTTGACGTTGCCCGAAAGGTGCCCCCTGCCTCCTGCTGGCTCATTTCTCACCCTCACTCTCCTTGCAGAATTAATCTCTGCCTGTGCTAACTGCACATTCTTTGTGTTTTTTTTTAAATTTTTTTTATGTTTATTTTTGAGAGAGCATGAGCGGGGGAGGGGCAGAGAGAGAACTGGAGACACAGAATCCGAAGCTGGCTCCAGGCTCTGAGCTGTCAGCACAGAACCTGATGTGGGGCTCGAACTCATAAGCTGTGAGGTCATGACCTGAGCTGAAGTCAGGTGCTCAACCAGCTGAGCCACCCAGGCGCCCCTGCAGTCATGATAATCTTTAAGAAATACATTCATTAATTTTATGTATGTATGTATGTATGTATGTATTTATTTATTATTTTTAATGTTTATTTATTTTCAAGACAGAGAGAGAAAGCAAGCAAGCAGGGGAGGGGAAGAGAGAGAGGGAGACACAGAGTCCCAAGTAGGCTCCAGGCTCCGAGCTGTCAGCACAGAGCCTGACGTGGGGCTCGAGCTCACAAACCGCAAGATCATGACCTGAGCCGAAGTCGGACGCCTAACCGACTGAGCCACCCAGGCGCCCCAGTTTTTTTTTTAAATCACAGAAGCTATATCACTGTACCAAGCATCAAACAAACGGCTGTACTTTAAGATTTGAAACACAAAAATTGGTATGAAAAACCAGAACCTTCGAACTCTGTAATAACTGGACGCAGCTCCCTTTGCCACAATTCTGCTTAATAGCAGCAAAATCCCTGACAGTGCCAACTTAGCACTGGACACTATACATCTACATTTAAATTTTGTGGTCTTCGAGAAGGTTTTTCTTACATTTTTGACCGTGGCTAAAGGCAGGAAATTCATTGCACTTTGAAACCCAGTGCGCCTGGGATAGGGAAACTAAAGGGACCCCACGAAAACCTGCTTTCTTCCCCCTCCTTTTCCTGCTTCTGTTCTTGCTAGGACCCACCTTCCCTCCTCACACATGCTTTAGAGAACACATAACATACCTCTTCCTTGTAGAGGTCAAGGGTTTAATGATTTCTTTGGATTCTTCCAGCACAACAGATAACATCTAAGGAGTAACCGGGCGGGGTGGTCATTAACATTTTCCAAGACCACTGACTCCCAGAGACCCCCTAGCTCCAGGACCTAAGTGACCTGCGAAGGACACCTAAACACCTGTCTGTGTTCTTGGATGCCTGAGAAGACTCGTGCACCAGACCACTGTCCTCGGTAAAACCCCCAGGCCCCAAACGCAGATGAGACTCACTCTTACTTCCTTTCCGAGGGTCCCAGGCACTATGCTTCTATCTGTACTCTCTTTATGTCCTCAATAAACTCACTTCTTCTCAGCTTACATTTGATTTCTATCCTGCGTGAAGCCTCAGGGACCCTCTTGGCTGGTCCTGTGGGACGCCCCCTAAAGGAAAGCATATTTATCAGGTGTTTATTTAGGTATTTGCATATGCATACATGCACACAGATTTCTGTGTATACATACATATTTTTGCTGTTAATTTTACTGTTTAGAGGCAGCTTGCCTGGGTTCAAATCCCCACTCTGCTCTTCACTACTTGTGCAACCTTGGGAAAGTTGCTTAATCTCCCTGCAACTCCATTTCCTCATCTGTAACATGGGAATAACAAGAGTAATTGACACATAGAATTGTGAAAATGACATTGAGGCAGAGGCTAGCACACGATGAACGAACGCTATGCAGTGTTTCCTGTGAATATCGCATTATATGTGCAAAATCGCATTATATGTGCAAAAGGTCAACCTCACGCTTTGCTCTGTTGCAGAGTATTTTATTTTATGGGAGCATCATAGGCTATCGACGGACCAAGGCTGTTTCTAATTTTGGGTTTTGCTAATAATGCTGCAACAGGTACACCAGGCGCATGTATTTTTTTTTTTTAATTATAGCCAAATTATCTCCAGAGATTATACCAGTTCATACTCTGGCAGACCCTGACTCTTCCCCTGTGCTCTCATTGATACTGGACACCCCCAGTTTCTCATCAGGTGAGAAGATGGTGATTCATTGTTTTAATCTGTATTCCTCTGGTTATATAAGGCATCCTCACGTGAGTACTGACCTGTTCCTTTCCTCTCTGTGAATTTCTCCATTTCCTTCCTTTGCCCGTGTATATGAGTTCCTATGTATCCTGGCTACAAATCTCGTTTTGGACATTTACATGTTTTCTCCCATGCTGTCTCATCTTTGTTATCTTTTGATACTTGTTAACATAAAATAGTTTTAGGCTTACAGAGAATTCGTGAAGGTCGAACAGAGAGTTCCCATGGACTCCACACCCAGGTTTCTCTATTAACATCTTAGTGTTAATTAGCATGGCACAATTGTCACAATTAATTAACCAATATTTACACATTATTATTAACTAGAGTGCAAACTTTTTCAGATTTCCTTAGTTTCTTTTCTTTAAAAAAATTATTTTAACGTTTATTTATTTTTGAGCGACAGAGCTCAGGTGAGGGAGGGGCAGAGAGAGAGGGAGACACAGAATCCGAAGCAGGCTCCAAGCTGTCAGCACAGAGCCCGATGTGGGGCTCCAACTCAAGAACCGTGAGATCATGACCTGAACCGGACGCTTAACCGACTGAGCCACCCAGGTGCCCCCCGCAAAAATGTTTAGTTTTAAAAGAGAGTGACATGGGGCGCCTGGGTGGCTCAGTCGGTTGAGCGTCCGACTTCACCTCAGGTCATGATCTCGCAGCTCGTGAGTTCGAGCCCCGCGTCGGGCTCTGGTGCTGACAGCTCGGAGCCTGGAGCCTGCTTCGGATTCTGTGTCTCCCTCTTTCTCTGTCCCAACCCACTCGCATTCTGTGTCTGTCTCTCTCAAAAATAAATAAACATTAAAAAAATTTTTTTTAAAGAGAGTGACAGACTGTGAGCGGGAGAGGGGCAGAGAGAGAGGGAGACACAAAATCCGAAGCAGGCTCCAGGCTCTGAGATGTTCAGCACAGAGCCCGACGCGGGGCTCGAACCCACAAACTGTGAGATCATGACCTGAGCTGAAGTCGGACGCTTAACCGACTGAGCCACGTAGGTGCCCCTAAGCCATGTCCTTCTGTCCCAGGATCCATCCAGGATGCCACATTACATTTAGTCCCCGTGCCTTCTTGGTTGGGCTCCTCTTGACTGTGACAGTTTCTAAGACTTTCTGTGTGTGTGTGTGTGTGTGTGTGTGTTTAAATGACCTTGGCAGCTTTGAGGAGGACTGGTCAGTATTTTGTAGAATGTCTCTCGATTAGGATACGTCCATTTCCTCATGACTAGATAGGGTCTATAGGCTTTTGAGGGGAAGGCCACAGAAATAAAGTACCATTTTCGTCACATCCCCTATCATTGTTGATGTGGACTCCGTTGGGGTATATTTGGCAGGCTTTCCACCGTCAAGTTACTCCTTTATTCCTCTGTTTCTTGTGTGTTAATTATATGGTGTCTTTTTACATGGAAGGTTTATGTGTTCAATCTCTTTTGAGCTGGAAGGACCTTCATCAAGGAACAGCATCAGCGGCACCCGCGGCTTTGATGTGCTGCGTGCTCCTGGAGCACCTCACCCCACGTACCAACTTCCGCACGTGCCTCACCCCCCTCTGAGGACAACCCATAACGTTGGTCCCCTTATCGCTTCCATTTCACAGAGGGAAAGTAGAATCTTCCTGCCACTAAGCCACACCAGAGCCAGCGAGTGGCAAAGTCAGGATTCGTGCCTGGGTGTGTCTGACACTGGACATAACTGCTTAAGTGTAGAAACCAAGGTGCAGAGGGAGGGTGCTCATCCGAGTCCCTCCAGCCAGTTGGTGGCTTTGCCCAGGCCCTTCCACGGCCAGGCCACCTCTGATCCCAATGAGTCAGCAGCAATTGCTCAGCCACTGGGCCTGCCCTGCCCTGCCCTCAGCCCCACCCCAAGCTGCCCACTCCTGACCCGCCTCCAGTTCATGTCCTTTGGCGGCTGTGGCTTTTAGCACCCCCAGGGGAAGAGACCCAGACTGCCCAGCAAATAAACACCGCCCACAGATTTCCAAATATACGGAGGTAAGTGTTCCCTCCCACCTCAGCTGGGCCTGGCTGGAACTCCAAGCATCCCGCCTGGCCTCTGCACCTCCTGGGGTCGGGTTCTGGGTCTCCAGTCCTCCTAAGAGCAGCCCGTGTCCTCTGCTGTGCGGAAACCTGCACCTGGGGGCGCCTTCAGCATCATCAACAATGGTAACGGCAGTTTTAGCTCACGGACACGTCGGCTTCCATGCACTGTCGGCTCGTCACGTTTTGCGAAACGATTGTGCCCAAAGTCTTCAAACTCATCTTTTAAAAAAAAATTTTTTTTAACGTTTATTTATTTTTGGGACAGAGAGAGACAGAGCATGAACGGGGGAGGGGCAGAGAGAGAGGGAGACACAGAATCTGAACAGGCTCCAGGCTCTGAGCTGTCAGCACAGAGCCCGACGCAGGGCTCGAACTCACAGACCGTGAGATCATGACCTGAGCCGAAGTCGGCCGCTTAACCGACTGAGCCACCCAGGCGCCCCTCAAACTCATCTTGACACCAGTGTCTTTGTCATCAGACAGAGCCCTTTGTGGGTCCTCTGCCAGGCCTGTTGCTGTCGCCCCGTACCCCCCAGCCTCACGCCCTGGGGGGTGAATTGGGCTGCAGAGCTGTGCACGGATGTGAACTGCCTCCACAGAGTCACCGCTTACAGAGAGGATTGCTTCTCCAAAGCTCTTGATTGTGCAGAATTTTGAATATAAAATTAGGCGGTCTCTACCCCCCACCCCCCACCCCCAGCTTCAGCTCAGGGCTGATTCGGCTTCATCTACATTCCCATCCATATCCCTCACCTTTAAAATTTTTTAAATATCCATTTATTTTTGAGAGAGAGAGCGAGAGAGAGAGAGAGAGAGAGAGAGAGACAGCATGAGTGGGGGAGGGGCAGAGAGAGCGGGAGCCACAGACTCTGAAACAGGCTCCAGGCTCTGAGCTGTCGGCACAGAGCCCGACACGGGGCTAGAACCCACGAACCGTGAGTTCATGACCTGAGCCAAAGTCGGACGCTTAACCGACTGAGCCACCCAGGAGCCCCCATATCCCTCATCTTTGAAGCAAATCCCAGATAGTGCATCATTTCATCCACAATAGGCAAGAATAATCTAAAGGCTGAGGTGAGGAGTTTTCTGTTAATATAATTGTAATATAATTTTCACCCCCCCCCCAAAAAAAAGGAACAATTCACATCAAATATCTGGCCAATATTCAAAGTTCCGGATACTTCATAAAGAATTTCCTTTTCAGGTCATGATCTCACAGTTTGTGGGTTCGGGCCCCGCACTGGGCTCTGTGCTGACAGCACGGATCCTGCTTTGAATTCTCTCTCTCCCTCTCTATCCGTTCCTCCCCCGCTCATGTGCGCACTCTCTCTCTAAATAAATAAATAAACTTAAAAAAAAAAAGAATTTCCTTTTCATTTATTTTTTTTTAAGATTTTATTTTTAAGTAATCTCTACAGCCAGTGTGGGGCTCAAACTCACAACCTTGAGACTGAGAGTCACATGCTCCACCGACAGAGCCAGCCAGGCACCCCAAGAATGTCCTTCTAAAAGCATTAGTTTGAGGGGCGCCTGGATAGCTCAGTTGCTTAGGTGTCCGACTCCTTTTTTCCTTTTTTCTGGTGTCCAACACTTGACTTCAGCTCAGGTTATGGTCTCACGGTTTGTGAGTTCGATCCCGGCACGGACAGTGTGGAGCCTGCTTGGAATTCTCTGTCTCCCTTTCTCTCTGCCCCTCCCTCGCCCTCTCTCTCAAAAGAAGTAAACATTTTTAAAAATTGAAAACATAGTTTGAATTAGCATCTACATAGTACACTGTGATTGGTTAATGTTTTAGATTCCTTTTACTCTAGAGTTCCTTTCCATCTCCTTTTGCCTTTGCCACTTGTTTGTTGAAAAAAAGGTTGGCTGTCTGACCTGTAGGGATCACCATAGCCTGGATTTGGCTGATTGCAGCCCTGTGGTGTCATATAACATGTTTCTCTGTCCCCAGGGGATCGTACTGGGAGTTGGATCTAAGTTTCATAAGATGCAGGCTCGACCTTTTTTTTTTTTTTGGCAAGATTGTTTCATACGTGGTACTGTTTCTTCTATCAGGAGGCGTATATTGTCCTTTTGCCATGTTACATTGTGTTATTTAAAAAAAATTCCCATTTTGAAAACACCTCAAATCTATGGAATGCTGCAAGGATGATACACTTTTACCCTGATTTACCAATCTTTGCCACATTGATTTTATCATTCACATTTACACACACACACACACACACACACACACACACACACCTATATAGACATTCTTTGAGAATGGTCTGTAAGCATTAAACCCCTTCACCTTTCAATGCTTCCACATGTGTCTCCTAAGAGCTCTCTTTTATAACCATCTGCAATAAAAACAGTGTCTCTATATTCACAACATTTCTGACACCAAATGTGTGTATTTTCCCTCACATTAAACAATTCTCCGGGGCACGTGGGTGGCTCAGTCAGTTAAGCGTCCGACTTTGACGCAGGTCGTGATCTCATGGCTTGAGTTCGAGCCCCGTGTTGGGCTCTGTGCTGACAGCTCAGAGCCAGGAGCCTGCTTCAGATTCTGTATCTCCCTCTCTCTCTGCCCCTCCCCACTCATGTTCTGTTTCTTTCTCACGCTCGCTCGCTCACTCTCAAAAAAATAAACATTAAAAAACCTCACAATTCTCCAACTCTTTAGGCACCAACCTGGTTCCCTACAATTCAGTTCTCAGACTAACCATTCAGATTCAGCGCAGATCCCACAGGTGAACGGTTCTGTCCCACGAGATTGTCCCCATGTTAGAAGCCAGTGATAATTCATAGGTAGTCACCTGCTTCTGACTGACCAGCTATAAATAGGGATTCCCAGGCCTCTTTCTCAAGTTCAATAATTTGCTAGAAAGGCTTATAGAACTCAGAGAAACACTACGTTTCCCCCAGTTCATTATAGAAGATATAATAAAAGATACAGGGGGCACCTGGGGGGCTCAGTCAGTTAAGCGTCCGACTTTGGCTCAGGTCATGATCTCATGATTTGTGGGTTCGAGCCCCGCGTCGGGCTCTGTGCCGACAGCTCAGAACCTGGAGCCTGTTTCAGATTCTGTGTCTCCTTCTCTCTCTGCCCTTCCCCCCCCCTTTCAAAAAGAAAATAAACATTAAAAAAAATTAAAAAGAGTCTGATTCAACCAACTGAGACACATAGGAGCCCTTATCCTGCCCATTTTAACTAATAGCCTGGGGATGAGAAAACTCAGGCTTGCTCAAATCTGGGTTCAGTTTCTGACTCTGTCATTTATATGGGGACAATAACACCATTAAAAAAAAAAGATACAGGCGAGTAGCCAAGTGGAAGAGAAGCATGGGGCAAAGTATGTGGAAGGGATGTGCAGCCTCCATGCCCTCTCGGGGAGTGCCACCCTTCCCAGGACCTTGACGAGCTCCCCAACCAGGAATTTCCCCAAATCCCATTGTTTAGATTTTTTTTAAGTTTATTTATTTATTTATTTTGAGAGAGAGAGAGAGCATGCAAGCAGGGGAAAAGCAGAGAGAGAATCTCAAGCAGTTTCTTCACTGTCAGAGTAGAGCCCGACGTAGGGCTTGATCTCACGAACCAAGGGATCACCATCAAGCCGAAGTCAAGAGTCAGACGCTTGGCCGACGGAGCCACCCAGGCGCCCCTCTTTGTTTAGAACCTGTTTATGGAGGTTTCATTACACAGGATGATTGGTTAAATCATCGCCCATTGGTGATTGAACTCAATCTCCAGCCCCTCTCCCCTCCCCGGAGGACTGGAGGTTGGACTGAAAATTCCAACCCTCTCATCACATGGCTGCCTCCTCCAGCAACCAGCTCTGCCCCCACCCTCTAAAGGTCTCCTCATTGGCACAGACTTGAGGTGTGGTTGAAAGGGGCTTATTATGAATAGCAAGAGATGATCCTCCACCCATCCAGAGAAGTAGGATCCAGAGAAGACCCCTCATAAGGACCCTGAGGCTGGGTAGAGTGGTGGGTTCCCTTTCCTCCACATCCTTGCCAACACTTGTTATTTCTTTGTGCTGGTAGCCACTCTAACAGGTGTGGGGTGATAGCTGATATCTTCTCGTGGTTTTGACTTGCATTTTCCTGATGACGACTGACGTCCAGCAGCTTTTCTTCCACCTTGGCCATCTGTGTGTCTTCTTTGGGAAAATGTCAGTTCGGATCCTCTGCCCATTTTTTAACCAGATTGTGTTTGCTATTAAGTTGCATGAGGTCTTTGTGCATTTTGGATGTTAACCCCTTATCAGAGATACGATTTGCCTGTATTTTCTCCCATTCCATTTTCATTTTATTAACGGTTACCTTTGGTGCGCAGAGACTGTTTAGTTGATATAGTCCCATTTGTTTCATTTTACTCTTGTTTCCTTTACCTTTGGGTGTCAAATCCAAAAAATCATCACTAAGAACGTCAACAACTATTTTTTTTTCAACGTTTATTTATTTTTGGGACAGAGAGAGACAGAGCATGAACGGGGGAGGGGCAGAGAGAGAGGGAGACACAGAATCAGAAACAGGCTCCAGGCTCTGAGCCATCAGCCCAGAGCCCGACGCGGGGCTCGAACTCACAGACCACGAGATCGTGACCTGGCTGAAGTCGGACGCTTAACCGACTGCGCCACCTAGGCGCCCCCCGTCAACAACTATTAATTGAGCACCCGCTATGCATAAGGTATTGGGGATACAGCAGGAGATGAAACATATCATGCTCCTGACTCGTAAAGTTGGCATTCTGGTGGCAGAGAGAATATGAATAAAAAAAATATGTTGGCCAGAATAAGTGGGTAAGGTGCCAAGAGGAAGGATGGGGTGAGGAGAGCTGTTTTAGATGGACAAGTCAGGGGAGTCCTCTGAATTGTGGCAGTTAATAAGCAGAGATTGCAGGAAAGCATTGCAGGTATCACAAACAGTAAGTGCAAAGGCCCTGAGGTGGGAGGGTAGGTCAATATGTTTAAGGAACAACAAGAAGGTCAGTGTGATTGGAGCTGAGGGAGAATGGGGGAAAGGCCTCCTGATGCAAACTGGAAAGGTAGCCAGATGGTTTGGATGGTGTAATCATGGGATTTGCTGTGCATGAGCAGAGAAGCCATTTCTGAGCTTTGAGGAGAGGAATGACTGGCTCTGACTTTAGCTTTAGAGGCATAATCTTGGATGCATGTGGAAAGTGGACCACAGGGGGCTAAGCTGGAAGTGGCCCACCAGATAGGAAACCACGTGGTCCTAGTGAGGAAACCACAAGGAGATGGTGGCTTAGCCCAAGGCTGTGGTACCGAAAGAGAGGGCAAGGGCTCAGAGTTTGGATGAATTTTGAAGGTGAGGCCAGCAAGATTAGCTGGTGGAAGGGGCGCCTGGGTGGCTCAGTTGGTTAAGCGTCTGACTCTTGATTTTGGCTCAGGTCACGATCTCAAGGTTCGTGGGATGGAGCCCTGTGTGGGGCTCTGTACTTGGCTCAGAGACTGCTTGGGATTCTCTCTCTCTCTCTCTCTCTCTCTCTGTGAAAATAAATAAAGAAACATTAAAAATAAAAGCTGGTGGAGGTGGGATATGGAGAGTGGGGGATGAGCCACTGACTATAATGGTTAATTTCATGCATAATTTGACCTGGCCATGGGAGGCCCAGGCATTTGATTAAACATTATTCAGCGTGTGTCTGTGAGGATGTTTCTGGACGAGAGAAACATTTGAGCTGGTAGACTGAGTAAGGCAGACTGCTCTCTCCAACGTGGGTGGGCCTTGTCCAATCAGGTGAAAGCATGAAAAGAACAAAAAGGTCCAGACTTGGACTGAAATGGACACTATCAGCTCTGCTGAGTCTCCAGTTTGCCAACTGCAGATGTAGCCTCTGTAATGAACCAATTTTTATAATAAATCTCTGTATGTATATATGTCACATACTGGTTCTGTTTCTCTAGAGGATCCTGACTTATATGCTGACCATTGGGCTTTCTGGTCCTGCCTATGGAATGCTTTGAAAGCTTGGAGTTGGCAGCCTGGACCAGATGACAGGAAAGACAGTTTGGGTCCATGGTGGGGCAACTTACAAGTCTGGCCAGGAGGAGTGTCCTCTCTCAGGGACCCCACTGGCTGCAGGGAGCCCACCGGGCAGCCTCCAGCTCACTTAACCTCCCCATAGAACATTTACACCGGTCCCTAGGGCCCTTCTGCCACGGGAAGGTGAAGTGGTGGCCATAGGGAACAGCTTTGGACTCTAGCCTTCCAACTGCCCCTGGTCTGTGGACATTTCACGTAAGCACGCTCTCTAGCCACTGTGTATGGTGTCTGTGTGTGTGTGTGTTCCGGAAGGCAGCTCCTTGGCAGCCAGCCTTTCCTACCAACACACCCACAACCCTGCCGGGATTGAAGCCTGCCCTGGGAAGGGGAGGGCCAGGCACCTGCCCTCTGGGAGCTACTGCTGGCTGGGGAGGCGGCCCGGCAGAGGAAAGGAGACGGAAGGCGGAGCTGTGGCAGGGCACACAGAGGCGAGGGGCTGGGCCTGACAGGTGAGGTAGGCTGTGGCATACAGAGCGCTCAGCCTGGGTCCTCTCACTGCGTGTGACCCATTCACGCCCATCCCTCCACTGGGGCCCCAAAACTCTCATCTGTTAAATGGGAGCATAGTCTATCTGCGCGCCTCCCCGCGGCTCCCCACCGTCCTCGGGGCTGGAGTGGCCACAGGGAATCTTTAAGCTAATCCCTCTTTCCTCTGCTACTGAAACCCTGTGACGGGTCCCCCAGGTGAAGTTCCACCGCCAGTGCTTTGAGCCCCGTCCCTTGTCTCCCTGTCCTCGCCTCCCTCGCTCCCACTTGCTCCCCAGGAACAACCGAGGCCCTCCTGGGTCTCCCAACGGCCCAGCTGTGCCACATCCCCGTGCCCTTGCACGTTGCTCTTCCTTCTGCCTGGCGCACCCTTCCCAGCCCTGCCGCCTGCGGGGTAGCACGCCCCCCTGCCATCCACTCCTCAGGAAGCCCTTCCCGATGCCCGCCCTCCAAGGGCTAACCTGGCCCTTCTCTGGGCACCTCTGCTCCCCGAGCCAGCTCCCGCAGTGCTGGCTCACCCGCGTGGCGTGGCTGTCACCAGGCGCTGCGCCAGTCCCGTTGGCCCCAGCAGTGCTCCGAACTGACTGGTTGTGTCTGGAGCTCAGAGAAGGGAGACCGGGCCTCATGGGGGTGGGGCCACGCAGGTCAGGGACAACCACAGCAGGGGCGGGGGGCGGTGAGGGGGGTGGTGAGGAGAGGCCTTCCTCCCTCACCCGTTCCTGCATTGGCACTGGAGGAGACACCGCTCCTGGGAGGCCCCGGGGCAGCTGTCTGGTCTGTGGCTGGGCTTGCTTCCCTGGATCCCAATGCCCACGGCCCTGCCAGGGCCCAGACAGGCCAAGGTGAGCTGAGGACACACTGGGTCTGAGCATGTGGCGTCCTGAGGTTTTCGTTGAGCGGGCGGTCTGATGCTATCATCGGTGCCCCCTTCCTCAGAGGAGGCCGCTGAGGTTCAGAGAAGGGACCCACCCCGGGTCACGCCAGGTGAACGTCCTGGAACTGAGGACCGATGGCTCTATGTGTTTTGCCTGCGTTGACTCGGGTAACACAACAACCCTGTGAGGAGGGGCTGGTTTTGTTTTTATTGAACAGATGAGGAAACAAAGGCACAGAGAGGGGTTGGCGCCTTGCCTCAGTTTACCCAGCTAGTATAAGTGGTGGAGCCAGCCTTCTAACTCGGGCGTTCGGCTACAGAGCTTGTAAGTCCTTTGCTGCCCTGACGCTGAGGGTGGTGAGGAAGGGGCGGCGATAATGTTCCTTCTCAGGACACGGCGCGCCACAACTTGCAAAGCTTCGCCACGCCCGGCACTTGACGTGCCCTTCAGCCCCGGGAGATACAGGAATCAAGATCTCCATTTGGGGAGCCTGGTGGCTCAGCTGGTTGAGCGTCCGACTCTGGATTTCGGCTCAGGTCAGGCATGATCTCACAGGTTCGTGGAATCGAGCCCTGCGTCGGGCTCCATGCTGACAGCCAGAGCCTGCTTGGGATTCTCTCTCTCCCCGTCTCTGCGCCCCTCCCCCCCCCCACTCTCTCTCTCTCTCTCTCTCTCTCTCTCAAAAAAGAAAAAAAAAAAGAATTTTCAATTTGACAGAGGAGGGTAATATTTTACCCAAAATATTCAACAAGTTAGTTGCAGGCCAGGGGCTTGGGCCCCAGGTTTGACACTCACGCTTGGGCCCACCCTGGCCCCTCTGACTGGCTGGACACTTTAAGTTTGGTGGCCCCCCAGTCCCTGAGGAAAGGGGCTTTAGGCACCCAGGGTGGGCGGAGAGTTCCGGCATGCTGTAAGGCCTGTCTCCTCATCTGTAAAATCAACGGCCTGGATCCGTTGGGCTCTGAGCTCCCTTCCAGCTGAATTTGCTGTCCTTGCTCTGAGAGGTGCTTGGGGAGGCAGTGTTCCCTGCTTGCCTCGTCGCCTTCCCCACTCCTGCAACCGAGTGGCCCCATTTCTCCTGCAGGATATTCTCTTCCACCTGCTCACAGCTTCGTCCCATCCGGCATGGCTGGAGGCTGCAGGAAGCTGAGGAAGATGTCCAACCAAGCCCAGAGGGGCACACTGGTCCAGGAACCAGGGCCTCCTGCTTGACCTGCCTCACCACCTTGCCCCGTGAGCTCCTACTCCATGGTGCATTGAATCAGAGCAGCTGGTCGCTGTCTGTCTGTCTGTCTGTCTTCCTCTCAAGCAGGACTGTGAACTCCTTGAGGGCAAAAGTCACATGGAGAGATCAGGGCTTGAGAAACAGTGCTCTGCAGTTCTGGGAACGCGTACAGAGGGGCAGGGTATTAGGGGAGGGGGGCTGAAGGGTATTAGGCAGGGAGGGGGGCCGAAGGGTCCCAGACCCCTCTGGCTCCTGGCTCTGAGACCCCACGGCATGGGAGAGGCCTGGGAGACTCTGCCCTTGTGGGCAGCAGAAACGGAACACAGCAGCACGAAATCTCTTTGCGTTTTGTCTCTGGGTGACCTTGGGGCCTATGCTGGCCCGAGGGTGGAGCCGTTAGAGAGCTTAGGGCTTTTGCACTGGCAGGGTCATCTCTCCAGACAGGTCACCCTTCCGCCCATATCTGAGAGGCCTCCAAGGGGAGCCACCCTCCCCCACTCAGAGCCACAAGGTCGGCAACATCCTCCAAGGCCTGCTGGTTTGCTGACTCAGGAGTTGCCCCCCACCCTGCCCCTGGAAACAGCCTTACACCTGCCCTTTCTCATCTTGTTTGAACCGAAGCCCCCACTGTGGCTCTGACCCAGCTCAGGGTGGTGCCCATTCCTCCTCCCGTCACCTCACCCCACCCCAAAAGCCGGCAAGGCAAGCTTATCCTTTCTCCTTGATGGATGAGGAAACAGGCCCCAGGGGCACAAGTGTGTGGGTGGCAGTCACAGAGCCTGGCCTGAGGCTCAGTGGTCTCCCCGGTGGCCCGCCCACCCCATGAGAGCGAAGGCTTCATGAGCAGACAAAACCAGGATAGGTAGGGCCTGAAGAGGGCGCATCTAGGGAGGTCGGGAGGTGGGGTGGGGGACCGTGGGCAACAAATATGTCCAGAGCCTGAGCCAGGGACATCCGTCCTGTCGTAGACCATTCAGATGGTTTGCACTCCCAGATGCACCGTGTTCTCTCTGGGCTTTCCAGGCCGCTCCCTCCACCGGAAACATGTATTCCTTCCCTTGGCCTGGTTAACTCCTGCTCTCCCCCAGGTCCTGGCTGCAATACATTCAGTAATTCGACAACTGTTTCCTGAGCACCTACAGGAAGGCAGACACTGTCCAAGGTGGGCTGTTCACAGTGACCAAAAAGAGAATTGTCCTGCCTTCTCGGAGTTTCCAGTCCCCGAGGTCCCACACACTGTTGACATGAAATCGTCAGTCTAGGCTTGAGGCTAACGAGAGGCCCCCGAATCAGAGGCGTAACACAATGAAGGCCTATTTTGCATTCATATCACAGTCCAGACGGGTAACAGGGGACTCTGCCTCAGTGTCACTGCCATCTCCTAGCCTTGAAGCCCCCTTGGGCCCTCTGCACTGGGCAGGCCTGTGAGCAAAGAGGGAAGCATCGAGGGTTGGGCAGGGATATTTAATGGCTCTGTCTGGAGGGCCATGAATGCCAGCTCCACTCATATTCTACTGGCAAGAGCTTGGCCACACGGCCACACCTGACTGCCTGACTGCAAGGAAGGCTGGGAAATGTCACCCTGCTGGCACATCCGGGTTTTTATAGACCTGACCAGTCTCTGCCAGGTAGAATCACACAAACACACCGTATTAGTTTCCTGGCGCTCCTGCAGAATTCCCCAAACTCTGTGGCTTAAGGCAGTAGGAATTTATTGTCTCACGGTGCTAGAGGCCAAAGTCTGAGATCGAGGTGCTAAAGGTTCCAGGGGAGGATCCTTCTTGCTTCTACTGGTGGCTCCTGGTGGCTGTGGGCGATCCTAGGCTTCCTGGGCTTGTGGTCATTTCACTCTGCTCTCTTCCTCCACCTTCACGTGGCCTTGGCCTCTATGTCCTTACATTATATGTGTCTCTCTAAGGAAACTTCTTGCTGGATTTAGGCCCTTCCCACCCCAATAATCCAAGATGGTCTCCTCATCCCAACATCCTTAATTTAATTATGTCTACAAAGACTCTTCTCCATACCCAGCAAAATTCACAGATTCTCGGGATGGGACTATGGACATATCTGCCTAGGGGCCACTTTAGAGGCAAGATCACCTGGACTCCTTGGTACCTGGTTTCCAAGAGGCCACAAACAGAAGATGCAAGGCCTCTTAAGACCCGAGCTCAGAAGTCCCAGAGCATTGTTTCCATTGCATTCTATTGGTCTGAGCAGGTCATAGGGCCCACGCAGATTCAAGGGGAGGGAAAATAGAATACCTCTCTCGATGGGAGGTGTGGCAAAGACACAATGAAAGCAGGCGTGCACCATGGGATGAAGGCTTGCGGCCATCTTTGGAAACAATCTATCAGAGTATATGAAGGCCTTTGGTGAAGGCCTCAGCCATGGGTCCGGGAACTGTGCTCCCTGATGGTGGGGTTGCTGATGGGGCTGAGGTAGAACCATTCTGCCTGAGTGGGAGGCCCCAGACCCGTGTGAGTGGCAGGCCTAGCCCAGCCATCAGCTCGCTGGGGGACCTTGGGTCAGTGCCTCATTCACTCAACAACAGGTTACTGAGTACTCAGCATGGGCCAGGCCCTGAGACAGGCACTGGGGTCCTAGTGGTGAGCAGGCCAGCTCCCCGTGGAACTGTCTGTCTTGTGGATGACAGAAGCTCGTAACTAGACAAACTGGTCACAGAGCATGACAAGTAAGAGAACAGCAAGGAGTTGGGCTAGAAAATCCTTGGAACACAGAGGCCAGGGTGAGACTCATGGGCTCACGGGCAGAGATTTGCAGAGGGCGATGAGGACACCTCCCCGTTCCGGGCCTCAGTTTCTTCCTCTTGCCATCCAGAGGGTTTGCCAGGGCTATGGACTCAAACCATGTTTCCTGGAGTCCTGGGGTTCCTCAGAGGCACTCAAGGGGCTACTGCACAAGACAGTGGAGTGGCAGGCATCTAAAGTTTGTGACTAATTGGTCTGGAAGCTTCTGGTCAGCTCTCAGAGTTCAGGTTCCAAGCCAGGCACCCTAGTCTCTGATCCCAGTGGCCGTCCGGGACAAGAATTCCCTAGAACCCCTCTTATTCCTCAAAGGCCATGCCAGGGTTCTGGGCTCTGGGGAGACAGGGAACCTCCCCTATGTCCGGCTGGACCCTCAGGTCTCCCCACCATCCCAGAACAGACCTTGCGCTGGGATGCTTGCAGCTGACCCCTCACCTTTGACCTTGGGTCCGCTTGAGCCAGGAGAGCCTCAGGGACCCCACCGAAGTGTCAGTGTCTCTCAAAGAGCCCAGGCTCTTTGGGGTCAGACCCTCCCTTCTGTGTGGCCTTGGATGAGTCCTTGCTCTTTCCGGGACTCAGAGTGAGCCCTGCCTCGTGAGGGTGAACGCAAAAAGGAAAGCAGTCCCCCCGAAGCTGGCTGGAGGTCAGCACAGGGGTAGGTGACAATTCCTCTGGGGAGTGAGGTCAAGAGAAGTGGCAGGAAAGACCCAGCCTCCTGGGGACCCATGGGGGACCTGCCCCTGGTGCCCTTGCTCCACCATCCGGCCAAATTCTGAGCCAAGCCTCCCGCGAGGGCTGGGAGAGGCCTGGAGGTGAATTAATGACTAGGCAAATTGTACACTTCAGCGCAGAAACCTTTATTCCTGTGTTCAGCCCCAAGGTTGGGAAGTGGGTGGGGGTGGGGCCATGGGTGCCAAAGACTATAATTTCTTCCCTGCCCTGGGCCTCGGTTTCTACCTCTGTCACACGGGGAGGGAAGGCTTCCCCCCCTCCCCTTCCTTCATTGGGATACTATGAAGATACAAGTGATTATATACAGGCCTGGGCCTTTCAGCTGTAGAGCTCCGGTACCAGGGATTGCCCTGACTTAGTCCTTGCCCTTGGGGGGCTCATTGTCAAGGAGGGAGGCCCATGCCTCACCCACCACTAGCCGGGCCTGGTGGGAGGGGCGTGAGCAGCTGATGTGCAGAGCCTCTCAGCCGTGGGGCTGGCTTCACTGAGCTCTGTCCTGGAAGCTCACGACTGGTCTTGTGTGGGGCCGGGGGTGTCGACACCCCTATTTCTAGGCAGGTTTCTAAGGTCCTCGTACATGTCACTGTCCCAGGGTGCCCCCATGCCCAGATGGCAGAATCCATCAGGAAACAGGGCTGAGCCCCCTTTTGGGGTCTTTACTGCAAGCCAGCCTTGGAGTGGAGGGCCAGGGCGGAGAGGCAATCACAGGACCCTTGGGTAAGCTGGTGGCAGAGGCCTCGGTGCACCACGTGAGGAAGGCAGGAGCAACCTACACAGAGGAGTCCAGAGGGCCACGAAGAGGTAGGTCAGCAGACACGGCCGTCTCATCCAGACGCAGCAGGGGCTGACGCCGCTTCCAGCATCCTTAGCTGGTGGTGCTCAGAGGGGGCTCTGGGGAGGCTGGCCGGCTCAAGGTCACACCAGGGAAGCCGGAGACAAAGCTCTCCCACCTTCTCTTTACCTGCTAGAAGACCGAGGATAGGCAAGATCAGGGTCCTGGTCCCACCGCCGCGTGGTGGGCTTCAGGTGCTGTTCCACCTACAGCCACGAGGTGGTGGCAGACCCCAGAGACAGGAGCACTGCTCGCCGGAGACCTTTTTCTCCAAAAGAAAGGAGGCAGGGGTCAGGAGCCAAAAGGTCCCACCAAGGGGGTCAGGATGCCCCCTTTCCGGGGCATAGAACACAAGATGTAACCCTGGGGAAGTTTTACTAGCTGATCTCTTTGCCTCCAGCAAAATCCACCCATCCAACACATTGCCAGATTAATCATTTGAAAACAGCTCTGCTCTAAAACCTTCCGTGACTCCCCAGTGCCGATGGGATAAATCCCAAAAGTCTTTAAGGCCCTCTGAAATATGGTGCCTGGATACCTCTCTCTCCAGCCCCGTCTTCGGACAACTCTGTTGTCTTCTTGGTCCTTGGTCCCATATGTTCCTACCTCTGAGCCTTTGCTGCCCTGGGTCCCTCTCAGTGGAGTCCTTACCCCCACCCCCCACCCCCCCGCGGCGCCCCTCCATCCGTCAGCCCTCAGCCAAACCTGCTGATACTGCTTCAGCCACCGCCGGCGCTCTCCTTGCTGGGCTTGAATCAGCTGCTCCGTATCCTCCAGGCACCCTGGCAGCCACTCCTGACCGGGCGCGTCCAGCCTTTCTGGGCCTCCGTTTGAGGGCCTGGACTTCTCCTGGCCCTGTCTGAGGCTCAGCGCCCGGCACAGCCGGCTCTCTAAAGGCTTCCCCCAGGGCTCCTGGAGCTTGCCATAGGAGGGTCGTGGTCCTCGCAAGGACTGACTGCGTGGCCCTATCCCCATGGTTCCTGAGGCTGCAAGTACAGGACTGCTCCAGTCCCTGGGCAAGCCACTGGCCCCTGAGGTGGCTCAGAGTCTCCACCCATCTGATGGGAACTCACTTGGGGGCAAAGGTTGGTGCTGCTGAGGTGGCCATCATAAACCAAAGGGCAGGCCACAGGGGACAAGCATCCCTGAGTCACCATCACCACTGCCTCTCTACCTTCTAGGGCAAGGAGTATAGGCCTCTTTCTCCTCCTCCTCTTCCAGGCAGGCTTCCCTGACCACGCCACCCCTGTAGAGCTTGGCCTCCCCTGAACTGCAGCCCTAGCTGTCCAAATTCATTCTGTTGGCACTGAGAACAGATGGTGCAACAGCAAAACCGGGATGGGCCTTTAGGCAACAGGACAGCTCCAGGGCGCCTGGGGGGCTCAGTCGGTTGAGCATCCAACTCTTGGTTTCAGCTCAGGTCATGATCTCGTGATCTGGGGATTCGAGCCCCGCATCGGGCTCCATGCTGACAGTGCAAAGCCTGCGTGGGATTGTCTCTCTTTCTCTCTCTCTCTCTCTGTCTCTCTCAAAATAAATAAATAAGCATTTTTTTTTTTTTTTTAAAGAAAGAAACAGGACAGCTCCACTCTTTGTCCAACATCTCAGCGAGGCTGCAGGGGTGGCCGCTGATCTCAGAGCTTCACAATGTCTCCCAAGGAGAAAGAGAAAGACGCTGAAAAGCCAGCCAAGAGACACAAAGACCCAGTGAACAAGTCTGGGGGCAAGGCCAAAAAGAAGTGGTCCAAAGGCAAAGTTCGGGACACGCTCAATGACCTGGTCTTGTGTGACAAAGAGACATGTGCCAAACTTCGTAAGTTCCCAACTAGAAGCTTAGGACCCCAGCCGTCGTCTCTGAGAGACTGAAGATTCGAGGCCCCCTGGCTGGGGTGGCCTTTCAGGAGCTCCTTAGTGAAGAACTTAGGAAACGAGTTGCAAAGTACAGAGCTCTGGTCATTTCCACCAGAAACACCAGGGGCAGAGATGCCCCAGCTGCTGGCGAAGATGCATGAACAGATCCCACTAACTGTACGTTTTGAAAAATAAAAATGTATTAAATTAAAAAAAGAAAGAAAGAAAGAAACAAACAAGACAGCTCCAATCTAGAATAGTCAAATTCACAGAGACAGAAAGTAGCATGCTGGGTGCCAGGGGTTGGGGGGGGTGGGGGGGGGTGGGGGAGGATTGGTCAATTATTTCATGGCTATAGAGCTTCAGTCCTGCAAGATGAAAAAGTTCTGGAGGGGCGCCTGGGTGGCTCTGTTGGTTAAGTGTCTGACTTCAGCTCAGGTCATGATCTCACGGTCCATGGGTTTGAGTCCGGCATCGGGCTCTGCACTGTCAGCATGGAGCCTGCTTGGGATTCTCTCTCCCCCTCTCTGTGCGTGTTCTCTCTCTCTCTCTCTCTCTCTCTCTCTCTCTCTCTCTCTCAAAACAAATAACTTACAAAAAAAGATGGGAAAATTCTGGAGATTGGTTGAACAACACTGCAACTATAGGTGACACTCCTGAATTATACATAAAAATGGCTAAATGGTAAACATAATGTTTCTGTATATTTTACTACAGCTGGAAATTATTCGTTAGACTAGATGAATGCCTTCCACTCTCACTCAGTCCTGTCAATTGCAAAGTGGGTGGCTGTGGAAATCCAATGAAATCGTGAACGTATAATAGCAAGACGACCAGCAGAAGCTTTGTTTTTCCGAGAGAAAGAGAAAGGTGCTTGGGCCGGGCCAGCGGATCCTCAGAATCACAGGATTTGAAGGCTGAAAGGGACCTCACACATCTGTTATTCCTTTTTGTATTAACCACTATTCTATGGCTATTCTTCCTCATTCTGGAGCTAATCCCTCCACACAGTGCATTTCAGCCTCATGATAGTCCTATGAGGTGGGCATTGCTACCCCCATTTCATAGATCAGGAAACAGAGGCTCAGAGGTAAAGCACCTGGCCAGAGAGCATGCCCAGTAAGAGGCAGAGCTGGAACCCATTCCTTGGTTGGCCTGGCTTTAGAACCCAAGCTGCCTTGCTCTGGTACTGGTGGCCAGGCGTCCTCCTGTGTTTGGGTTGCTGCACAGTGCCCCCTGCCCCCCCACGTCTGGGGTCAGGGAAGCACTGGCTGCAACTCTTGGCTCACCCTTGACCTCTCTCCAGGCTTGGCCTTGCTCTCTTTCCTCTCTCTCTCTCTCTCTCTCTCTCTCTCTCTCTCTCTCTCGGGGTTGCTAGGCTTTCCCTGGGTGAAGGGTCTTATAATATCTGCCAGGCTCTCTCCCAGCTACAGGAGATAAGCCAGGGCCAGTGTGAAGAGGAGAATGCAGAGGGGGCCTGATCCTCTGCCCCAGCCTGTCCCAAATTTCGACCTGCACCCAGGCCTCTTTACTCTGATCCTGACCACATTCCTAATGTCCAACCCACAGGCCACCCCTGGCCCTGGTGGAAAGGCAGCCAAGCCATTACGCAACCTTCACTGCCCTCGCCC
The DNA here is from genome assembly GCF_022837055.1 of Prionailurus viverrinus. Classification (NCBI taxonomy): domain Eukaryota; kingdom Metazoa; phylum Chordata; class Mammalia; order Carnivora; family Felidae; genus Prionailurus; species Prionailurus viverrinus. The sequence continues at coordinate 106,467,496 of NC_062570.1, forward strand.
CAGCACAGTGGGCTCAAACCCTGACTCTCACTGAAGTTTAAGCCTTTAAGCCAGGAAGAGTTTGCTAACTCAGACTTTTGGGATGTGCTGGGGGGAATCACCGGCTCTGGTGTCGAGCATGTAACTGCCTAAAACCCTCCTGCCCAGTGTATAATCTTACAATTTCCCAGATCCATGGAGGACAGGAGAAGAAGTGTGTTCTCTTCCTTCCCTCCCTGTTGCCTCCCTGCCTCTGTCAGCTGGGAAGCTCTCACCTTTCCAGACTTCGCTGTGCTCAGTGATACCTCCACCCGGAAGCCTGCCTGATACCTCCCTTTGGGATAGGGAGGCAGCTCCCGCTCCAGCCCACCCGCTAAACGCAGTAGCAGCAATCACACACGTATGCATTTCCCCCTGACACCGCTGCCCCTCGAAGGCTTTTCACCTCTGTGTTCCCGGGACACGACACAGTAAATACTATGTCTTAAATATTGGAGACTCTTCACTGTCTATTGCCGCCTTAAAAAAATCACCCCAAAACTTTGTGGCTTAAAGCAACATTCACGTACGACCTCAAAGTTTCTGTGGGGCAAGAATCCAGGCATGGCTGAGCTGGGGCCTCTGGCTCAAGGTCCCTCACAGGCTCCAATCAGGGGCCTGCAGCCACCTCGAGGTTCAACTGGGGGGAATCTGCTTCCAAGGTCGCTCTGATGGTCATTGGCAGGACTCAGTTCCTTGAAGGTTGTTGGACTGAGAGCCTCAGTTTCTTGCTGGTTGCTGGCTGTCGCCACGTGGGCCTCTCCCAAGGGCAGCTCACAGCATGGCAACTGGCTTCAATCGGAGGCAGCAAGTGAGAGGTCGAGAGACAGTGGGCAGGCAGAAGCAGAAATGACCTTCCATCATTTTTGCCGTGTTCTCTTCTTTCTTTTTTTTTTTTTTTTTCAACGTTTATTTATTTTTGGGACAGAGAGAGACAGAGCATGAATGGGGGAGGGGCAGAGAGAGAGGGAGACACAGAATCTGAAGCAGGCTCCAGGCTCTGAGCCATCAGCCCAGAGCCTGACGCAGGGCTCGAACTCACGGACCGCGAGATCGTGACCTGGCTGAAGTCGGACGCTTAACCGACTGTGCCACCCAGGCGCCCCGTGTTCTCGTCTTTCTAGGTGAGTCACCAGGTCCGGCCTGCACTCCAGGGAGGGATCCCACAGGGGCTTGCGCACGGGGGAGGCGGTATCGCTGGGTGTTATCATAGAGGCTGCTTACCCTCGGACCTGGATTCTAAAGCCATCACACTGCCTGAGTTTAGAGTCTGGCACTTCCATGTGACAGCTCTGTGCTTTGAGTAAGTGGCTTAACCTCACGTGCCTACGAAGTGGGGAAAATACCTTATTTCATCAAACTTAAGGTGGTGTCGATGTAACATTATTTCATACGTCATTAAGCAAGAATACTCTCAGGGAGCCTGGGTGGCTCAGTCAGTTAAGTGTCTGACTTCAGCTCGGGTCATAATGTTGCAGTTTGTGAGTTCAAGCCCCGTGTCAGGCTCTGTGCTGGCCGCTCAGAGCCTGGAGTCTGCTTCAGATACTGTGTCTCTCTCTCTCTGTCTCTGCCCCTCCTCCCACTCTGTCTCTCTCTCTCTCAAAAGTAAATAAACTAAAAAAAAAAATGATAAGAAAGAATACTCTCTGCCCAGACATTGGAAAATCACCCCATCTCAGAGAATGGGGGGAAATGGTGTGCCGTGAAATTAATGAAACACATAGTATCTATTTCCTAAAGTGGTTCTGAGGCTTAGATACACAGGAAGGCTGCAAACGGGGCAGGCCAGCCAGATACTCCTTTTTTTTTTTTTTTTTGAGTTTATTTAGTTTTGAGAGAGAGACAGAGACAGAGTGCAAGCAGGGGAGGAGCAGAGAGAGAGAGGGAGACACAGAATCCAAAGCAGGCTCCAGGCTCCAAGCTGTGGGCACGGAGCCTGATGCGGGGCTCGAACCCACAAACTGTGAGATCATGACCTGAGCCCAAGTCAGATGTTTAACTGACTGACCCACCCAGGCATCCCTGTGCTGCTTAGCCCCATTTTTCAGATGAAATAACAGAAACTTGGAGAGGGGAAGCAACTTGGCCAGGGACACACAGTCAGTAGTGGGTCTTTTTTTTTTTTTAATATTTTTTCAACATTTATTTATTTTTGGGACAGAGAGAGACAGAGCATGAACGGGGGAGGGGCAGAGAGAGAGGGAGACACAGAATCGGAAACAGGCTCCAGGCTCTGAGCCATCAGCCCAGAGCCCGACGCGGGGCTCGAACTCACGGACCGCGAGATCGTGACCTGGCTGAAGTCGGACGTTTAACCGACTGCGCCACCCGGGCGCCCCTCAGTAGTGGGTCTTAAATTCATCCCCACGGAGTCAGGCCAGAAAACAGAGGCCTCAGCAAATGTGTGGCCACCCTTTGCAGGTCGAGCCTGGGTCTTCACGCACCCTGCACGATGATCAGACAGAACTCTGAGCCGAATGGTCAATGCCCCTAGAATTTTCCTTAAAAATATGATGCCCACCAGAAGTGAGGTGAAGAGGTAACGTATCTCTTTGTCTGAGCAGCTCTTATAATACAGTACATTTTGGGGAAACTAGTTCCTCTGCTTCAGAATAATGGCACCGGGTGTGTCCACTGTTTTGGTTTCCATTTCCCCACAAGAAGTTAGAATGCCAGGCTATCGGGTTCAGTGCTAGACTTTGGCCACGTTACCGCTTGGAGAAATCAAACAAAGGGAATGATAAATTACAAGAATGCTATTTATTATTAATGCTTCCACATTCTGATCACACCTGTTCTGTGCCAGGTGGTGCGCTTAGGGCTTCCTATAGGTAGGGCCAAGGAATCCGGGGCGGATTATTTCCAGGTTACACAGAGTAGGGGCTCGGAGCTGGTAATACAGGTGCCCTTGAAGTTTTTCAAATATGCAGGACCTGATGACTGCTGATGGTAAGCCCATCCCTTCTCCCGTGTGAGCCTATTTCCTCATCTGCAAAATGAGTGAGTCCAGCTGGGGTGTCCCAAACTTCCCTTGTTAAAAAACACCGGTTGCTGGTCCCTATCACAAGCCCCCCTCCCCTCCTGTCCCCAGCAAGGACAGGAGAAGCTATCTGTACAATCGTGCCCCAGGTGGTCTATATCTTGTGGGAGCTTTTGGAAACATAATTGCTCAGGGCTCTTCTGCCTCAGAGGACGGCGATTTTAGGACTCAAATTTCAGATCAAAGCCTTCCCTTTGAAATCTGCATTCCGCACATTCTTGGCTTCTCTTTTCCCCCAAGGCGGCCTTTGGAGCAAAAATACCACAGCCGGGAGAATCAGGGGTCTGGAGATCCAGTCAATCCTGACTCTGACCCTGACTAGCCATCTGATCCAGAGAGGTCATTTCCTTTCTCTGGGTCTCAGTGGGAGAACAAGAGGGGTTATGGCTGTGAGTGGGGTTGAGGAGGATTTTACCCTCCTTTGCCTCAGCCAGGGAGCCGCAGCCTTGGCATGGACCTGAAATACGGGGGCTGTGATTTGCTAGACCACGGCCCACCTTGGCAGGTGGAAGGTCTGACTGTCTTGTAGAGGTCCCATGATGGCGTGGGCTCCATAAGCCCAGTGGACTGAATGACCAGCATAGGAATAGGCTGAAAAAAGACAGTGTGAATGCCTGGGGGTAGGAGGTCTACGGGGTCAACTGAGCTTGGAGACCACAGTTGGGGAAGCATTGGGATTCAGGCTCCTCCAACCCCCAAAGTGTATTTGGGTGGCCGTGGCAAAGGTACAGGGCAGCCTCACACAGTTGTACAGTTTCCACACTGCACAAGCACTCTTGGTGAGCTGGGACTGCAATCCAATCCGTCACACGCTGGTATGACCCTGCTGCTGCCCTTAAGAAGGGCCTCAGCGGCCAGGTGACTGCCAAAGGGGCACCTTTTCTGCATTGTCACAAGGCACATCATGGGTTCATGGTGTTTGTGTATGGGAGTTTCCCCCAAGAGTCTGGCTAGAACAGCCTGGACCCTTGGAGGACCTGAGGGGAGGAAAACCTATCTTGAATCACTTCCAGCACCTTCTGTGCTAGTTAGAATAAAAGACACAACTCCAGCCTGTGGAAAAAGACTGTTTTGTCCATTCTTCTTGCCTTCATTTTCCATCACGAAGGGTTTAACCCTCAGGTCTCGCCAGCAGGGAACTATCTGAGGCTTCAGCTGCCAGAATTTGGTTACTTTTTTTTTTTTTTTAAGTGACTTTCTTCTGTCTCCCAGGACAGAGATCTGGGATGTCTAGTTGTCCTTGTGAGGTCCTCAGGGCAAAGCCAGCCTTCTGAACTGTCAACAGGGAGGGGTGGGTTCATGGCTGCTGCTCCAGTCTGAGAGGTCCACGGCTTTGTCTGGGAGTCCCTAATCACCAGGGTGCTTCCGCTTACCCAAGCCTCCCCAGTCCTTACTGCTCTCCGTCTTCCCCACAGCCCCCTCTCAGGCTGTGCTTCCTGAACTTGCTGGTGGGCTGTCCCCATTAACCCCCTCTATTGACCCTGTCATGCCTCCCTGCCTTTGTTTGGGTCATGTATGAGATCCCTTGAACCAATATATTCACCCAATAAGCTTCCGACTTTATTTCTCTCTATTTATGTATCAACTTAGTGAAGGCATTGCCCCCTCCAGGAAGCCCTCCATGCCCCTCTCATGGGGTAAGGGACCCCCTCTTCGAACTCCTATAGTGCTCTGGCCACAATCTCTAGCACAGCACCACACTGCTTTGAAATCAAATGCTTTGAGGTATATCCCCCTCTGGTCTAGAAGGGTAGGGGTGGGGAAAGTAGTTCCTTTTTCTTTGTTTCTTTTCTTTTTAAATTTATTTTATTTTTGAGACACACACACACACACACACACACACACACACAGAGTGTGACGGGGGGAGGGGCAGAGAGAGGGGAAGACACAGACTCTGAAGCAGGCTCCAGGTCTGAGCTGTCAGCACAGAATCTGATGTGGGGCTTGAACTTGTGAGCCGTGAGATCATGACCTGAGCCGAAGTCGGACTCTTAACTGACTGAGCCACTCAGGCGCCCCAAGTGGCTCCTTTTGCTATTGAGTGCCGCTGAAATGGCTGCAGAGTGAATGTGTCTCATTGTCTCCAGACGCCCCATCCTCCCTCCTGGTCTGGGGCACTGTAGATGCCTCCCTCCTCAGAATTTGCACCTCCTGCCAGTCCGTGCCCTCCCCCTCTTTAACTCTCCCCTTCCCCTTAAATGTGGTGCCCTCTGGACTCCCCTCTCTATTGGTGGACTCCACTCGGGCTCGGGGGAAGCCTTATTCCCTCCCATGGTTTTAACCACTAAGTGTGGGCTGATGACTCCCATTCCTTCATTTGCTGACTATTTATTAAGCATCTACTCTGTGTCAGACTCAACTCTTGTAGTGGTAACATTCACATGTTAGACGGGGATGGGAGTACAGAAGACAAACAAAACCAAGAACTTTCCAGAAAGCGATTGATACTAAGAGGCAATAAGACAGACATAATCCTAGGTTACCAGAGCCCATGAGCTGCTCTGCAGCTGCCCCTGGACCACTCCCTCACGACAGAGCTGTACTGCCTGAGCCCTACATACCAGAGCTAGACTCCCCACTGGCCCTCCCAGGCTGATCTCAGCCTATCTGTATCACCTTCCCCTGCAGCCACCTAGGAACTCAGCAAAGTTTCCTAAGCTTCCTATGGCCTTAAAAACCAGTTGGGGCTTATGATAGAGAGATAGAAGATAGATAGATAGATAGATAGATAGATAGATAGACAGA